>NC_068424.1:55463474-56160974 GCF_023373465.1 Oncorhynchus keta | reverse complement strand
TCTATCTCGCCCTCCTCTCTCTCGCTCCCTCCTCTCTCACCCTCCTCTCTCTCACCCTCCTCTCTCTCTCTCATTCTCCTAACTCTCTCACCGTCCACTCTTTTGCCCCCTCTCTCTCTCACCATATTCTCTCCCTCGCCCTATTCTCTCCCTCGCCCTCGTCTCTCTTACCATCCAATCTCTCTCGCCCTCCTCTCTCTCTCTCTCTCTCTCTCTCTCTCTCTCTCTCTCTCTCTCTCTCTCTCTCTCTCTCTCTCTCTCTCTCCCTCTCTCTCTCCCTCTCTCTCGCCTTTCTCTCTCTCGCCCTCCTCTCTCTCTTTCTTTTCATCCCCTATCTATCTCTCACCCTACTCTATCGCTTCATCCTCTCTCTCACCCTCCTCTCTCTCTCCACCCTCCTCTTTCTCTCATCCTCCATTACCCCCCCCTCTCTGGCCCTCCTCTCTCTATCTCTCTCTCAACCTCCTAACTCTCTCACCTTTCTCTCTTTTGCCCTTTTCTCTCTCTGGCCCTACTTTCTCTCACCCTCATCTCTCTCACCCTCTTTTCTCTCTCACCCTCCTCTCTCTCTTTCTCTCGCTCTCACCCTCCTCTCTATCTCTCACCTCCCTCTTTCTCTCTCTCACTTTCTCTCTCTTTCAGCCACCTCACCCTCATCTCACTCCTTCACCCACTTCTCTCTCTCTCTATTGCCCTCCTATTTCTCTCGCCCTCCTCTCTCTCCCCCTCCTCTCTCTTTTTTCCTTCACTCTCTCCCCCTTCCCTCTCTCTCTCTTTCACTCTCCTCTCTTTCTCTCGCCCTCCTGTCTCACTCGCCCTCCTCTCTCCCTCTCACACTCCTTCGCTCTCTCTCGCCCTACTCTCCCTCACCCTCCTCTCTCTTTCTTCTTCCTCTTCCTCTCACTCTCACTCTCTCTCTCTCTCTCTCTCTCTCTCTCTCTCTCTCTCTCTCTCTCTCTCTCTCTCTCTCTCAACCTGTTATTGTTTTTTACTCTCAAGCCCTCTCTGGTATTCTGACACACCTCATTAGCCTGATTGTAAGCATACTTCATTAACCTTTTTGCAGAAACTCACCTGCAAAGATAGTATTGTTATGTTGTTGTTACTATACTGTATATATTGCTTCCCACTGTTGTTTTCTCAAAATCTACACATGGTATCAGTTTGGTTCTGGATGTGCACATACCAAATCCATACTGAATTTATGGGAGAATGTCAATTGCATACAAAAGGTCAGAGCGGTGGGACCTCTGGCTTCCTCATCCAATGGGTTTTGAGAAGGAAGCAAGGAGAGAGAGAGAGGATGCGAGGAGTCTGCATTTTAGATTTTCCGTTTGTGAGCCAAGCTCTTCCCTTTTGCCTCTTTGGTGAGCCACTGTAGATGTTAGTTGGTCAAATGACCCCACACTAGTGATTAAACCTGTTGGGCACCACCTGCTGGTTCCAGTCTGGTTTGTTGCAGGTTGGGGACCTGAAAAACACCTGTGGATTTCAATATACCTGTAGATGTGAGGCATAGTGTGATTTCCACATGAAATGTGAAATTAGATGAAACTGAAAGAAATATAATGTATGTATTCCTCTGTAAAAACGATTGGAATGTATACGGTACCATTACATTATTCATATTCCACCAGGTTGAAATACTGTTGATTGGTCAAAATTAAACATATCACTTTAAGTATGGGGTCATGTGATTAGGAACGGGTTGATCAAAATAGCCGCTATGGTGTGATAAACAATTCATGTCATGTTTGTTTTAAAACTTTGAAAGTTAATAGTTCAGTAATTGTAATGCAAGAAACCTGCTCCTTAGGATAATTTGCTTGGAAAAAGGTAATTACTGGACTTGTCTCAAATAGACACTTCCTATCATCACCAAGATTGGTGAGTGTGTCTGAGATTTTTCCTTTGTAGCATTACCTATTTTAGAAAGAACTGAAATGTTTTGGGGATCTTGGATTTAAGGACATTTAATGGCGCCGGAGAACAAGGCAGACGTTTTACGTATTCCTACCCGATTGTGTTTTTTGTTTGTGTCTTTGTAACTTATTTTTAACTTATTTTGTTCATAATGTTGCTGCTACCGTCTCTTATGACCAAAAAAACCCCATGACATCAGGACTGAGATTACTCACCACGGACTGGCAGAATCCTTTTTTTCTTTTAACGAGTCCGACGAGCCCGACGTGAATGATATACTGCTTTCCCGGGAGCAGGCCCAGATCCCCATAATTTGCGTGAAGAGAAGGTGGAGAAAAAGGGGCCGGAGGGCGGACTGCCTTCTGAGAATTCATAGGCGATTGAATAAACCCCCACTTCCTTCCATTCTGCTAGCAAACATGCAATCTTTGGAAAATTAAATCGATGACCTACGTGGAGGATTAAACTACCAATGTGACATTCAAAACAGTGACACGAGCCTACCTAAACTACTACAATGCCAGCTTCAAGGCAAATAACACTGAAACAGGAATCACCAGCTGTTCCAGACAACTGTGTGAGCACACTCTCCGAAGCCGATGTGAGTAAGACTTTTCACAAGTCCGCAGGTCCAGACGAATTACCAGGACATGTACTGCGAGCATGGGCTGACCAACTGGAACTGACATTTTCAACCTCTCCCTGTCCGAGTCTGTAATACCAACATGTTTTAAGCAGACCACCCTAATCCCTGTGCCTAAGAACACTAAGGTAACCTGCCTAAATGACTGCCGACCTGTAGCACTTACGTCTGTAGCCATGAAGTGCATTGAAAGACTGGTCATGGCTCACATTAACACCATAAGCCCAGAAACCCAAGACCCAATCCAATTTGCATAACGCCCTAACAGATCCACAGATGATGCAATCGCTATTGCACTCCATACTTCCTTTTCCCACCTGTACAAAAGGAACACCTATGTGAGAATGCTATTCATTGACTACAGCTCAGCGTTCAACACCATAGTGCCCTCAAAGCTCATCAATAAACTAAGGACCCTGGGACTAAACACCTCCCTCTGCAACTGGATCCTGGACTTCCTGTCGGGCCGCTCCCAGGTGGTAAGGGTAGGCAACAAAACATCCGCCACACTGATCCTCAACACAGGGGCCCCTCAGGGGTGCGTGCTCTGTCCCATCCTGCACTGCCTGTTCACTCATGACTGCACGGCTAGGCACAACTCCAACACCATCATTAAGTTTTCCAATGACACAACGGTGGTAGGCCTGATCACCAACAACGATGGGACCACCCATACGTAGAATGTATGCACACATGACTGTAAGTCGCTTTGGATAAAAGCGTCTGCTAAATGGCATATATTATTATTATTATTATTATTATAACGATGAGACAGCCTATAGGGAGAAGGAGACCTGGCCGTGTGGTGCCAGGACAACAACCTCTTCCTCATTCTGATCAAGACAAAGGAGATGATTGTGGACTACAGGAAAAAGAGGACCGAGCACGCCCCCATTCTCATCGACGGGGCTGTAGTGGAGCAGGTTGAGAGCTTCAAGTTCCTTGGTGTCCATAATCATCATCAAACTAACATGGTCCAAGCACACCAAGACAGTCGTGAAGAGGGCACGATAAAACCTATTCCTCCTCAGGAGACTGAAAAGATTGGCATGGGTCCTCAGATCCTCAAAATGTTCTACAGCTGCACCATCGAGAGCATCACTGCATGGTATGGCAACTGCTCGGCCTCCAACCGCAAGGCACGACAGAGGGTAGTGCGAACGGCCCAGTATGTCACTGGGGCCATGCTTCCTGCCATCCAGGACCTCTATACCAGGCGGTGACAGAGGAAGGCCCTAAAAATGGTCAAAGACACCAGCCACCCTAGTCATAGACTGTTCTCTCTGCTACCGCACGGAAAGCGGTACCGGAGCACCAAGTCTAGGTCCAAGAGGCTTCTAAACCGTTTCTACCCTCAAGCAATAAGACTCCTGAACATCTAATCAAATGACCACCCAGACTATTTGCATTGTCCTCTTTTACACTGCACCTATTCTCTGTTGTTGTCATGTATGCATAGTGACTTTAATAACTCTACCTACATGTACATACTACCTCAACTAACCGGTGTCCCTGCACATTGACTCTGTACCGGTGCCCCACTGTATATAGTCTCGCTATTGTTATTTTATTGCTGCTCTTTAATTACTTGTTAGGTTTTTTTGTTAGTCTTATTTAAAAAAAATGTAAACTGCATTGTTGGTTAGGGGTTCGTAAGTAAGCATTTAAGGTTGTATTCGGGTCATGTGACTAATAACATTTGATTTGATTTTTAATACTTTTTGGTTGGACTGAATTTCATTTATCTTTTGTCACCTTTGAACTATGGACTATTGATGAACTGATTGAATCGACTATGGAGTTGCTTTGATTGCTGGCTACAACCCGAGAGCCTTATTAAACAAATATTGAGTCTGGCTCTGTTCAAAATCAAATCAAATCAAATTGTATTGGTCACTTACACATGGTTAGCAGATGTTAACAGTGCAATAATATCTAACAAGTAATCTAACAAATTCACAACGACTACCTTATACACACACACGTAAAGGGATTAATTAGAATATATACATATAAATATATGAATGAGTGATCGTACAGAACAGCATAGGCAAGATGCAGTAGATGGTATAGAGTACAGTATATACAGTGCCTTGCGAAAGTATTCGGCCCCCTTGAACTTTGCGACCTCCTGCCACATTTCAGGCTTCAAACATAAAGATCATTAGTCATTTAGGTCAACATTGGATCATTCAGAGATCCTCACTGAACTTCTTGAGAGAGTTTGCTGCACTGCATGTAAAGGGGCTGAATAATTTTGCACGCCCAATTTTTCAGTTTTTGATTTGTTAAAAAAGTTTGAAATATCCAATAAATGTCGTTCCACTTCATGATTGTGTCCCACTTGTTGTTGATTCTTCACAAAAAATACAGTTTTATATATTTATGTTTGAAGCCTGAAATGTGGCAAAAGGTCGCAAAGTTCAAAGGGGCCGAATACTTTCGCAAGGCACTGTACATATAAGATGAGTAATGTAGGGTATGTAGACATTATTGAAGTGGTGCTTTTAAAGTGACTAGTGATACCTTTATTAAATCAATTTATTACATTCATCAGAGTGGCCAGAGATTTGAGTCTGTACGTTGGCAGCAGCCACTCTACGTTAGTGATGGCTGTTTAACAGTCTGATGGCCTTGAGATAGATCTCTCTTGCTGTCATTTCATTGCTAATTAAAACTTTCAAAGTTCACAATTCTTGTTTTATAAAGCACATCTTGTTAAGGAAAGGACATATTGATTTGTTATAAGGCTAAAGAGGAAATCAATGTAAACCTTTTGGGTTTGGTGCAGTAATTAAACTGCTGCACAACTCGGACCCGTCTGGATTGAAATGTTTCAATAAGGTTTGCAGTGTAAATAGTACCATCCATGGCCATCTATTGGTGAGTTTGTCAGTGGTCCGCATACTCATGCAGTTGATTCACAACTCTCATAGGCCAAATCATGACTTGATATTGGTGTGTAGCACAAACTGTACATCATCGATGCAACAGTTTGACTTCCATGGCTCTCAGACCAGTATTCCAGCCATAGTATATCTACAGTGTCTACTCGCAACTTGGAGATGGCCTGAGGTTATCCTAACAGTATGATGGATTGCTTGTTGTGTAAAGTCAGCTGGTGGAACAGGAGGATTTCATGCGGTCATGAGACCGTAGCTTCACACTAATTATCACAATCACTGATTACATGCACCTTGTGTGTGTGTGTGTGTGTGTGTGTGTGTGTGTGTGTGTGTGTGTGTGTGTGTGTGTGTGTGTGTGTGTGTGTGTGTGTGTGTGTGTGTGTGTGTGTGTGTGTGTGTGTGTGCGTGCGTGTGTGCGTGTGTGTGTGTGTGTGTGTGTGTGTGGTGAACCTCAGGAAATGTTTTTTTCTATGACCACACTCAGCCAGTTTAGCAAGGCTAGTTTTTAAAATAGTAAACATTTCTCAGTGTTTGTGCCACGTGACATAGAATCAACTAAAGTACTTGATTAGAGATTCATTCATTGAATCCACATAATCATCTTTTAAACCTCAATCTTAAAATTCCATCATAATAATAATTTCAACCTCTAAATTTAATAGCAACCATCAGTTTAACATCAACATCCGGTGTGTTCAGTTTTTTGGGGGGGCGCAGGCAGCGCTCCACCTATCCTTCAGTCATTTGACACTGCAGGAGACGCCAGGCATTCAGGACATTCTTTGTCCTGGAGAAAGAGGGGGGGAGACAATACGAGAGGTTCCACTCCGTTCACTTTCAATAAGCACTCGCCCCCCTCTGACTGCCTTGCCCACACGGAAGGGGCAGAGCCGAGTCAGAGGGCCGGCCAGCAGTGAGGCGCTGTGAAATGAGAGGACTAAGAAAGAAAATTCCCCCTCTTCTCTTCCGTGGGATGCCAAAGTGTCCCAAGCCTTTTTCTCACAGGAAGAAAAATAGTCCCTACCCTCGACCCCAACCCACCACCACCCCTTCCCCTAAACCTCCTCCTTTCCCTTCCTTCATTGACTGAGATTGACTTTGCCATCATTCATAGCAATAGGGGTAAAACTCTCCACTGTCATTTGAGTAGTAATTTACTTGCTGTATTGAGTTGCCAGTAGTGTCCAAGTGTGGTTTAGCTTTGCTTTGTGACTCAGGATGGTTTCAAAGCATCAGGAAGAAAGTTGGAGCGTATGAACCAAATGAGCAGGTCTTAATACTATGTTGGTAGTCCAAAATTACTAGATCCTCAACTGGATTATAAACATAGTCAAACATGAAATAATCTCCTGTAAATTTACTTTTTAAAGACATTGTGAAAGCAGTGGTCATGAAAACTAGTGGAATGTTGAGCTTTACTTCTACGGGGATATCCTTAGCTGCTTCCCCCAGCTGTGGTGCAAAATTAATCGGAAACTGAGGGTCACATTTCTGACGTAAATATGAACAGTTCTCTGGGGATTTTGGCATAAACGTTAAGCCTGTGTTTAACACGCATATTCCAAGGCTACAGAGAGGCAGGGATCTCACAAATTACCCAGGGTAAAGTTTAGTCTTGTGGTTTATACCCCTTCACATGAGTGTGGCCACATAGTTTCTAAACCCAGAGGTGCAACATCGTAAGACTTCCGGGAACGCTTGAGAAACAGACCAAACAGACCAGGCCGGGGTTTGGGGTTTCAGAAGTCATTGAGAGAAGTGAAAAATGATTCCTTAGCAGTTAATTTTCTTAAAATCTAAATGCACAACCTATATTTGAGCCAATGTTTTAAGTAGTTAAACATGTTATTGCTCCAACCTTGTGAAAGTGACAAACTGGCACGTTTTCATTTTCAAAAGTACTTTATATCGAAGAAGTGCCTTTGTTTTGATGGCCTGCACATGTGCAGTTCGCGCGAGACGACCATTACCATGACATTGCCTACAAGTGTGATCGGGGATTTCTATTGGATTTCTATCTTCCTACTGTGCTGTGTTTGGTTGGGCTCTTGTTGACCTTGGCAACCGTTTGGCCACTACTCTACCTTTTGTGGCATGGTTAAAATGGCTGTGGAAGCCTTTTGAAGGCATGGTTAAAATGGCTGTGGAAGCCTTTTGTGGCATGGTTAAAATGGCTGTGGAAACCTTTTGTGGCATGGTTAACATGGCTGTGGAAGCCTTTTGTGGCATGGTTAAAATGGCTGTGGAAGCCTTTTGTGGCATGGTTAAAATGGCTGTGGAAGCCTTTTGTGGCATGGTTAAAATGGCTGTGGAAGCCTTTTGTGGCATGGTTAAAATGGCTGTGGAAGCCTTTTGTGGCATGGTTAAAATGGCTGCGGAAGCCTTTTGAAGGCTTGGTTTAAGGAATCACATGAAGGTCAAAACAAATCCAGCAAATACTTAATTACATTTACATTACATTACATTTAAGTCATTTAGCAGACGCTCTTATCCAGAGCGACTTACAAATTGGTGCATTCACCTTATGACATCCAGTGGAACAGCCACTTTACAATAGTGCATCTAAATCTTTTAGGGGGGGTGAGAAGGATTACTTATCCTATCCTAGGTATTCCTTAAAGAGGTGGGGTTTCAGGTGTCTCCGGAAGGTGGTTTACAGATTATAATATGATATAGGTGCTTATGCTATCCTAGATTCATATTCATTAACTTCAAATAGTAAAACCAACCTAATTTACAGTGCTTTCGGAAAGTATTCAGACCCTTGACTTTTTCACGAAAAAACAGATATTTACATATGTATTCAGCCCCTTTGCTATGAGACTTGGAACAGGTGCATCCTGTTTCCATTGATCATCCTTTTTATTTATTTATTTGTAAATAAACATATATATTTGTATTTTTTTGTAGTATTTACACCTTTTTCTCTCCAATTGGCAGTTACAGTGTTCTACCATCGCTGCAACTCCTGTATGGAGAGGTGAAGGTCAAGAGCCATGTGTCCTCCGAAACACAACCCTGCCAAGCCGCACTGCTTCTTGACAAACTGCTCGCTTAACCCTAACAGCCCGGGATGGAACCCAGATCTGTTGTTCCGCCTCAAGCACTTTGATGTAGTGCCTTAGAACGTGGCGCCACTCTGGAAGCCCTCCATCGATCATCCTTGAGGTGTTGTAGTGGTAAATTCAATTGATTGGACATGATTTGGAAAGGCACACACCTGTCTATATACAGTGGTGTAGAGTACTTAAGTAAAAATACTTTAAAGTACTACTTAAGTTGTTTTTTAGGTATCTGTACTTGGCTTTACTATTTATATTTTTGACAACTTTTACTTCACTACATTCCTAAAGAAAATAATATACTTTTTACTCCATATATTTTCCCTAACACCCAAAATTACATTTTGGATGCTTAGTAGGACAGAAAAATTGCCCAAGTCACACACTTATCAAGAGAAAATCCCTGGTCATCCCTACTGCCTCTGATCTGGCGGACTCACAAATGTTTATTTTTCATTTTTTTTATTTTCTAATTATTCTCTTAAATTCCCTCTAAAATAAATATATACAGTACCAGTCAAAATTTTTAGAACACCTACTCTTAAGGGATTTAATTATTATTGTTTTTTTTTACTATTCTCTAGAATAATAGTGAAGACATCAAAACTATGAAATAACACATATGGAATCATGTAGTAAGGTAAGAAGTGTAACCAATGAAAATATGTTTTATATTTGAGATTCTTCAAAAAGCCACCCTTTTCAATGATGACAGATTTGCAAAATCTTGGCATTCTCTCAACCAGCTTCTCCTGGAATGCTTTTCCAACTGTCTTAAAGGAGTTCCCACTTGTTGGCTGCTTTTACTTCACTCTGCGGTCTGACTCATCCCAAATCATCTCAATTTGGTTGAGGTCGGGCGATTGTGGAGGCCTGGTCGTCTGATGCAGCACTCCATCACTCTCCTTCTTGGTCGAATAGCCCTTACAAAGTCTGGAAGTGTGTTGGGTCACTGTCCGGTTGACAAACTAAGCCCAAACCAGATGGGATGGCGTATCGCTGCAGAATGCTGTGGTAACCTTGCTGGTTAAGTGTGCCTTCACCATAACACCTCTACCTCCATGCTTTACGGTGGGAAATACATATGCGGGGATCATCCGTTCACCCACACCATGTCTCACAAAGACTCCAGACCAAAGGACAAGTTTCCACCCGTCTATTGTCCATTGCTCATGTTTCTTGGACCAAGCAAGTCTCTTCTTCTTGTTGGTGTCTTTTAGTAGTGGTTTCTTTGCAGCAATTTGATGATGAAGCCTGATTCACAGTCTCCTCTGAACAGTTCATGTTGATGTGTCTGTTACTTGAACTCTGTGAAACATTTATTTGGGCTGCAATTTCTGAGGCTGATAACTCGAATGAACGTATCCTCTGCAGCAGAGGCAACTCTGGGTCTCACATTTCTGTGGCGGTTCTCATGAGAGCCAGTTTCATCATGCCGCTTCATGGTTTTTGCGACTGCACCGGAAGAAACGTTCAAAGTTATTGAAATGTTTTGTATTGACTGACCTTCATGTCTTAAAGTAATGATGGACTGTCGTTTCTCTTTGCTTATTTGAGCTGTTCTTACCAAAATATGGACTTTCTTCTGTGTATAGCCACTACCTTGTCACAACACAACTGATAGGCTCAAACGCATTAAGAAGGAAAGAAATTCCACAAATGAACTTTTAACAAGGCACATCTGTTTCTTGAAATGCATTCCAGGTGACTACCTCATGAAGCTGGTTGAGGGCTGGTTGAGAGAATGCCAAGAGTGTACAAAGATATATATTTAGATTTGTTAAACACTTTTATTTGGTTACTACATGATTCCAAATGTGTTATTTCATAGTTTTGATGTCTTCACTATTATTCTACAATGTAGAAAATAGTAAAAATAAAGAAAAACCCTTGAATGAGTAGGTGTTCCAAAACTTTTGACTGGTAGTGTATATTTATTTTATGGGGTACTTGCTTTTTAATTTATGTCTGAGTGTTGGAGAGTGCCCCCGTGTAAGGGTTCTCGTCCTCCTCTTCTGAGGAGGAGTAGCGAGAAGGATCGGGTGACCAATGCGCAGTGTGGTTAGTGTCCATAATGTTTAATGAACAAAATGAACACTGAAATACAAAACAATAAACGTGAATCAACGACACAAACGAAACAGTCCCGTGTGGCATAAACACTGAAACGGAAAATAAACACCCACAACTCAAAAGTAAAACCCAGGCTACCTAAGTATGATTCTCAACCAGGGACAACGATTGACAGCTGCCTCTGATTGAGAACCATACTAGGCCGAACACAGAAATCCCAAAATATAGAAAAACGAACATAGACAACCAGCCCAACTCACGCTCTGACCATACTAAAACAAAGATATAATAACATAACTAAGGTCAGAACGTGACACCCTGGCTATCTGTACATTTAAAATACAAGAAAATTGTGCTGTTTGCTTAATATAAGAAATTTGAAATGATTTATACTTTTACTTATGATACTTTTGTATATTTTAGCAATTACATTTACTTTTCATACTTAAGTACATTTAAAACCAAATACTTTTAGACGTTTAAGTAGTATTTTACTGGGTGACTTTCACTTTTACTTTAGTCATTTTCTATTAAGGTCTTTACTTTTACTACAGTATAGTATTTGAGTACTTTTCCCACCACCTGTCTATATAAGGTCCTACAGTTGACAGTGCACGTCAGAGCAAAAACCAAGCCATGAGGTCGAAGGAATTGTCCACAGAACTCCGAGACAGGATTGTGTCAAGGCACAGGTCTGGGGAAGGGTACCAAAAGATTTCTGCAGCATTGAAGGTCCACAAGAACACAGTGGCCTCCATCATTCAAAAATGGATTATGTTTGGAACCACCAAGACTCTTCCTAGAGCAGGACACTTGGCCAAACTGAGCAATCGGGGGAGAAGGGCGTTGGTCACAGAGGTGACCAAGAAATTGATGGTCACTCTGACAGAACTCTAGAGTTCCTCTGTGGAGATGAGAGAACCTTCCAGCAGGACAACCATCTCTGCAACACTCCACCAATCAGGTCTTTATGGTAGTGGCCAGATGGAAGCCACTCCTCAGTAAAAGGCACATGACAGCCAGCTTGGAGTTTGCCAAAGGGCACCTAAAGACTCGGAACCAAGATTGAAACCAAGATTGAACTCTTTGGCCTGAATGCCAAGTATCACGTCTGTAGGAAACCTTCCCTACGGTTAAGCATGGTGGTGTCTGCATCAGGCTGTGGGAATGTTTCTCACCAGCAGGGACTGGTAGACTAGTCAGGATCAAGGCAAATTTGAACGGAGGAAAGTACAGAGAGATTATTGATGAAAGCCTGCTCCAGAGAGCACAGGACCTTAAAATGGGGCAAATATTCACCTTACAACAGGACAACAACCTTAAGCATTCAGCCAAGACAACGCAGGAGTGGCTTCAGGCCAAGTCTTTGAATGTCCTTGAGTGGCCCAGCCAGAGCCTGGACTTGAACCCGATCTCTCTGGAGAGACCTGAAAATAGCTGTGCAGAAGCGCTTCCCATCCAACCTGACAGAGCTTGAGAGGATCTGCAGAGAAGAATGTGAGAAACTCACCAAATACAGGTGTGCCAAGTTTGTAGCGTCATACCCAAGAAGAATCAGTGCTGTATTCACTGCCAAATGGGATTCAACAAAGTACTGAGTAAAGGGGTCTGAATACTTATGTAAATGTGATATTTCAGTTTTTTCTATTTTTATAAATTAGCAAAAAAAAAGTTTTTTCTTTGTCATTAAGAGGTATTGTGTGTAGATTGTTGAGGAACTAATATTTTTGAATAACGCTGTAATGTAACAAAATGAGGAAAAAGTAAAGGGGTCTGAATACTTTCCAAAAGGACTCTATAAAAGGTTTGAGGTTATATTTCACCCATCTATAAATTGACAAAAACATAGTAAATATTTTTTTGATTCACTAGCATACATCTAAAGTAGCTTCAGTGGTTATGTGCTCCTGCACATTGGCTAGCCGGGCTATCTGCATTGTGTCCCATCACCTGCCAACCCCTCTTTTACGCTACTGCTACTCTCTGTTTTGTCATATATGCATAGTCACTTTAACCATATCTACATGTACATACTACCTCAATCAGCCTGACTAAACGGTATCTGTAAGTAGCCTCACTACTTTTATAGCCTCGCTACTGTATATAGCCTGTCTTTTTACTGTTGTTTTATTTATATACTTACCTATTGTTCACCTAATACCTTTTTTGCACTATTGGTTAGAGCCTGTAAGTAAGCATTACACTGTAAGGTCTACTACACCTGTTGTATTCGACGCACGTGACAAATAAACTATGATTTGATTAGATTTGATTTCATCTCTACACTTTTTTTCTTTTTTGGGGGGGAGGATAGATAAGTTTTAATATTGCTGATAAATTGTATGTTCTATCAATTTAATTGTTTGCATTACTTCAAATTCCCCTCATTATTATTATTATTATTATTTTATTTTTTAAATATTCTATACTTTCCCCCTAATTTACCTTACCCTAAATGGAGTAAACTAACAGACAACAATAGGCCTACTTCTACTTCTACTTCTACAGCTACAGTATTTTGCTCACATCTACGGTACCTGTAGTTAAATAAATAACTATACATATATTCCTAATTTCCTCTTTCTTCAAGACCTGGATTTTCACTCACAGCAGCCAACCCACCATTGATTCTGATTTTAACTCCAATCCTCCGTCCACAGATTAACCCATCTTTCCCAGTATAATGCCATTTTGCTATTTCATTTTACCATACATCCCTCCATTTTACTATGATGTACTGCAAGGGTCCTGAACCTCCCTACTTGTAACATTTCTACTGATATTTCCCTAAAAATGAATACTTTATCCAAGAGGTTAATGATACTTCCCATTGGCTGATCGTGGTTTTTCAGATTCCCTAACAATACCGTTTGCAGGTCCATCAGAACCCTGATATTAAAAAGTGTATACACCGATGAACAGTACCAGAAGAGTTGTTCTATTGATTCTGATTTCTCATGGCAAAAGTCTGACTGTTCCATGCTACATATATTGAGCATTCTTTTTGTAGTGAGTAGATTATATAATAGCTTAAATTGAAATGAACAGATGGATGTGTCAATTGTTTTACATAGGAGTTCATAGACTCGATGCCAAGGTATTGGGACATCATTCAACTGACTTGAATTTTATATAATGTTTTGCTATCAAACCTTTTGACTTGAAGTGCAACTGATACTTTTTTATTTATACTAACCATTTTCAACCATTTAGACTCACATTTGGTTATTTATTCTTAAAGTATTTGTGTCTTAAACAATTCTGTGGCAGAGCTGCAATGAGTTTGGTTATCATTTTGCATTGAGCATACCCCTCCATACACTGTTAGTTGCTTGTGTGACATAATTGTACTGTTCTTGTTTACATTGTCCTTCATACATATTCTCTCTGCACTGTATTCGATAAGCATTAGGTCAAGTGTTCCATTTCCAGAGAGTGACTTTGTATGCTCCAGGTCTCGGGTGAACAGCATGTGTGGGAGAGAGGACTCCAGCAACAGTCCCACAAGCTCTTGGATGATAACAATGTGGGAGACCAGGGCTGCCTGCGTTCTGAAACAGTTTATTAGGGGGAAGTCCGCAATTACATAGTTTTGGGTTAACATGAACTACCACTGTATCATGTGGGCCTTGAAAATACAGGTTATTGCCTTCCATTGAGAACTATGTCCAGGACACCAATGAATGAGAAAATGGTACATGGAGCGTTTTCTATCATTTGTAAACATGCATCCTCTTTCTGAATTGAAAAGGCCTAGGACTATAAACGAGAATAAAACATGCCCTGAATGAAAAAACTGAACTAGTACATTGCAACAGATCTGAGATGGAATGGCTTGCCTGGAGGGAGGGAATTGGGAAGAGCCAGGATGCGAGATTTGAATTCTGTTTATGTTGACCTCTGTAAACAGGAAGTGACCCCTTGTTTATGATATGTCATCTGGCTGAACATACCATTAGACCACACACACACACACACACACACACACACACACACACACACACACACACACACACACACACACACACACACACACACACACACACACACACACACACACACACACACACACACACACACACACACACACACACACACACACACACACACACACACACACACACACACAAACTATTTTTGTACCTTCCCATTCTTCCCTGAGGTGCTTTTAGAGGTTTAACGGCACAGATTCATGGGACATTTGGTGTCACCATGTCCTTCATTACCATCAAGAGAGCAGAGAACAGAGAAAACCATCTAGTGGTAATAGTTAGCAAATGTGTCTCTCTCCATGAGCCCATCTGAGGGCAATTTTCAGCCCAGGCAGCCATGATGGATCTCTGCCTTTCAGGTGTAATTATTTTGAGAGATTGAGCGGTTAAGCTCTCGTAAACATCACAGAGGACTAATGAATGTTTATGTTCCCTTCCTGTCTCTCTGGCTGTATAGGGCACACTCGACCAGAACATTCACTTTTTGTTGTGTTTGTAGATGTCAAATTCCCCATGGGAAATTCCATGTAAAAAGTACCCATGAGCACCAATGTGATGTTCATAGGATGTCAAATTGGGTGTCAAATGAAAGCCAAGAGTCTATAGTTTTTAGAAATTAAGGGATATATACTCTTTTCAACCATTTTCCATCCTAAAAATGTGAAATAAGCAAAGGCTTTTCATTTCTGGGCAAACAGACAGAAACGTTTTTTTTTGACATCTTCCAGAAAAAGTATTTTTCAAAACACCATGTGGAAGTAAAGACCTCTGCCAACTATTATCAACACTTAAATTTAGTTTTGAAGAAATGATTTGCCTTCTGTAATTTTAAGAAACATAGCCTTGTTTCTTGTAATTCTATTACCAAAAACCCAAATATCTTTAAGGTATTTTCTAATTTCTCTCCATCATAAGGAGAGAGGACAATGAAAGGTCACAGATTCCAAGAACACAGGATGAGATGTTACTATCCTTTGTGCAAGCACTTCCAAGAGTTAATGAACAGTGAGCGTGGTGAAATTTGGGGAGCGCATCGTCAGTAGTGTACCTTTGGTTCCTAGGGTGTTTCGGCCTTTCATCATAAGGAGAGAGGACAATGAAAGGTCACAGAAGTTAGTGTTTTTACTATTATCAAGTTTGTTTATTAAATGATTCAAACTCATTATGTTCGTGAATTGGATAAAATGGGAAAGCATAGTAGTCACAAACCACAGTTGGGTCACCTGCTACTGTTATGTTCAGCTGATAATTATAATGTTTTTCTCTTTCAGTCATCTGGAGGTCAAAGCAAAAATGGTGAAACAGTCTGGACAACTTCTCCCTCTCACTTTTCTTCTCTCTCTCTCTCTCCAGTTAATGCCACCTCTCCCTGCTCTTCCTGACACCTACCACCTACCCTCTTTCCATTTACTGTAACCAGCAGCCGTACCCACTGAGCACCGGATGTCCATGGACGTTGAAATTTGGTTAGTCCGCTCTGGCTGGACCAAATCTGAACCAATCATAGACGTCTGTGTCACGACTTCTGCCGAAGTCGTTGCCTCTCCTTGTTCGGGCGGTGCTCGGCGTTCAACGTCACCGGTCTTCTAGCCATCATTGATCCTTTTTTCATTTTCCATTGGTTTTGTCTTGTCTTCCCACACACCTGTTTTCAATCCCATTCATTACCTGTTGTGTATTTACCCTCTGTTTCCCCTCATGTCTTTGTCAGAGATTGTTTATTGTCAGTGTAGTGTTGTTTCTTGTATAGGTGCGCGTCGGGTCTTCGTACCCATATTTTGTTTATGTTCTTTTCCTGTTTAGTGTTATGGAGCATGTTACTAGGACATTATTAAAAGACTCAATTTTACACTCCGTTTGACTCTCCTGTGCCTGACTTCCCTGCCACCTATACACATATGCCTGACAGTCTGTTTCACACGTTAAGATAGTACAGTAGAGCACACTAGAGAAGAGTACTGTATTGTACTGTACTGCATTATACTCTACTGTATCGTGCTGTGACGTCCAAACTTGTTAAACATAGACATCTATGATTGTTTCATGTCGGGTCCGGACCAACCAAATGTGGTCTTGTTTGGGAGCGGAGCCCAGTGTGTCGAATAATACCCACATATGCAAAATAAGGACATTCCATATTACTATGTTTGTGTACCTATTTCAGGATACATCGCCATGAAGAGAATGACATTCATATCCATAATATCCATAATATGCATTTCTGTACAGTACAGATCAGGGGCCCATGATATAATCCACTTCACCTACTTTAGTTCAATAACCCAAAATATATTTTTTTATCCGACTCAAGGTGCCATGTCATAGTTGACACCCCATTCTTTCTGCAGACATCTTTTGAATCTTAATTTGTGCATAGAGTTGGTTTGTTAAACTTTGAAATCAACGGATTTTGTTTGGCATACATTTTAAAGTGACAAATATGAGTCAAAGCATAATTCCGTTATCGTGGAATTGCCCTCATTTTGTTGCTCTGGGGTATGTTTCTTTTTTTAGGGGGGGTGACTGCCACAGTAGCCAATTGAATGCAATTGGCTACTATGTATGCACAAATACAACAATCCAAGCAGTAGACACTAGTCAGCAACCCTAAACAGAATACCTCACTATCTCCATGGGCCCTAGGTTGTATGTGAATCCAGCCTGCATGACAAGATAGCAACCCCCCACCCATGGCTGCCCAGTGTGTATCCATCCACCCTGAACATTGGGCCTCACGAAGTTAGACTCGCTGTTACTTCCTTCTGGAGTTACTCTCATTCAACCTGATATAATACAATCCGTGAAAGCTTTCATTGGGCCGATGTTATCTATCCCAAGAGGTAATTGGCCTTGATGACTTCCAAAACTGGAAGAGGATGTCAGATAAATGTGATATTCTTTCTCCCTCCGCCTCCGCAGTTCTTTTGGCGGGGAAGCCAGCAGCAGGTATGATATGTGGCAGGGCAAATAGACGTGCGATGACGGCCTAATGAGCCTGGCGTGCAGGACACGGCTTTGGAGTTCTCCATGACTCAGACGTCCTCACAGGCTCTTAGGAAGGCCTGTCTCAGCACATGAAACGCACAATAACCCAAATGTATAACGAAGGCCCTGCGCCGGTCAAAATGTCACTCTTTAACGAGGAGAGTGAGAATGGGTTAGTGTAACTGATTACTGTGTGGCAGCATGGTTGAGCAAAGTTTCCACAATATTTTTGTGGGTAAACTTGTATGATGTGTTTGTTTTAAAGATGCAGTCTGTGGTTTCATTTCTGGTACTAGTCATTGATCTGGCAGCAGTAAGGGGGAGGGATCTGTTTGAGTGCACTGTGCACCGATTGCCTCACATGGAGCGAAGTTTGTTTTCGTGTATGTGCTTTTGTTTGAGACGACTGTTTACGCAATTCATTGCACAGCCACTGGGGATGGATATGTCTTCAAACATACGTTTTATGGTGATATGGTAATTCATTTGCTTGGCAAGTAATGTGCTCTATCATATTGTTATCCTGGCAGATACAAGCTGAGAGAAGTCCATGTCCACAGGTGAAGGGACCAACCACATTAGGTCTTAAAACAGAGGCAATGTTTTTATCCCCGTCTTCATGGTTGCTCATGTTGCGTTGATGGCAGAGGGATGTGAAATCATTCCAAATCTGACTTTGCCATGTTAGATGATGTCCTAACATGGATACCGTCATAGAAAAGTCTGCCATACAACAGCCTTTACCAGCTGGCTTCTTGGAAATACTCCTGCCGCTGTATTACCTCTGCAACAATAAGAAAGCCCTATAGAATGGCTACTAGAATAACATTAGCCCTTTGTCGTTCATAATTGCTGCTTCCAACCACCTGAGTCCATCACAGTGGATCAAGGGCTCTCCATTAATAAGTCACCTCAGCGGTATTCAGGGGCTGGATACTTTTGGAGCTCCTTTTGTATGACTTATGTGCCTCCGGAGGATTAGAAGTTGTCAAAAGCCATTTAAATTACAATTTTGCAGTTCCAAGCAGACGCTGGAAGGACAATGCACATGTACAGCAGCAAAAACACTAACAAGTACTTAGCTCCCAAGAATGATAAAGCAGCCATATTCCAAAGCAGATCCATGAATAAATGTACAAAACACTCTATTAGATGGATGTGTCTCAACTTGAGCTGAAGGAATGTTTTGCTTTCAAAAGAGTGTGTGTGTGTGTGTTTGTGTGTGTGTGTGTGTGTGTGTGTGTGTGTGTGTGTGTGTGTGTGTGTGTGTGTGTGTGTGTGTGTGTGTGTGTGTGTGTGTGTGTGTGTGTGTGTGTGTGTGTGTGTGTGTGTGTGTGTGTGTGTGTGTGTGTGTGTGTGTGTGTGTGTGTACTCTGATGTGACTACTGAACAGGCTAGATAACAGTGACCCCAGGTCAAGATTATGGGAAAAAGGCTCAATAAAATGTATGCAACATTTACATCTTGATTAATGAGGATACACCATAAGATTGACTAACTCTTGTCAATTGAAAGAATGGGAACAGTTGACTGCAACTTCCCCTTTACCTTGGGTTAGTGAAACTTGACTTAGTGAGTGGGATTATTATACAAATGACCCATTCAGCATTAAAGTACATAAGTCTATACCATCGCACGGCTGTGTGACTTCTTTAGTTAATTTATGCATATCTGTTTTTACCACACGAGCGTGTTTGTGTTTCACAAGACGGTGTTTGTGTGCGTGAATGTACATGTGGCCATAAACGCTGTACATATGAACCCCTGGAGATGGACATAAAGCTCGTCAGGCCCCCTGTGGGATCGATGGAAAAAATAGATCTAGGCAGCGAGGGGAATGCAAACATTAATCGTCCAATCCAAACGTTGCTGTGTCCTGTGGGATACTAAGTTAAGCAGGAAGTGTTGGGCTCCTTTAAAATACTTCCCAAGCTCCCTCTGGGTGGAAACGGGCAATAAATAGCAGGGTATCTCTTGGCCACATTCCAGCTACCGGGCCTGGCAAAGAAATTACTCATTTCATTGGAGAGAGAAAGGGATAAGAGGATTCTTGTGTCTGTTATTATCAGTCAGCCAAGGGAAACCACACTGGCAGGCCAAGAGAGAAGGGGGGACTGCCACTCGGACAATTGGAGAAGCCAGAGAGCTCTTATTATTTATACGGCTGCTGGTTTGCTTTTAAAGATACAGTGGCCATTATTGATAGTCCCTTCTAAAGTGTGTTACGTATCTTTTTAAGGAGCTGACCTTTCCCCCTTCTCCTGCCATAAACCAACGCCAACAGAGGGTGTCATACGTTTACACCTGAGTCATTCATTTTTCACGTATGTTTCCATGTTTATCTGAGTCATTGAATGTTGAAAGGAATCTGGAGTAGGCAACATATGGAGCCAGAGCTTTTAGCTCCATAAGGGATGAGAAGGATGTTATGATAATATAACAGAGTAAAAGTTAAGCCTTCCAAAGTAAACAAATAGTAATTGTGGATTGCAGATCCTCCTGTTGCACCATATGATCATATGTGCTTGTGAAAAGCCTTATATGCATTATGATGTATTATACCTGTTGGCTTCAAGTAAACCGCTACCGAGTTCTCTTGTAGGGTATTTAGCAGGCCTATAATTTCCCCCAGAGCAGAATGATCTGCTTCCATTCAGTCTGAGAGGAAAGGCGAGCTTGTGATATCACAGACCTTTGTTCTGTGTGTGTGGAAAATCACACACTGTCAACATCAGAGAGGAAAGCTAATATTTACCACATACGACCGGCTTTAATATTAGCCAGGGGTGCCGGGTGCAGGAGAACAGAGACCTCGCTTTGAGGCTACAGCTTCTACCATCTCTCCCCCGTCTTTTAATCATTTTCTGAATTAAAGATGTGCCATTTTGTGTTTCATGGTCTTTTCTATAAACCAAGCCAGGCCAGTCAGAGCAGCTAAGAAACATGCCTGTAATTTTAAAACACCACAGCTCTTGCGGATTGAATCGTGTTTCATAAATGGATAACTACCAGGGTAACTGCTGTCCCACATTTTAATGTTGGTCACAAAGTGATCCAAATATGTTTTGGAACCAACAAGCTTTTTAAAGTTACAAATAATTTATGAAAACCTTCCACTGGAGCTTTCAGGAGCTTTTTGTCTCATTGTAAAGACCCAACAGGAAATGATCCTGCTATGGCATTTCCATCAGTTGGAGTCTGACCTGTCATGTGTATCTAAGACATGCTGGCTATGTCGCTGTCTCAGAACACAATCCAGACAAGTTTTTGTCCAAGCATCTTGACTATAATACTGCATGAAATTGTCGAAGGATACCAAATGACTTGAGCCTAGGGGCTGGCTGGGACCCACGTCAATATCATATTTACCCTGATGGCCAGGTGGCTTGATACTTTCAATGGAATATCCTGCAATTCCATAGCTACAGGGCAGGCATATCTCGTGCAGATATACATTTCTCCCCTCGCTGTGCACCCGTCTCCTCTCTTTCAGTCTTGTTTTTGGCATTCCTCTTGTCTGAACGGACTGCAGTCTGCTCCCACTGGCACACCTGTCACTGTGGAACAGCTGTGGACAGCACAACATCATTAGGGCAGCTGAAAGAGGAGGAAAGGCCTGCATAGCCCATTCTCTACTGTTGACTTTCTCCCAGAGTTCAACTCCAGGGCATCTGTAGAATGGACAAGTGTCTCCGATAGAGACGTGCAGCAAAACTCCTATGGGGTCGGATATGTAATACAATCATAACGCAAAGCTGAGGAAGAGTAGGGTGTTGAGAGAACGTCATACTTCAAGATAAATGTGCAATATTAGACTGCTCCATTCCCCACAGCTGTATTGCAGGACTATGACCCCTGTATGATGAATATAATCCGAATCTGGCTACTGCCTTCAGTACCATTTGTGATTTGGATAAGGCGTGGATAATGATCTGTTGACGGTGTGACGTTAGCTAACTGTTTCAGTGCACAAGGTTCGCTAGTTAATAGTTCTCTAGACTAGTTTCACTACGCTCATCCTAGAAGCGTTGTTGACAGAGACCTGTATGACTATTTCAGAAATACACCTTATCCAACAAAACCCCTTTAGCCGGTCTAGAGGGCAACAAAAAGGAAGTGTTTGAATTGATTGGTTCTGACACTTGCCATAGCTGACTTTTGGCAATGGTCTGTTGTACTGAGGTATGGGAGAGGTTTGACCCTGGGCACCAAAGGCCAGCATGGAGATGAAACGGCCTAGTCAGAGAAAATCAATCCATCACCACGCACACAGGAAGGAAGCCAGGAGGGTAGATAGTATACGGCTGTTAATGACATATCTCTGTGCCTCAGTGAGAGGGGAAGTAACAGGATATTTAAACTGAGATAAGAGTGTGTGCCAAAGGGGCTGGGACACAACCAATGGCAACCGGGCATTTCGGATATGGAAAGATAAACAGTTGCAGTTGCTAGTGGTGGAGGTTGTAATGGTGGATGCAGATCCATGTCTCTTGTCCCCCTCACCTGTCAGTTCTCACGCCACATCTTTGCCGCCCAAAGCTTTGGACCAATTGGCAAACAACCTCTTGTCATATGACAGGAGACCTGGGGTGGCTTTGGCGAATCACATATCGCCTCGGAGGTCATTCAGAGGTCATAGAAGATGCTAGGTTCCCACTCAGACTGAATCATTAGAAGCTCTCCAGTGTTTGGGCTGCAATGGCAGATCAAATTCCCTCTCTGAAGGTTCCCATCCAAAAAAAGGGGTTTGTAACTGGAGCTGCATAGTGTTGTAGATATGGTTAAAAGCTTGTACCTTATAACATTAAGAGTACGTAAAAAAAATGACCACTCATAGCTTCATATTTAAAAAACTCTCCAATGCATACTTCGACATAAGAAATGCATAGTGTATACAGGCTATAAGTAAACCTAATGACGTGTTTACACTTCTGTGTTTTGTGTTGGCCATTAAATCATTAGCCTATCAGGGGAGAAAGGAAATGCCTCAAAGAAAAAGCACTCAATCAATGCAAGTCTGAGCAAGGGGCCAGAGAAGGAGAGAAGGAGGAAGAAGTGAAGAGTCTGACATGAACCCAGATCTCTCCCCACCCCACCCCCCAGCTCCAATCATTGGCAGGACCACAGTCATAACCTCGGCAGGCCCCTGGGATCGGGTGATGCTCTGCAAAAGGATCAGCAGCAACTGGATCCCTTAGGCATGGGGACAGGAATTTTCATTACAATGATCTAGGGTGTGGTGCTCCAGGAATGTATCCTGAATGGAGGGGAGCACATCGAAGCAAGGGTGGGAGTTTCAGCACTGTACCTCCCCCTCCTTCCCCATCTACTTCTCTCCCCTCTTACACAGTCACGCTCAGACATGTTCCCCCCAAAACACCTCCTCCCTTGCACTATTCTATCCTGCAGTGCACAGTGCACAGTTCATCCAAGGTACTGTCAAAAGTCATCCATGTACTACCACTCAAGATTACCCAGTGGTCCAAATGCATAACCCATCAGCCTATTAAAAGCCGTTTTATCTCAAGATCAAATCCTTTCTGGGTAACAAGTAAGTACTTTTTAAAATAAAAATAAATAAATAAAAAGCTTCTTAGCAAAGAGCAATTTCTCAATCAATCATTTTTCTAGGACTTTCTGGGAATGGTCTGAGTGGAGAAAGGAAACCGAGCTGTTATTGGCAGAGAGTTTTGGAACTCTCTTTCTTATTGCTCTATTAACTAACTTCCAACAGGCTGAAATTTCAAAATCCTAAAGCTCAGACACACTGGTAGGATTCTCAAACGTTTGCTTGCCGACAGTACTTAGCACCTCTGAACAGTGTCGGCAGTCAATCTCAATTATGTTCTCACAGCAAAGACCTTGAAGTCGTCAGCCACTCAGCCTTGTTAAAATATTCCAAATCAGAAGGTGACAGTAGCGTTGTTTGGCAATGCATATCCGTGTGTGTTGCTTATGGTCTTGATTCTAATGTTGGCTAGCTAGTTGTGCTATTTTGTGGACAGCCCTTGTTGATACTAGCCAGATGGCCTAGATAACTACCTAGCAAGATGATGAAGAAATAATTGAATACACTCTCCATAATCCCATAGTGCCAGTGTAACCAATGTGAAATGGCTAGCTAGTTAGCGGGGTGCGCGCTAATAGCGTTTCAATCGGTGACGTCACTCGCTCTGAGACCTTGAATTAGTTGCTCCCCTTTCTGTGCAAGGGCTGTGGCTTTTGTGGAGGGAAGGGTAACAATGCTTCGTGGGTGTCAGTTGTTGATGTGTGCAGAGAGTCCCTGGTTCGAGCCCAGGTAGGGGCGAGGAGAGGGACTGGAGTTATACTGTTACACCAGCCATAGCCAAATGTTTAAATATCTAGCTAAAGTTAGCATATTCACTAGCTAGCATGACATAGCTAGCTAAGGACACTGCACAAACTCGGCAGCTAACACAAGCAGATGTTTCACAGAAACTAGCTAATCCATTGTGATTTAATTATAATGTCAACACTAGCTACAGTGGTTGGTTAGCTTGAAGGAAGTATTTAGTGTTGTGTGCATTGCATCTGTGCACTTAGCTAGCTACCATCCATCCCATAGCCTACATTGCATATGAAGTGCGACTGGCTCATCAGTGGAGGTACTGTTTGGAGAAAATGCCTTATTTAAAAAAATATATGTTTTGTCGTCACTCCTATTGGCTCCCCCATGGGGGGTTCGGGCTCTCTGATTGGTTCAAAGTCAAGTTGTTGGCCACTGACGAGAATTGCGAAACTGTAGGTTTGTCGATACCGGGTCGGATGTCTATCGGGCAGTGAGATTCTCGGTGTTTCATGCTTTACACTAATAGGGCATTATTATTTTCACAGTATTATTCAAATCTCACAGTGTGGAAATTATATACACGTGAAACACAGAAAATGTCACGTTTTCGAATACACTGGGACTCTGGCTCCTGAGTTGTGCAGTGGTCTAAGGCACTGCATCTCAGTGCAAGTGGCAGCACTGCAGTCCCTGGTTCAAATCCAGCCATGCTTTGGAACCCATAGGGTGATGCAAAATTGCTGGGGTAGGGTGTCATTGTAAATAAGATTATGTTCTTAACTGACTTGCCCAGCTAATAAAAGGTTACATTTAAAATAGTATGTTTTGATTACTTACATCTGTTGGTCAGGAGTCAGGAACAACATGCAAAAATGCTACAGTGTTAGAATTTGTGTATGTTTGAATCATAATCAACTAGATGTTGACTCAATGTCAAGTAACCAAATGAAAGATTATGATGGGAAATCATCATGGTGTTTTGATAGTGCTGCAACATTGTTACTGTTGCTGTGACCACTTGTTAATCCATTTCAGAAAAAATCTGCTTTTACAATCTTGACTAATCATAATGAAAAATCCTTTTCAGGTTTGCAACAATCTTAATCCCCTGTGCTTCCTGCTTTAAAATAAAAAAACGATCCTCTTGAGTAATGTAAACCCATTATTGCAGTGTTTTCTCACAGACTGATGCTTCAGGGAAGTGTGGCCGAGAGGTTTTTCTGATTGCAGGTCACGATTCGGAGGAAAACCCATGGGGCACTGCTCTGGAATTACCTCCACAATTGCAACGTGAAAGCCATTCTTAGGGGCAACAAAGAGGCCTCTGTTTAGGCCTGGAGAAATACAATCTCCTGCCACTGCCCAAAACAACTTTTTTTTCTCAGTGGGCTGATTACGCCAATGGGGTGGGGTGGGCGAAGAATAACCCACAGTACCACATCCCACAGCACCATTGACATTTGTTCCAGGGTGTCCTCTTACATTCGTTGACAGTCACCAGGGCCCAGTTTTTCAAAAGTTATCTATCCGGATTTCGACTATCGGATAGGATTAAATGCATAGAAATAGAATGAATAGAATGGGGGTCGCCATTCAAATCAAAGATTTGTATGTTCTATTCATTCTACTTCTATTCATTTCATCTTATCCGATAGGCGAGGTCCAGATAGACTTACTTTTTTTTTCAAACTGGGCCCAGATCGAGAGGGTGGCATTCTGGAATTTCGGATCCACCCCATTTAACATGGCAAAATGTATATTTTTGAAAACATCATTGTACTTTGTCTAAGAAAAAATGCTCCAAGTTTTTTGTTTACCATTTCGTTTTTTGGAATACAAGAACAAAATACATACTCTCAAAACAGGCTCAGTCTAAAACAGTAAAATCTCCATTTATATTAGGTCACCAGACCCTTTTAATCCAATTAGTAATCCCCAACCTAATTTTCAAAGCCATAATGTGAGAGAGCGTGCTCCTAATCTCAGAGGAATCCGTGAAGAGACAACAAAACATATCCCTCCTTCCCCTCCCCATAACGTTCAGAGAGCTACAGCTGTCCTAGAGGGGCTTGAGAAGTCACAGCAACTGGAGAGGCATTTCTTTCCACCATGTAGGGTGAAGTGTAATGGCTTTGATGTTAAGGAGGTCACAATAACCCTGAAAGACTTACTGAAGTCATTACAATGCTATTTAATCGATAAACATACAATTATACAGCCGTCCAGGTTCAAAGACTGTGCTTAGGGAGCTATTTGATCCAAAAAATGGTGTCAGGAAGTATATGGGTAACATTCACATTACAATATCATCACAACCCCAAATTGTCATGCTTGGCAGGATTCTTAATCATACCAATGCTTTGCTAGTAATGGACACAAGTATAGTATCTTATAATTCATGAATTGAATGTATTTGATACAGGAGCGGTATTTGTTGGTCACAGATTAGGTCTTGTACCAGTGTCTATCTTTCCATTATGTCCCTATGCCTGTACAGTATTTCCCTCTACTCATTCATGCCCTTAATTTAGACTATATCCAGATATTTATGTTTATTTTTCATCATTCACAATCTAACTGGCCTTTAACAAATACCTTTGGGTTCTCTTTTTTGGCTGGCATTAAGCTATTGTGGTGATACTGACGATTTGTCAGCACAAATCCGTACAGATTGATTTAAATCCGACAGATGATGCAATGTTGTGGTTAACCATTACAACCACCACCCAAGACTGGCAGATCAGTGCCAAACTGGAAGCGTAAAAAAATATATATCTGGATGCTGTCGGAGTTGGTACACTAATTATTTTGGCTCGGCATTTCCAATTAACGGCCCTCTGATTCTTAAAATTCTGTCTGGGGTGCTAGGACCTGGGATTCCCAAAGTGGGAGAAGGATGCTATCAGTTGTGACAGACATTTCAATGATTGAAACAAACTTTTATTTTATTTCAAAATGAACAACTAATTTGTATTCATTGTAATCGTGTTCCCTCCCTATTTGCACATTCAAATGTTACGTAATTCACCTTTATTCATGGTTTTGAGTGATTACCAGAAACAGAAAGCGATCATTGCAACCCATCTGCTCAACATCAAAAAGCATGGTAACAAATCCTTCAATATAAACAACCCAGAACAGACACCAACGGAACAGGAAAAGCAGCCATTGTAAAATATGGCACATGCCCTTCAACATTGTCTAGCTGGATTGCATGTTGCCAACCTCATTATAATCAGAGGATTGCCCCCCCTTCATACAGTATTGGATAGTGGTGCATGGGTCAGCTTTTTGCCCACAATTGCTAATAACCCATCCGCAACAGCCCGACTATATGAGAAAATCTGAGGCTCCCACCCAACCCTAACCCGCTAATACAGAAAATGCACTGTAGGCTACAGTCAGAGACGTCAGAACAATTTATTTTACAGGGGGTGCAGGATTGTTTTTTTGTCTGATGTTAGATGTTTGTTTATCATTTTTATAATCTATAATTGCATGCAGCTTCTCTTCTGTCATATGTCAAACCTTGCTCACCAGCATAATGTCAAAAATCGATAAAAATGAATGCTTTGATTATAGTTGACATCGGTAAAGTTCTCTTGGTCATCTTTGCAAAGACGTTTAGGGACCGGGAAGATAATGCAATAACAGAAAAACAAAAAAACACGGGAAAGATTTTCCGTGCAACATTTCCAAATACAATCAGTTCAACAGGTTGTAAGGAAATAGAAAGCTGTGAAAACGATCCAACATGTTTCTGATAATATTTCAGTTCGGCCTGGATGCATATTTTATGTAGCTGAAATACGATCAGCTTTTATGATGCTGATAAAGATAGCACCTCTACAGATGGTATCTAACTGCGCATTCACATTCTCTCAACATGCTAAAAGAAAGAGGGACACTGGGGGGAAGGGCCGACATTTGATGTATAATTTTACTGCAAGTAATGATTAATACTGCAATAAAATATTAATATTAAAACCTCTCGGCAAGGACCCACCTCGACAACATCCGGTGAAATTGCAGAGGGCCAAATTCATATTACACAAATAGTAATAATAAACATTCATGAAAATACAAGTGTTATACATCGGTTAAAATTTTAACTTCTTGTTAATCCAGCTGCTTTGTCAGATTTCAAAAAGGCTTTACGGCGAAAGCATACCATGCGATTATCTGAGGACAGCGCCCCGCTTACAAAAGCATACAAACATTTTCCAACCAAGCAGAGGAGTCACGGAAGTCAGAAATAGCGATAAATCACTTACCTTTGAAGATCTTCCTCTGTTGGCAATCCAAAGGGTCCCAGCTACACAATAAATGGTTGTTTTGTTTGATAAAGCTCCTCTTTATATCCCAAAAACTGTTTTGTTGGCGCAGTTTGTTCAGTAATCCACCTGCTCAAAGGCGGTCAAAACATGCAGACGAATACATCCTAATAGTACCGGTAAAGTTCATCAAAACATGTCAAACGGTGTTTATAATTAATCATCAGGTTGTCAATTATCTAAATAATCGCTAATATTTCAACCGGACAATAGCGTATTCAACAGAAAGGGGAAAAAAACAAAGAGAGGGCAAACTAGTACTGCATGATTCCATAGACCACTTACCAAAAGGTCTTATTCTTTGTCATTTTTCAGAGAACAAGCCTGAAACCATGTCTAAAGACTGTTGATATCTTGTGGAAGCCATAGAAACTGCAATCTGGGTGCTAACCATTGTATAGTCAAGAGGCTTTCAATGGAAAACCACTCACATACAAAAACAAATCACACTTCCTGGATGGATTTTCCTCGGGTGTTTGCCTGTCATATCAGGTCTGTTATACTCACAGACATTATTTTAACAGTTTTAGAAACTTCAGAGTGTTTTCTATCCAAATCGACCAATTATATGCATATCCTAGTTTCTGGGCCTGAGTAACAGGCAGTTTACTTTAGAAACGTTTAGAAACGTTTGTCATCCAAACATCAAAATACTGCCCCCTAGCCCAAATAAATTTTAATTAAGGCTATGAAAACAAGTTTTCAGTTAACCCATCTGAACAGTAGCCTACAGTTCCCTATCTTGTGACTGTTGAATTTGTGTAGCACCTCACATAACATGTATTATTTAAACTTTGTTTAACGAGGCAAGTCAGTTGAGAACAAATTCTTATTTACAATGAAAGCCTAGGAACAGTGGGTTAACTGCCTAGTTCAGGGGCAGAACGACATATTTATTATAGCTTGTCAGCTCAGAGGATTTGATCTAGCAACCTTTTGGTTACTGGCCCAACGCTCCACTTTACCAAATTGGGGTAAGAGGGAGAGAGAGAGAGGAACACGGGGGGAAGAGAGAGGGGGAGAGGGACAGGGGAGGGACACAGGGAAAGAGAGAGAAGGGGAGAGAGACGGGGAGAGATGGGTGGGAAGAGAAGGAGAGAGACAAGTGGGGGAAGAGAGGGAAAGGGTCACGGTGGGGGAAAAAGGAGAGAGACACTGGGGGGAAGAGGGAGAGAGAGAGACAGGGGGGAGATAGAAAGAGAGATGGGGGGAAGAGAGAGGGACACCGGGAAGAGAGAGACAGGGGGAGAGGGATAGGGACACGGGGGAGAGGGAGAGGGACACGGGGGAAGAGAGAGAGGGAGAGGGACATGGGGGAAGAGAGATACATAGGGGGAAGAGAGAGACACAGGGGGGATGAGAGAGAGAGGGACACGGGGGAAGTGAGAGAGAGGGACATGGGGGAAGAGAGAGAGAGAGTGAGAGGGACACGGGGGAGAGGGATAGGGACACGGGGGTAAGAGAGGGAGAGGGACACAGGGGGGAAGAGAGGGAGAGGGACACGTGGGGAAGAGAGAGAGACACACAGGGGTGAAGAGACACCAGGGGGAGAGAGAGACAGGGGAGAGAGAGGTAGAGAGACATGGGGGGAAGAGAGAGAAAGAGGGACACAGGGGGAAGAGAGAGAGACACACAGGGGTGAAGAGACACCAGGGGGAGAGAGAGACAGGGGAGAGAGAGGTAGAGAGACATGGGGGAAGAGAGAGAGCGAGACACACGGGGGAAGAGACACAGGGTTGAGAGAGAGACGGGAGAGAGAGAGAGGTAGAGACACCGGGATGAGGAGAGACACGGGGGAAGAGAGAGAGACTTGGGGAAGAGAGGGAGAGCGAAACACATGGGGGAAGAGACACAGGGGGAGAGAGAGACATGGGGGGGAGAGAGAGGTAGAGACACAGGGGGGATGAGAGAGAGAGAGTAATGGGGAAAGAGAGAGAGAGACAGGGGGGGAGAGAGGGAGAGGGACACGGGGGGAAGAGAGAGAGACATGGGGGGAAGAGAGAGAGAGAGACACACCGGGGGATGAGATACATAGGAGAGAGAGGGAGAGAGACATGGAGGGATAGAGAGAGCGAGAGACATGGGGGGAAGAGAGAGACATGGGGGAAGAGAGAGAGAGAGACATGGGGTGGAAGAGAGAGAGAAACGGGGGAAGAGAGAGAGAAACAGGGGGGAAGAGAGAGAGACACACGGGGGTGAAGAGACACCAGGCAGAGAGATAGACAGGGGACAGAGAGGTAGAGATACATGGGGGGAAGAGAGAGACGAGACACACGGGGGAAGAGACACAGGGGGAGAGAGAAGGTAGAGACACGGGGGAAGAGAGAGAGAGAGACACGGGGGAAAGAGAGAGAGAGACAGGGGAAGAGAGAGAGAGAGACATGAGGGGAAGAGAGAGAGACACGGGGGTAAGAGAGAGAGAGAGACATGGGGGGAAGAGAGAGAGACATGGGGGAAGAGAGAGAGACACGGGGGGAAGAGAGAGAGACAGGGGGGAAGAGTGAGAGACATGGGGGAAGAGAGAGAGACATGGGGAAGAGAGAGAGACAGGGGGAAGAGAGAGAGAGAGAGAGAGAGACACACACATGGGTGAAGAGACACCAGGGGACAGAGAGACAGGGGATAGAGAGGTAGAGAGACATGGGGGAAGAGAGAGAGCGAGACATAGGGGGAAGAGAGAGAGAGACATGGGGGGAAGAGAGCGATGGAGACATAGGGGGAAGAGAGAGAGAGAGACACGGGGGGAAGAGAGAGAGAGAGACACACGTGGGAAGAGACACAGGGGGAGAGAGAGACGGGGAAAAGAGTGAGAATTGACAGGGGGAAGAGAGAGAGACAGACACGGGGGAAAAGAGAGAGAGAGACAGGGGGAAGAGAGAGAGACAGGGGGAAGAGAGAGAGAGAGACACAGGGGGAAGAGAGAAAGAGACGGGGGAAGAGAGTGAGAGACACGGGGGGAAGAGAGAGACACGGGGGAAGAGAGCGGGAGAGACACACCGGGGGATGAGATACAGGGGAGAGAGACACGGAGAGAGAGAGAGAGAGAGAGAGAGAGAGAGAGAGAGAGAGACATGTGGGGAGGAGAGAGAAAGAGGCACGGGGAAAGAGAGAGGAGGAACAGAGGGAGACAGGGGAAGATTGAGAGACACAGGTGGAAGTGAGCGACACGGGGGGAAGAGAGAGAGGGACATGTGGGGGAAAAAGAGAGAGAGAGACAAGGGTGGAAGAGAGAGAGATGGACATGGGGGAATAGAGACATGGGGGGAGATACCAGGGGATAGAGTGACATGGGGGAAGAAAGAGAGGGACACAGGGGAAGAGAGAGAGACACGGGGGGAAGAAAGAGAGAGACACAGGGGGAAAAGAGAGAGATGGGGAAGAGAGAGAGAGGCACGGGGGGAGCAGTGAGAGAGGGATACACAGGGGGAAAGAGAGAGAGGGACACGGGGGGAAAGAGAGAGAAATGGGGGGAAGAGAGAGAAGGATACGGGGGGAATAGAGAGAGAGAGGCAGGGGAAGAGAGAACGAGACACGGGGGAAGAGAGAAAAGGACACGGGGGAAGAGAGAGAGAGAGACAGGGGAGGAAGAGAGAGAGACAGGGGGAAGAGAGAGAGACGGGGGAGGAGATATAGACTGGTGGAAGAGAGAGAGAGAGGGGAAGAGAGAGGAACACGGGGGGAAGAGAGAGAGATCGGGTGGGAAGAGAGAGAGAGATGGAGACAGGGGGGTAGAGAGAGGGAGAGAGACACAGGGGAAGAGAGAGAGAGAGACACGGGGGAGGAGAGAGAGAGACAGGGGGAAGAGAGAGACGGGAGTAAGAGAGAGAGAGACAGGGGGAAGAGATAGAGAGGAACACGGGGGAAAGAGAGAGACCAGGTGGGAAGAGAGAGGGAGAGAGACACAGGGGAAGAAAGAGAGAGGAACATGGGGGAAGAGAGAGAGAGAGACACACACAGGGGAAGATAAAGAGAGAGAGAGACACAGGGGAAGAGAGAGAGAGACCAGGTGGGAGGAACGGGAGGCGGGAGGAAGAGAGAGAGACTGGGGAGGAGAGAGAGACGAGAGGAAGAGAGAGAGACACAGGGGAAGAGAGAGAGAGACACGGGGGGACGGGAGAGAGAGACCGGTTGGGAAGAGAGAGAGAGGGACACGGGGGGAAAAAGAGAGGGAGAGAGACACAGGGGAAGAGAGAGAGAGACACGGGGGGAAGGAGAGGGAGAGTGGGGGGAGAGAGTGCAACAGGAGGGGAGAGAGAAACGTGGGAGGAGAGATGAAAGGGAGGGACTGGGAGGGAGAGAGACATGGGGGGGAAACTGGGAGAGAGAGTGACGGAGAGATTGAGTGGTAGCGAGGTAGAGAGAGGGTTAGGAGCCTCACCATAACACACTCATCCCTCCCCGACTCTGAAGTCTGAACCTCGTCCAAATCGTATTTATTCACAGGATAGAGCCTGCCAGCTGTCACACATTTTCAACAGATTCCACGGGACCTAGATGGGGCTCTAAAATACATTCCTTCGCCATTACACAATGGCTAAAAGGAATTACCGTTAACATTTGATATTGTGGAAGTGGGAAATTTGCTACCCAGACCTTGCCCAAAGCACTCCGGAACTCGGGGTCATGGATTTATTATCTCAGATGGCCTCCAAAGGTCACCAGGATCTGTTTTTCCCCCAGTGTTCCAGCAAAACCCTATAGCCCAAAGTGTGCTTGTGCTATTCATTAACACTGTACAGCTTTGTATGGGGGACTCGCTAGGGCAGAAGACACATGTTACTGTTGCTCTATGGGTATTTGTCATAGAAACGACATGTCTGGTCAGTGCCATTCTCAGCTGTTGTCGTAGTATGCCGATGCTTCCCAGCCAATCCCAGAGTAACAATGGCCACATAAACAGGATGCTTAAAATGTGCGATTGCACATGTGTTTGAGAGAAACTCCAGTTCACCACAGTTTTACGGGCTTTAGGTCCTTAGTGGCATCAGTTAAATTTAAGAGTGTGCTTGAAAAGTTAAGACTCAAAGATATTTATGACGCAATGCTCCCCCTTCTGGGTTGCATCTAATTAAATGGTGTATATCTTATGATATGAAACACAGAATCTTACAATGTTTGCCAAGGAATAAGCTGTGTACTTTTTCTTCGGATTGCTTCGAGCTTTCTGTAATGGGAAATAGTATTATTTAATTAATCAGATGAATATTATGCATATTCGAGATGTCAAACTGTGTTATAAAAGTACTAATATTAGCCTGTTTGTAGCATCTCTTGTTCAGACTATGGAGAGTTGTAAAAATGTTACTCAAGTGAGGCATCAGAGTAGAAGAGGCGAAGAGAAGGATTTACTTCGCCCAAAATCTGTCCACGTGAGATAAGCCCATTTTTGTAAGTAGGTTTTATGAGAGCATGTTGAATTACGTGAGGCTCATTTGATCGAATATAAGTTATGCCATGTTTAGGCTCTTTCAAACGTTTACTGATTTATAAGTTGATGCACGTGGCACTTGGGCAACTTTGAGAAAAACTATTTAGAATTGTCTGCTGTTCACAAGTGTGTCTGCCCTCTCATTGGCTATAATGGTCCCAGCTGATCTCACCTCTTTTTATTGGTTTTAAACAGGTACTTTTATTTAAGAACACGTTATCAAACATTTATATCAGAACAATATTTTCCTTAGTTTTCTTCCTTTACTGTCTCATGATATAACATGTCGAAACATTGGTGTTTCAAAACACCTGCCACCATTTTTAGCAGTGGTATTACACTTTCTTACTCCTTTTATAAAACATGGATTCTTATATTAATTTATTTGATTTATTTTTATTTCACCTTTATTTAACTAGGTAGGCAAATTGAGAACAAGTTCTCATTTACAATTGCGACCTGGCAAAGATAAAGCAAAGCAGTTTGACACATAGGGAATACACATTTATAGAAAGGTTCAGCCTTGCACATCCAGCACCAAAATAATTGACCACAATTTAAAAAAAAGATTGATTTGAAAATAAAGTCCAGATGTCTCACGTTTGGCAAGCGTCGCAGACTTCAGTGTCGATGATCCGTCTGTGTATTCAGTGTTTCCATGACTAGGGCACCATGATGATTGCCTTAGTCATTTCAGGCTACCCCCTGACCTGATGATGATGGCCTTCTTAGTCATTTCAGGCTATTCCCTGACCTGACTTCCAGGAAGCGGGGAACTATGCTCGTTCCTGCGTCACTCAGTGAGTCAACCCAGCAGCATAAAAAGAAAGCTCTGGGAGACACATGCATTATATCCTCCCCCTGACATGACTGTTTAATTTCCTGTCCTGTTAAAGACTGTAATACATTTTCATTTATACTGAATGAAAATATAAATGCAACATGTAAAGTGTTGGTTCCATGTTTCATGAGCTGAAATAAAAGATCCCAGAAAAGATTATTTCTCTAAAATTTTGTGCACAAATTTGTTTGTACACAATATTTTAGCATTTCTCCTTTGCCAAGATAATCCATCCATCTGACAGGTGTGGTATATCAAAAAACGGATTAAACAGCATTATCATTACACAGGTGCACCTTGTGCTGGGGGCAATAAAAGGCCACTCTAAAAGGTGAAGATTTAAGGAGTGTGTAATTGGCATGCTGACTGCAGGAATGTTCACCTGTGCAATTGACAGAGAATTGAATCTTAATTTCTCGACTATAAGCCGCCTCCAACGTCATTTTAGAGAATTTGGCAGTACGTCCAACTGGTCTCACAACCGTAAACAACATGTATGTACGCCTCCACATCCGGCTTCCTGTGGGATCGTCGGAGACCAGACACCCGGACAGCTGATAAAACTGTGGGTTTGCACAACCTGTTAGAATACCGTCTCAGGGAAGCTCATCTGTGTGCTCGTCGTCCTCATCAGGGTCTTGACCTGACAGCATTTTGCCATCGTAACCGAATTCAGTGGGCAAATGCTCACCTTCGATGGCCACTGGCACGTTGGAGTAGTGTGCACTTCACAGATTAATCCCAGTTCCAACTGTACCGGGTAGATGGCAGACCGTGTGTAACACTATCATTTCGGAATGGAACCTTCAAGCACTAATAAAAAATGTTCTTAAGAAAACTACTCAACATTATGTAAGTGCGGACAAAGAATAATCTTGGCTACTTGACAGTAACACAAGCATTATATAATTATGTTATATATATAGTTGAAGTCGGAGGTTTACATACATCTTAGCCAAATACATTTCAACTCAGTTTTTCACAATTCCGGACATTTAATCCTAGTAAAAAGTCCCTGTCTTAGGTCAGTTAGGATCACCACTTCATTTTAAAAATGTGAAATGTCTGAATAATTGTGGAGAGAATGATTTATTTCAGCTTTTATTTATTCCATCACATTCCCAGTGGGTCAGAAGTTTACACACACTCAATTTGTATTTGGTAGCATTGCCTTTAAATTGTTTAACTTGGGTCAAACGTTTCGGGTAGCCTTCCACAAGTTTACCACAATAAGCTGGGTGAATTTTGGCCCATTCCTCCTGACAGAGCTGGTGTAACTGAGTCAGGTTTGTAATTCTCCTTGCTCGCACCCACTTTTTCAGTTATGCCCACACATATTCTATAGGATGAGTTCAGGGCTTTGTGATGGCCACTCCAATACCTTGACTTTGTTGTCCTTAAGCCATTTTGCCACAACTTTGGAAGTATGCTTGGGGTCACTGTCCGTTTGGAAGACCCATTTGCAACCAAGCGTTAACTTCCTGACTGATGTCTTGAGATGTTGCTTCAATATATTCACATAATTTTCCATCGTCATGATGCCATCTATTTTGTGAAGTGCACCAGTCTCCCTTGCAGCAAAGCACCTCCACAACATGATGCTGCCATCCTTGTACTTCACGGTTGGGATGGTGTTCTTCTGCTTGCAAGCCTCCCCCTTTTCCCTTCAAACATAACGATGGTCATTATGGCCAAACAGTTCTATTTTTGTTTCATCAGACCAGGGGACATTTCTCCAAAAAGTACGATCTTTGACCCCATGTGCAGTGTCAAACAGTAGTCTGGCTTTTTTATGCCGGTTTTGGAGCAGTGGCTTCTTCCTTCCCGAGCGGCCTTTCAGGTTATGTCGATATAGGACTTGTTTAACTGTGGATATAGATATGTTGTACCTGTTTCCACCAGCATCTTCACAAGGTCCTTTGCTGTTGTTCTGGGATTGATTTGCACTTTTCGCACCAAAGTACGTTAATCTCTAGGAGGCAGAACGTGTCTCCTTCCTGAGCGGTATGACGGCTGCGTGGTCCCATGCTGTTTATACTTGAGTACTATTGTTTGTATAGATGAACGTGGTACCTTCAGGCGTTTGGAAATCGCTCCAAAGGATGAACCAGACTTGTAGAGGTCTACATTTTTTTTCTGAGGTCTTGGCTGATTTCTGTTGATTTTCCCATAATGTCAAGCAAAGAGGCCCTGAGTTTGAAGGTAGGCCTTGAAATACATCCACAGGTACACCTCCAATTTACTTAAATTATTTCAATTAGCCTACCAAAAGCTTCTAAAGCCATGACATCATTTTCTGGAATTTTCTAAGCTGTTTGAAGGCACAGTCAACTTAATGTATGTAAACTTCTGACCCACTGGAATTGTGATACAGTGAATTCTAAGTGAAATGATCTGTCTGTAAACAATTGTTGGAAAAACTACTTGTGTCATGCGCAAAGTAGAAGTCCTAACCGACTTGACAAAACTATAGTTTTTTAACAAGAAATTTATGGAGTGGTTGAAAAACGAATTTTAAATGACTCCAACCTAAGTGTATGTAAACTTCTGACTTCAACTGTATACACTACCATTCAAAGGTTTGGGGTCACTTAGAAATGTCCTTGTTTTTGAACGAAAAGCAAATTTTTTTTGTCCATTAAAATGACATCAAATTGATCAGTGTCGACATCACAGAAAGGCCAATAAAAAGACAAGATTAAGATGGGCAAAAGAACACAGACACTGGACAGAGGAACTCTGCCTAGAAGGCCAGTATCCCGGAGCCGCCTCTTCACTGTTGACGTTATTTTAATTGACAAGAAATGTGCTTTTCTTTAAAAAACAAGGACATTTCTAAGTGACCCAAAACGTTTGAATGGTAGTTCATATATAATTCTGCCTCAAATAGGTGTTTGTGGCAGAATTAGGTTTGCTATTGGTTAATGAGTGGTCAATATTAAGACCAGCTATACAAGAACGAATATTGTTAGCAACAAACTCATTGACATTAATGTCCTCAACCATCACAACACCTGATATTAAAAGAAGCCATGCCAAATGACTATAACACCTTGTCAGGTTCCAGTACTTCTCTTGTAGCCTCTGGGCTTGGTTCTTAGTTTTCCTTTTGTCTAAACAAGGCAATGGACAAGTCTGTCATTTGACCGTCTCCCAGAGCTGTGTACACTCCAGATCTAGCCATAACAGACGATGATTCATCTGTTTGGAAACTAGGTTAGAGCACAATAGTCTCTTCATAAAGCCAGACACCGCCAGATAATATGCTTGAAGTGGATATGTAAGCATTGGGTGCCAAGCTGCAGAGTTTTCATCCCAAAGATATGTTGCATTAGAGGTGTTTTAGTTGTTCGACTTTTGATTCGTTTTGATGAGGAATTCTAATCATATATCGTCTAAGTTTCTTCTTTACCAATAGCTGTATTAGGCTAATAGTGTAGCCTAGTGTGTTAGGGTTATATCAGGTGTTTTCTGAATCATGCATCACAACCTGTTAACGGAAGATCCTACTTTGAACCATTTCAACTGGAAAATACCAGTGGATGACAGCTAAGGCTAGTTTTAGTTAGTATATTGGCAATGTTGTGTACACAGCAGTGAACACCTTGCTTATTAAACATACCAACAACCTTGACAGTGTCGCCCGTAGACCAGCCAGGGAGGAGGGCTTTTCATAAATATTTTAAGAAGCTCACTCCAATTTATATCCCTTCTCCCCAGTGAGTCAACACCCATCTCAATGTCTGCCTGGCTGTTTCTCTCTCTATATGAAGCAACACCTAGCTGCACTCCGTGACTGGTCTACCTGACAGCGAGGAAATTCAATGTTAAATATTTACCATTCCCCTGATATGTGACCCCTCATTCCAGCTGTGATGGGTAACAGCCACATTCCTTTGTGAATAAGTTGATCTGGGTGCTTTTTCCTGACAGTGCTTTTGAAGATGGTCAGTGGCTTAGACATCAACCTAAATCTCCACCTAAATCTCTGTCACATAATACACTAACATGCCACGTGTGTCACAAGTTGGGGATGAAACTAACCAGCTATACTTAAAAAACAAGGGTGCTAAAGGTGATGAATTTCCAACAAAGTGCTGTACTGTTTACTCTCCGTCTATGGTATCTTAAAGGGGGTTACTATGCACACAGAAATGATATCTGTAATAAACACAATCCAAAAAGACAGGAAAACGGAACTTGTTACTAAAATGTTGATACTGTTTTTTTTACTGTCAAGTTGGAGATTTTAAACCAGTTTTTACTTCAGTCAATATTTGACTTGCTCTTGATTGCCTCTGTATGTAATGTGCTATTGTGTAAAAGCCCGCCACCATGGAGGTTAGGGCGTTGGGCCAGTAACTGAAAGGTCACCGGTATGAATACCCAAGCCGACAAGGTGAAAATCTGTCGACGTGCCCTTGATCAAGGCACTTAACCCTAATTTGCTCCAGAGGCGCCGTTCTACTATGGCTGACCCTGTAAAAGAGCACATTTCACTGCACCTATTTGGTGTGTGACAATAAAACATAAATATTGGTTGGGATTGTTCGCCGTTAGATGTTTTGGGGCCCGTAGCTTGTAGGACCTATAAGTGGTATATGATTATGAGTTTAGCATTATTTCCTGCCATCACATAAATTCAATGACATCTTTTTATTTGAACATTGCATAATGGTATTACAATGAATCCATAATGACCTTTTAACTGGCTTGTACATCCATTACATTTACATTTTCAACCAAATTCATTCATGGGAAAAATATTATATCTGAGGCAAGAACATGACCAGACTTAAATATTACTTTAGTGAAAGTAATGGAAGTTGTCTGATTTCACAATTCCCAGTACAAAGCAACGTCATGCCCCATGTCCCCACCTAGTACTAATATAACCTTTTGTGCAGTGTGACTGTATAAATGCCACAGTGGGAAATGTCTGACACCCGTATTAATGGAGAGAAAAATAGTTTTGAAGCGACCCTGAATCAATACAACTGCAGCAAGAAGCATTTTATAGCTGGTTTATTGTGGCTATGCTGCTGTTTAAGCTATCTTTCATGTCAAAAGTCTCTTCCTGCTTACAAATCACCAGGAAGCAATTCTCTGGCCATGCTGCTGTGGCCTAAGCCCCTCCAGGGGTTCCTCTCTTTGATCACCTTATCAGCGGCCATCAAGTAAAAAAAAATGGAGAACTCGCTGAGATAAGCTCGTGTTCTAGTCTGAGAAAAATGCCCCTTCTGAGAAAAAGCCCCCCTCTTCCTTGTCCCCCCTTTGTTCTTCCCTCTGTTCCTTCTGTGCGACTGGGAACAAACCATCTCAGCAAGGGGGAGGTTGGGACAGTGGTGGATTGTTTGGGGTGTGCTTCACTGGTGATGTCTTGGCTCTGCTAACAAGGAAACCACAGAGATAAACAAATTGATTAGTCAATACAACAATGACCATACCCCTTTTCCCCCTCCAGACAAGTAAGCATTTCGTTGGACGGCGCATACCAGGGATCATCAACCAGATTCAGCCGCAGGCAGATATTTTTTATTAATTTCTTGAGCGAATGGTTGTCAGGCTGGAACATAATTACAATTCATTTGTGGACTGCAAATTGACCGCAATAAGGTCAAACAGATAAAACATTTGACTCAAACATAAGCATTTAAAACCTTGCTTACATTTGTATACGATCACATCTCTCTTATGCGTGGGAATCATTGGGAACAGATTTCAACATTTTTAAATCACTGAGCTGTTATTTTATTTTCATTGCTAGACAAAAGACAAAGAAAAGAAAACTAGGAAATCATTATTTTAGCATCAGTATTTTCTTTTCTCAGGAAACTTGTGGGGCCAAATAAAAAAAAAACATGGACCAAATTCGGGCCTGCGGGCCGCCAGTTGAGGATCCCTGCTGTAAACAATGTGTATCCCGTACATACGATTATAATGCCTAGAGATCCACTTTATCCCACCAGAACGAGCTTGTGGATAGACACCCATGTTTATAGGCATATAGGCCTTGACACAGAGAAGGCATCTACTTACTAGTAAATAAATGATACACTCTCCAGACAGTTCTAAACACCAGCAGAACTACTACTACTGATTCAGAGGGGTTGGGTTAAATGTGAAAGACACGTTTCAGTTGAATGCATTCAGTTGTGCAACTGATTAGGTATCCCCTTTCCCTTTTCCCTTCCCTACACCACTAAACACTAAACTTATATTACCCTAGCAATCGTTAAACTCTGTATTATACTACTACCAACCATAGATAAGTAGCTGCTTTGAGTGTCCATATTCCCCCTGAACACCACTGTCACACTCTGTCCCACAACCTGAGCAGCCAGACCAGTTGCCACCTCTCCCAGTTTTTAAGACGTGCTTAATTGGCTGCTTGGAGTGCCTGAGGAGGCTGTTAGTTATGACCCCCCCTCCCAGTGTTCCCCTTATCAGTCCAGGATATCATTGGACACCTCCAGTCCAGTGGCCATTAACCAAGCCACAGAGCCCCACTGGAGCCAGAAGAGGATCCAGGGGTCAGATCTCCGGACCCCTATAACCCCAGTACTGCAGCAGAGGAAACCGAAGCAAACACTCCCCCAAGTTAAGCAGCCACTGCAGTCCGGACTCCTGTGGCGTCTCGCTGTTCCAGCCTCGCTCAAATTGATTTACCCAGTTTTTGAGCCCCCTCGGCCCGGCCCATCTATTTCAGCCCGTCTGACAGTTTAACGTCGCCCTTTTCCATGTTATTATATTGGTGCTGTGCTGCCAGAAACTATTGTGCTAATGAAAATGTAGGCCCAGACATACACTTTTTCACAGGATGTGCACCCAGCATGAAGGAATATCTTGAGCGCATTTATAGCTTTGAGAGCACTCATTATTTGTAATGTTTGTTAGAGAGTTGGCTGCAAACAGGTTTTATGGACAGGAAACCACCTAATGGGTCTAGTCAGTATTGGAGACTTTCTTAAAGGAAGTGAATAGATGTTTCATCTGGCTTGGACTGTTTAGAAGAGACACCTTTTATGACGAAGAAGCTAACCAAGCTAAAGGCACTTTAGCAATGTGGGTGAACAAAAATGCCCTATCTGAAAATGTTACATTGTGGTGAAACAACAGTCTATGATGCAGTACAGTAGAGTCAACGACTAGGCCTGAAAATGTGTTAATGTCGACAATGGCCTTTCAGCTCCGATCAAAAGAACTTCCCTGCAGTACAAAAGTGATAACCGATGGCGAGAGATTAATTATTACATTGGTTCCCACAAGATGAGAGGCACGGAGGGAACCTTTTTGATGCATTCCAAGTTTAAATAAAAAGCTTCTGTTGAGTGCTCCACAAAGCTCCGTGTGTAAATATTGAATAATGAGACTCTTTCAAGTCCTCCGACTTTGTATCTGCCATGAAATGGCATTAATGGCAGCTTGTGGTTTACATCATATGGACAGATGAAGCACCTTTACAGGAGATAGTTATTACTACCTTCGTAGGGGATTCAATTTATCCCATGGTTTGCATTTGCACTCAAGATGTGCGAAGTGCTGACAATTTACTTTAGATCAACATGTGACAAATGTGAATGGTTTAAGTTCTTGTCAAGCTACTAATCATTTCGATTTCAGTTTCAGATTGTTAGTCACAACAGCATTCAAATGTGAGTCATACGCCGACAGCCATTGTCATCTCCTAGAGAATTTGTTCATTGGATGTTTAAATGACTGACAAATAAATGATCGTACTTCCCGTGTGAGCAATATAACCTCACACATTTTCCTTTTTCTGTAGCTCGGAGTCATGGTTTCTCATGAGTTGAGAATATAGTCATGCAAACCACTGACTTCGTTCTCACACTCGCTTACAAGCTGCATTCATGGCCAATGAAGTTGAGTCAGCATTGCTTTGGCACCAGTGTTACTCAGTGGAGCCTTGGGAAGTAAGTGTTGAGAGTTTATATAAAGACTTTAAAGTGGTTACTGGTCTCATCCCATGGACAAATTGAATACAGACACGTGTACTCATGATGACAAATCAAACCATGTAATGTTGACCTTACAATTACCCCATTAACGAACTACTACATTAAAACGTGTAAATATTGGACTATAAATTGTGCCTTCCTGTATTATGCCAACATGTTTATTCTATTCTACTGAGCCATTTACTTTATGTTTGTATTCTTATATTTTATGGTTTCTTATTGTTGTTGCATTGTCGAGAAGGAACCTACAAGTAAACATTTAGTTGGAAGGTGTGTACCATGTGTAACCCGTACATACGACTAATAAATCTTGAAACTTGAGGAAAATGAGGAAAACATTCAGCAATATGAAAGAATAATTACGCATGGTATGGTAGTAGCACAGTATATTACTATTACTGGCATTAGTAGAAACATGCTGTAATTTAGTGCTGTACATGCTATAATCTGTTTTATACTATCAGACATAACGGTGTACCTGGCTCCTAACCTCACTAAACAGTAACTTTAACCAAGAGAAGATGGATCCTCAGTAACCCACGTAAGCTCACTACGTCTTTGAATACCAAATTGTTTTAGCTGTGATCCATTGTTAGCCATGCAGTGTAGAATTTCCTCCCCAAAAATGAAATCTCCCCCGAAACATAAGTTGACAGATATTAAATCAACCTTTGTCAAAGGTGAAACACTATAATGTACCTGAATGATGTCACCACCTATGAATGCTTTTGCACGTTGACACACAATGCTTATGGGTCTGCCGGGAACAACTCCTCAGATGGGCATCTAAAAGGATTACACTGTCACACACACACACACACACACACACACACACACACACACACACACACACACACACACACACACACACACACACACACACACACACACACACACACACACACACACACACACACACACACACACACGCACACACACACACACATTAATCAAATGAACACCAACAGTGGAATTGCTGCTCGTGGGTGGGTTCCATCTGTGATTTAACATGGTTGAAAAACTGGTTGCTTTGATATCCACCATAATGTATGGTGCAATATACAAAGGTTCTCTCCATTCTTACGTCCATCTGATTTCCTTATTCATGTATACTAGTATTTCGAGTCAGTGACAGTTTTATAGTTGTAATCCACCATTTTTGGCCATTATTTTGAGTGAGACCATGTTTTTCAGACATTCAATATACAGATCCTAATTCTGTGTAGGATATTCATAATAATGTCAGGTATGGAAGGAAGTCAAATAACTTAAAAGCATTCATAAACATGCAGTACATGCTTTCAAATGTCATTTCATAAAACGTTTCTTTTTGCAACATAGTCATTGCAAAAGTTAATTGTTTTCTTATAGCTATTCTGTGCTCCATTGAATAAATATTTTATTTCGCAAACCGACATCTGAGAAACGCCTAGCAACCACAGATTCCAGGAAAAAACGGAAACGCTATTAACTTTGGCTATGGTACAGCGATAACTGGAGGGCAATGGTTGCACAATCGGCTTCCATGTGAGATAAGGTCATTGTGTTAACTCAGGTTCGGAAGTAAACCCGAAAGGCCTGTATGACAAGTAAACACTGGGAAGGAAATAATCAATTTGGAGCTTTTAATGAACAACTCCCCCATCTCTCCCTTTCTGCTGCGATATTGCCACATGCTAGTTAAACATTACAGGCATGTTAGTACAGTTTAAGGTAGCCGTGAGCAACCGAGCGAGTCAGCTTGCACAGTGCACTCAGGGATTCCTGTTAAATTGCCCACCAGCTTCCGCTGAAAAGTCGGAGTGATTCAGGGTTCAACACTAAGTCGGAGTGATTCAGGGTTCAACACTAAGTCGGAGTGATTCAGGGTTCAACACTAAGTCGGAGTGATTCAGGGTTCAACACTAAGTCGGAGTGATTCAGGGTTCAACACTAAGTCGGAGTGATTCAGGGTTCAACACTAAGTCGGAGTGATTCAGGGTTCAACACTAAGTCGGAGTGATTCAGGGTTCAACACTAAGTCGGAGTGATTCAGGGTTCAACACTAAGTCGGAGTGATTCAGGGTTCAACACTAAGTCGGAGTGATTCAGGGTTCAACACTAAGTCGGAGTGATTCAGGGTTCAACACTAAGTCGGAGTGATTCAGGGTTCAACACTAAGTCGGAGTGATTCAGGGTTCAACACTAAGTCGGAGTGATTCAGGGTTCAACACTAAGTCGGAAGTCATTTCCATGTTAATTTAGGAGAATTAGCTGAAATTTCAATTCAAGATTCAAAAAGGGCCATTTGGGGCCTAAATCCAATGGACCATCTTGGAGATACACTTCCTGAACTGAAATTGAACTGGCTGATCCCACGTCTGGTCCCCCCGCCCTGCCCTGGTCAGCTTTGACGGGCTAAAGGCATCAGAGGGATAAAGAAGGGGCGTATAAGCCAGGTTTAACTATGCCGTGACAGGGGAGAGGAGACACTGCTGAATGAGAAGTGGCCATGCTGACATGAAGGCACTGGGAGGGACACACACTCAGCCTGGTGGGGGCAAGAAGATGAGACAGACCTTTTGATGTGGCAGTTAAAGGGGATGATGAGGAGTTGAGGGGGAAGAAACACAGGGAGAATGAGCCGGGCTAATGATCAGCCCAGATAAATAACTGCTTTCCTTTTTAAGTAGCACCTTTTCCCCCACATCATATGGTCTCAGCTTAGCACGGGATGTCAGTACTTTCTATCACACTGTTTGTGATCTATAATGCATGTACTATTTGACACCATTTTCCCGACAGACCCAAATGTCTGTTTGAAGTGTCTACCCCTGCACCTAGGCACTAACTACCTCCATTCCTAACACAAGGTTTTGGTCAATGAACGTGCAAAAAGTGTGTTAGAACTGTTTTCCAAAAATGTGCTCAAACACCCTTGAATATTTGAAGTCGTCTGAATGAGGCTCATTACAGAGAGGGCTCCGTAAAGGAGTTTACTCCCAGACACAATTTACTGGCCGTTAAAATAAAGGCTTCAAGGTTATGAGACGTTAAATGGCTGTGGAGGAGACGGGCTGTTCTCCCCTGCCCTGTATTCCAGCCGTCACTGGAGCCAGTGGAATCATAAAGGGCCTGCTAACACTAACAGTAAACGGATATAAAAAGACTACTAGTTCATTTATATGACCCATTCTTTTGCTGTGGGGTTTGTTTACGGGGCCGACTACAAATAAAAGAGAAGAAGAGAGAGCTTTAGAGGAGGAAGATCAGAGTAGCAGACTACAGATCCCATGGTGGGTGGCAGTCGTGATGTTGGGGACAGCACAACCAAGACTGGGGCACATTTAAAAGATGCCAATGAATGAAGAAAAACCAACCTCTTCAGCCCATTGAAGAACACAAGTTCCTTGTCAAGCTTGTAAATTCTGATTTATTTAAACAGCAACAAGACCTTTCACAAAGACGTTATCCTTTTATTCCTTTTACAAATTGAACTGGAACATTTAGAGCAAGGATTGACTTGGAATATATAATAGGATACACATTAATTTCCTCTTCCTGATTATGTCTGATGGTCTCTTTCAAAACATTCCTCATTATGTAACTATGTCAGTTGAGAGGAAAGATTATGTCATTTAATCTCAGAAAAACAATCAAAGAGGACATTATTTCAATGATTGGCTAGTTGGGTTTGTCAACATAGCTATTTGTAAAATTGTTGTATTTATCAGCCATAAAGTAGGTTTCCTAGAAAACCTGAACATTGAATATGAGTCCAGTTTGAACCTAAATACTGGTGACCGTAAATGTTTCGGGCACATTTCCTAGGCCAGCCCCGGGCCTACTGTGAACTGATGCCTAAAAGGGAGAGGCTTACCTATACCTGGCATGGCAAAGTCAACACCGGTGTGACCCCTCCCTATTGCCCCCACCCCCTGCTCAACGTTTGTAGAGAGCAGTGTTTTGTCTTTATATTCATTAAGTGTGTTTGATACTCTTATAAACTCTGATGTAGGGTGTAATATATTCCCGGGAATCCATCCCGAGAATAAATCACTTTTCTCCAGGGTAACACAGTATTTCCCGCCAAAACCGGAAGTGTCGTTAAAAAGCATTATGGAGCATATAAATGTCTGGATTTGATTAGAGCTTTGTTCAACATGACAATTCAAACCTGATGCTACCTGAGCCTGATGCGCAATATGTTAATATCATTTTAGGTGCCCTATATTGACATTTAATGAGCCCAAGCCCAAAAAAGCAGAATGATTGTGCCATTGTCCAATAAATATATGATATAGGCTACTGCACATTATGCATGACAGAACAACATTAAAGCCTATAGATGTAGCTAGCTATATGCTCTCTTGAGTAAATAAATGAAACTAGCTCCAGTAGGCTAATCTTTTGAGCGTGAACTGTATTACGGTACAGTATTATATGGACTGGAATTACACACATCGCTCAAACCATAATAAATCATGATATAGGCTAGCTGATTTGATTTTCATTTTGAAATATAATAAGCAGTGCCGATTTTAGCATGTAAATCTTGGTGCCCCCCCAAAAAAGTGTGATTCACGCCAGCAAAGCCACTACACAACACAACACTAAATAATACATTAATTCCACTATAACAGTCACAAATGGCCTAGATAAAGCTGTCCCAACAGCAGTCCCAACATCTTACCACTGATAACCCTGTTTCCATTGATCATCCTTGATGTTTCGATAACTTGATTGGAGTCCACCTGTGGTAAATTCAATTGATTGGACATGATTTGGAAAGGCATACACCTGTCTGTATAATATACAACAGCTTTTGCATGTCATAGCAAAAACCAAGCATTCAAGTTTAAGGAATTGTCCGTAGAGCTTCGAGACAGGATTGTGTCGAGGGACAGATCTGGGGAAGGGTACCTAAAAATGCCGCATTGACGGTCCCCAAGAACACAGTGGCCTCCATCATTCTTAAATGGAATAAGTTTGGAACCACCAAAACTCTTCCTAGAGCTGTCCACCCTGCCAAACTGAGCAATCGGGGGAGGGCCTTGGTCAGGGGGTTGACCAAGAACCCCATGGTCACTCTGACAGAGCTGTAGAGTTCCTCCGTGGAGATGGAAGAACCTTCCAGAAGATCAACCATCTCTTCTGCACTCAATCAATCAGGCCTTTATGGTAGAGTGGCCAGGCGGAAACCACTCTTCAGTAAAAGGCACATGACAGCCCGCTTGGACTTTGCCAAAATTCACCCAAAGGACTCAGACTATGGCAAACATTATTCCCTGGCCTGAATGCCAAGAGTCACGCCTGGAGGAAACCTGGCGCCATCCCTACGGTGAAGCATGGTGGTGGCAGCATCATGCTGTGGTGATGTTTTTCAGTGGCAAGGAAGAGTCAGGATCGAGGGGAAGATGAATGGCGCTCAGGACCTCAGACTGGGGCTAAGGTTCACCTTAGGACTCTATAATAAATAATAATAAATAAAATAAATAATATGCCATTTAGCAGACGCTTTTATCCAAAGCGACTTACAGTCATGTGTGCATACATTCTACGTATGGGTGGTCCCGGGAATCGAACCCACTACCCTGGCGTTACAAGCGCCATGCTCTACCAACTGAGCTACAGAAGGACTCTGAATGTCCTTGAATGACCCAGCCAGCCTTGAGTGGCCCAGCCAGAGCCTGGACTTGAACCCAATCTAAAATCTCTGGAGAGACCTGAAAATAGCTGTGCAGTGACGCTCCCCATCCAACCTGACAGAGCTTGAGAGGATCTCTAGAGAAGAATGGGAGAAATTCCCCAAATACAGGTGGGCCAAGCTTGTAGAGTCATACCCAAGAAGACTTGAGGCTGTAATCGCTGCCAAAGGTGCTTCAACAAAGTATTGAGTAAAGGGTCTGAATACTTATGTAAATGTGATAATTCAGTTTTAGTTTTTTATAAATGTGCAACTATTTAAACAAAAAAAAGTTTTTGCTTTGTTATTATGGGGTATTGTGTGTGGTATTGAGTGAAAATGAGGCTGTAACAAATTGTGGAAAAAGTCAAGAGGTCTGAATACTTTCCGAACGCATTGTATAGGGCTATATATATCAATTTAGGATTATCTATTTTGGATGCAGTTGGAGAGGGAGTTGGAGAGAGACTGCGAGAGAGAGCGGCTGTGAGAGAGAGAGCGAGAGAGAGAGAGAGAGAGAGAGAGAGAGAGAGAGAGAGAGACTGTGAGAGAGAGAGACTGTGAGAGAGACCGTGAGAGAGAGACTGCGAGAGAGAGCGAGACTGAGAGTGAGACTGAGAGCGAGACTGTGAGAGAGAGACTGAGTAAGAGACTGTGAGATAGAGAGAGACTGCGAGAGAGAGAGAGAGAGAGAGAGAGAGAGAGAGAGAGAGAGAGAGAGAGAGAGAGAGAGCGAGACTGTGAGAGAGAGAGAGCGAGAGAGAGACTGCAAGAGAGAGACTGGGAGCGAGAGAGAGAGAGAGAGAGGGAGAGAGAGAGAGAGAGAGCGAGACTGCAAGAGAGAGACTGGGAGCGAGAGAGAGAGAGCGACTGAGAGAAAGTGGTTGCGTGTGCACTGATTTAAAGCAATGATATTTGAGTGATAGGCTGTTCTAACTCTTTGCAGCAGCAATAAAACACATCTTTACAATTTAAAAAAGCAAAATGCCCCCCAAAAGCCAGATGGAGATGGGTAAATTAGACGCACATTCGGTCATTAAATGACTAAAGCATAGGCTATGCTGCAGGAAATGTAGGCTTACCTGTCAAAATAAAAAAAAGTTACAGATGAGATGATAGGTCTACATGTATTGTGAAATGAGATGGTCTGTCCCCACCCTGAGCATTGCTTCATCATGCAGAGGCCATAGAGAAGACAGATTTACACATGGCATTTCATTTAACAGTTCCATTTCACGCCATGCTGTTCATAGAAATAATATATCATAATTTACTGGTTTCTGGCAGTTATTTATCCCGGGGAAAGGGAGTGGTTTTGGGAGGTAAATCTCTGTAACCAGGTTATTATGGAACGGAATTATAGTGAAAATTGAAGTTTTAAATGCAAGTGATACACAATGTAGAAAAAAAGTATTAGGATAAACAACGTCCACATGGTATATGGAAAAGAGCAAAGGAACATCCTTTTTTATCTTTTAAACAGGGATCAGTGGTGATACAGGACAGAATTAATGACTTAAGACCTTTTCCCTCCGGAGCTTTTACAAAGCACTTACAAAAGTTTCTAAGTTAAGTCTTCTTGATTTTAAGCCAATTGTTCCAGGTCACTTCCTTAAGAACCTCAACAAAGGAAGGTTAAGGTGCAAAACAATGTCAAGTATGTCCTGGCCTGTCCTGACTAGATCCAACAATGGCAACAGGGTGCTGAGGGACAGTTGAATTAAAGTCATAAAGGAGACCACAGGGGATTTTCATATTTAATTTGCATAGTTGGATCAAATTGTATACTTGACACAAACACTCTGGGATTATAGGACAAATGAATTTCAATTGGACTACCAATTGATTACCTCCCATTCAGAATGTAGAGGGAAAAAAAGATGGCTGTTTTTAGCTTGCTCCTTGCTACCGTTAACACAGTGTCTGGGAGAAGGATGTTGAAGTGGTAATTGTACTATTGGTAATCATTACAGAAGAGAAAATCCTCTCATAATTCCGTGAATAATCTCTGAAGAGTGGATCCTGTGATCTTTCCAGTAATCATAGCAGGAAGGGAAATCCAAGCCGGTCAAATGTGGAATGACACTTTTAACCATGTACATTGTAGCTTCCCCATACTTGCCTTACTGCACAGGGCAGGCATTTGTTACCAGTGCCACTTTGTGTAGTGGAAGAAAAGATAGCTACTTAGTACCTAAGGCAAAGCCAACCAATAGTACCAATGGTTACTACATTAGGTTAGCTTTAAGTATTTGAAGTTCAACTTTTAATTCACTGGAATTCATTTAGTTTCAAAAGTTACTTTAAAACAATATTAGATCTATAGGATAAACCTGGCATTCGGAACTTTACATTAACGACAGACATTTGACAGCACTTTAATTTGCGTCTTATTAACAACTTGTAGCTTTGAAGCTGCATATTTTCTTAGCTTTGCCAACTCCTATTCACAGAGACCACTTCATCATGGCTGGCTTCATCTTGGGACTGGCCAATCACGTGAACACCTGCAACATTCCATGCGCATCGCCTCCCTTAGCTGAGGGCTAAAGGGCATTATTTGTGTGGCCCACCCACCTCTGTAGTCGTCGATGAGGGGTGGGTAGGCACTGGCTAACTAGAGGCACTCTGAGGTTATCCCTTCTCTTTGGAAGAGGTCGCTAACTCATAGGGGGATGACATCTGGAAACAACTCTGACCTGGTAGCAACAGGGCTGGAACTAAAAGCGATAGTTTCACTCCATCAATCTATTTGGTAATGCTCGGTCACCTGATAACGGTCTGCCATAATGTTGGGACTGTGGGAGGTAAATCACTGTTTAGAAAGAACGGCAATTGCTGACTGAGAAACCTGCAACTTTACGAATGTATCCAGGTATAGAATATGAGATCTAGATATACAGCTGAAGTCGGAAGTTTACATACAGCTTCGCAAAATTTATTAAAACTTGGTTTTTCACAATTCCTGACATTTAATCGGAGTAAAAAATCCCTGTTTTAGGTCAGTTAGGATCACCACTTAATTTTAAGAATGTGAAATGTCCGTGTAATTGTAGAGTAGAGTATTTATTTCAGATTGTATTTATTTCATCACATTCCCAGTGGGTCAGAAGTTTACATACACTGAATTTGTATTTGGTAGCATTGCCTTTAAATTGTTTAACTTGGGTCAAACGTTTCGGGTAGCCTTCCACAATAATTTGGTTGAATTTTGGCCCATTCGTCCTGACAGAGCTGGTGTAACTGAGTCAGGTTTGTAGGCCTCCGTGCTCGCACACTCTTTTTCAGTTCTGCCCAAAAATGTTATATAAGATTGAGGTCAGGGCTTTGTGATGGCCACTCCAATACCTTGACTTTGTTGTCCTTAAGCCATTTTACCACAACTATGGAAGTATGCTTGGGGTTAATATCCATTTGGAAGACCCATTTGCAACCAAGTGTTAACTTCCTGACTGATGTCTTAAGATGTTACTTCAATATATCCACATAATTTTCCATCCTCATTATGCCATCTATTTTGTGAATTGTACAAGTCCCTCCTGCAGCAAAGCACCTCAACAACATGATGCTGCCCCCCCGGTGCTTCACGGTTGGGATGGTGTTCTTCGGCTTGCAAGCTTCCCCCTTTTTCCTCCAAACATAATGATGGTCATTATGGCCAAACAGTTAACAGACCAGAGGACATTTCTCCAAAAAGCACAATCTTTGTCCCCATGTGCAGTTTCAAACCGTAGTCTGGCTTTTTTATGGTAGTTTTGGAATAGTGGCTTCTTCCTTGCTGAGCGGCCTTTCAGGTTATGTCGATATAGGACTCGTTTTACTGTGGATATAGATACTTTTGTACCTGTTTCCTCCAGTATCTTCACAGGGTACTTTGCTGTTGTTCTGTGATTGATTTGCATTTTTCGCACCAAAGTACGTTCATCTCTAGGAGACAGAATGTGTCTCCTTCGTGAGCGGTATGATGGCTGTGTGGTCTCATGGTGTTTATACTTGCGTACTATTGTTTGTACAGCTGAACGTGGTACCTTTAGGCGTTTGGATATTGCTCCCATGGATGAACCAGACTTGTGGAGGTCTACAATTTTTTCTCTGAGGTCTTGGCTCATTTCTTTTGATTTTCCCATAATGTCAAGCAAAGAGGCACTGAGTTTGAAGGTAGGCCTTGAAATACATCTACAGGTACACCTCTAATTGACTAAAATGATGTCAATTAGCCTATCAGAAGCTTCTAAAGCCACAAACCCATTTTCTGGATTTTCCAAGCTGTTTAAAGGCACATTCAACTTAGTGTATGTAAACATCTGACCCACTGGAATTGTGATACAGTGAATTATAAGTGAAATAATCGGTCTGTAAACAATTGTTGGAAAAATGACTTGTGTCATTCACAAAGTAGATGTCCTAACCGACTTCCCAAAACTATAGTTTGTTAACAAGAAATTTGTGGAGTGGTTGAAAAATTAGTTTTAGTCACTCCAACCTAAGTGTATGTAAACTCCCGACTTCAACTGTACATGTCTTGGTTTCTCTGCCTCTCTTGAAGTCGGTTCCACATATGACACAGGCAACCAGACATGAACCTTTTTTTAATGGCATACTTTCATGCTTTGCCACACATGCACTGAGGTTTGGCAAACTTTACGGGCCATATATTTCCGATGCAATTTGTTTTCAGAGCAAAAGCGACATCGCTATAATGTTTGCAGGTTGAAAGCCCATAAAGCATTCGCCTTGCATTACTGCCCATATGTCCTGACTTGTGTGCCCCCGTGTCCAATTCCCATATATCCCCGCTGCTGGAAATACAATCATAATCATACACACATTGCACAAGTCCCAGACAGCTTGCATTTCCTTTTGGGGCTATGGAAAATGAGATGGGTGTTTACAACACCTGATCACCAGTGCACAGCCAGTCAGCGTTGGACAAAAGGGGCTGAGGAACAGATAAGGGTTTTATGATCTTTGACTGAAGAGACGAGAGGAACAAAGCAGGCTATGATGACAGTGTTTTAAGGGGTCTCACGTTGGGTTTTGTTTACAAAAGGTTTACAACATTTTGACTGCAGATCACTTGGTTCAGGCTTGACTCAGTGGTATCGCTCACATGGGGGCTGTTCAGAGAACACATGACACAGGTTAAACTTACAAAGAACATGTACCATGCTCCAAAATACTTCTCAGAAACTTTACTACTGATTCAACAATGGAGCTCTGAACGTGATACAAAGGTGTGGCTGGTTCTCTATTGAACATACATTTTTTTCTTACAACATTTTTATGACATTATACTTGAATTCTAACATTCTTATGAACAAACTCAATGCTTTTACCTGCACCATTTTACCCAGTAAAGCAACTGATCCTCAACATGTATCTTCATTACAAAACGTAACACCATAAAACAGGCCATTATCCTTCAACTACGACCCAGTTCCTGAAGTTACAAACATGCAGTGCATTCGGAAAGTATTTAGACCCTTGACTTCCTCCACATTTTGTTATGTTACAGCCTTATTCTAAAATGGATATTTAAAAAAAATCCTCATTGATCTACACACAATACCCCATAATGACAAAGCAAAAACAGGTTTTTAGAAATGTTTACAAATTTAAAAAAAAAATGGAAATATCACATTTACAAGTATTCAGACTCTTTACTCAGTACTTTGTTGAAGGACCTTTGGCAGCGATTACAGCCTCAAGTCTTCTTGGGTAAGGCACTACAAACTTGGCACACCTGTATTTGGGGAGTTTCTCCCATTCTTCTCTGCAAATCATCTCAAGCTCAGGTTGGATGGCGAGCGTCACTGCACAGCTATTTTCAGGTATCTCCAGAGATATTAGATCGGGTTCAAGTCCAGGCTCTGGCTGGGCCCCTCAAGGACATTCAGAACCACTCCTGTGTTGTCTTGGCTGTGTGCTTAGGGGTAGTTGTCCTGTTGGAAGGTGAACCTTCACCCCAGTCTGAGGTCCTGAGTGCTCTGGAGCAGGTTGTCACCAAGGATCTCTCTGTACTTTCCTCTCTTCATCTTTCCCTTGATCCTGACTAGTCTCCCAGGCCCTGCCGCTGAAAACCATCCCCACAGCCTGATGCTGCCACTACCATGCTTCACCGTAGGGAAAGTGCCAGGGTTCCTCCAGTGTGACGCTTGGCATTCAGGCCAAAGAGTTCAATCTTGGTTTCATCAGATCAGATAATCATGTTTGTCACTGTCTGAGAGTCTTTAGGTGAATTTTGGCAAACTCCAAGCGGGCTGTCATGTGCCTTTTACTGAGGAGTGACATCCATCATGCCACTCTACCATAAAGGCCTGATTGGTGGAGTGATGCAGAGATGGTTGTCCTTCTGGAAGGTTCTGCCATCTCACAGGGGAACTCTAGAGCTCTGTCAGTGACCATCGTTCACCTCCCTGACCAAGGCCCTTCCCCCCCAATTGCTCAGTTTGGCCGGACGACCAGCTCTATGAAGAATGTTGGTGGTTGCAAACTTCTTCAATTTAAAAATTATGGAGGCCACTGTGTTCTTGGGGACCTTCAATACTGCAGACATTTTATGTTACCTTTCCCAAGATCTGTGCCTCGACACAATCCTGTCTCTGAGCTCTACGGACAATTCCTTAAACTTCAATGCTTGGTTTTTGCTATGACATGCACTGTCAACTGTGGGACATTATACAGACAGGTGTGTGCCTTTCCAAATAATGTCCAATCAATTAAATGTACACAGGTGGACTCCAATCAAATTGTAGAAACATCTCAAGGATGCACCTGAGCTCAAATTCAAACAAAATAGCAAAAGGTCTGACTACTTGTGTAAATACGTTTTTTTTATTATGGGCTATTGTGTGTAGATTGAGGACATGTTTTTCTTAATCCATTTTGGAATAAGGCTGTAACGTAACAAAATATGGAAAATTCAAGGGGTATGAATACTTTCCAAATGCACTGTACACTTCACATACAAGTCAAATGTCCTCTTGGTTACATGGAAGACTGCAGGGAACAGAATAAGCAAATAGGCTTTGCTCAGCCGCCAACTGAGATGGATCCATTAGCATTTGAAATAAGGTCTGACAAAGAGGGAATGATAGGTATGTTGGGATGAGTATAGAGGGGGGGGGGGGTAGAAGGAATGTCAGTGGAGGAATTGGGCTGTCATCGTCAGGAAGTGGGAGTTGGTGGAGGAGGGCTGCTCTGGAGATTGCAGAGCTCTTCCTGCTTACCACCCTGGCCCTTCAGACATACCGCACATGCTGAGGTCGAGCTTTCCCAGATGTGCCTCCAAGAAGTGGCTGTCCTGAACATGGGTTAACGCTTTTTGAACGCACCTATAGATGCTTGGCAAGCTCCACCAACAAAACAATTCAGTGTATGAGAACTTTGACTCCGTACCAGAATAATAATAATAATAATATATGCCATTTAGCAGACGCTTTTATCCAAAGCGACTTACAGTCATATAGCCTCGCTATTGTTATTTACTGCTGCTCTTGAACTATTTGTTACTTTATTTTTCTTTATTTTTTTTAGGTATTTGTCTTCAAATTGCATTGTTGGTTAAGGGCTTGTAAGTAAGCATTTCACTGTAAGATTTACACCAGTTGTATTTGGCGCATGTGACAAATACAATTATTAGGAATGGGAAAGGTATTGTGTGCATTTGACAGTTGGATCATATGGAGCATCCAATATCTGTGGAGATGACATGGCCAGGGTCCACAACACACCCATTCCTTTACCCACCATCTGGGGAACACGAGCAGAATACCTTCTCCCTTGTGTTTCAACTGGGAATAAAATAAAATACATTTTTGGTTGTGTAATTTTCTAAAGGACAATATCTGATACTTTCGATGAAACTGAGCAATTAGAGATGGAAGTAGAAGAGATGAAAGGAGCAGAGAGAGTTCTAAGAATTCAAAGCTCTCCAGTACAGCATTAGACAAAAAGTTGCTATCTAGAACCAAAAAGTGTTCTTCCGCTGTCCCCATAGAAGAGCCCTTTGAAGAACCCCTTTTGTTTCCATGTAGAACCTTTTTTTCCACAGAATGTTCTACATGGATCCCAAAACAGTTAAACTTGGAACCAAGGCGAGTTCTCCTATGGGGACAGCTGTAGAACCCTTTTGGAAATCTTTTTTTCCAAGAGTGTAGTGTTTTGGAATTGAGCCTTACTCGCGTTTAATAGGAACCATCTGGTTCATTTGAGAGGTTGATCTGGTTGTGTCTGATAGGGACTGTGGAGGAGGTGGTTGGGAACTGAAAGCACTTTGGGAGTCTTTCCCTAGCTCTGTCAGGAGACCACATTCCGCACGCATGTTCATTTCTCCAATTATATTTCAGTCAAACACCAACATATCCACATTTACTAAAGAACAGATTTATCATTTTTTTTATCATCTTAAATGCATACCTTACTCGCTGCATACCTTACCAGCTGCATACCTTACTAGCTCTGTGCCTGTTGCTAGGAACTCTTTTTTTCTTCTTTTTTCTTTCTTGGCATGATTATGGCACTTATTGTAAGTCACTTCATATAAGAGTGTCTGCTAAATAACCAAAATGTTCAAAAATAAAATATATTATTTTAATTGGCTACAAATTGGTGTTATGAGAAACAGACACAAGACAGGTACTATCGCTATGTCCGTTCAAATTCTGGGAAATACAATTACACAAGGCCATGACCTCTGTGGACAAAAACAATGTTTTCAAATATCCTGCTTGGAGTGGCCTTGGGTCTGTGCAGCTAGTGAAAGATTGGTCTCTGTCTGGTTAGCAGCTGGTGGGGATCAGACGCTGGCAAGGATCAGACGCTGGCAAACTGTCTGTGCAGGGCCAAGCAAAGCCCACGATGAGCCCCATCGGTGCTAGGGTCCTTTATAGCTCAGTTGGTAAAGCATGGTGCTTATGACACCAGGGTAGATCGTTCGATTCCCGCGACCACCCATACGTGAAATGTATGCAAGTGTGACTAAGTCGCTTTGGATAAAAGTGTTTGCTAAATGACATGTAGAATTATATTACAACACTTTCTCGCTCCAATTCCCATCCACAGTTCCGTCAGCCTGCCTCGAATGGCTGGGTGCTCTCTCACACTTGCCCTCTCTTTCTCTTCTCTCCCTCTTCTCTCCAGCCTGCATGGTTCATCTCCCGAGATTTATAGTCACAAACGTTTGGAGCAGGTGGCGCATAGTTCGGGATCTCTTCCTCTTTCTCTCTCGTTCTTTCCCTCTCTCTATCCGCTTCCTCTCTGCTGATCGCGCTGGGCTAATTAGAAAAAAAAGAGAGGTAGGAGTCTACTGAGACGTGAATGCTGGGCGCAGCTGCAGAATGGCATTTCATTGGGATCTGTCAGCTAGGCTCTGATTGGCCTGACACTGCTAATCCTGCCAGATGTTCCGCATTAACTGATGAGTGCGTGACTGTGTCGTGCGAGGGGAAGCGGGGGACAGCCACGGCCGGGAACTCTGGGTAAACAAGGCCTCTCAGGGACCACTGTTCATGGGATTTGGGGGGATTTGAGGGATAGGATCATCCGGCATCCGGGAATTAGATGGCACAGAGCATGGATTGTGTCAATAGTTTGGGAAAATAGGCTTTGCTTGCTACATTTTTGCTCGTTGGACATGTTGTGGCCATCAAAGAATTGCAATACGCTATGTAGGTATGTCGCTAAGAAGTTATTGTCATTGATACAATCTTAGCGCTAACTCGTTTTAGTCGCTGGCATGCATTACTTGTCCCCATTATGTGGCATATAGGCTGTAAGTCAACCAGGGTATTTTCCCTGTGCTGGGGAAGCAGGTTTCATTTGGCCCTCCCCACTGAACACATTTCTTTCTCTAAAATGGACGAGCAGAGCGAGAGCAGCTGCAGACGAGACCTCTGAGACCCCTGCCGAAGCCAAACTATCAAATGCCTTCAGATGGATTTTTTTAATGTGTGAAAGCCGCACTGTATTCACAGAGTTGTTTTGTCTCTATGGCCGGACATGTTACTACATCTTTTTAGATATTTTTTTCTCCACACTGGTCAGAGCTATTGAGGGGAAATCGCCAGGTTAGAATAAATCCACAAGTCCTTGGCACTGCTAATGAGTAGGGGGGGGGTACACATTTCCAAAAGAGTACCCTAGTGTGCTTCCGCCCTGGCCTGAGATCCCACCACAGTTATTCTATTAGCATGCGCAGCTGTGTCTCTGTTCTTCTTTATCCGAGCAACTTATCACAACTGACAAGGCAGATGAGGCCGTCAGAAAGGGCCTGTCAGAGCCCCATTGTGTCCTGCAGAACATGGGGATACTTACCAGCTCCCCCCCCCTTTGACACTCAGCCGTGGACTGGAGCCAGGGAAAGCCAGAGGCAGCTAGGGAGCAGAGGGTTTACTTGTCGCACCTATTCTGATTAACAAGGGCACTGGCAAAGAGGTTAAGGCCGCATCCCAAAAGGCACCCTATACCGTATGTAGTGCACTAAGTAGTGCAGTATGTAGGGAATAGGGTGTCATTTGAGACACAGCCTAAATGTGGGTGAACACAACAGAAAGCTATACAGTCGTGGCAGCATTCTGTGGCCATAGGAAGGACTTTACAACAATCACCATTTCCTTGTGTTCTGCCTGCCTTCTCACCAAAAAGCCCTAATATGTGTTCAACAATGTGTTCGAGGTTCATGTTAAAAGTGTGATTTTGGACATTGCATGCACAGCAACCGTTTTAGGTCACACGACATGGGCATTCAAACACTTCAACACGGTCAATTTGCATTTGTACCAGGGAAATGGAAACGAGAACAGGACACCTTCTACATTGTTTGTGTTCACTTGAACATTTCATGCTGGTACCTGGCATTCTGTTCTTCGTATAACCACTCCCTTTTCACGGCTCACTAAGGCTTAGACAGTGGATGTTGTTTGTTGATGTTTCATGAACGGAACACACTATATGCACTCTACCTACTTTCGTCACCAGATATTCTTCATGAAACTCAAGTCGAACATTGTCACAGCAATACATTTTGTTCTAGTGGTTGAACTTGTACTGAGTTGACGGTGTAGCAAGCCACTATTGCAACGCAGTCTTGTGAGTTCAAATGCTATTTCACTACGCATGTGGACAACACTGTACTGTATATCAATGTTCACAGGATTCCCAGCACGTATATTCACACAGCTATCTGCACTACATACAACCAACCCCTCAACCTAGCACGTGCAGAGCCTAATAAGAACACATGCGCTCTCTGTGGCTTGGTTCAATAACCCATAAAACAAACAGAATCCTGTCTTAAAGACAAGACGAACATATTCCCCCACCACATATTATTGTTTCAAGCAGTTTTATCTGACTTGTTGCCCAAGACCTTGTCTCAACACAGTAGGAAATAGCACTGACAACATGAAAGCCCTGCGGAAGAAACCATACACCAAGCCGCACCACTGAGACTACCCCAGTAAGCGTCTTTACCTCGAGGAATAATGGAGCAGTGCATGATACAACTTGAACATGTTCAGGGCCTCGGAGACACCAGGCTGCCAGGCAACTATAGGCTCTGCTGTTTTTCAATGAGACATTCATTCCTTATGGCAAGAGTGTGACTGGATTTTTGTGATGTAATTCCCCAAATGAGTAGGTCATAATCAAGGTTTTGAAATGAGATGCCCCCCGTTTGCTTCTATATTTCTGTTTACCACGTTGAGAAATACAAATAGGACACAGTAGCGAGTGCACAGTACCTCCTGTCTGTTTTACCAGTGTTTGCGTTTTCGTCCATCACGAGCCTGCTCCCAATTCAGGTACGATGATCAAAATAACATGTGTTTTAATTGAACCAACAATTGAACCACCTGGCACCCTATGAGTTCTAACAGAGCTGTGGACATATTATTTGTACAAGATCTATCATTGACCTTTGTGTTTTCAATCCAGTGGTGGCCTTTGGATGACTTCAATGCTCCATTTAACTGCTTACATCATTTGTTGAGGCTAGGTAAAGTTTAAAAGTTGAGCTGGAATTTGAGCAATCCTAACATGCACAATATTTCATTAATGTGACAAGATCATAAAACACCAAGGGCGCGCACTAAAGCTGACAAGTAACACTCGTTCCATCGGCATAAATTACGCTGTGGACTAGAGACTGTTTGGACTGCATTGCAGTTCAGCCGGTTTCTCTCAAGCCACAATATGGCATGTGAAGCGCTATCATCACCTAGCTAAGTACAACCTCTAGGCTCTAGCTTGAAAATAAATAACATGGTTGTCTTTCCTCATTGCAGGGCCAAACACGCTGGTTTTGGAAATGGTACAAATCGGCTTTGATTCCGGATAAAAATGGACAAGTGAAACAAAATCTACAACTCTGACAGCCGGCAGTTTTTTTTCCACTCTTAAAAAAAAAAGAAAAAATGTTTACGCTCCCCAAGCTAGTAAAAAGTTCTCATTCGGGTTTCAAGATCCTCAAAGTATGGCAAGTGTCAGGTACGTCAAAACTGGCTCCTACAGGTTACATTTGCTACCTGAAGCGATGTAACAAGTTTACTAATGGAAGCAGAGGTCTGAAAAAAGTTGTGCAGCTGTCCCTAACCTCTACACACACACACACACACACACACACACACACACACACACACACACACACACACACACACACACACACACACACACACACACACACACACACACACACACACACACACACACACACACACACACACACACACACACACAATGAGATTAACGGGTTGACCTCAGTGTTGCAGCTCTACCACCAGGATAGTGTATTTATGTTAGCCAATGTTGTACACTTGTGTTCTCAAACAGGCTTAATGATAAAGAGTGAAATGTGGAGCCAAACCGATAAGTACAGCTTGCTGGCAGCTCATAGAGACGGGTAGGAACACCCTTTATTTATCTGTCATTGCTCTCTGAATATCATGCTGTTGATCATGGCCTCAGTGACACTACATGAAAAAAAGACAATAGACAACATTCAATGGGTATTGCATATCGTATATTTCAGCATGCTTAGAGATTACATTTTACATCACCGTGTAGGTCACGTGCTCCAATTTCAAACAATATCAGACACGTGCTCCAATCTAGCCACTCGCTCTGATCTCTAACAAGACCAGACACGTGCTCCAATCTCTAACAAGACCAGACACTCGCTCCAATCTAGCCACTCGCTCTGATCTCTAACAAGACCAGACACGTGCTCCAATCTCTAACAAGACCAGACACTCGCTCCAATCTCTAACAAGACCAGACACTCCCTCTAATCTCTAACAAGACCAGACACTCGCTCCAATCTCTAACAAGACCAGACACTCCCTCTAATCTCTAACAAGACCAGACACTCGCTCCAATCTCTAACAAGACCAGACACTCACTCCAATCTCTAACCAGACCAGGTCTACAGCACACTGCCAGTGGATTGGCAGAAGTGTTCTATTGCATTAGCCAGTGGCTATTGTTCCGAAACTCATATTGCAAGACTATAAAAGGGCCTAGAGGGCAGACACGCACAAAAGCTATACTGGAGGTAGAACCCCTGCAGGCAGCTCTGGATGAAAGCAGAGTTTGGTTTAGGTCACAAGAGAACTGCCGATCTGTAAGTGATGGCACATTCTGGAAGGGATCAGCTGTCACACCCAGCATCCCAGCTGCTCTCTCGGGACTAAATATCCCATATTATACCAGGAAACAAACATACAGATTAGAGCCGAAATGGGTACTGCCATAACTATGTGTTGGTTCTAGACTTGTGTAATAAGCCATTTTTGGGTAACAGAGTTCTATGGCAATAACGGTACCCTCATCAGGGTAGAATAGGAGATGGACCAGTCCTCATCATGCAGGGTAGAATAGGAGATGGACCAGTCCTCATCATGCAGGGTAAAGTAGTGGAAGGACCAGCCCCTCATCATACAGGGTAGAATAGGAGATGGACCAGTCCTCATCATGCAGGGTAGAATAGGAGATGGACCAGTCCTCATCATGCAGGGTAGAATAGGAGATGGACCAGTCCTCATCATGCAGGGTAGAATAGGAGATGGACCAGTCCTCATCATACAGGGTAGAGTAGGAGATGGACCAGTCCTCATCATGCAGGGTAGAATAGGAGATGGACCAGTCCTCATCATACAGGGTAGAATAGGAGATGGACCAGTCCTCATCATGCAGGGTAGAATAGGAGATGGACCAGTCCTCATCATGCAGGGTAAAGTAGTGGAAGGACCAGCCCCTCATCATACAGGGTAGAGTAGGAGATGGACCAGTCCTCATCATGCAGGGTAGAATAGGAGATGGACCAGTCCTCATCATGCAGGGTAGAATAGGAGATGGACCAGTCCTCATCATGCAGGGTAGAATAGGAGATGGACCAGTCCTCATCATGCAGGGTAAAGTAGTGGACGGACCAGCCCCTCATCATACAGGGTAGAGTAGGAGAAGGACCAGTCCTTCCCTCAACATTGCATGCTCCCTCAATGTGAGACATCTGTGGCATTGTGTCGTGACACCATTTTAGAGTGGCCTTTTATTGTTCCCAGCAGAAGGTGCACCTGTGTAATGATCATGCTGTTTAATCAGCTTGTTGATATACCACACCTCACTAATAGGGATGTAAATACATTTTTGCCAATTGTTTTTGAGAAATAAGCTTTTTGTGTGAATGGAACATTTCTGGGATCTTTTATTTCAACTCATGAAACATGCGACCAACAATTTACCAGTTGCGTTTTAAATGTTTGGTTCAGTGTATAACAGGAAACACATTACATACAACTGACTGGAAATGTTGTCCTGTCTCTTGGCGTTGTTATCATTTCCAGGTACAATATAACTGCTAAATCATTATCACCCAAGAGATAAACTTATTTTTATTTTTATTTCTCATGTTTTTTTTCTCCCTTATGTCATTTAGAGTGCCTCATTGATATTGATTACTGAATTGTTGGGTTTTGAGTTTGCAAGAAAGGCATTTCACTGCACTTGTGCCCGTGACATTGAAAGTTCAACCATAAATCCCAATGTACAGTGTAAGAAGTCATGAGATTTACCGTATGAACAAAAATACTTCATTAATGATTTGATCTGACTAGGGTCCCACATCAGTAGGTGACGTCTTTCCAGACGGACAGCTCGGGGGCACCTGTGGGTTTTCCCCTTGTTTCCACTGTCTGTTGGAAGGCATCACATAAACATGCTGGACTGTTATCTCCATCCCACCAAGGAGCAGTCTGAGAAAGGAGGATGTGGTTAAAGTGGTGTAAATGTGCCTCTGACTGACTGAATTCCTAGACACACACACACACACACACACACACACACACACACACACACACACACACACACACACACACACACACACACACACACACACACACACACACACACACACACACACACACACACACACACACACACACACACACACACACAGATTCGCGGCTGCCCCATCCATAGAGGATAGGGGCCCACACAGTGATAGGGAACAATATGCTGATTTGTAACCCTGTTTCCTGTGCGTGCACAGAACACTACCCTCCGTCTTATCTTACACAGAAGCCACCTGCCTCCAACCTGTCTGCAACCAGGTAAGCACGGTGCGTTGTGACATGGGAGTATTCATTATCTTTTTGCACATCGCATGGACTACCTCCAATTCCTGAATGGATTGTGTCCCCCGGGGGGAAGCGATAGAGTGGGCGATAATGAGAGCATAGAAAAAACAAATGGAGAAGCCATAATCTGGAGTTCTCCTCTGCAGACTCAAGTTCAACATCAATCAACGTAACTGCATATCAACTTTCACTGCCATGTTTTATCTCTTTTGTAAAGGAGTGACCTTTAGTTTTTTTGTGTTAGTTTCCTGTTGGCAGTCAACACCAAATACTCTATCAAATCGCCAACTGTGCTTTTTAGAGTGACCAAGTGACACAGGTGTCTGTTATAAGGCCTCCAATGTACCTTATACCCATTTGATCCCCCAGAAGAGACTAACTTGGCATTGTTGTATATAATATTTTTATGGAAACTTTGTTTAACCTCTCACGGATTGGTGGTTCCCCTGCAGGCTGTTGAGCTAACGTAGGCTAATGCGATTAGCAAAAGGTTGTAAGTAACAAGAACATTTCCCAGGACATAGACATATCTGTGGTTGGCAGAAAGAGTCAATTATTGTTAATCTAACTGCACTGTCCAATTTACAGTAGCTATTACAGTGAAATAATACCATGCTATTGTTTGAGGAGAGTGGACAGTTATGAACTTGAAAAGTTAATAAACCAATTAGGCACATTTGGGCAGTCTTGATACAACATTTTGAACAGAAAAGCAATGGTTCATTGGATCAGCATAAAACGGTGCACATACACTGCTGACATCTAGTGGCCAAAATCTAAATTGAGCCTGCATTGGAAAAATACATAATGGCCTTTATCTTGCATTTAAAAAATGTCAATAAAAAAAACATGTTTTGTCTGTATTCTGCCTCTAAATGTTTATCACATTTAGCACCATATCACTGAGTATGTGTAAATGTGCTTGGTGAATAAAGGTGTTTCTGATTGTAAGCTACTGACTGCCAGTTGCATCAGCGGAGATGATGTGTAAGGGGATTGTCCACAGACACTAATTGTTCCTAACTTTTACCATTCACACAAAGAGTCCGGAATGTGTAAAGAGCCAAGAACACAAAAGCGTTTTGCTGATCAAAAGAATCACTAGGAGTGACTTGTTCCACTGAGCCTTTGTCCACATGTTTCATGAAGTATCTCTCTTGCTGGGGGGAAAAAAGGGATCTGGATTTCTCAAATTATAGCGTTCTCCGATTTCCTTACCACATTCCACTTGTCCTGTTTTTTCGATTCCATAAGAAGTTAGTATGCCGAAGATATTTCCAAAGTCAACTTAAAAAACAGGGCCAAAGCCACGAGGATAATGACCATGACAGTCGTCTGACAGTTTCCCCCTTCCCAGCGCCCCCGCCCCTCCAACCCCATTTTTAAGCCGTTGTCTAAGGTTCGGCTTCAGGAACCCACTTTGAACCCTCAGATTGTTCCCTAGCAGCACAGCTCCACAGTCCTTTATCTGTGCCCTGATGCACCAGAGCAGATTGTCCCTTTAGCCAGCCAGAGCCACAGCTGTGTGACTTGGTCATTGTCTGCCATATACACCCTTCCCTAGGCCCCAGCCATTCTATCCTTAAGGTTCTCCACATGATGCAATCGATAGCAGGCCTGAAAAGATTGTCTCCCAGGACCCAGACCTTTTCCTACTGTGATAATCCTCATTTGGTTTCAGGCTAGGGATCAAAGTTCTGGGCACTGGTGCTAAGAAATACACCAGATGTATGGGTATTTCCATTCATTTTGAGAACACTTCCAGACTACATTGCCATAAAAACCCATATGTCTGCAAAGATGTCGTGAACACCTCTTCCCTCTCAGGAGGCAGAACATTTTTGGCATGGGCCCTCAGCTCCTCAACATTCTACAGCTGCACCATCGAGAGCATCTTGACTCGCTGCATCACCGCTTGGTATGGCAAATGCATTGCCCTCAACCGCAAAGTGCTACAGAGGGTGGTGCAGACAGCCCAGTACATCACTAGGGCAGAGCTCCCTCTCATCCAGAGCCTCTATATCAGGCGGTGTAAGTGGAAGGTCTGAGAAATTGCTAAGACTTCAGCCACCCAAGCCATAGACTGTTCACTCTGCTACCGTCCGGGAAATGGTACCGGAGAATCGGCACTCGGACCAACAGGCTCCGAGACAGCTTCTACCCCCAAGCCATAGATGCTAAATAGTTCATTAAGGGTACCCAAACTATCTGTACTGACCCTTTCTTGCACTGACTCTATACAAACTCACAAGACTATCTTTACACAAACACTCACTCACACGGACACGCTCACACTCCCCCCCCCCTCAAATCAAGTTTAATTTTTCACATGTGTGAAATGCTTACTTACAAGCCCTTAACAAACAATGCAGTTCAAGAAATAGAGTTAAGAAAATATTTACTACATAAACTAGTAAATAATACATAAATTATATTCAAAAAGTAACACAAAAAAGTACATAAAAATAACGAGGGTATGTACAGGGGGTACAGGTTACCGAGTCAATGTGCGGGTGTACAGGGCTGTACGCACTGCCCTCTGTAGCGCCTTTATGGTTAGATGCCGAGCAGTTTCCATACCAGGCGGTGATGCAACCAGGCGGTGATGCTCTCGATGGTGCAGCAGTATAACTTTTTGAGGATCTAGGGACCCATGCTAAATATTTTCAGTCTCCTGAGGGGAGAAAATGTGTTGTCATGCCCTCTCCACAACTGTCTTGGTGTGTTTGACCATGATAGTTTGTTGGTGATGTGGACACCAATGAACTTGAAACTCTCAACCCGATCCACTTCAACGCCGTCAATGTTAATGGGGGCCTGTTCAGCCCTCCTTTTCCTATAGTTCACGATCAGCTCCTTTCTCTTTCTCACATTGAGAGAGAGGTTGTTGTTCTGCCACCACAATGACAGGTCTCTGACCTCTCTATAGGCTGTCTCATCATTGTCAGTGATCAGGCCTACCACTATTTTGTCAAATCAAATCAAATCAAAGTTTATTTGTCACATGTGCCGAATACAACAGGTGTAGACTGTACAGTGAAATGCTTACTTACAGGCTCTAACCAATAGTGCAAAAAGGTATTAGGTGAACAGGAGGTAAGTAAAGAAATAAAACAACAGTAAAAAGACAGGCTATAAAAGTAGCGAGGCTATAAAAGTAGTGAGGCTATATACAGACACTGGTTGGTCAGCCCAGTTGAGGTAGTATGTACATGAATGTATAGTTAAAGTGACTATGCATATATGATAAACAGAGAGTAGCAGCAGCGTAAAAGAGGGGTTGGGTGGTTGGGGCCCACACAATGCAAATAGTCCGGGTAGCCCTTTGATTACCTGTTCAAAAGTCTTATGACTTGGGGGTAAAAACTCTTGAGTTGCCTTTTTGTCATAGACTTGGCACTCCGGTATTGCTTGCCATGCGGCAGTAGAGAGAGCAATCTATGACTGGTGTGGCTGGGGTCTTCGACAATTTTTACGGCCTTCCTCTGACACCGCCTGGTGAGATGTCCTGGATGGCAGGCAGCTTAGTCACAGTGATGTACTGGGCCGTAAACACTACCATTTGTAGTCCCTTGCAATCAGAGGCTGAGCAATTGCCGTACCACGCAGTGATGCAACCAGTCAGGATGCTATCGATGTTGCAGCTGTAGAACCTTTTGAGGATCTCAGGACCCATGCCAAATCTGTTTCATTTCCTGAGGGGGAATAGGCTTTGTCGTGCCCTCTTCACGACTGTCTTGGTGTGTTTGGACCATTCTAGTTTGTTGTTGATGTGGACACCAAGGAACTTGAAGTTCTCAACCTGCTCCACTACAGCCCTGTCGACGAGAATGGGGGCGTGCTCGGTCCTCATTATCCTGTAGTCCACAATCATCTCCTTAGTCTTGGTTACGTTGAGGGATAGGTTGTTATTCTGGCACCACCCAGCCAGGTCTCTGGCCTCCTCCCTATAGGCTGTCTAGTCGTTGTCGGTGGTCAGGCCTACCACTTTTGTGTCGTCTGCAAACTTAATGATTGTTTTGGAGTCGTGCCTGGCCATGCAGTCGTGGGTGAACAGGGAGTACAGGAGGGGACTGAGCAGGCACCCCTGGGGAGCTCCAGTGTTGAGGATCAGCGTGGTGGATGTGTTGCTACCTACCCTCACCACCTGGGGGCAGCCCGTCAGGAAGTCCAGGATCCAGTTGCAGAGGGAGGTGTTTAGTCCCAGGGTCCTTAACTTAGTGATGAGCTTTGAGGGTACTATGGTGTTGAATGCTGAGCTGTAGTAAATTAATAGCATTCTCACATTAGTGTTTCTTTGGTCCAGGTGGGAAAGGGCAGTGTGGAGTGCAATAGAGATTGCATCATCTGTGCATCTGTTTTGGCGGTATGCAAATTGGAGTGGGTCTAGGGTTTCTAGGATGATGGTGTTGATGTGAGCCATTACCAGCCTTTCAAAGCACTTCATGGCTACCGACGTGAGTGCTACGGGGCGGCAATAATTTTGAAAGTCTACCTTTTCTGTCTTGGGCACAGGGACTATGGTGGTCTGTTTGAAACATAGGTATTACAGACTCGGTCAGGGAGAGATTGAAAATGTCAGTGAAGAAACTTGCCAGTTGGTCCGTGCATGCTCTGAGTACACATCCTGGTAATCTTCCTGGTCTCGTGGCTTTGTGAAAGTTGACCTGTTTAAAGGTCTTGCTCACATTGGCTACAGAGAGAGTGATCATACAGTTGTCCGGAAAAGCTGGTGCTCTCATGCATGCTTCAGTGTTGCTTGACTCGAAGCGAGCATAAAAGGCATTTAGCTCATCTGGTAGGCTTGCGTCACTGGGAAGCTCGAAGCTGGCTTTCCCTTTGTAGTGCGAAATAGTTTTCAAGCCCTGCCACATCTGACGAGCGTCAGAGCCGGTGTAATAGGATTCAATCTTTGTCCTGGAATTCTTAGAAGCATCTGGATTTGCGTCCCGCTCCTTGAAAGCGGCAGCTCTAGCTTTTAGCTCGGTACGGATGTTGCCTGGAATCCATGGCTTCTGGTTGGGAAATGTACAGTATGTACGGTCACTGTGGGGACGACGTCGTCGATGCACTTATTGTTGAAGCCGGTGACTGATGTGGTATACTCCTGAATGTTTTTGGAATAATCACAGAACATATTCCAGTCTGTACTAGCAGAACAGTCCTGCAACGTACCATCCGCATCATCTGACCACTTCCTTATTGCACGTGTCACTGGTACTTCCTGCTTTAGTTCCTGCTTGTAAGCAGGAATCAGGAGGATAGCATTATGGTCAGATTTGGCAAATGGAGGGCGAGGGAATGCTTTGTACGCTTCTCTGTTTGTGGAGTAAGAGTGGTCTAGAGTTTGTTTTTTGTTTTTTTCTTCTGGTTGCACATGTGACATGCTGGTAGAAATGAGGTAAAATGGATTTAAGTTTGTGTGCATTAAAGTCCTGGATGAGCAATTCCCTGTATGCTTATGGCCTTATACAGCTCTTTGAGTGCAGTCTTAGTGACATTATCGGTTTGTGGTGGTAAAAAGACGGCTAGGAGTAATACAGATGAGAACTCTCTTGGTAGATTGTGTGCTCAACAGCTTTTCATGAGGTATTCTACCTCAGGTGACCAATACCTCAAGACTTCTTTAATATTAGACATTGCGCACCAGCAGTTATTGACAAATAGACACATGCACCCGCCCCTCGTCTTACCAGACGTAGCTGCTCTGTCCTGCCGATGCACGGAGAAGCCAGCCAGCTCTATATTATCCGTGTTTGTTCAGCCACGTCTGGGTGAAACATAAGTTATTACAGTTTTTAATGTCCCGTTGGTAGGATACATTAAATCCTAGATCGTTTGTTTTCCAACTACCTCAAATACCTCGTACCTCTGCACATTGATCTGGTACTGGAACTCCCTGTATATAGCTCCACATTGATCTGGTACTGGTACTCCCTGTATATAGCCACACATTGATCTGGTACTGGTACTCCCTGTATATAGCTCCACAATGATCTGGTACTGGTACTCGCTGTATATAGCTCCACATTGATCTGGTACTGGTACTCCCTGTATATAGCTCCACATTGATCTGGTACTGGTACTCCCTGTATATAGCCACACATTGATCTGGTACTGGTACTCGCTGTATATAGCTCCACATTGATCTGGTACTGGTACTCCCTGTATATAGCCACACATTGATCTGGTACTGGTACTCCCTGTATATAGCTCCACATTGATCTGGTACTGGTACTCCCTGTATATAGCCACACATTGATCTGGTACTGGTACTCCCTGTATATAGCTCCACATTGATCTGGTACTGGTACTCCCTGTATATAGCTCCACATTGATCTGGTACTGGTACTCCCTGTATATAGCTCCACATTGATCTGGTACTGGTACTCGCTGTATATAGCTCCACATTGATCTGGTACTGGTACTCCCTGTATATAGCTCCACATTGATCTGGTACTGGTACTCCCTGTATATAGCCACACATTGATCTGGTACTGGTACTCCCTGTATATAGCTCCACATTGATCTGGTACTGGTACTCGCTGTATATAGCTCCACATTGATCTGGTACTGGTACTCCCTGTATATAGCTCCACATTGATCTGGTACTGGTACTCCCTGTATATAGCCACACATTGATCTGGTACTGGTACTCCCTGTATATAGCTCCACATTGATCTGGTACTGGAACTCCCTGTAAATACAGTGGCTCCATTATTGTGTATTGTATTCCTCTGTGTTCCAATTTGATCTATTTAAGAAAATGTTTATCTCCACATTGTTGGTAAGGGCTCGTAAGCAAACATTTCACGGTAAAGTCTACACCCGTTGTATTAGTCGGATGTGAAGTAACATTTTGATTTAGATGGCATTTATAAAAGTTGTTATAAGCAGCCATGGGTTATTATGAATGCTTATAACACGTCTCATCATGCATTATGGGCGTGATAGAAACCACCATAACCCAAACAGGTGGGGTCATAGTGTTACAGACATCTTATAGGCCTAGGTCATTGTAAGGATAAGATTGCGACTTGGCAGAACAATCAACTCTCTGCCTTCTTAGAATTCCGAGCGGCCTATCTGAAGTCAATCTACAACAGCGCGCAGTACAAATACAACACTGACTCATCCTGCAATTATTGTAGAACATAGGAGAAAGGAAATCCCCTGCATAGCTGCATCTACTCATGTAACAATTTGCTATAATTGTGATTGTGGTTGAATGAAAATTGTGGTTAGGGCAAACAAGATGTTTTTATGACTCTGCCATGCATTGCCTTTGAGAGACAAGCAACTTTCTGTGGCAGGTTTCTTTGATGGTAGTAGTAAACAGAAATTAAATTGCTTTCGTGATTGATTGAGTTGTGTGTAGGAGTTCTGCACTTTTATGTCTTTTGTCCATTTTTTTCAATGCCCTGATTGTCTTAAAATGGGTTACATGCATTTGAGGTATATAGCCCATGGGAGCTGTTCTGTCTGCAGTTGGAGTAGTGGATCTAGGCAGAATTAACACGAGGCCATGCCACACACACACTGTCAGTAGTTATACATTCATTGCAGGTCACACTGCTGTGACATTCCCGGCATTACATAATCATTCCTGAGTAATCAACACACTCCTTCCTGATTTTGCAGTTTGGAGGGGAACACAGAACTCCAAAGGAATTTACTCAGTGGCACTTTATGAAAAGGGCTGCGAATCACATTTTCCCGGGACTTCCTGTCTGTGCCCAAGACATTTCCCGCCTGTTATGCATACAGACGTGTAAATACAATCGGGCTGAAAGAGAGTGCAGAGAAGCGGGGCAGCCGTGGCGCATTCAGAATGGGACTGCAGGGATCTGAGTGGATTAGAGCTGTCACTATCAATCAAAGCCGGTCAAAGGCTAGCTTTTCAGGTGGCACAAACAGACTCTGTTTGGCTGGGCAGGGTTTTTCTGGGAGGGAGCTTTGTATCTTTTCAACGGAGGGGACCAAGAAAGACATATGCTGTAAACAGGGCCCTCTCAGCTAATGCTGAATTTGGAGGAGTGTGAAGTGATGTGTTTTTGTGGTTTAATTCTGTTGGCTACTTTTTCGTTGTTGTTGTTGTGCAGTCTACTTTTATTAGATTTTTTACGTGGCATTAAAAGCATCTTGCGCCACAACAAATTGTCATAGCAGGCAAAAGGTGCGTTGCGACAATGTCTCTACACAGGGTTTACAGAGACTAGATATTATGCTTGTTTTAGAGAGAGTAAACATTTATCATAGTCATGACGACTTGCTGAAAGGGTTGAACAGCCCCTAAAATTCAAAAACATCTGCAGTTCCTGGAATGTCCATTAGATTATGCTAGTCTTTTTTTCCTTCACCGAGTCATTTCCTGTCTTCAGGAAAATCTGAGATAAGAATGTACTCCCTCAATCAAGTAATTCTAGACACAAAGCTAGCATCATTTCCCTTCCATGTCCACAAAAGTACACAGTGACTGATAGCAGCTCACAAATAAACAATTGCTATCCTAGCGATTGTTGAGATTCATGAGTCTCAAGATGTCACATGAATTCTGAGGGAACTTTGTGACCTACCACAATGGGAGGTTGAAATGAACAAACAAATAGAATTTGAATGATCCTCTATATAAAACATGACACTCTATTGCAACTTCAATAAAAAAAGATCACTGAAGATGTCTTAGGGAAATCATTTTGTTGTCTTTTTCTAGATGGACTGTAGATGTGATAAACAGAAGGTAACAGGTAATGGAGTGGAAAAGAAACATACAGTCAGTTATTATTGTGTGTTGTATGTGTACAGTAGAAAAACAAGTCCATATACAATGTGAGCAAATGAGGGGAGATAAGTGAGGTAAAGGCAATAAATAGGCCATGGTGGCGAAGTAAATACAATATAGCAATTAAAACACTGGAATGGTAGATTTGACAGTAGATGAGTGTGCAAAGTAGAAATACTGGGGTGCAAAGGAGAAAAATAAATAAATAAATAAATACAGTAGGGAAAGAGGTACGTAGTTGTTCGGGCTATTTATAGATGGGCTACGTACAGGTGCAGTGATCTGTGAGCTGCTCTGACAGCTGGTGCTTAAAGCTAGTGAAGGAGATAAGGGTTTCCAGTTTCAGAGATTTTTGTAGTTCGTTCCAGTCATTGGCAGCAGAGAACTGGAAGGAGAGGCGGCTAAAGGAGTAATTGGCTTTAGGGGTGACAAGTGAGATATTCCTGCTGGAACGCGTGCTACAGGTTGGTGCAGCTATGGTGACCAGCGAGCAGCGATAAGGTGGGACTTTACCTAGCAGGGTCTTGTAGATGACCTGGAGCCAGTGGGTTTGGCGACGAGTATGAAGCGAGGGCCAGCCAACGAGAGTGTACAGGTCGCAGTGGTGGGTAGTATATGGGTCTTTGGTGACAAAACGGATGGGACTGTGATAGACTGCATCCAATTTGTTGATTAGGGTGTTGGAGGCTATTTTGTAAATGACATCGCCAAAGTCGAGGATCGGTAAGATGGTCAGATTTACAAGGGTATGTTTGGCAGCATGAGTAAAGGATGCTTTGTTGCGAAATAGGAAGCCAATTCTAGATTTAACTTTGGATTGGAGATGTTTTATGTGAGTCTGGAAGGAGAGTTTACAGTCTAACCAGACACCTAGGTATTTGTAGTTGTCCACATATTCTAAGTCAGAACCGTCCAGAGTAGTGATTCTGGACGGGCGGGCAGGTGCAGGCTGCGATCGGTTGAAGAGCATGCATTTAGTTTTACTTGTATTTAAGAGCAGTTGGAGGCCACAGAAGGAGAGTTGTATGGCATTGAAGCTCGTCTTGAGGGTTGTTAACACAGTGTCCAAAGAAGGGCCAGAAGTATACAGAATGGTGTCGTCTGCGTAGAGGTGGATCAGAGACTCACCAGCAGCAAGAGCGACATCATTGATATATACAGAGAAGAGAGTCAGCCCAAGAATTGAAACCTGTGGCACACCCATAGAGACTGCCAGAGGTCCGGACAACAGGCCCTCTGATTTGACACACGGAACTCTGTCGGAGAAGTAATTGGTGAACCAGGAGAGGCAATCATTTGAGAAACCAAGGCTGTTGAGTCTGCCGATGTGGATGTAGTGATTGATAGAGTCGAAAGCCTTGGCCAGGTCAATGAATACAGCTGCACAGTATTGTTTCTTATCAATGGCGGTTAAGATATTGTTTAGAACCTTGAGCGTGGCAGAGGTGCACCCTTGACCAGCTCTGAAACCAGATTGCATAGCGGAGAAGGTACAGTGGGATTCGAAATGGTCTTTGATCTTTTTGTTAACTTGGCTTTCGAAGACCTTAGAAAGGCAAGGTAGGATAAATATAGGTCTATAGCAGTTTGGGTCAAGAGTTCCTCCCCCCAACCTTGTAAGAGGGGGATGACCGCAGCTGCTTTCCAATCTTTGGGAATCTCAGACGACATGAAAGAGAGATTGAACAGGCTAGTAATAGGGGTTGCAACAATTTCGGCAGATAATTTTAGAAAGAAGGGGTCCAGATTGTCTAGCCCGGCTGATTTGTGGGGGTCCAGATTTTGCAGCTCTTTCAGAACATCAGCTGACTGGATTTGGGAGAAGGAGAAATGGGGAAGGCTTGGGTTGCTGTGGGAGGTGCAGTGCTGTTTACTAGGGTAGGGATGGCCAGGTGGAAAGCATGGCCAGCCGTAGAAAAGTGTTTATTGAAATTCTCAATTCTAGTGGATTTATCAGTGGTGACAGAGTTTCCTATCCTCAGGCAAGTTGGTTAGGATGATATCTATGAGGGTGCCCGTGTTTAAGGCTTTGGGGTTGTACCTGGTAGGTTCATTGATAATTTGTGTGAGATTGGGGGCATCAAGCTTAGATTTTAGGATGGCCGGGGTGTTAAGCATGTCACAGTTTAGGTCACCTAGCTGCATGAGCTCTGAAGATAGATGGGGGGCAATCAGTTCACATATGGTATTCAGAGCACAGCTGGGGGCAGAGGGTGGTCTGTAGCAGGCGGCAACGGTGAGAGACTTGTTTTTAGAGGGGTGGATTTTTAAAAGTAGAAGTTCAAATTTTTTGGGTACAGACCTGGATAGTAGGACAGAACTCTGTAGGCTATCTCTGCAGTAGATTGGAACACCGCCCCCTTTCGCCGTTCTATCTTGTCTGAAAATGTAGTTAGGGATGGAGATTTCAGAGTTATTTGTGGTCTTCCTATGCCAGGATTCAGACACGGCTAAGACATCTGGGTTGGCAGAGTGTGCTAAAGCAGTGAATAAAACAAACTTAGGGAGGAGGCTTCTAATGTTAACATGCATGAAACCAAGGCTTTTACAGTTACAGAAGTCAACAAAAGAGAGCGCCTGGGGAATAGGAGTGGAGCTAGGCACTGCAGAGCCTGGATTCACCTCTACATCGCCAGAGGAACAGAGGAGGAGAAGGATAAGGGTACGGCTAAAAGCCATGAGAATTGGACATCTAGGACGTCCGGAACAGAGAGTAAAAGGAGCAGGTTTCTGTGGGAGTTAAAATAGATTCAAGGTATAATGTACAGACAAAGGTATGGTAGGATGTGAATACAGTGGAGGTAAACCTAGGCATTGAGTGAAGATGAAAGAGATATTGTCTCTAGAAACATAATTGAAACCAGGTGATGTCATCGCATGTGTGGGTGGTGGTACTGAAGGGTTGGATAAGGTATAATGAGCAGGGCTAGAGGCTCTACGGTGAAATAAGCCAATAAACACTAACCAGAACAGCAATGGACAAGGCATATTGACATTATGGAGAGGCATGCTTAGCCAAGTGATCATAAGGATCCAGTGAGTAGTGAGGTTGGTTGGGGTCACGGCGATTCAGACAGCTAGCCGAGCAATGGGTAGCAAGCTAGCAGAAGATGGAGGTCTGTTTTTACCCACCCCGTAGTTTCCTTCAGTAGATTGGTGGGTTCCGTGTGGTAGAGGGGACCAATCCAACTGTCAAAATAGTTATAGTTATAGTGGCCCAAGAAGATTGTTCGATAGACCTGTTCAGAGGGCAGCTGATATGCTCAAGACAGCTAACGTTAGCAGATGGGCGTTCAGCTTACGTCGCGATGGAGGGGCCAGTTGAATAACTCCCTCGGGCAGATAACGTCGGTATTCCAGTTGTGAAGGCCCGAAGGGGCTCCGCATCGGCAGTAAAACGTGTCCGGATAGGTGATTGTAGTCCAGGAGTGGCTGATGGAACTTTTCAGCTGGCTAGCTCTGGGATAATTGGTGTTTGCTCCAGAATCGAAGTTAGCCAATAGTCACTCGAATAGCTAGTTAGCTAGCTGCAAGATCCAGGTGTATATGTCCAGAGCTTGCGGTAGAAATCCGGGGATATGGAGAGAAAATAGGTCCGGTATGCTCTGGTCTAAGTCGCGTTGTACAAAACTACCAATAGCTTTCCGAGCTAAAGGATAGCTGATGACGGCTAGCTGTGGTTAGCTGAATACTAACGTTAGCAAGTGAGCTGGCTAACTTCTGGCTAGTTTCTGTTGTGGATTTCAGATACGAGGTGAATAATACTTTTGAAAAAGAAGAAAAAAAAGATCCGCACCACATTTGGTGAGGCGGGTTGCAGGAGAGTGTTTTGAAGTTGAGTTTTTAGAAGAAACATATAAAAAGATATGCGTAGAAAAATACAAAAACACAAAACATATATACACGGGACAAGACGAGGACAAAGGACGTCTGACTGCTTCGCCATCTTGGAAACATTGAAGAAGCTATAGAAATAGAATATAAACGCAATAGAAGCGTTGTTTCGTCTACAATTGTCTGTTGTGTCTTTAGAGGACTGTTTCACTTTGATGTCCTTTTTCTTCTGTCTTTATTTTGTCTTTCTTTTCTTCTGTTAACTAGATATTCTTTGTTAGCTAGCTAGCTTCTTCCAGGAGAGTCCCTAGCAACTGCTTAGCAACTGGTAAACAATTCAGCTAGGTGAGATAACTGTACAATTTTATGAAAAAGAGTTACTTTCCTCTTTGTTTGTTGCTTGTTTTGTCTCCAATTAAGTCTTGCAGTTTTCTTTTGCTTTTTTCCAATGTACTTCACTCTAAAAATCATGTAAATTTAAATATTTGTAGGAGCTAATTTTTTTTTCAGCAGCTGCTGCTCAATCTGGAAATTGGAATATGTTATGAGGTAGTGTCTCTTGCTTGGGAGTGAAACAAACTTCACTGATCATCCAAGCCTTTATTTTTTCTATAGCATGTAATTATAAGACAAACCTCCAGGGGGCATTTAACAGTAACCCTTGAAGTAATCAGGAATCCTATTTGTCCAATTTAAGAGTAGGACTATCATGGAACCTGTTGTCTATTAGTGTGGCTGTGGGTATGAAAATGTGCATGTATGCATACGCTTGCGTGTGGCTGTGAGCTTTATGTGTACTTTGATCTATTTATAGAGTTGGTGTGTTTGCGTAGTACTTCCAGATTCCCACCTCTCGGCATGAAGACTGTCAGCTACAGTTGTGTGTTATTCTAAAGTGGCGGAGATTGTTGGTACTTGAAAGAGCTTGTGGACGCTTGAATTTGATTTATGTTCTGTGTGTTTGATATCAATCATAAAAACGACAACACAGCTGTAGGAAGGAAAACTCATCTCCTGTTTAGAACGTCCTTTGATGTCGAAGTTGAAAGGAACAATGGAATAAGGTGCCATGTTTTTTTCTCTTCTCATGGTCGGTTCATCTTTTTCTAATTTATTATCCATATTTCCCATTAAATAAACTGTAAATCACGATACTTCTGACAAGTGAAGAGAAAAAAACACAGCGCTTTGTGATTGTATCACGTTATTTTTGCTTCCCAGCCATATAGCAGTGCAGTGATGAAATATGTCAAGTGAAAAGTCCTTTGGAATTGTTTTTATCTGCTCTTGGCTGCTGTTGGCCTTTAATGTTGTACATTTCTCGCCAAATGCAGATTAAACATTGTATGAGAGTGGAACGGTTGCATAAAGTTAAGGGCCTCAACATAAGTTCTCAGTTGACATTTTTTGGACAATGAGTGTAATGTGGTAACAACTTTGATCACGTGTGACTGAACACATACATAGTGATTATGTGTGAACAACAATGACTCCACTGACACTCTACTGCCCTCTACTGGCTCTCGCTTACACTTCTCTGGGATTGGATGAAAAAAACACTGATCGAGAATCAGATCACTCTGACTAATATCTGACCCCATAGCAGTAATGGTTACAGTAGTAGAAGTAATTTACACTCAGGATTTTTTTTTTTATAATATAAACTGGAAAATGTAATTTGCCAGTGCAGTGATTTTTTATGCCTTGGCAATACATCAATAATGAAAAAAGGTGAAATATGACATGTGCCAAAAAATACCAGAACTCATACATAGTGCTTCTAAAATGCTTAACAGTGTTTATTCATGTGGGGTCCAACTGGTATCATCGACATGTGCCCAGTGTCACAAATCCTTCTCTGCCTCTACACACTCTCTCTCTCTGCATCTCCACACTCTCTCCCTCTATGCTTCTCCACATGCTCTCTCTCTCTGCCTATCCGCACTCTCTCTCTGCCTCTCCACACTCTCACTCTGCCTATCCGCACTCTCTCTCTGCCTATCCGCACTCTCTATCCACATGCTCTCTCTCTCTCTGCCTATATCCGCACTCTCTCGCTTCCTCCCACACTGTCTCTCTCTGCCTCTCCACACTCTCACTCTGCCTATCCACACTGTCTCTCTCTCTGCTATCCACATGCTCTCTCTCTCTGCCTATCCCACTCTGCTCTCTCTCTCTCTGACTCTCCTGGCATCCACATGCTCTCTCTCTCTGCCTTCCGCACTCTCTCTCTGCATCTCTCTCCTCTGCTTCTCCGCACTGTCTCTCTCTCTGGCTATCCACATGCTCTCTCTCTCTGCCTATCCACACACTCTCTATCTGCTATCTCACTGTCATTCTCTCTCTATCTGCCTCTCCACACGCTCTCTCTCTGCCTCTCCACACTCTCTATCTGCTTCTCCTTCTCCACACTGTCACTCTCTCTCTCTGCCTCTCCACACGATCTCTCTCTGCCTCTCACACGATCTCTCTCTGCCTCTCCACACGATCTCTCGCTGCCTCTCCACACGATCTCTCGCTGCCTCTCCACACGCTCTCTCTCTGCCTCTCCACACGCTCTCTCTCTGCCTATCCACACACTCTCTATCTGCTTCTCCGCATTCTCTCTCTCTGCCTCTCCACACGATCTCTCTCTGCCTCTCCACACGATCTCTCTCTGCCTCTCCACACGATCTCTCTCTGCCTCTCCACACGATCTCTCTCTGCCTCTCCACACGATCTCTCGCTGCCTCTCCACACGATCTCTCGCTGCCTCTCCACACGATCTCTCGCTGCCTCTCCACACGATCTCTCGCTGCCTCTCCACACGATCTCTCGCTGCTTCTCCACACGATCTCTCGCTGCCTCTCCACACGATCTCTCACTGCCTCTCCACACGATCTCTCGCTGCCTCTCCACACGATCTCTCGCTGCCTCTCCACACGATCTCTCACTGCCTCTCCACACGATCTCTCACTGCCTCTCCACACGATCTCTCACTGCCTCTCCACACGATCTCTCGCTGCCTCTCCACACGATCTCTCGCTGCCTCTCCACACGATCTCTCGCTGCCTCTCCACACGATCTCTCGCTGCCTCTCCACACGATCTCTCGCTGCCTCTCCACACGATCTCTCGCTGCCTCTCCACACGATCTCTCACTGCCTCTCCACACGATCTCTCGCTGCCTCTCCACACGATCTCTCGCTGCCTCTCCACACGATCTCTCGCTGCCTCTCCACACGATCTCTCGCTGCCTCTCCACACGATCTCTCGCTGCCTCTCCACACGATCTCTCGCTGCCTCTCCACACGATCTCTCGCTGCCTCTCCACACGATCTCTCGCTGCCTCTCCACACGATCTCTCGCTGCCTCTCCACACGATCTCTCGCTGCCTCTCCACACGATCTCTCGCTGCCTCTCCACACGATCTCTCGCTGCCTCTCCACACGATCTCTCGCTGCCTCTCCACACGATCTCTCGCTGCCTCTCCACACGATCTCTCGCTGCCTCTCCACACGATCTCTCGCTGCCTCTCCACACGATCTCTCGCTGCCTCTCCACACGCTCTCTCTCTCTGCCTCTCCACACAATCTCTCGCTGCTTCTCCGCACTCTCTCTCTCTGCCTCTCCGCATTCTCTCTCTCTGCCTCTCCACATGCTCTCTCTCTGCCTCTCCACATGCTCTCTCTCTGCCTCTCCACACGCTCTCTCTCTGCCTCTCCACACGCTCTCTCTCTGCCTCTCCACACGCTCTCTCTCTGCCTCTCCACACGCTCTCTCTCTGCCTCTCCACACTCTTTCTCTGCCTCTCCACATGCTCTCTCTCTGCCTCTCCACATGCTCCCTCTCTGCCTATCCGCATTCTCTCTCTCTGCCTCTCCACATGCTCTCTCTCTGCCTCTCCACACGCTCTATCTCTGCCTCTCCATATGCTCTTTCTCTGCCTCTCCACACGATCTCTCGCTCCCTCTCCACACGCTCTATCTCTGCCTCTCCATATGCTCTTTCTCTGCCTCTCCTCACTCTTTCTCTGCCTCTCCACACTCTTTCTCTGCCTCTCCACACTCTTTCTCTGCCTCTCCACACTCTTTCTCTGCCTCTTCACACGCTCTCTCTCTGCCTCTCCACACGCTCTTTCTCTGCCTCTCCATATGGTCCCTCTCTGCCTCTCCACACGCTCTCTCTCTCTGTCTCTCCACATGCTCTCTCTCTGCCTCTCCACGTGCTCTCTCTCTGCCTCTCCACGTGCTCCCTCTCTGCCTCTCCATATTCTCTCTCTCTCTGTCTCTCCACATGCTCTCTCTCTGCCTCTCCATATTCTCTCTCTCTGCCTCTCCACACGCTCTCTCTCTGCCTCTCCACACGCTCTCTCTCTGCCTCTCCCACACGCTCTCTCTCTGCCTCTCCACACGCTCTTTCTCTGCCTCTCTCTGCCTCTCCACACTCTTTCTCTGCCTCTCCACATGCTCCCTCTCTGCCTCTCCACATGCTCCTCTCTGCCTCTCCACATGCCTCTCCCTCTCTGCCTCTCCACACGCTCTCTCTCTGCCTCTCCACACGCCTCTCCACACTCTCTCTGCCTCTCCACACGCTCTCTCTCTGCCTCTCTACATGCTCTCTCTCTCTGCCTGCTTCTCCACACGATCTCTTTCTCTGCCTCTCCACTCTCTCTCTCTCTGCCTCTCCACACGCTCTCTCTCTGCCTCCTCTCCCACGATCTCTCGCTGCCACGCTCTCGCTGCCTCTCTGCCTCGCTGCCTCTCCACACGATCTCTCGCCACACGATCTCTCTCTCTGCCTCTCTACATGATCTCTCCACACGATCTCTCTGCCTCTCCACACGCTCTTTCTCTGCCTCTCCATCTCTCTCTCTCTCTGCCTCTCCACTCTCTCTCTCTCTGCCTCTCCATATGCTCTTTCTCTGCGATCTCTCCACACTCTTTCTCTGCCTCTCCACACGCTCTCTCTCTGCCTCTCCACACTCTTTCTCTGCCTCTCCACACCCTCTCTCTGCCTCTCCACACTCTCTCTCTGCCTATCCACACGCACTCTCTCTGTCTATCCACACGCATCTCTCTCTGCCTATCCACACGCTCTCTCTTTGCCTATCCACACGATCTCTCTGCCTCCGCTCTCCGCTCCACACGATCCCTCTCTCTGCCTATCCACACTCTCTCTCTCTCTCCTATCCACACTCCCTCTCTCTGCCTCTCCACATTCTCTTTCTCTCTGTCTATCCACACACTCTCTCTCTGCCTATCCACACACTCTCTCTCTCTCTCCCTCTCCACACGCTCTCTCTCTGCCATCCACATGCTCCCTGCCTCTGCCTCTCCATATTCTCTCTCTCTGCCTCTCCACACGCTCTCTCTCTGCCTCTCCACACGCTCTCTCTCTGCCTCTCCACACGATCTCTCTCTGCCTGCCTCCATATGCTCCCTCTCTGCCTCTCCATATTCTCTCTCTCTGCCTCTCCACACGCTCTCTCTCTGCCTCTCCACACGCTCTCTCTGCCATCCAACATGCTCTCTCTGCCTCTCCATATTCTCTCTCTCTGCCTCTCCACACGCTCTCTCTCTGCCTCTCCACACGCTCTCTCTCTGCCTCTCCACACGCTCTATATCTGCCTCTCCATATGCTCTTTCTCTGCCTCTCCGCACTCTCTCTCTCTGCCTCTCCACGCCTATCCACACACTCTCTCTCTGCCTATCCACACACTCTCTCTCTTTGCCTATCCACACTCTCTCTCTCTCCCTATCCACACTCTCTCTCTGCCTATCCACAAGCTCTCTCTCTGCCTCTCCACATTCTCTTTCTCTCTGTCTATCCACACACTCTCTATCTGCCTATCCACACTTCCTCTCTCTGCCTATCCACAAGCTCTCTCTCTGCCTCTCCACATTCTCTTTCTCTCTGTCTATCCACACACTCTCTCTCTCTGCCTATCCACACACTCTCTCTCTCTCTGCCTCTCCACACACTCTCTCTCTCTGCCTCTCCACATTCTCTTTCTCTCTGTCTATCCACACACTCTCTCTCTCTGCCTATCCACACGCTCTCTCTCTCTCTGCTTATCCACACACTCTCTCTCTGCCTATCCACACACTCTCTCTCTCTGCCTCTCCACATTCTCTTTCTCTCTGTCTATCCACACACTCTCTCTTTCTGCCATCCACACAATCTCTCTCTGCCTCTCCTCTCCACACGTTCCGTCTCTGCCTCTCCACACTGCTCACTTTCTGCCTCTCCACACACTCTCTCTCTCTGCCTCTCCACATTCTCTTTCTCTCTGCCTATCCCACACTCTCTCTCTCTGCCTCTCCACACATTCCTGTCTCTTCCTCTCCACACACTCTCTATCTCCCTTCTCTGCCTCTCCACTCTCTCTGCCTCTCCTGCCTATCTCTCTCTCTCTGCCTCTCCACACACTCTCTCTCTCTCTTTCTCTCTGCCTATCCACACTCTGCCTATCTCTCTCTCTGCCTCTCCACATTCTCTTTCTCTCTGTCTATCCACACACTCTCTCTCTCTGCCTATCTCTCTCTGCCTATCCACACACTCTCTCTCTCTCTGCCTCTCCCACATTCTCTCTCTCTCTGCCTCTCCACACGTTCGTCTCTGCCTCTCCACACTCCTCTCTCTGCCTCTCCACACGCTCTCTCTCTCTTCCTCCACACGCTCCTTTCTGCCTCTCCACACTCTCTCTCTCTGCCTCTCCACACGTTCCGTCTCTGCCTCTCCACACGTTCCCTCTCTGCCTCTCCACACGTTCCCTCTCTGCCTCTCCACACTCTCTCTCTCTCTGCCTCTCCACACGTTCCGTCTCTGCCTCTCCACACGTTCCCGCTCTGCCTCTCCACACGTTCCCTCTCTGCCTCTCCACACTCTCCCCTCTCTGCCTCTCCACACGTTCCTCTCTCTGCCTCTCCACACGTTCCTCTCTGCCTCTCCACACGTTCCCTCTCTGCCTCTCCATATTCTCTCTCTCTGCCTCTCCACACGTTCCGTCTCTGCCTCTCCACACTCTCTCTCTATGCCTCTCCACACGCTCTCTCTCTCTTCCTCTCCACATGCTCCCTCTCTGCCTCTCCATATTCTCTCTCTCTGCCTCTCCACACGTTCCCTCTCTGCCTCTCCACACTCTCTCTCTCTGCCTATCCACACACTCTCTCTCTCTGCCTCTCCACACGCTCTCTCTCTCTTCCTCTCCACATGCTCCCTCTCTGCCTCTCCATATTCTCTCTCTGCCTCTCCACACGCTCTCTCTCTGCCTCTCCACACGCTCTATATCTGCCTCTCCATATGCTCTTTCTCTGCCTCTCCGCACTCTCTCTCTCTGCCTCTCCACATGCTCTCTCTGCCTCTCCACACGCTCTATCTCTGCCTCTCCATATGCTCTTTCTCTGCCTCTCCACACGCTCTCTCTGCCTCTCCACACGCTCTCTCTCTGCCTCTCCACACGCTCTCTCTCTGCCTCTCCACACTCTTTCTCTGCCTCTCCACACGCTCTCTCTCTGCCTCTCCACATGCTCTTTCTCTGCCTCTCCATATGCTCTTTCTCTGCCTCTCCATATGCTCTTTCTCTGCCTCTCCACACTCTTTCTCTGCCTCTCCACACTCTTTCTCTGCCTCTTCACACCCTCTCTCTGCCTCTCCACACTCTCTCTCTCTGCCTATCCACACGAACTCTCTCTGCCTATCCACACGATCTCTCTCTGCCTGTCCACAGACTCTCTCTCTTTGCCTATCCACAGTCTCTCTCTCTCCCTATCCACACTCTCTCTCTGCCTATCCACACGCACTCTCTCGGCCTATCCACAAGCTCTCTCTCTGCCTCTCCACATTCTCTCTCTCTCTGCCTATCCAAACACTCTCTCTCTCTGCCTATCCACACACTCTCTCTCTCTGCCTATCCACACTCTCTCTCTGCCTATCCACACACTCTCTCTCTGCCTATCCACACTCTCTCTCTCTGCCTATCCACACTCTCTCTCTCTGCCTCTCCACACGCTCTTTCTCTGCCTCTCCATATCTCTTTCTCTGCCTCTCCACACGCTCTCTCTCTGCCTCTCCACACGCTCTCTCTCTGCCTCTCCACACTCTCTCTCTCTGCCTCTCCACACGCTCTCTCTCTGCCTCTCCACACTCTCTCTCTCTGCCTCTCCACACGCTCTCTCTCTGCCTCTCCACACGCTCTCTCTCTGCCTCTCCACACTCTCTCTCTCTGCCTCTCCACATTCTCTCTCTGCCTATCCACACACTCTCTCTCTGCCTCTCCACACGCTCTCTCTCTGCCTCTCCACACGCACTCTCTCTGCCTCTCCACACTCTTTCTCTGCCTCTTCAAACCCTCTCTCTGCCTCTCCACACACTCTCTCTCTCTGCCTATCCACATTCTCTCTCTGCCTCTCCACACTCTCTCTCTCTGCCTCTCCACACGCTCTCTCTCTGCCTCTCCACACTCTCTCTCTCTGCCTCTCCACATTCTCTCTCTGCCTATCCACACACTCTCTCTCTGCCTCTCCACACGCTCTCTCTCTGCCTCTCCACACGCACTCTCTCTGCCTCTCCACACTCTTTCTCTGCCTCTTCAAACCCTCTCTCTGCCTCTCCACACACTCTCTCTCTCTGTCTATCCACACGCTCTCTCTCTCTGTCTATCCACACACTCTCTCTCTCTGCCTCTCCACACGCTCTCTCTCTGCCTCTCCACACGCACTCTCTCTGCCTCTCCACACTCTTTCTCTGCCTCTTCAAACCCTCTCTCTGCCTCTCCACACACTCTCTCTCTCTGCCTATCCACACGCTCTCTCTCTCTGTCTATCCACACACTCTCTCTCTCTGTCTATCCACACGCTCTCTCTCTGCCTATCCACACACTCTCTCTCTCGCTGCCTCTCTGCATTCTCTCTCACTGCTTCTCCGCATTCTCTCTCTTCCTCTCCACACGCTCCCTCTCTGCCTCTCCACACGCTCTCTCTCTGCCTCTCCACACGCTCTCTCTCTGCCTCTCCACACGCTCTCTCTCTGCCTCTCCACACGCTCTCTCTCTGCCTCTCTACATGCTCTCTCTCTGCCTCTCCACACGCTCTCTCTCTGCCTCTCTACATGCTCTCTCTCTGCCTCTCCACACGCTCTTTCTCTGCCTCTCCACTCTCTCTCTCTCTGCCTCTCCATATGCTCTTTCTCTGCCTCTCCACACTCTTTCTCTGCCTCTCCACACGCTCTCTCTCTGCCTCTCCACACTCTTTCTCTGCCTCTTCACACCCTCTCTCTGCCTCTCCACACTCTCTCTCTCTGCCTATCCACACGCACTCTCTCTGTCTATCCACACGCACTCTCTCTGCCTATCCACACGCTCTCTCTCTTTGCCTATCCACACTCTCTCTCTCGCTCCCTATCCACACTCCCTCTCTCTGCCTATCCACACTCTCTCTCTCTCTCCCTATCCACACTCCCTCTCTCTGCCTCTCCACATTCTCTTTCTCTCTGTCTATCCACACACTCTCTCTCTGCCTATCCACACACTCTTTCTCTCTCTCCCTCTCCACACGCTCTCTCTCTGCCATCCCACATGCTCCCTCTCTGCCTCTCCATATTCTCTCTCTCTGCCTCTCCACACGCTCTCTCTCTGCCTCTCCACACGCTCTCTCTCTGCCTCTCCACACGCTCTATATCTGCCTCTCCATATGCTCCCTCTCTGCCTCTCCATATTCTCTCTCTCTGCCTCTCCACACGCTCTCTCTCTGCCTCTCCACACGCTCTCTCTGCCATCCAACATGCTCTCTCTCTGCCTCTCCATATTCTCTCTCTCTGCCTCTCCACACGCTCTCTCTCTGCCTCTCCACACGCTCTCTCTCTGCCTCTCCACACGCTCTATATCTGCCTCTCCATATGCTCTTTCTCTGCCTCTCCGCACTCTCTCTCTCTGCCTCTCCACATGCTCTCTCTCTGCCTATCCACACACTCTCTCTCTGCCTATCCACACACTCTCTCTCTTTGCCTATCCACACTCTCTCTCTCTCCCTATCCACACTCTCTCTCTGCCTATCCACAAGCTCTCTCTCTGCCTCTCCACATTCTCTTTCTCTCTGTCTATCCACACACTCTCTCTCTCTGCCTATCCACACACACTCTCTCTCTGCTTATCCACACACTCTCTCTCTGCCTATCCACACACTCTCTCTCTCTGCCTCTCCACATTCTCTTTCTCTCTGTCTATCCACACACTCTCTCTCTCTGCCTATCCACACACTCTCTCTCTCTCTGCTTATCCACACACTCTCTCTCTGCCTATCCACACACTCTCTCTCTCTGCCTCTCCACATTCTCTTTCTCTCTGTCTATCCACACACTCTCTCTTTCTGCTCATCCACACAATCTCTCTCTGCCTCTCCACACGTTCCGTCTCTTCCTCTCCACACGCTCACTTTCTGCCTCTCCACACACTCTCTCTCTCTGCCTCTCCACATTCTCTTTCTCTCTGCCTATCCACACACTCTCTCTCTCTGCCTCTCCACACATTCCGTCTCTTCCTCTCCACACGCTCCCTTTCTGCCTCTCCACACACTCTCTCTCTCTGCCTCTCCACATTCTCTTTCTCTCTGCCTATCCACACACTCTCTCTCTCTGCCTCTCCACATTCTCTTTCTCTCTGTCTATCCACACACTCTCTCTCTCTGCCTATCCACACACTCTCTCTCTCTGCCTCTCCACACGCTCTCTCTCTCTGCCTCTCCACACGTTCCGTCTCTGCCTCTCCACACTCCCTCTCTCTGCCTCTCCACACGCTCTCTCTCTCTTCCTCTCCACACGCTCCCTTTCTGCCTCTCCACACTCTCTCTCTCTGCCTCTCCACACGTTCCGTCTCTGCCTCTCCACACGTTCCCTCTCTGCCTCTCCACACGTTCCCTCTCTGCCTCTCCACACTCTCTCTCTCTGCCTCTCCACACGTTCCGTCTCTGCCTCTCCACACGTTCCCGCTCTGCCTCTCCACACGTTCCCTCTCTGCCTCTCCACACTCTCCCTCTCTGCCTCTCCACACGTTCCCTCTCTGCCTCTCCACACGTTCCCTCTCTGCCTCTCCACACGTTCCCTCTCTGCCTCTCCACACTCTCTCTCTCTGCCTCTCCACACGTTCCGTCTCTGCCTCTCCACACTCTCTCTATGCCTCTCCACACGCTCTCTCTCTCTTCCTCTCCACATGCTCCCTCTCTGCCTCTCCATATTCTCTCTCTCTGCCTCTCCACACGTTCCGTCTCTGCCTCTCCACACGTTCCCTCTCTGCCTCTCCACACTCTCTCTCTCTGCCTATCCACACACTCTCTCTCTCTGCCTCTCCACACGCTCTCTCTCTCTTCCTCTCCACATGCTCCCTCTCTGCCTCTCCATATTCTCTCTCTGCCTCTCCACACGCTCTCTCTCTGCCTCTCCACACGCTCTATATCTGCCTCTCCATATGCTCTTTCTCTGCCTCTCCGCACTCTCTCTCTCTGCCTCTCCACATGCTCTCTCCCTGCCTCTCCACACGCTCTCTCTCTGCCTCTCCACACGCTCTTTCTCTGCCTCTCCATATGCTCTTTCTCTGCCTCTCCACACTCTTTCTCTGCCTCTCCACACTCTTTCTCTGCCTCTCCACACGCTCTTTCTCTGCCTCTCCATATGGTCCCTCTCTGCCTCTCCACACGCTCTCTCTCTGTCTCTCCACATGCTCTCTCTCTGCCTCTCCACATGCTCTCTCTCTGCCTCTCCACGTGCTCCCTCTCTGCCTCTCCATATTCTCTCTCTCTGCCTCTCCACACGCTCTCTCTCTGCCTCTCCACACGCTCTCTCTCTGCCTCTCCACACGCTCTATCTCTGCCTCTCCATATGCTCTTTCTCTGCCTCTCCACACGCTCTCTCTCTGCCTCTCCACACGCTCTCTCTCTGCCTCTCCACACGCTCTCTCTCTGCCTCTCCACACTCTTTCTCTGCCTCTCCACATGCTCCCTCTCTGCCTCTCCACATGCTCCCTCTCTGCCTCTCCACATGCTCCCTCTCTGCCTCTCCATATTCTCTCTCTCTGCCTCTCCACACGCTCTCTCTCTGCCTCTCCACACGCTCTCTCTCTGCCTCTCTACATGCTCTCTCTCTGCCTCTCCACACGCTCTTTCTCTGCCTCTCCACTCTCTCTCTCTCTGCCTCTCCATATGCTCTTTCTCTGCCTCTCCACACTCTTTCTCTGCCTCTCCACACGCTCTCTCTCTGCCTCTCCACACTCTTTCTCTGCCTCTTCACACCCTCTCTCTGCCTCTCCACACTCTCTCTCTCTGCCTATCCACACGCACTCTCTCTGTCTATCCACACGCACTCTCTCTCTGCCTCTCCACACACTCTCTCTCTTTGCCTATCCACACTCTCTCTCTCTCTCCCTATCCACACTCCCTCTCTCTGCCTATCCACAAGCTCTCTCTCTGCCTCTCCACATTCTCTTTCTCTCTGTCTATCCACACACTCTCTCTCTGCCTATCCACACACTCTTTCTCTCTCTGCCTCTCCATATTCTCTCTCTCTGCCTCTCCACACGCTCTCTCTCTGCCTCTCCACACGCTCTCTCTCTGCCTCTCCACACGCTCTACATCTGCCTCTCCATATGCTCCCTCTCTGCCTCTCCATATTCTCTCTCTCTGCCTCTCCACACACTCTCTCTCTCTGCCTCTCCACACGCTCTCTCTGCCATCCAACATGCTCCCTCTCTGCCTCTCCATATTCTCTCTCTCTGCCTCTCCACACGCTCTCTCTCTGCCTCTCCACACGCTCTCTCTCTGCCTCTCCACACGCTCTATATCTGCCTCTCCATATGCTCTTTCTCTGCCTCTCCGCACTCTCTCTCTCTGCCTCTCCACATGCTCTCTCTCTGCCTATCCACACACTCTCTCTCTGCCTATCCACACACTCTCTCTCTTTGCCTATCCACACTCTCTCTCTCTCCCTATCCACACTCTCTCTCTGCCTATCCACAAGCTCTCTCTCTGCCTCTCCACATTCTCTTTCTCTCTGTCTATCCACACACTCTCTATCTGCCTATCCACACTTCCTCTCTCTGCCTATCCACAAGCTCTCTCTCTGCCTCTCCACATTCTCTTTCTCTCTGTCTATCCACACACTCTCTCTCTCTGCCTATCCACACACTCTCTCTCTCTGCTTATCCACACACTCTCTCTCTGCCTATCCACACACTCTCTCTCTGCCTCTCCACATTCTCTTTCTCTCTGTCTATCCACACACTCTCTCTCTCTGCCTATCCACACACTCTCTCTCTCTCTGCTTATCCACACACTCTCTCTCTGCCTATCCACACACTCTCTCTCTCTGCCTCTCCACATTCTCTTTCTCTCTGTCTATCCACACACTCTCTCTTTCTGCTCATCCACACAATCTCTCTCTGCCTCTCCACACGTTCCGTCTCTTCCTCTCCACACGCTCTCTCTCTCTGCCTCTCCACATTCTCTTTCTCTCTGCCTCTCCACATTCTCTTTCTCTCTGCCTATCCACACACTCTCTCTCTCTGCCTCTCCACACGTTCCGTCTCTTCCTCTCCACACGCTCCCTTTCTGCCTCTCCACACACTCTCTCTCTCTGCCTCTCCACATTCTCTTTCTCTCTGCCTATCCACACGCTCTCTCTCTCTGCCTCTCCACATTCTCTTTCTCTCTGTCTATCCACACACTCTCTCTCTCTGCCTATCCACACACTCTCTCTCTCTGCCTCTCCACACGCTCTCTCTCTCTGCCTCTCCACACGTTCCGTCTCTGCCTCTCCACACTCCCTCTCTCTGCCTCTCCACACGCTCTCTCTCTCTTCCTCTCCACACGCTCCCTTTCTGCCTCTCCACACTCTCTCTCTCTGCCTCTCCACACTCTCTCTCTCTGCCTCTCCACACGTTCCGTCTCTGCCTCTCCACACGTTCCCTCTCTGCCTCTCCACACTCTCTCTCTCTGCCTCTCCACACTCTCTCTCTCTGCCTCTCCACACGTTCCCTCTCTGCCTCTCCACACGTTCCCTCTCTGCCTCTCAACACGTTCCCTCTCTGCCTCTCCACACTCTCTCTCTCTGCCTCTCCACACGTTCCGTCTCTGCCTCTCCACACTCTCACTCTCTGCCTCTCCACACGCTCTCTCTCTCTTCCTCTCCACATGCTCCCTCTCTGCCTCTCCATATTCTCTCTCTCTGCCTCTCCACACGTTCCGTCTCTGCCTCTCCACACGTTCTCTCTCTGCCTCTCCACACTCTCTCTCTCTCTTCCTCTCCACATGCTCCCTCTCTGCCTCTCCATATTCTCTCTCTGCCTCTCCACACGCTCTCTCTCTGCCTCTCCACACGCTCTATATCTGCCTCTCCATATGCTCTTTCTCTGCCTCTCCGCACTCTCTCTCTCTGCCTCTCCACATGCTCTCTCCCTGCCTCTCCACACGCTCTCTCTCTGCCTCTCCACACGCTCTATCTCTGCCTCTCCATATGCTCTTTCTCTGCCTCTCCACACGCTCTCTCTCTGCCTCTCCACACGCTCTCTCTCTGCCTCTCCACACGCTCTCTCTCTGCCTCTCCACACTCTTTCTCTGCCTCTCCACATGTTCTCTCTCTGCCTCTCCACACGCTCTCTCTCTGCCTCTCCACACGCTCTATCTCTGCCTCTCCATATGCTCTTTCTCTGCCTCTCCACACGCTCTCTCTGCCTCTCCACACGCTCTCTCTCTGCCTCTCCACACGCTCTCTCTCTGCCTCTCCACACTCTTTCTCTGCCTCTCCATATGCTCTTTCTCTGCCTCTCCATATGCTCTTTCTCTGCCTCTCCACACTCTTTCTCTGCCTCTCCACACTCTTTCTCTGCCTCTTCACACCCTCTCTCTGCCTCTCCACACTCTCTCTCTCTGCCTATCCACACGAACTCTCTCTGCCTGTCCACACGACTCTCTCTCTTTGCCTATCCACACTCTCTCTCTTTCCCTATCCACAGTCTCTCTCTCTGCCTATCCACACTCTCTCGGCCTATCCACAAGCTCTCTCTCTGCCTCTCCACATTCTCTCTCTCTCTGCCTATCCAAACACTCTCTCTCTCTGCCTATCCACACACTCTCTCTCTCTGCCTATCCATACACTCTCTCTCTCTGCCTCTCCACATTCTCTCTCTGCCTATCCACACACTCTCTCTCTGCCTATCCACACTCTCTCTCTCTGCCTATCCACACTCTCTCTCTGCCTATCCACACACTCTCTCTCTCTGCCTCTCCACATTCTCTCTCTGCCTATCCACACACTCTCTCTCTGCCTATCCACACACTCTCTCTCTGCCTATCCACACTCTCTCTCTCTGCCTCTCCACACGCTCTTTCTCTGCCTCTCCACACGCTCTCTCTCTGCCTCTCCACACGCTCTCTCTCTGCCTCTCCACACGCACTCTCTCTGCCTCTCCACACTCTTTCTCTGCCTCTTCAAACCCTCTCTCTGCCTCTCCACACACTCTCTCTCTCTGCCTATCCACACGCTCTCTCTCTCTGTCTATCCACACACTCTCTCTCTCTGTCTATCCACACGCTCTCTCTCTCTGTCTATCCACACGCTCTCTCTCTGCCTATCCACACACTCTCTCTCTCTCTGCCTATCCACACACTCTCTCTCGCTGCCTCTCTGCATTCTCTCTTTGCCTCTCCACACGTTCTGTCTCTGCCTCTCCACACGCTCTCTCTCTTCCTCTCCACACGCTCCCTTTCTGCCTCTCCACACGCTCTCTCTCTTAATCTCAACACGCTCTCTCTCTACCTCTCCACATTCTTTCTTTCTCTGCCTCTCCACACGCTCCCTCTCTGCCTCTCCACACGTTCCCTTTCTGCCTCTCCACACGCTCTCTCTCTACCTCTCCACATTCTTTCTTTCTCTGCCTCTCCACACGTTCCCTTTCTGCCTCTCCACACACTCTCTCTCTTCCTCTCCACATTCTTTCTTTCTCTGCCTCTCCACACACTCTCTCTCTACCTCTCCACATTCTTTCTTTCTCTGCCTCTCCACACACTCTCTCTCTACCTCTCCACATTCTTTCTTTCTCTGCCTCTCCACACACTCTCTCTCTACCTCTCCACATTCTTTCTTTCTCTGCCTCTCCACACACTCTCTCTCTACCTCTCCACATTCTTTCTTTCTCTGCCTCTCCACACACTCTCTCTCTACCTCTCCACATTCTTTCTTTCTCTGCCTCTCCACACACTCTCTCTCTACCTCTCCACATTCTTTCTTTCTCTGCCTCTCCACACGCTCCCTCTCTACCTCTCCACATTCTTTCTTTCTCTGCCTCTCCACACGCTCTCTCTCTACCTCTCCACATTCTTTCTTTCTCTGCCTCTCCAGACGCTCCCTCTCTGCCTCTCCACACGCTCTCTCTCTTCCTCTCCACATTCTTTCTTTCTCTGCCTCTCCACACACTCTCTCTCTACCTCTCCACATTCTTTCTTTCTCTGCCTCTCCACACGCTCCATCTCTTCCTCTCCACATTCTTTCTTTCTCTGCCTCTCCACACGCTCTCTCTCTACCTCTCCACATTCTTTCTTTCTCTGTCTCTCCACACGCTCCCTCTCTACCTCTCCACATTCTTTCTTTCTCTGCCTCTCCACACGCTCTATCTCTACCTCTCCACATTCTTTCTTTCTCTGCCTCTCCAGACGCTCCCTCTCTTCCTCTCCACACATTCCCTTTCTGCCTCTCCACACGCTCTCTCTCTTCCTCTCCACATTCTTTCTTTCTCTGCCTCTCCACACGCTCCCTCTCTACCTCTCCACACGTTCCCTTTCTGCCTCTCCACACGCTCCCTCTCTACCTCTCCACACGTTCCCTTTCTGCCTCTCCACACGCTCCCTCTCTTCCTCTCCACATTCTTTCTTTCTCTGCCTCTCCACACGCTCTCTCTCTACCTATCCACACGTTCCCTTTCTGCCTCTCCACACGCTCTCTCTCTTCCTCTCCACATTCTTTCTCTCTCTGCCTCTCCACACGTTCCCTCTCTACCTCTCCACACGTTCCCTCTCTGCCTCTCCACACGTTCCCTCTCTGCCTCTCCACACGCTCCCTCTCTGCCTCTCCACACGCTCCCTCTCTGCCTCTCCACACGCTCCCTCTCTGCCTCTCCACACGCTCCCTCTCTACCTCTCCACACGTTCCCTTTCTGCCTCTCCACACGCTCCCTCTCTGCCGCTCCACACGTTCCCTTTCTGCCTCTCCACACGCTCCCTCTCTGCCTCTCCACACGCTCCCTCTCTACCTCTCCAGACGCTCCCTCTCTGCCTCTCCACACGTTCCCTTTCTGCCTCTCCACACGTTCCCTTTCTGCCTCTCCAGACGCTCCCTCTCTGCCTCTCCACACGCTCTGTCTCTTCCTCTCCACACGCTCCCTCTCTGCCTCTCCAGACGCTCCCTCTCTGCCTCTCCAGACGCTCCCTCTCTGCCTCTCCAGACGCTCCCTCTCTGCCTCTCCACACGCTCCTTCTCTGCCTCTCCAGACGCTCCCTCTCTGCCTCTCCACACGCTCCCTCTCTGCCTCTCCACACGCTCCCTCTCTGCCTCTCCACACGCTCCCTCTCTGCCTCTCCACACGCTCTCTCTCTTCCTCTCCACAATCTTTCTCTCTCTGCCTCTCCACACGTTCCGTGTCTGCCTCTCCACACGCTCCCTCTCTGCCTCTCCAGACGCTCCCTCTCTGCCTCTCCAGACGCTCCCTCTCTGCCTCTCCAGACGCTCCCTCTCTGCCTCTCCAGACGCTCCCTCTCTGCCTCTCCAGACGTTCCCTCTCTGCCTCTCCAGACGCTCCCTCTCTGCCTCTCCAGACGCTCCCTCTCTGCCTCTCCAGACGCTCCCTCTCTGCCTCTCCAGACGCTCCCTCTCTGCCTCTCCAGACGCTCCCTCTCTGCCTCTCCAGACGCTCCCTCTCTGCCTCTCCAGACGCTCCCTCTCTGCCTCTCCAGACGCTCCCTCTCTGCCTCTCCACACGTTCCCTCTCTGCCTCTCCAGACGCTCCCTCTCTGCCTCTCCAGACGCTCCCTCTCTGCCTCTCCAGACGCTCCCTCTCTGCCTCTCCACACGTTCCCTTTCTGCCTCTCCAGACGCTCCCTCTCTGCCTCTCCACACGCTCTCTCTCTTCCTCTCCACACGCTCCCTCTCTGCCTCTCCAGACGCTCCCTCTCTGCCTCTCCAGACGCTCCCTCTCTGCCTCTCCAGACGCTCCCTCTCTGCCTCTCCACACGCTCCCTCTCTGCCTCTCCAGACGATCCCTCTCTGCCTCTCCACACGCTCCCTCTCTGCCTCTCCACACGCTCCCCCTCTGCCTCTCCAGACGCTCCCTCTCTGCCTCTCCACACGCTCCCTCTCTGCCTCTCCACAATCTTTCTCTCTCTGCCTCTCCACACGTTCCGTCTCTGCCTCTCCACACGCTCTCTCTCTTCCTCTCCACAATCTTTCTCTCTCTGCCTCTCCACACGTTCCGTCTCTGCCTCTCCACACGCTCCCTCTCGGTCTCTCCACACGCTCCCTCTCTGCCTCTCCACACTCTCCCTCTCTGTCTCTCCACACGCTCCCTCTCTGTCTCTCCACACGCTCCCTCTCTGCCTCTCCACACGCTCCCTCTCTGCCTCTCCAGACGCTCCCTCTCTGCCTCTCCAGACGCTCCCTCTCTGCCTCTCCAGACGCTCCCTCTCTGCCTCTCCAGACGCTCCCTCTCTGCCTCTCCAGACGCTCCCTCTCTGCCTCTCCACACGTTCCTCTCTGCCTCTCCAGACGCTCCCTCTCTGCCTCTCCAGACGCTCCCTCTCTGCCTCTCCACACGTTCCCTTTCTGCCTCTCCACACGCTCTCTCTCTTCCTCTCCACACGCTCCCTCTCTTCCTCTCCACATTATTTCTCTCTGCCTCTCAACACTCTCTCTCAAACTCTCAACACCCTCTCTCTCTGCCTCTCCACAATCTCTCTCTCTCCATATGCTCTCTCTCCGCCTCTCCACACGCTCTCTCTCTGCCTCTCAACACTCTCTCTCAACCTCTCAACACACACTCTCTCTGCCTCTCCATCAGTAGTTACCGCTCTCTAAAATCCCAACAAAAATCTGAGGAATTTTTCTTCCTCTCCTTCCAGGGAACCTGCCCTGTGAGAGCTTTGACTCAGGGATTTTGCAGCTTTCATCTTGTCTCACTGTATACTACTATCTTTGCTCATTCTGCAGAAATGGCAATTAACACCCTCCATAAATCTGGCAGTAAGGGGAGGGAGCAGTCAGCTTCGATTTCCCATCTACCGTGGCAGGGACTTGTGAGCCCAACTGTGTGTGTTGCCAAGATCTATTTGTGTGCAGGTGTTGCACCACGACTGTGATAAAACAGTCCGTAGACAAGTATCAACAACATACAATGATGTTAACAACCAGTTCTAATACTGTAGCATGATAACACATACTTGCCTCAAATATTCAATGTTGAAATACACTTATCCTCCTCAGTCACTTAATGACATATATCTGTTAGATAGGAAGTCTCTCTTTCTACAGGGCAGATTTACAGTTGGAGACAGACCAGCTAAAGCTCCTGTGGTTATGGGCATATTCTTCACATGTAGATGACTAGTCACACAGTCCTAGTTCCACTCTTGAATTGAGTCGGTTGATATGGTGTTCATAACTAACCATCTAGGACCCCCTTGGGTTTTTACTTTCCTTGGCTTGTAACTGAGGTGCCCTTGGTCATTTCGATGAAAAAGGACCTATGAGTACCAACGTGAAGTTCTGAGGAGCATATTCATTTTAAAATACTTGAGGCATCAGAAATGCATCAGAACACAATAAGGTTGTGAGACCTGCCAACTAATATCAACACCTGCATTTAGTTTTGGAGAAAATGTTTACCTTCTGTACTGGAAGTTTAAGAAATATTGTATTTCTGTTACCAAACACCCACATACAGTGGGGAGAACAAGTATTTGATAACCTGCAAAATGGTCAGTGTTTCCTACTTACAAAGCATGTAGAGGTCTGTCATTTTTTTAATCATAGGTTCACTTCAACTGTGAGAGACGGAATCTAAAACCAAAATCCAGATTATCACATTGTATGATTTTTAGGTAATTAATTAGCATTTTATTGCATGACATAATTATTTGATACATCAGAAAAGCAGAACTTAATATTTGGTACAGAAACCTTTGTTTGCAATTACAGAGATCATACGTTTCCTGTAGTTCTTGACCAGGTTTGCACACACTGCAGCAGGGATTTTGGCCCACTCCTCCATACAGACCTTCTCCAGATCCTTCAGGTTTCGGGGCTGTCGCTGGGCAATACGGACTTTCAGCTCCCTCCAAAGATTTTCTATTGGGTTCAGGTCTGGAGACTGGCTAGGCACTCCAGGACCTTGAGATGCTTCTTACGGAGCCACTCCTTAGTAGCCCTGGCTGTGTGTTTCGGGTCGTTGTCATGCTGGAAGACCCAGCCACAACCCATCTTCAATGCTCTTACTGAGGGAAGGAGGTTGTTGGCCAAGATCTCGCGATACATGGCCCCATCCATCCTCCCCTCAATACGGTGCAGTCGTCCTGTCCCCTTTGCAGAAAAGCATCCCCAAAGAATGATGATCCCACCTCCATGCTTCACGGTTGGGATGGTGTTCTTGGGGTTGTACTCATCCTTCTTCTTCCTCCAAACACGGCGAGTGGAGTTTAGACCAAAAAGCTCTATTTTTGTCTCATCAGACCACATGACCTTCTCCAATTCCTCCTCTGGATCATCCAGATGGTCATCGGCAAACTTCAGACTGGCCTGGACATGCGCTGGCTTGAGCAGGGGGACCTTGCGTGCGCTGCAGGATTTTAAATCCATGACGGCGTAGTGTGTTACTAATGGTTTTCTTTGAGACTGTGTTCCCAGCTCTCTTCAGGTCATTGACCTTACTGGTTGGTAGGTGATCAAATACTAATGTCATGCAATAAAATGCAAATTAATTACTTAAAAATCATACAATGTGATTTTTTGGATTTTTGTTTTAGATTCCGTCTCTCACAGTTGAAGTGTACCTATGATAAAAATTACAGACCTCTACACGGTTTGTAAGTAGGAAAACCTGCAAAACCGGCAGTGTATCAAATACTTGTTCTCCCCACTGTATCTCCTTTATGAGGACAGAGGGTAATACAAGTTCAGAAGTAATAAGTAATGGTAGACCAACCAATTAGTTAGAGTGATTTTACTGATATCAAATTAGTTCATGCATTATTAAGTGATTTAAAACTCGTTATTCTGTCACCAAATTGGTAACGGAGATACCATAAAAATCAGTAACGGAATTGCCTAGAGTGGGAAATTCAAATCCTAATTCTTTATCTTCGTTTTCAGGCGGTCAAGCAAAGACTGTTAAATCTCTCTCTCTCTCTCTCTCTCTCTCTCTCTCTCTCTCTCTCTCTCTCTCTCTCTCTCTCTCTCTCTCTCTCTCTCTCTCTCTCTCTCTCTCTCTCTCTCTCTCTCTCTCTCTCTCTCTCTCTCTCTCTCTCTCTCGCTCTCTCTCGCTCTCTCTCTCTCTCTCTCTCTCTCTCTCGCTCTCTCTCTCGCTCTCTCTCTCTCTCTCTCTCGCTCTCTCTCTCGCTCTCTCTCGCTCTCTCTGCCTCTCTCTCTCGTCTCTCTCTGCCTCTCTCTCCTACTCAGGAGTTAAAGTCACCTCTCCCAGCTCTACAATGACACACTTAGTTATCTACCCACCTTGTTCCTTTCTTTAAGCAGGTGCACATAGTAAGTACACCATCATGCTTTCGGGATACATGTCTTTTCAGATTCCACAATGATTATTTAGTTGTGGACACTACATCACCACACGCCCTCTCTTGGTCCTCGTCATTGTAAGTCACATTGATTTGGAACCTGTGTGTTTTATCAGGTTCTTTATGAAAGTATTTAGCAAACTCCATGACAGGAGCTGTAGCAAGGGGCTATAGACGAACACAAGTAGACTACAGCAAGGGGCTATAGACGAACACAAGTAGATTACAGCAAGGGGCTATAGACGAACACAAGTAGATTACAGCAAGGGGCTATAGACGAACACAAGTAGACTAAATCAAATCAAATCAAATTTTATTTGTCACATACACATGGTTAGCAGATGTTAAATGCGAGTGTAGCGAAATGCTTGTGCTTCTAGTTCCGACAATGCAGTGATAACCAACAAGTAATCTAACTAACAATTCCAAAACTACTGTCTTATACACAGTGTAAGGGGATAAGGAACATGTACATAAGGATATATGAATGAGTGATGGTACAGAGCAGCATACAGTAGATGGTATCGAGTACAGTATATACATATGAGATGAGTGTGTAGACAAAGTAAACAAAGTGGCATAGTTAAAGTGGCTAGTGATACATGTGTTACATAAGGATGCAGTCGATGATGTAGAGTACAGTATATACATATGCATATGAGATGAATAATGTAGGGTAAGTAACATTATATAAGGTAGCATTGTTTAAAGTGGCTAGTGATATATTTACATAATTCCCATCAATTCCCATTATTAAAATGGCTGGAGTTGGGTCAGTGTCAATGACAGTGTGTTGGCAGCAGCCACTCACACTGTTAGTGGTGGCTGTTTAACAGTCTGATGGCCTTGAGATAGAAGCTGTTTCTCGGTCCCAGCTTTGATGCACCTGTACTGACCTCGCCTTCTGGATGATAGCGGGGTGAACAGGCAGTGGTTCGGGTGGTTGATGTCCTTGATGATCTTTATGGCCTTCCTGTAACAACGGGTGGTGTAGGTGTCCTGGAGGGCAGGTAGTTTGCCCCCGGTGATGCGTTGTGCAGTCCTCACTACCCTCTGGAGAGCCTTACGGTTGAGGGCGGAGCAGTTGCCGTACCAGGCGGTGATACAGCCCGCCAGGATGCTCTCGATTGTGCATCTGTAGAAGTTTGTGAGTGCCTTCTTCACGACGCTGTCAGTGTGAGTGGACCAATTCAGTTTGTCTGTGATGTGTATGCCGAGGAACTTAAAACTAGCTACCCTCTCCACTACTGTTCCATCGATGTGGATAGGGGGGTGTTCCCTCTGCTGTTTCCTGAAGTCCACAATCATCTCCTTAGTTTTGTTGACGTTGAGTGTGAGGTTATTTTCCTGACACCACACTCCGAGGGCCCTCACCTCCTCCCTGTAGGCCGTCTCGTCGTTGTTGGTAATCAAGCCTACCACTGTTGTGTCGTCCGCAAACTTGATGATTGAGTTGGAGGCGTGCGTGGCCACGCAGTCGTGGGTGAACAGGGAGTACAGGAGAGGGCTCAGAACGCACCCTTGTGGGGCCCCCGTGTTGAGGATCAGCGGGGAGGAGATGTTGTTGCCTACCCTCACCACCTGGGGGCGGCCCGTCAGGAAGTCCAGTACCCAGTTGCACAGGGCGGGGTCGAGACCCAGGGTCTCGAGCTTGATGACGAGCTTGGAGGGAAATATGGTGTTGAATGCCGAGCTGTAGTCGATGAACAGCATTCTCACATAGGTATTCCTCTTGTCCAGGTGGGTTAGGGCAGTGTGCAGTGTGGTTGAGATTGCATCGTCTGTGGACCTATTTGGGCGGTAAGCAAATTGGAGTGGGTCTAGGGTGTCAGGTAGGGTGGAGGTGATATGGTCCTTGACTAGTCTCTCAAAGCACTTCATGATGACGGAAGTGAATGCTACGGGCGGTAGTCGTTTAGCTCAGTTACCTTAGCTTTCTTGGGAACAGGAACAATGGTGGCCCTCTTGAAGCATGTGGGAACAGCAGACTGGTATAGGGATTGATTGAATATGTCCGTAAACACACCGGCCAGCTGGTCTGCGCATGCTCTGAGGGCGCGGCTGGGGATGCCGTCTGGGCCTGCAGCCTTGCGAGGGTTAACACGTTTAAATGTCTTACTCACCTCGGCTGCAGTGAAGGAGAGACCGCATGTTTCCGTTGCAGGCCGTGTCAGTGGCACTGTATTGTCCTCAAAGCGGGCAAAAAGTTATTTAGTCTGCCTGGGAGCAAGACATCCTGGTCCGTGACTGGGCTGGATTTCATCTTGTAGTCCGTGATTGACTGTAGACCCTGCCACATGCCTCTTGTGTCTGAGCCGTTGAATTGAGATTCCACTTTGTCTCTGTACTGACGCTTAGCTTGTTTAATAGCCTTGCGGAGGGAATAGCTGCACTGTTTGTATTCAGTCATGTTGCCAGACACCTTGCCCTGATTAAAAGCAGTGGTTCGCGCTTTCAGTTTCACGCGAATGCTGCCATCAATCCACGGTTTCTGGTTAGGGAATGTTTTTATCGTTGCTATGGGAACGACATCTTCGACGCACGTTCTAATGAACTCGCACACCGAATCAGCGTATTCGTCAATATTCCCATCTGACGCAATACGAAACATGTCCCAGTCCACGTGATGGAAGCAGTCTTGGAGTGTAGAGTCAGCTTGGTCTGACCAGCGTTGGACAGACCTCAGCGTGGGAGCCTCTTGTTTTAATTTCTGCCTGTAGGCAGGGATCAGCAAAATGGAGTCGTGGTCAGCTTTTCCGAAAGGGGGCGGGGCAGGGCCTTATATGCGTCGCGGAAGTTAGAGTAACAATGATCCAAGGTTTTACCACCCCTGGTTGCGCAATCGATATGCTGATAAAATTTAGGGAGTCTTGTTTTCAGATTGGCTTTGTTAAAATCCCCAGCTACAATGAATGCAGCCTCCGGATAAATGTTTTCCAGTTTGCAAAGAGTTAAATAAAGTTCGTTCAGAGCCATCGATGTGTCTGCTTGGGGGAATATATACGGCTGTGATTATAATCGAAGAGAATTCTCTTGGAAGATAATGCGGTCTACATTTGATTGTGAGGAATTCTAAATCAGGTGAACAGAAGGATTTGAGTTCCTGTATGTTTCCTTCATCACACCATGTCCCGTTAGTCATGAGGCATACGCCCCCGCCACTCTTCTTACCAGAGAGATGTTTGTTTCTGTCCGCGCGATGCGTGGAGAAACCCGTTGGCTGCACCGCCCTGGATAGCGTCTTCCCAGTAAGCCATGTTTCCGTAAAGCGTATATAGCCCCTACAGCAAGGGGCTATATACGAACACAAGTAGATTACAGCAAGGGGCTATAGACAACACAAGTAGATTACAGCAAGGGGCTATAGACGAACACAAGTAGATTACAGCAAGGGGCTATAGACAAACACAAGTACATTTCAGCAAGGGGCTATATACGAACACAAGTAGATTACAGCAAGGGGCTATAGACGAACACAAGTAGATTACAGCAAGGGGCTATAGACAACACAAGTAGATTACAGCAAGGGGCTATAGACGAACACAAGTAGATTACAGCAAGGGGCTATAGACGAACACAAGTAGATTACAGCAAGGGGCTATATACGAACACAAGTAGATTACAGCAAGGGGCTATATATGAACACAAGTAGATTACAGCAAGGGGCTATAGACGAACACAAGTAGATTACAGCAAGGGGCTATAGACGAACACAAGTAGATTACAGCAAGGGGCTATAGACGAACACAAGTAGATTACAGCAAGGGGCTATAGACGAACACAAGTAGATTACAGCAAGGGGCTATAGACGAACACAAGTAGATTACAGCAAGGGGCTATAGACGAACACAAGTAGATTACAGCAAGGGGCTATAGACGAACACAAGTAGATTACAGCAAGGGGCTATAGACGAACACAAGTAGATTACAGCAAGGGGCTATAGACAACACAAGTAGATTACAGCAAGGGGCTATAGACGAACACAAGTAGATTACAGCAAGGGGCTATAGACGAACACAAGTAGATTACAGCAAGGGGCTATAGACGAACACAAGTAGATTACAGCAAGGGGCTATAGACGAACACAAGTAGATTACAGCAAGGGGCTATAGACGAACACAAGTAGATTACAGCAAGGGGCTATAGACGAACACAAGTAGACTACAGCAAGGGGCTATAGCAGAACACAAGTAGACTCAGGCAAGGGACTATAGCAGAACACAAGCAAATTACAGCAAGGGGCTATAGACGAACACAAAAGTAGACTACAGCAAGGGGCTATAGACGAACACAAGTAGACTACAGCAAGGGGCTATAGCAGAACACAAGTAGACTACAGCAAGGGGCTATAGCAGAACACAAGTAGACTACAGCAAGGGGCTATAGCAGAACACAAGTAGACTACAGCAAGGGACTATAGCAGAACTCAAGTAGATTACAGCAAGGGACTATAGCAGAACACAAGTAGATTACAGCAAGGGACTATAGCAGAACACCAGTAGATTACAGCAAGGGACTATAGCAGAACACCAGTAGATTACAGCAAGGGACTATAGCAGAACACCAGTAGATTACAGCAAGGGACTATAGCAGAACACAAGTAGATTACAGATGCAAACCCTGAGCTCATGAAGTGAGCGCTACTGGATTGGAATTGGAGAGGTTGAGACGGCCCCGGCTCTGCTCACATACTCTGACTCTACTCCACTGTACTGCTCTGTGCTGTCCAAACTTGTGAAACATTACATTGACATTCATATCCATAATTATACATTCACGTACGGGGTACTAAATCCACTTCACTTATATCTTTTTTCGAACTCAAGGTGTGATGTCATAGCTGGCACCCCATTCTTTCTGCAGACATCTTTGAATTTTGAAAAAAGTGGTCACATGAAAACCTGCGGAAGAATTTACCATAATTATGTTACCAAAGTTTGCATCTGCACAATTCGTTTTTCTAAAATATTCTGTGGAAATTGTTAAAAGCTGTCCTTAAAGTTGGTTTAGTTCAACTTTGAAATCAATAATATGCCATACATTTTAAAGTGACAAACCGAGTCGAAGAAGAATTATGTTACTGTGGAATTACCCCCTTGTTCAGGACTCACTTTACTCTACACTAAAGGTGCATTGGTCTTTAGGCGTGAAAGGTTTCTGTTTTGTATACCGTATAAAAAGACATTGACAATGCTTCCCCTCATGCCGCTATTCTCTGTTCTCTTGTCTATCCTTAAGTCACATTACAGTCCGTTAAGCATCATCTGCTCTCTGCAGTCTCAACCAAGACAAAGCTTACCATCAAACACTGATAGCACTGTACATGAAAGTCACTTTAATGATCAAGGCTGCAGCAGCCACGCTCACCCACTGTCTGTGAGGTAAAGAATGTTGGAGTCAGGGAAAGGGCTGATGATATTCGCCTGTGACCGCCCACTACTGCACATCAAGCCCAGGGGCTAATAGTCAGTTTTGACTGACGGGTGAATGTGGGCCTGCCGTGCGTGACACCCCACGCAGTGGGAAACCTGTAATTACGTCTGGGAGCGAACCAAGGGCATCCCCCCACCGGCTACCATGCCGCCATAAATCTGCCAGCTCAATTAATCAAGGCTGTACCCCTGGGAGGCTGCCGGAGCCAGCCGCTAACCGCTAACGTGTCCGTCCCCGGCTGAGGAACATTCTCACAGAGCATTAGTGCCACCGTGTTAGCGCAGGTCCAGTCAGATGACAGTGGGAGGAAGGAGCCCCGGTATAAACGTTTAACTGTGAGTCCTCATTGACTGGCTGCTACTGTTCCATAAGAGAGAGCTCACATAAGACCTGTTTCTATCATGTATTATTCATATGCAGTGGGCATTTTAGCATTTACATTTTGCCTGTCAGCGAAAAATGTAATTCTGCCTCATTTACTGCCTTTTTAAAAAACATAGCTGATATGGCTGACTTGCTTAAACAAATGTGGTTTCTGATGACAATTTATATGTAGAAACTATGGCATTGTAAGGGTTTTCCTGTGGTGAAGTAGAGGAGGACCAAAACGCAGCGTGGTTATATTGACTCATGTTTAATCAAAAACAGATAAACATGAACACTACAAAACAATGAACGTGGAAAACCAAAAACAGCCCTATCTGGTGCAAAACACAGAGACAGGAACAATCACCCACAAAACTCAACACAAAACAGGCTACCTAAAAATGGTTCCCAATCAGAGACAATGACTAACACCTGCCTCTGATTGAGAACCATATCAGGCCAAACATAGAAATAGACAAACCAGACACACAACATAGAATGCCCACCCAGCTCACGTCCTGACCAACACTAAAACAAGGAAAACACATACGAACGATGGACAGAATGTGACAGGCATAAGGGGACGACGAGCTGATAAGAGGCAATCCGTAGATTCTATAAATTCTCTATTTAACCTTTTTTTAAACTAGGCAAGTCAGTTAAGAACAAATTCTTATTTACAATGACGGCCTACACCAGCCAAAACCAGACGATGCTGGGCAAATTCTTCCCTGCTGTACAGTGTGGGACTCCCAATCACGGCTGGTTTTGATACATCTTGGATTCAAACCAGGGTGTCTGTGGTGACACCTCAAGCACTGAGATGCAGAGCAATAGACCACCGCGCCATTCAGAAGCCCCGTGTATTATGACATTAATGAGAGAGCTAGGACGGACGTAGTCAAAATAACTATCTGTTCAGCACTTTTGACATGTACAGCAGACAGAATTCAGAACATGGGCCGTTCTTACAGTATTTTCATTATAGGCTACATGTGCACCACCAAGTCAGAACAGTAGGCTAAATTATGAGGGGGAAAAGGGACCAAATTATTAGGGCTATTAACAGCATTCTACACAACATACACTTAGTATTACTTTCTTAGATACAGTATACATATCTCCCTGGCATATTACATAATTTATGCAGCAGCATACACGACATTTGGACTCACCTTGTTGTGCTGTGATCACTTTAACCTCTCTGGGACCTTTCGGGACGTGCACGTCCCACCTCTCAACAGCCAGTGAAACTGCAGGGCACCAAATTCAAAACAATAGAAATCCCATAATTAAATTCCCTCATTTTATAGATAAACATCTCGTTAATCCAACCACAGTGTCCGATTTCAAAAAACGCTTTTCGGCGAAAGCACAACATATCATTATGTTAGGTCAGCAACTAGTCACTGAAAGCATTCAGCCATTTTCCAACCAAAGAGAGGAGTCACAAAAATCAGAACTATAGATAAAATGAATCACTAACCTTTGATGATCTTCATCAGATGACACTCATAGGACTTCATGTTACACAATACATGTATGTTTTGTTCAGTAAAGTTCATATTTATATCCAAAAGGTTTACATTGGCGCATTACGTTCAGTAGTTCCAAAAACATCCGGTGACTTTGCAGAGAGCCACATAAATTTGACAGAAATACTCATAATAAACATCGATAAAAGATACAAGTGTTATGCATGGAATTTTAGATCCACTTCTCCTTAATGGAACCGCTGTGTCAGATATATTTTTTTAAAGCACACCATGCAATAATCTGAGTAGAGTGCTCAGAGCCTATACATATATCCTCCATGTTGTGGAGTCAACATTAGTCAGAATAGCATTATAGAGGATATATGTATGGGCTCTGAGCGCTCTACTCAGATTATAGCATGGTGTGCTTTAAAAAAAAATCTGACACTGGTCAAATCTGACACTGGTAATTCCTTGGTCATTTCCATGGAATAGCTTTTCTTTCAAAAACAAAGACATTTCTAAGTGACCCCAATCTTTTGAACGATAGTGTATACATTTATTTTGTTGTTTGTTTGCGAACTGATATGCCAAAATGACATGCGGCTAAACAGGCTCTCTCCCACCTGCCCTAATTGATGGGTCGCCACTGATCATGTGTCAATGTGTCATTGTCGTTGCTCTCGTCTCTGTGTCCCCACCTCTATTTCAACCCCACTCTTTTTAGTGTTTATTTACTAACTACTGTAGATGTTTGAGGGAACGCTGTTCAAACGACAGAACAGGAAGCAACGTTTGAACCAAATATGTAACCCAGTCAAGGCCAGGCATCAAAGTACTCCTGTGACATCTAGTGGAAATAAGCAGACACAGCACTTGCAGGTCTAATGGCCTATCAACCTAGTTTAGGAGTAGGAACAGACTGGCCCAATATCTGGCACCACCTACCCCCTTTAATGTTGTATCTCACCTCTTCAACCCAGCCCAAAACCCAACCTACTAAATTAGCCCTCTGTTGAAAGGAGAAAGTAAGGTAATGTTCACTCAAGAATGGAAAAAATCCACTCTAGCAAAAACACATTTACTGGAAGAACTGTGCAGATGCAAAGTAAGGTAACTGAATTTCGGTAAAAATCTACCTCATTGTGTCTACCTCCTTTTTGTGTCTACGTTTTCCAAAAACTCTGAAATGTCTGCTCCAAATTTAGATTCAACGATGTCGGCAGTGGATTTACACCCGGCAACGGAATTTTATCATGGGTCCCTGATCTGTACTGTACAGAAATGCATAACTATGGATATGAACGTCATTCTCTACATGGTGATGTATCCTAAATACCGTAGGTACACAAAGGTAAAAATATGCAACATCTTCCTTTGCAGACTTTCCTTTGCAGGCTGTTATTTTACACACTGGCTATTATTTTAATGCTCAACCCCCAAAGATGACCAAATTTGGTTGGTCCGGGTCAAATCTGAACCAATCATAGACTTCTGTTTCACAAGTTTGGACATCAAAGTAGAGCTCAGTAGACTACAGCACAGCACAAAACATTACAGTGCAATTAGAAAACATCTTAGAGACTGGCTGAATGACGACGCTGATAATATAGAGCTGGCTGGCTTCTCCGTGTTTCGGCAGGACAGAGCAGCTTCGTCTGGTAAGACGAGGGGCGGGGCTGTGTGTCTATTTGTAAACTGCTGGTGCGAGATATCTAATATTAAAGAAGTGTTGAGGTATTTTTTGCCTGAGGTAGAATATCTCATGATAAGCTGTAGACCACACTATCGTCCAAGATCTCATTTATATCATTCGTAGCCGTTTATTTACCATGGCAAATCGATGCTGGCACGAAGACGGCACTCAACGATCTGTATAAGGCCAGAAGCAAACAAGAAAATGCTCCTCCAAAAATACGCTCCCAGTGGACTTTAATGCAGGAAAACTTAAATCCGTTTTTACCTCATATCTACCAGCATGTCACATGTGCAACCAGAGAGAAAAAATACTCTAGACCACCTTTACACCACACACACAGAGATGCATACAAAGCTCTCCCTCGCCCTCCATTTTGCAAATCTGACCATAATTTTCCTGATCTTCCTGATTCCTGCTTACAAGCAGAAACTAAAGCAGGGAGTACCAGTGGTCAGATATTGTGGATGCTATGCTACAGGGCTGCTTTTGTAGCACACTCTGGAATATGTTTTGGAATTTATCCAATGGCATTGAGGAGTATACTACCTCAGTCACTGGCTTCATCAATAAGTGCATCGACAACGTCGTCCCCACAGCGACCGTATGTACATTTCTCAATCAGAAGCCATGGATCACAGGCAATATCTGCACCGAGCTAAAGGCTAGAGCAGCGCTTTCACTAGCCACTTTAAACAATGCTACCTTATATAATGTTACTTACCCTACATTATTCATCTCATATGCATACGTATATACTGTACTATATATCATCGACTGCATCCTTATGTAATACATGTATCACTAGCCACTTTAACTATGCCACTTTGTTTACTTTGTCTACATACTCATCTCATATGTATATACTGTACTCGATACCATCTACTGTATGCTGCCCTGTACCATCACTCATTCATATATCCTTATGTACATATTCTTTATCCCCTTACACTGTGTATAAGACAGTAGTTTTGGAATTGTTAGTTAAATTACTTGTTGGTTATCACTGCATTGTCGGAACTAGAAGCACAAGCATTTCGCTACACTCGCATTAACATCTGCTAACCATGTGTATGTGTGACAAATACAATTTGATTTGATTTGATTTGATTTGATTTGAGTGGGACACTAACCCGGACACTTGTATGAAATCCAGCTACGCCCTCAGACGAACCATCAAACAGGCAAAGTGTCAATGCAGGACTAAGATTGAATCCTACTACACCGGCTCTGATGCTCGTCGGATGTGGCAGGGCTTGAAAACTATTACAGACTACAAAAGGAAACCCAGCCGCGAGCTGCCCAGTGATGCGAACCTACCAGACGAGCTAAATGTATTTTATGCTCACTTCGAGGCAAGCAACACTGAAGCATGTATGACAGCACCAACTGTTCTGAACAACTGTGTGATAGCGCTCTCTGTAGCCGATGCGAGCAAGACCTTTAAACAGGTCAACATTCCCAAAACCGCAGGGCCAGATGATTTAGCAGGACGTGTACTCAAAGCATGCGCGGACCAACTGGCAAGTGTATTCACTGACATTTTCTACCTCACCCTGACCGAGTCTGTGATACTGCCACACTGATCCTCAATATGGGGCCCCTCAGGGGTGCATGCTTAGTCCACTCCTGTACTCCCTGTTCACCCACAACTGTATGTCCAAGCATGACTCCTACACCATCATTAAGTTTGCTGACAACACAACAGTAGTAGGCCTGATCACCAAAAATGATGAGACAGCCTATAGGGAGGTCATGAAAGAACTGGCAGTGTGGTGCCAGGACAACGACCTCGCTCTCAATGTGAGCAAGAAAAAGGAGTTGATCTTGGACTATAGGAAAAGGAAATCCGAACAGGCCCCCATTAAAATCGTCAGGACTGAAGTGAAGCGGGTGGAGAGTTTCAAGTTCCGTGGTGTCCGCATCACCAACAAACTATCATGCTCCAAACACACCAAGACAGTTGTGAAGAGGGTACGACAACACCTTTTCTCCCCTTAGGAGACTGAAAAGATTTGGCATGTGTCCCCATAAACTCAAAAAGTTATACTGCTGCACCATCGAGAGCATCCTGACCGGTTGCATCACCGCCTGATATGGCAACTGCTCTGCATCTGACCATAAAGCGTTACAGATGGTAGTGCCTACTGCCCAGTACATCACTGGGGCCAAGCTTCCTGACATCCATGACCTATATACTAGACGATGTCAGAGGAAAGCCCAAAAGATTGTCAAAGACTCCAGTCACCCAAGTCGTAGACTGTTCTCTCTGCTTTTGCTAAATCACAGCAAGTGGTACCGGAGCGCCAAGTCTAGGACCAAAAGGCTCCTTTAAACTTCTTATGGCTGCAGGGGCAGTATTGAGTAGCTTAGATCAGAGGTGCAGAGAGTAAACAGCCTGCTCCTCAGTCCCAGTTACTAATATATGCAAAGTATTATTAGTATTGGATAGAAAACACTCTGAAGTTTCTAAAACTGTTTGAATGATGTCTGTGAGTATAACATAACTCATATGGCAGGCAAAAACCTGAGAAGAAATCCAAACAGGAAGTGGGAAATCTGAGGTTGGTCGATTTTCAACCCCGGCCCTATTGAATACACAGTGGGATATTGCTTATGTTGCACTTCCTAAGGATTCCACTAGATGTCAACCGTCTTTAGAAACTTAAATGAGGCTCCTACTGTGATTGTAACGGGTGTCGTCTTCTGAAGAAGAGGAATCGGACCAAAGCGCAGCGTGGTAAGTGTTCATGCTTTTTATTGAAATGGAACACTATAACAAAATATCAAAGAGAATAACCGAAACCGAAACGGTTCTGTCAGGTACAAAACACTAACCAGAAAATAACTACCCACAAAAACCATGTGGTAAAAAGCTACCTAAGTATGGTTCCCAATCAGAGACAACGATAGGCAGATAGGCATGGTAAAGTCGACACCTGTTGTTTTCGGCGCATATGACAAATAACATTTGATTGAATTTTGTTTTGACATGTGGGTTTTTGGTAACATAATTTCAAGGCACAAGGCAATGTTTCTTAACCCCTGACAAGGGTTTGAGTGAGAGGACTAACTGGTGTCTCCAAGTGGACACACACCTCTCCAAAGTGTGCACAGTTATTAAGCAATATCAATGTACTTTTATGACTTGAAGAGTCTTCAACTATAAGGTGATTTTTGTCTGTGCTGTTGAGGAACTAGAGCAAGCACAATTCCAGTTGTTTTGTTTGGAATACAACCCTACATCCCACACTTTTACACAATTACCGTTGTTTACACAATCCAAAAAATAGTCCATTTAGAAATTACAATCTGGGTTAGGTCGGCATAATTTGAAAGCTTGTTCTATTTCCAACATGACAAGCTAAATTATAAAATACAAGCTTAGTGTTAGACTTTCACTAAGCAATTCAGAGAAGCAGATTGTAATTTTGGTGTGCATAGAATGGAGTCATGATTGCCATCAGTGGCAACTTTTCTTTTCAATGCAACAAACATGGGTTCATTCTATTCAGAATAACCCAGGGTATGATTGTCACGCCCTGGCCATAGAGAGGCTTTTTATTCTCAAGTTTGGTTAGGTCAGGGTGTGACTAGGGTGGGCGTTCTATGTTATTTTTTCTATGTTTTTGTATTTCTTTGTTTTTGGCCGGGTATGGTTCTCAATCAGGGACAACTGTCTGTCGTTGTCTCTGATTGAGAACCATACTTATGTAGCTCTTGCCCACGTGGGTTTTGTGGGTAGTTGTTTTCTGTTTTGTGTTTCTACACCTGACAGGGCTGTTTCGTTTTCGTTCATTCTCTTGTTATTTTGTTTTGTGTTCAGTTGAAATAAAAAATAACATGAACACTTATCACGCTGCGCATTGGTCCGATCCTTCATACTCCTCGTCAGAAGAGGCGGAAAATCGTTACAATGATGCCATGTCATCTTGTAACCGTACAAGCAAACCTGGTGATCATCAACATTTATACTGTATATTACATTAGTTTTATGATAGGGAAATGTGAAGCGCACATTTTTTTTATAGCTTGCATGACATCAAAGCCGTATTTATTATAGTCCTCCAAGTTTCATCTTTCGAAATACATAATCCTCATAATTTACTGTGAGCGCGGTGCTCAAGTTCAGAACGGCTGTCAGTCAAAACCCATACAGCGCTGTGAAGCACAGAGCCCCGGTGCTCTGACATAATGAATAGCATGCTACTGTACAGCCACGGTGTTCCAATTGAGGTGTTATATAGACAGATGTGTGTCTTTCCAAATCATGTCCAATCAATTGAATACAGTTGTAGAAACATCTCAGGGATGATCAGCGCAAACAGGATGCACCTGAGCTCAATTTCGAGTCTCAGAGCAAAATGTCTGAATACTTATGTAAATGAGTTATTTCTGTATATTTTTTTTTAAATACATTTGCAAGAATTTCTAAACCTGTTTTTGCTTAGTCATTATGCGGTATTGTGTGTTGGTTGAAAACTGAAGGGGTCTGAATACTTTCCGAATGCACTGTGTATATATACCTTCATTTCTCAAACATATAGACTCTTGGTCTTCATTTGACACACAATTTGACATGCTCCAATGAACTTCATGTTGGTGTTCCTGGGTCCTTTTACATGGGAAATTACCAATGGATTTATCTTACCTAAGGTTGTTTATAAATTATGATGAGTCTAAGGTCTACTAATTCAGTTTGAATAAGTTATTGAGCCACGGAAAGTAACTTGATCAAAGTTGGATTGAAGAATTGGTATTTTGTCCCACTACTTCCAAAGTCCATTTGCGATATTACAACAACAAAGACTACTTCAAAAAATGAACACTGTTTTTCCCCCCCTGGGACATCATTGCACACGTGATAGTACATACTTTGCTGTTCTATGTTTCAAAAACGTTTAAAAAACAATAACGAATGTGCCTGGGGCAACCAGTGGTACTGTTTGTTTCACCTTATGAGGATCTCACTTTTACATGCCAACTTTAGCTTGAACTTAACACTAGTCGTAAATGTTAAGACATACCCGGAAGCCTATTCAGTTAGTTTGACCGCAACAGTTGAGATGGAGTCAGAGGATCCGATGCAAAAATGTGTGTGGTAGCCTATTTATTTACGGAGTGGCTGCAGATCCAACTTCTCTGGACCCCTCTTCCCATCAGCCAAAGGTCTGAAGCTTCTATGCATGTGTGGCATTCTCTACTTTACGTCCGCTATGCTCTACCTGTTTGGTGACTGCCCAGAGAACAGGCTAATGGTGTTTGAACATGATGCATGAATAATGCCAATATCGGTTCCATGACTTGAATGGGATTTGTGCCACAAATGCTAAAAGATTTGCATGTGGAAACAGTGCTGTGGAAACAGTGCCGGGGAATCTAAACCAAAGCATTGATTGCTGTCATAATCTTCCGTAGACTGCTTATAAGGTAAGGAAACCCCTGTCATTTTCTAATGTAACACCATCTTCTCTAAAATTAGCTCAATGTACATCATTTTAACCAACAGTGTCGGCTACTTGGAAACAACAACGTACAGTGACTCAAGATCTAAACGCATGTCCCCATGAAACTGATTGAGATCAAATGGTTGGCATCCAGCTGCTGCATGGACGTTTCACCGGTAAAACTTGAAGAATTATCATTTACGATTGACAGTGAGAAATGTATGCTTCAAGTAGAGGTAAAGAAACACACGCTCAGAACCTCAAATCCTCTGCCCTTTATTTAACAGTGCAGTTGTTGATGGTAACCTCTGGATCCAGTTAATCAAAATATATGCTGATGGAACTAAACATTAAGGAGACCTGCTCTTTCCATGACCTAGACTGACCAGGTGAAAGCTATGATCCTTATTGATGTCACTTGTTAAATCCACTTGAAATCAGTGTAGCTGAAGGGGAGGAGACGGGTTAAAGAGGGATTTTTAAGCCTTGAGACAATTGAGAAATGGATTGTACATGTGTGCCTTTCAGCAAGTGAATGGGCAAGGTAAAATATTTAAGTGCCTTTGAGTGGGGTTTGGTAACAGGTGCCAGGCACACCGGTCTGTGTTAAGAACTGAAATGCTGCTGGGTTTTTCATGCTCAACAGTTTCCTGTGTGTATCAAGAATGATTCACCACCCAACGGCATCCAGCCAACTTGACACAACTGTGGGAAGCATTGAGTCAACATGGGCCAGCATCCCTGTGGAACACTTTAAAAACCTTGTAGAGTCCATGCCCTGACGAATTGAGGCTGTTCTGAGGGTAAACTGTGGGTGCAGCTCAATATTAGAAAGGTGCCCATAATGTACGCTTACATTGGAGCCATGCAAGCCAGTTCACAGCGGAGGCAACTGGCAAGTAGCCAGTTATGTTGGCGATAGCCAACAAAGGCTACAATGCTAAACATTTGTAAAATAAAATATATAATAATAAAATATATGATAAAGACACTGTGGTGTGTTCATATGTAATACAAAGCATGACATTTGATGGGATTAGCCAAAGCATAGTCAGGTTAGCAATACATGTATGTAGGCTACTAAACAATCAGGCCCTGTGTGTGGGGAGAAATGGTGGGGAATGTCCCGACATGGCACTAAGATAGCTCACAGGCACATCATCACACTTACTATACTACCAAGGTGCAAATGCATTAGAATCTATGCAAGAAGTTGTGAATTACTTAAACATGAAGTCTATGTATGGGAGTGAGAGGTGAAGACTGGGTGCCAGACCACATGGTGGCCTAAGCTAACATACCGTAGCTTGCTAGCAATATGGCTAAAAGTCTGGACACCAGGCTAGCTGAAAACCTCATCACCTTGGTATGCTATTAAGCACATAACTTGGCTGATTCAGGGCCGGCATAGCTTTCTGAGTCCTACCGTAAGTTTGGCCAAGTTTTAATGCACATCTCTCTGTGTTAGTTACTCAAATGTAAGTATGTAGAATATTGACCTCGTTATCAAGTTGATGCTATGATAGTAAAAAAATTGGTATACCGATCTGAATGGAGCTCATTTATTAATATTTTCCGACGTGTAGATTTTAGAATCTACTATGAAGAGCGTGTAATTCAACACTGTCTTGTCCCTCAGAAAGAGCAGAGTAATATGTGTAGGAATACTAGGAATGCACCAATGTTGTCTATACACCTTGAACCTGGTGTGGTCTATCCGTTCCACTGGCATACCATCCCAACACTACGACTCAGGGACTTATTTGTGTTGGCTCCAAAAAGTTCCTTTCTCAATCCTCGCCAAACTGTCATTCCAAGGTTACATTGTTTTAACTCTGGTGGTGTGGTGAATTCATGTTAAAGAAATGTATACTCACAGGAAATAACGGCTGATTTATGAGGTGTACATGAAGTGACACTGAACTCTGCTTAGGGCTGTTGCGGTCACAAAATTGTGTCAGCCGGGGATTATCAAGAAAATAACTGTCAGTCTCACGGCTAACATAAACACATTTAGCATCTCCTTTCACTGCCTACAAGCCACTGATGCAGACATTTGGAACATCTACAGTACCAGTCAAGTTTGGACACACCAACTCCTTGAAGGGTTTAAAACAAAAACGACTTTCTACATTCCACATCAAAGCTATGAAATAACACATAATGGAATCATGTAGCAACCAAAAAAGTGTTAAACACATCGAAATATATTTTAGATTCTACAAAGTATCCACCCCTTTGCCTTGATGACAGCTTTGCACACTCTTGGCACTCTCTCAACCAGATTCATGAGGCAGTCAACTGGAATGCATTTCAATTAACAGGTGTGCCTTGTTAAAAGTTATTTTGTGGGATTTATTTCCTTCCTTCTTCTTAATGCATTTGAGCCAGTCAGTTGTGTTGTGACAAGGTAGGGGTGATATACAGAAGATAGACCTATTTGGTAAAAGACCAAGTCCATATTATGGCTAGAACAGCTCAAATAAGCAATAGGACAATGACCCAACACACCTCCAGGCTGTGTAAGGGCTATTTGACCAAGAAGGAGAGTGATGGAGTGCTGCATCAGATGACCTGGCCTCCACAATCCCCCGACATCAACCCAAATTAGATGGTTTGGGATGAGTTGGACCACAGAGTCAAGGAAAAGCACACAACAAGTGCTCAGCATATGTGGGAACTCCTTCAAGACTGTTCGAAAAGCATTCCTCCTGATGCTGGTTGAGAGAATACTAAGAGTGTGCAAACTGGCATCAAGGCAAAGGGTGGCTACTTTGAAGAATCTCAAATATATTTTAATTTGTTGGTTAAAACTTCTTAGGGCTGCAATCCTGTTAACGGGATTGATATGACAACAGCCAGTGAAAGTGCAGAGCGCCAAATTCAAACAACAGAAATCTCATAATTAAAATTCCTCAAACATACATGTATTTTATAACATTTTAAAGGTAATCTTATTGTTAATCCCCCCAAAGTGTCCGATTTCAAATAGGCTTTACAGCAAATGCACCACAAACGATTATGTTAAATCAGAGCCAAGCCACAGAAAAACACAGCCATTTTTCCAGCCGAAGAGAGGAGTCACAAAAAGCAGAAATAGAGATAGAATGAATCACTAACCTTTGATGATCTTCATCAGATGACACCCGTAGGACTACTTGTTACACAATACATGTATGTTTTGTTCGATAAAGTGCATATTTATATAAAAAATCTCAGTATACATTGGCACGTTATGTTCACTAGTTCCACAAACATCTGGTGATATTGCAGAGAGCCACATCATTTTACAGAAAAACTCAATATAAATGTTGATGAAAATATAATTGTTAGACCTGGAAATATAGATACACTTCCCCTTAATGCAACCGTTGTGTCAGATTTCAAAAAAGCTTTACGGAAAAAGAAAACCATGCAATAATCTGAGTACAACTTTCAGACAACAAAGCAGCCAAAAAGATATCCGCCATATTGGATAGTCAACATTAGTCATAAATAGCATTATAAATATTCACTTACCTTTGATTATCTTCATCAGAATGTACTCCCAGGAATCCCAGTTCCACATTAAATGTTTGATTTGTTCGATAATGTCCATCATTTTTGTCCAAAGAGCTACTTTTGTTAGCCCGTTTGGTAAACAAAGTCATGAAGCGCGTTCTCTAGTTGCAGGTGAGTTTTTAGCTATTAGACAGGTCTAAAGAAACATGATATGAAGAAAATGTTGTCTATTTCAGAAGAACAGAATAGCATACTCTGAGTTGTCCTTATGTTAGGTCCTGATCTGGCTATGCCAAATGGCTGTGGGCTACACTAGTTCATTAGCAGGCAAGATTTGCTTAGAATTTGGTGGCATTATTTTATAGTATGAAGAATACAATTGAACAAAGCTGAATAGAATAGAAATTATATTTTGTCCAAATTATTTGAGGAAGTGCTCACATGTGGCTATTCTGTGTTGAGCAGTTAACAAATGAATGTGTATTCCTTTATGCTTAATTTAGAGTTATTAATGTAACTTTAGTTGTTCTACACACATTGGGCTATATGTTTAGATTTTTAATACATTGTAAGGTCTTTCTCACAGGCTACAGGTGAAGACAGACACATCAGGGACGCAACTGTGAATGTCCTCATCCAATTACAAGGTGCATATTGAAGATATTGAAAGAACTGTCCACATTTACTTTTCATCAGCCAACAAGATGAGTAGGCCCAACGAACAGCAAAAGCACTAGCCTATGTCAATCTACTATCCCCCATAGTACAAAGGTCGACCTATTCTATTCTGTGCGAGAAATAAATATTCCAAACATCGTCTGGGACAGCTGTGGGATGCGATAGATCCCGAATTCATGCAACCACTCGCATTAAAAAATATGTTTTACACAATGTGGCTGACACAACAGATCAGAACGTTTAGCTTAAAATGTTGATAAACTACTAGGCTATTTCTCCATATTATAAGCGCAGCAATGTGCACATGATAGTAGGCTACAAGCGCAAACGTTCCATTAGCGGAAAACAACATTATCAAAAGTGACCGCAAATACAATTATCCATGTAATGCTGTTATTATAAAGGTGAATTTTTATGGGGGAAATGATCTTCCATAAACTTGAAAGTCACGCGTTACATATGTATGCCAGTTAGGCTCTACATCCCTTGTAAAGCGGATTCATGTGTTTAACTTGAAGAAGTTCTTTGGCCACTTTAGTTGTGATACAAACCTTATTAAAACATATAGGCCTATGGGCTAGGCTACATGAGGTGTGCGACTATGATTAGAAAAAGTCACACAAAAAGGCATGATTTCTTATGACGGGCATCATTCACAACTGATAAGTGACAGGCTAATATTGTCACCCATCAAACTATTCTTGATTTTTATCTACATATACTAAATAATATATGTGTTAAATTGGTTTTGATTTGGAATGGACCATTATCATGCACCTGTCTCAAAACAGGTGCAGCGGGCAAAAAGACATCATCTATGCACTTAAATAGCAAACGGAGGACACTTGTCCCATGGTTCATTTTCATGCCAGCCAGGTAGGCTATACTCCTGTTGTAAATATAAGCAATGTGCTTAATATTAGGAAAGTTGAGAAATAAATATAGTAGGCCTAGCCTATAGAAATCTGATGGGATCCTCCTCTTTTTAGTAGAGGCCATGACTCTGTTTTCTTGCACAATTGCACAGCCTATAGAAATGTTGCCTAACATGAGCTCTTGGGCTCTCATGAAGTGTTTGATTAGATTTTCAATTACATTTGCATTGATGTTTAAGTGTGTTAACCCTCGCAAGGCTGCCAGCCCAGACGACATCCCTAGCCGTGTCCTCAGAGCATGCGCAAACCAGCTGGCTGGGACATATTCAATCTCTCCCTATCCCAGTCTGCAGTCCCCACTTGCTTGAAGATGTCCACTATTGTTCCTGTACCCAAGAAACAAAGGTAACTGAACTAAATGACTATCGTCCGTAGCATTCAACTTCTGTCAACATTAAGTACTTTGAGAGGCTAGTTAAGGATCATATCACCTCTACTTTACCGGACAACCTAGACCCACTTCAATTTGCTTACTGCTCCAATAGATCCACATATGATGCAATCGCCATCGTACTGCCCTATCCCATCTGGACAAGAGGAATACCTATGTAAGAATGCTATTCATTGACTAAAGCTCAGCATTCAACACCTTAGTACTCTCCAAGCTCATCATTAAACTCAGGGCCCTGGGTCTGAACCCCGCCCTGTGCAACTGGGTCCTGGACTTCCTGATGGGCCTCCCCCAGGTGTTGAAGGTATGAAACAACACCTCCACTTTGCTGATCCTCAAAACAGGGGCCCCACAAGGGTGCGTGCTCAGCCCCCTCCTGTACTCCCTGTTCACCCATGACTGTATGCCCATGCACACCTCCAACTCAATTAAGTTTGCAGACAACACAACAGTAGTAGGCCTGATTACCAACAATTATGAGACAGCCTACAGGGAGGAGTTGAGAGCCCTGGGAGAGTGGTGTCAGGAAAATAACCTCTCACTCAATGTCAACAAAACAAAGGAGCTGATTGTGGACTTCAGGAAACAGCAGAGGGAGCAAGCACCCATCCACATCGAAGGGACCGCAGTGGAGAAGGTGGTAAGCTTTATGTTCCTCGGCGTCCACATCACTGATGATCTAAAATGGTCCACCCAAAAATGAAATGGTTCCTCCACCCAGTTTGGGGGAAAACAACACATCACCAGGGGCTAACTACCTGCCTTCCAGGACACCTATAGCACCCAATGTCACAGGAAGGCCAAAAAAGATCTTCAAGTAGATCAACCACCCGAGCTACGGTCTGTTCACCTCGCTATCATCCATGAGGCGAGGTCAGTACAGGTGCATCAAAGCTGGGACCGAGAGACTGAAAACAGCTTCTATCTCAAGGCCATCAGATTGTTAAATAGCCATCACTAGCCGGCTTCCACCCGGTCACTAGCCTAATCACAGTGACTAAATGGTCACGTGCAATTTGACTGCCTTCATGACTCGTGACCGCCAGTGTTGCGGTGATAAGGTGATAAGGTCACCGCAACAGCCCTAACCCTACTTCCAACAAAGACCCTGGGAGAGGAGACAAGATGCATTACCTTCTGGATAGGTTACAGCTTCCAGCATTCTGAGCGAGAGTGGTAGAACTGCAGCTTGGTAAATGGAAGGTTACAGAGAAGTGAGTAGAGAGAAAATGAATAGACCAATTCTGAGGCGTAATGGGACTGGTTCTGCCAGCGAACAATGGTGTTAATTAGTGAGAAAGCACACTCTGATTACATGGCCGTTTATCTAGTAGATTGTGACACGAGGAGGCGTCCCACCTGCCACTGTGCCAAACCTTGTTAAGGCATCAATGCTATTCAGAACATTGTTGAAGCTGCCCGTGTTAAGATTACACCGTGGCTTTGGCACATACTGCAAAAAGTCTACAGGCAATAAAGGATTAATCAAGTGGCACATATAACACAAAATACAATTAACTGATAGTGTTCCAGAAATTGTTTTTCCTATCTAAAACTATAACGTTGCTTTTTTTATTGGCTAGTAGCTATTTTCTTCCTGTTTTCACGATTTGTTCTCTGAAAATGTTTCCATGTACATCTTAAAAGTCAATTTCTTTAGTGCACCACCTATGCAATCAGAATATTTGAATGTCCATGGTGGGGCATGTCACTTAACCTTTTCTCTTGGTGTTTGATTTCGGGTGGCCCTTTACTTATTTGGCTGACACTCTGGCTCTGGAGGGCGCCATTTGCCTTTCAATAATAAGTCTGTACTTGATTTGTACCAAATCATACCAAATCAAGTCATACACCCCCATGCTACATAAGGATCTATATACTTTCATATATTCTCTATTTCTGGCCACAATAGAAGATTGATTGAATTATTAGAACATAAAAATACAATCTGTTAATTCAAATAATTTATAATTTATACAAATGTTTGTTGGCCTTTTTGACCTCTAAGTCTTTGACGTAGAATTCCCTTTTAATATTTATCATGTTGCTCGCTAGACCCTTTGTCTTCATCATGAAATCTCATGCAGCCTCATAACTCATTTATTAACATGGCACATGAGTTTTGATTGAATATAAAATGTGATTGCGTCCTACACGCATGTGTTGCCAACGATCATATTAATGATAGAAATGTATGTGTAGTTCCAAATAAGCCACAGTGTCTCATAAAATCCCTTCTTCTGAGACGGTGATTCTCCATTATTTTCATGGCATGTGCAACTTCTTCAACCTCAAGTGTTCAGTTGCAGTTTGATGTTTTGACCAGCAGGTGGTATACCTCCTGAGTTGTGCAGAGTTGCTTGTGATGGAGAATCTGAAACGACTGGGCATCTTGCCTGCCAGCAGGCATCATCTCATTCTCCTCCTCAAAATAGGTCTGTCACTGAGCTAGGGGAGGACTGCAGCTTCTCCTGCCAAACTGTGAAATGACATACTGTTGGTCAGTGAAAGAGGAATTTGTCTCTAGTATGATTGGGATAACCATAAAAAATTTAGGGACAATCTTTAGAAAGTGCAATTCTGCTTCAATTGCGGCTATTTTAATGCTCACGAAGGTACTGCTAGATGTTTCCAAACTAAACAATAATTTAGACAGCAGATAAACAAGAGAGATGCATCAAATAAATGTAAAAAGGTCATGAAAGAAAATGAGGCCACAGCAGTGCTCTGCTCCAGTCTGCCAGCTCTGATGTGAAGGGATATGTCATTATGACATCAGGAACATTGACATCTCTGAGGAGCTGAGTGACCTGCAGTGCATCAACAAAAGGCTGTGCTACGTGCAGGATCAGGGCGACCTTTCAGCTTTAGCTCCCACTCAGTCAGAGCACCCGAAACCTTTCTAACCAGTCATGTGAGCTTTGACTCCCCAGCTTCATTTCTGAGGGCCATATTGCATCCTGTTGACAAGCCACAACAATCATGGTTATGTCATTGCTCCGTTTGAGGAAGTTGTAACTCTATGCCTAATACAGAAAATCTGTTGCTTTCTAGAGTAGCCGAACATTTGTAGACTGATATTTGTTGGACTTCAACTTGGGGTAATGCTCACCTCTGTGAAAAGTTTTTTTTTAAAGTTAATGTAGCCCTTTTAATAAACTGATAAGAGACTTAAGCCTAGAAAACCATTTCAAATATTACAACATTTTGTTTCTACATCCCATGTCGTAATCTAAAGCAATCGCTGAAAACTTTTCTGCTAGGCATGTATGCAAATGTATAGACCGTTTGGGAAGACACTTACATTGACGAGTCGGCCTACTTAGTCTTCTAATGGAATATTGTTGAGCTAAATCCCTCGTTCATAGAAAGTGCAAACAGAAAATCTGCTTCATGAAATCGTAAAACACTGTCTTCCTAGCAATTCACTTTGAAAATTGCCCACTTATGCGAGGCCAATCCATAATTGGGCGTCATTACCAACCACCATCTTGAATAGTTTGCAATAGAGGAGAGGGATCTGGTATCCAGGCTGTGTATCTGGACAGCATTTGGATCAGGACAGCATTTGGATCTGGACAGCATTTGCAACCTGAGCTGGCAGTAAATACGCCATTTTATCGGCAACAACTGAGCGGACTCGGCATCGTTTCAAATGTTGGAATTTAATAGGGTGTCATTGATACAGAACATTGTCATGAGCACATATGGTTTAAGGCTAATGTCTGGACTCACCGACCATGCTCAGTGACTGCAAGAAATCACTGTCATGACTGACGACATTGAGAAAATGCTGCAACCCCATGAGCAAGTACGCAGTCTCCCCAGACCCTGCACTCCAATCATAGATCAAATCAACCTCCGAGCCACTCCCTTTGACCTCCCAACTATAATAGCCATGATTATACAATACAGTCTCACTCCTGACATCAGCAATGTAACCATTTCTCAAATTAAGTTGTTATGTGTCAAGATTTGAGTTATACACTTTTGTGGCTGGGCGTTTATCATTCTACCTTGTACTTTGGCTTTTACTATGCTCCCGAGGACAAAGGTGTTCCCAAAACCACTGTTAAGTATTTTCCTTTACTCTCCTGTCTTCTATGTCTTCCTAATGGCTATTGCTCAGGGTATGAACCCAGTCCTCTTTACTGGCACTTTGTCCACCAGGTGAAATCCATTAAGCTAAGAGCGATGTGGCACATTGTTTGAGATTACAAGGCAATATACTGACCTTATTCTTTGCAAGCACCAATGATAATGTGGCGATAAGTTAAGCACTGGCGTGAGAAGTTGAAGGAGTTTGTTGTTTACTCAGGTCCCGTGTGGCTCAGTTGGACGTGCATGATGCTTGCAATGTCAGGGTTGTGGGTTTGATTCCCATGGGGGACCAGTATGAAAATGTATACCCCTGCTACTGTAAATCGCTTTGGATATGCGCATTTGCTGAATGACAAATTAATTGCTGTTGAGGCAACATTGTGTGTATGTGGACATTTTTCTTGGGGAGAAACCTCTACCAACACTAGGTCAGCCTGTGGCCATCAAATTATTATTTGACCCATAAGAGGCTTTCGAGGATCCTTTACAAAACCCTGGCTCTGCATAAATCCTGCTATTAAAATGTACTTAAGCATACATAATACATTCAGTCCAGCTCAGGGGATCACCAGCCTGCAAGTAATCTATGCAAATAGCAAAGATGATATGTTGACATTACTAAAACAACGTTATCTGTAGAGCGAGAAATTATAAATTTAGATCCGTAGGCTTAAGACCAAAAAAAAACGTTGACAGGATGTACTGTTATAGAATTTGTGGTTGGTTACAATGCTTCATTTGTACATTTTCATATGAATGGCGGTTTTACCTTTCGGTTATCTAGAGTTTCTTCCTGAACGCTTCTTTTAGCACTGCCATCACGATGCAGGATTTATTGTGTCTGCTGGTGACCAGACTGATGACGCCTCGCGAGGTGAGGTGCTGCTGTCGCACTCTCTCTGTGACCTCCGTCGGGGGGCGCTGAGCATGAGCCGACCTGCCATTTCACAGCAGACACCTGTCGTTGTGTCCAACTTGGAAATCTCACCACGTTCACACCGCTGACCATCTGCACAACGGCTCACGGAATAGAGGGGAAAAGTCATTTCAGGCCTTGGAATTGGATTTCTTTGATGGAATTTGTAAGTATAGAGTACCAACTTGTATCTCTGTTTTATGCGATTTTGGATTCCTCGGCGTTCTGGTTTTGGAATGTATGTTTAATATTATGTTAATTGGATCTGTGGGTGATGGTGACAGGGATGTGTTGCTTAGTCTTGAGGATGCGTTTTGAGTTTGTCTGCTTCGGTATAAGAAAACAATCTTTTGTATTGAATTTACCTTGTGGTACACATTTACACTCCTATATAAAGAGAATTAATGGGTCATGAGGAGTTTTTATTTTGTCTCACAAAAATCACCCCTTTCGGGGATTGAAGACGGAAACCTGTTCCTTGACACAGGGTCTAATCTATTGACGCCTCTCTGAATTTTGGCCCAAATTCCCATGACCATAATGCACTTCCTCTAGACTAAAGACAAACCCTGATGCACTGCTGTTATATATTCCTTGAAGGACAAATTGACTGAGAAGAGAAACTGATCCACTCATAGTGATGGGTGCCTTGCTCAGCAGTGTGTGTGGTCACCAACTCCCTGCACTTTTAGGGCAATACTCTAGAATTACTCACCTGATCATCAGAAAATACATCTGCAAGGAAAAGTTAAGGTTGTATGTTATTCTTCCAAAGACATACGATGGTTACACATCTTTTAATCCAGGCATTTTCCAGTTTCTGTGTGACTGAACTAGAGCCCATATCTGTTCGCTATATATTCAACACATCGCTTCATTCAAATATTTATTGAAAGTTGAACTGCTCCCTGAGGCTTGATATCCCTTTCACAATGACAGTGTCTTGGTCATAGTGAAACGCCTGCCATAATCATATTCAATTCACTACATTTGCCATCATGTCACGTTCCCTTCTTTGTCTCAACACCCGCTAATATCCGTCACTGAAATGGCTCTTCGCTGAGGGAGAATCTCTAGGGGGTCTAATAACTGGTCTCCAGCCTCTCTCTGCCATGCTAGAGCAGGCCCATGGCTATACCAGTATTACTGGTGTCAACGTTCATTAGTATCCTCCACTAGTGTGTGCCTAGCAAAGCGCAAAGGGACACCCGTCTCCTGTCTCTCGCTGATGCTGCATGAAAGGGTGTGAAGGAAACATGTCCTGGTTGCGGACCGTTTGACAGTCATATCGAGATATATAAAGGACATGTGATACTTGACCAGGGTGTCACTTCTAAAGAAAAAGGCAATCTGGGCGCTTCGGGACTGGAGATGGGGATTCGTCCGGACTCAGAGGGCTAACTGGAGATGGTTTACCTAAATAACTGAATATGTTAATGAGCTGCATTAGTATGCTCTGGCAGAGTTGCAGGGAGAGTTCAAATATGAAATAACCTCAAACCATCAGTAGGCATTATCTAATGTTTCCAATTCCAACACAGTTGGCTGGCAGAAACAACATCTAGTTTCGTTGGGGATTCAGCATGAATGTTTCATTGCTCCGTAATACCATGAATATAATCGGAGGGACTTTAACCACATGATCAGAACAAATGCTCAGCTGTGTCAATATGAACACTGAAGGTCAATTAGTATTTAGCACCAATTTATAATTAAGTAGTTCTTACTTAGAAGTGCCCGTTCCGATTTGTTTGTCCTTGTCCATCCCTGTTGAAGTGTCTAAGGGAAATGGATTGAGGTTGATTGTTTCAATAGTTTGACAAAGTTGTTTGCATATCAAGGTAAACTTGATAACATATCAGAATTATTGAAGTTAAAGACCTGACATTTAGTCCACTTATATGAACTTGTGTAGAAACCCTGGTGATTCAACCCTGACATATATTGCGTCTCCCTCGTAAATTCATGTATTCCAATTTGGGTGCCTTAATCTAAATCCCAATAGAAATGTATTGGCTGACTTTCCCAGGACTTATTGCTCTCTCTCGTGTGAATGGGGGAATAGGATACCCTCACTGCACTTTTTATCCACTTGTTAGCTTGTTGAGAAATAGAGATATAATCACGCTGCTGCTATTGGCTGTGATTGATTCAGTGTAATTCCATATCTTCCTGGTCGTGCCGTACATATTCAGGTGATAGTGTTTATGCTTCTCCAGCCTCATAAACAAAGTCTTCCTTCGGTGGAAGGCTCCACATTGCCTTGTGGATTGGACCAGTGCCATGTGATAATGGACAGGAAGAGTCAAAGACCACATTGGCCGTCTGCAAGGTCTTTATGCCTGCCTTTGTCAGCAAATGACGGGGGCCGACCTAGGTAGTAAGGGTGCGACATTGTGACAATCCTTTGAATGATGATGGGTTTTTCCTATCAGAGCATTGTCAAAAGGAACATCAACTGGTGACAGGCCTAGCATAGCCTACAAATTTTATTTTCAGTTCATATTAATTTTGTATGTTGCATTGCAGGGTTTAGGCTAAGAGAATGTTGGTTTTTAGAGAGGGACTTGTGTACGTAATAACAAGAACTCTGAATACACCACAGACTTGACATCTGTAATATCTCTATTTACATATGAAGACGGGTTAAGTAACATTCCTTCAGAATCACTTATTGGAGAGACACATCGCTTCTTTCATCTCTAGCCTTCTGTTTGGTTCACGGAAACACAGAGACTTCCTCCTCAACCTTCCTCCCTTTGTTGTCACACCCATTACCATGTCAACCGCCGCAGCCACATGATGGCTCCCTGCCACAATGGGATTCAATTATTCATTTATTCCGACTGTCTTACATCCAATTACATGGCAGCTGCCTGTCCCCAGGAGCATGGCATCCAGGCAGAGCACCACATTTAAAGCTTCAGCAGCAGTAGCCTCGCCCACTATGCCCCCTTGCCAGGAGGAACATACACAGTGAACCCACCCCACCCTCCCCCCACAGATTCCAGTCAGAGGCCTTATCCACAGCTCCGCACTGTCTGGAATGGAATGCTTTTCATGGAGATTTACGCATGCCAAACTTCCTCTTAGCTGTATGTCTGTGAGTGTGGGTGTCTTTGTGCCTCATTAACTAGAATCAGTCTAGCCAGAGAATGTCAGTATGGTTATTTGATGCAGAATTCCCTCACAACAACACAAACAAAACCGCTTTAAATGTACAGTATGTATGACAAGCTATTGCTGCTGACCCAATAAGCATAATGAAATAAAATGGATGTTAAATGGTCTCCTTTAGGTTATCTGTGTTCTACTCTCTGGATACAGGCCTTGTTGGTGGCATTAGCGCCAGTTTCAGACAAAAAGAGAAGAACAGTCTTAGCATAATTGCAAACTTCCCCAAGTTTATTAGGTTTTCCCTTGTGCAGACGCAAACACTGTGAAGCAATCTGTGATGTTTATAAACCAACCAAGGAAATGTTTTCTCCAAACTATTGCCTTAGGTCAAGCGAGAACTACAGATCAATTTGTTTCAACAAATTTCAATGCTATTGTAAGCAATACTGGCGTATTCAAAACCACCTACACTGGTTTTATTTAATACTGTTTATTCAATGAACAGCATGCTTGGGCTTTGCTCAATTGAACATTTCAATGAAACATGGTGAAGCCCCAAAATTGCCCTCGCTAGAAGCCTGTGTTTCAGATATAAGGAAGTGGATGGCTGCAAACTTTCTACTTTTAAACTCGGACAAAACAGAGATGCTTGTTCTAGGTCCCAAGAAACAAAGAGATCTTCTGCGGCGATCTTCTCGGCGTTACTCTGGACCCTGATCTCTCTTTTTTACGAACATATCAAGACTGTTTCAAGGACACCTTTTTTCCATCTAAATACGGCTGCTAGAATCCTGACTAGAACCAAAAAATGTGATCATATTACTCCTGTGCTAGCCTCCCTACACTGGCTTCCTGTCAAGGCAAGGGCTGATTTCAAGGTTTTACTGCTAACCTACAAAGCATTACATGGGCTTGGTCCTACCTATCTTTCCGATTGGGTCCTGCCGTACATACCTACACTTACGCTACGGTCACAAGACGCAGGCCTCCTAATTGTCCCTAGAATTTCTAAACAAACAGCTGGAGGCAGGGCTTTCTCCTATAGAGCTCCATTTTTATAGAATGGTCTGCCTACCCATGTGAGAGACGCAGACTCGGTCTCAACCTTTAAGTCTTTACGGAAGACTCATCTCTTCAGTGGGTCATATGATTGAGTGTAGTCCGGCCCATATGAAGGTGAACGGAAAGGCTCTGGAGCAACGAACCGCCCTTGCTGCCTCTGCCTAGCCGGTTCCCCTCTCTCCACTGGGATTCTCTGCCTCTAACCCTCTAACCCTAACCCTCAGGGGCTGAGTCACTGGCTACTGGTGCTCTTTCATGCTGTCTCTAGGAGGGGTGCGTCACTTGAGTAGGTTGAGTTACTGATGTGATATTCCTGTCTGGGTTGGCTCCCCTCCTTGGGTTGTGCCGTGGCGGAGATCTTTGTGGGCTATACTCGGCCTTGTCTCAGGATGGTAAGTTGGTGGTTGAAGATATCCTTTTAATGGTTTGGGCACTGTGCTTTGACAAAGAGGGTGGGGTTATATCCTGCCTGTTTGGCCCTGTCCGGTATCATCGGATGGGGCCACAGTGTCTCCTGACCCCTCTTGTCTCAGCCTCCAGTATTTATGCTGCAGTAGTTTGTGTCGGGGGCTAGGGTCAGTCTATTATATCTGGAGTACTTCTCCTGTCTTATCCGGTGTCCTGTTTGAATTGAAGTATGCTCTCTCTAATTCTCTCTTTCTGTCTTTCTTTCTCTCTCTTGGAGGACCTGAGCCCTAGCACCATGCCTCAGGACTACCTGGCATGATGACTCCTTCCTTTCCCCAGTCCATCTGGCCGTGCTGCTGCTCCAGTTTCAACTGTTCTGCCTGCGGCTATGGAACACTGACCTGTTCACCGGACATGCTACCTGTCCCAGACCTGCTGTTTTCAACTCTCTAGAGACAGCAGGAGTGGTAGAGATACTCTTAATGATCGTCTATGAGAAGCCTACTGACATTTACTCCTGAGTTGCTGACTTGTTGCACCCTTGACAACTACTGTGATTATTATTATTTGACCATGCTGGTCATTTATGAACATTTGAACATCTTGGCCATGTTCTGTTATAATCTCCACCCGGCACAGCCAGAAGAGGACCACCCCTCATAGCCTGGTTCCTTTCTAGGTTTCTTCCTAGGTTTTGGCCTTTATAGGGAGTTTTTCCTAGCCACCGTACTTCTACACCTGCATTGCTTGCTGTTTGGGGGTTTAGGCTGGGTTTCTGTACAGCACTTTGAGATATCAGCTGATGTAAGAAGGACAATATAAATACATTTGATTTGATTTGATTTGCTCCCCGTAGTGTTCAAACAATGAGCAAGGGAAAACCCAAAGACACGAGGTCATGCAAACTTATGGACCAATATATTGAGACAAATATTTTAATAGAAGACAATAGAGCTTTGGAAAACAGAATGAAGATTTGAACCTCCGAGCTGTAACGGAATTAGTGTGAAATGTCCGTCCAAGCAGTACCAGGCAACAGAGGAAAAGAGAAGGGAAAATTAACTGCAAAATAATGTCACCCTGAGCTTATATCGGAGCGCATGGCATTTTGTGAAATGAAACAGGGGAAAGGAAATGCAATTACATATAGGGGAAAATGTGTCAATGGGGTTGAGAGTGCTCTCACCATGCCGATTCATTCCTCTGTAATGAATAGTTCCTGTTGCCAGCGGCGCCGGGGGCTCGTATCACAAAAGGTGTGAAACGAGGTGGAGGGATTTGAGTGCTCGGAGTTCATATGGGTAGCGACTTTATTGTAATCTCCTGTAGGAGCATTTGCCATCTGTAGGTACAAAGACAACATCAGCAAAGGAACATTAATCAACCTCATCAAGCTGAGGTCTTATGCTAATAAGAGTTAAATGACTGTAAACATATCATTAGGCCGGTGATGAGATATTAATAGGCCAGTCAAAGGGATTTAGATCATAGATGGTTTTAGCCGTGTACAAATTGCCTTTCAATCGCCCTTTGTAGGCATTGGATAATTGTCTTTTATCGTCAAATGGTATGTAGCATGCTGAGCTAATGGCTGCTGTCACTCAGAACAGCTTGAACACAGACATCAGCTTGATGAATGAACAGATTCAACAATGACACTGGTACTATTAGTGCCTACTCTGCAACAATGGACTAACGTTATTTGTCCTCTCTAGAGCTACAATGTAAACCCAATGTATCACAATGATGTATGTCAGTTAGTTTAGTCCAAGTGGGTTCGCAGTGACTCCATTCCATTTATGCAGATGGTAGCTCAAGTGAGACGTAAATCAAAGTCCTCGATTGATCACATGAAATAGTCTTTGCCTGAACTATAGCATGGCAATCAGTCAACACATGGCCTTGTCAGTTCACACTAAGCTGCTACAGAACCTGTTTATCTAACATTGTCCCAAATGAGCTGGATTCTGTGTCAAGGCCTGTGGGTGATTCACAGTTTGTAATATAGATTGTAATCGCTGCTCAACGAAATTGACAGGTTTCCCCAGGGCCACGTCTCTAGAGTTACCCCTCCGAACGCCCCACTCTCTCCCCCCACCCCCGCTCCCAGCAGTGGGGCTGGATGGGGAACCTCTGGAATTGCCATCCTCCACCGGTCCAGTGCTAGCCAAGGCATAGGAACTGGCTGCCATTTTACAAGCGCTACTTGAACATGGGGTTTGATCAAAACCTGAGTCGCTTGGTTCTGTCTGGGCCACCTTGTAGTGCTTTCACCACAGGTCTGACGCTGTAGCCTCGGACGGTTCAAGACAGGGTGGTTAACATGAGGAGGAGTTACGGTATATGTGAATATAGCCCAGGAGAAGAGGGGCTACACATATGCCTCCATATGCTTGGTTTTCTGACATGTATTTGAGCTCAAATACAGTACATCGACAGAAAGTATTTTTTTGAAATGTTTGCAGATTTATTACAAATAAAAAACTGAAAAAGCTTATTTACAAAAGTATTCCGACCCTTTGCAATGACACTCGAAATTGAGCTCAGGTGCATCCTGTTTCCATTGATCATCCTTGAGATGTTTCAATTCAATTTATTGGACATGGTTTGGAAAGGCACACACCTGTCTGTCTATATAAGGTCCCACAGTTGACAATATATGTCAGAGAAAAAACAAAGCCATGAGGTCGAAGGAATTGTCTGTAGAGCTCCGAGACAGGACTGTGTCGAGGCACAGATCTGGGGAAGGTTACCAAACATTTATGCAGCATTGATTGTTCCCAGAACACAGTGGCCTCCATCATTCTTAAATGGAAGAAATTTGGAACCAACAAGACATTTCCTAGAGCTGGCCGCCTGGCCAAACTGAGCAATCGAGGGAGAAGGGCCTTGGTCAGGGAGGTGACCAAGAACCCAATGGTCACTCTGACAGAGCTGTAGAGTTCCTCTGTGGAGATGTGAGAACCTTCCAGAAGGACAATCATCTCTGCAGCACTCCACCAATCAGGCCATTGTGGTAGAGTGGCCAGACAGAAGCCACTCCTCAGTAAAAGGCACATGACAGCCCGCATGAAGTTTGCCAAAAAGGCACATAAAGACTCTCAGACCATGAGGAAGAAGATTCTGTGGCCTGAATACCAAGCTGGAGGAAACCTGGCACCATCATGCTGTGGGGATGTTTTTCAGTTGCAGGGACTGGGAGACTAGTCAGGATCTAGGCAAAGATGAACGGAGAAACGCACAGAGAGATCCTTGATAAAAACCTGCTCCAGGGTGCTCAGGACCTCAGACTGGGGTGAAGATTCACCTTCCAACAGGACAACGACCCTAAGCACACAGCCAAGACAACACAGGTGTGGCTTCGGGACAAGTGTCTGAATGTCTTTGACTGGCTCAGCCAGAGCCCGGACTTGTGCCCGATCGAACATCTCTGAGAGACCTGAAAATAACTGTGCAGCGATGCTCCCCATCCAACTTGACAGAGCTTGAGAGGATCTGCAGAGAAGAATGGGAGAAACTCCCCAAATACAGGTGTGCCAAGCTTGTAGCTTCATAACCAAGAAGATTATGTAATCATTGCCAAAGGTGCATCTACAAAGTACTCAGTCATTTAAAAATATATATTTTTATTTTATTTAACTAGGCTTGTTCAAGGGCAGAATAACAGATTTTTACCTTGTCAGCTTGGGGATTCGATCTAGCACCCTTTCGGTTACTGGCCCAACGCTCTCACCCTTAGGCTACCTGCCGTAAAGAGTCTGAATACTTATGTAAATGTGATATTTGCAAAAGTCTGAAAAACGGTTTTTGCTTTGTCTTTATGGGGTATTGGGTGTAGATTTGATGAGGGGAAAAAAAACAATTTAATCAATTTTAGAATGAGGCTGTAATGTAACAAATTGTGGAAAAAGTCAAGTGGTCTTAATTTTTTTTTTTTTTACATTCTGAATGCACTGTATTTCTACTCCTGCATCATTATGGAGACTGAATTCATGTGAAACTATATACTATATGAACGTCTTCCTGTTCCTTTTCAGAAAACTATTAAAGAGCTATATTCTTGTTGCCCACCTGCGTTATTCGAACCTGTATCCTAAAGAGACTAGATGTTCCCCTTGCTCAGCAGTTTTTTTGCCACTTCATTTTAAAGTTAGCGGTGAGTAAGCTGTGTCGACAGCAATATTGATTTGACTGGTATTGAATTTGTCCTCCATAACATAATGATGTGGTCTTTTATTGGTTATTTGGTCTTTGGAGGACTGTTCCCAACATGTTACAAATGTAGCTTGGTTATGACTACTTACTGTCAGTTGAATGGCACACAGGGAATCAAGCACAACAACATAATGAGTCATCCTTGTGTTGCGGTCTCCAGTGTGGTGTCTATTGTGTATTTCCAATTATGTCTCTAGTTTCTGTTACCATTTTGTTCAGAAAACATATCGTTTTGTTTACACACGTGACAAGGCAGAACTCAAAGGCTGCAGATAGATGATTCAAGCTAGAGAGACTCGGGTATAATGCGAAACAGGTTATCAATATATTACTAATGTTGATACATTTCTACTTGAGTAATAATCGTCATAAAAATACATCAAATAAGAAAAACCAGTATCCAGGATCCATTTCCATGGCCAGTAGTGAAGGGTTATCTCAATGATGCTAAGTTATGCTGTTTAGTATTCTTCTGACTGGCACATCATTTTGCTTTCACATTGCACTGTGGCCTCGAGAAATAAATGTGTAACACAAGTCATCAATTCCAGAGGAGGTGTCCCCAGTCGCTCAAGTGGTAACGGGTCACTCCTTTGTCCTACACAGTATTGATGGTTTGACTGTGTGCAGAGTCTGTCTAATCTACTGCTGGGCCTGAGCCTGTGACTGGGTCAGTAAATCATTCTCCTCAGGGACACTGTGAACGCCTGCAAGGGCTGTGGAGCTCTGATCCTCTGCTCCAGCAGTGCAGTGCTACTGCTCGTTCTCCTTTTTTCCCCTCTTGAGTCTCTTTCTTTCTATCTTTGTTAAATACTTCAAACTCTGCCTCTATCTCTTGTCTACCTCCTCTATCTTTCACTCTCTCTCCCTCACTGTTCTGTGTCTTTCTCTCTCTTTCTTTGTCTCTCTCTCTCTAATTTCCTCTGGCCCTAACTCTGGTCTCAACAAGCAGCATTTCTTCCCCACGATAAGGCTGCATTAAAGAGACGCCTGCAGCAAATTCACTCTCAGTCCCGGCGTTAGCGGCACAATAGGGAAATTTCACTGCAACACAACTAAGTGACTAAGTAAGACTTTCAGGAGATTAGAACTTTCAGTCGGTTCCCTGAGGCACATTGCCTGACAGATAATGATATACTAAAGTGGCCAAAAGACCAACCAAGTTATTCCGCCAACTATGAACAACAGCATCTCTGTTGCCTAATGGAAATGGACAGAAGCCACCATGCCCATTATTGTACCTTTTATAACCTGGAGCAATTACATCATCAGATGTGTTGGTGCTGGTTCATCTACATCATCAGATGTGTTGGTGCTGGTTAATCTACATCATCAGATGTGCTGGTGCTGGTTAATCTACATCATCAGATGTGCTGGTGCTGGTTCATTTACATCATCAGATGTGCTGGCACTGGATCATTTACATCATCAGATGTGCTGGTGCTGGTTAATCTACATCATCAGATGTGCTGGTGCTGGTTCATTTACATCATCAGATGTGCTGGCACTGGATCATTTACGTCATCAGATGTGCTGGCGCTGGATCATTTACATCATCAGATGTGCTGGTGCTGGTTCATTTACATCATCAGACGTGCTGGTGCTGGTTCATTTACATCATCAGATGTGCTGGTGCTGGTTCATTTACATCATCAGATGTGCTGGTGCTGGTTCATTTACATCATCAGACGTGCTGGTGCGACATCATTTACATCATCAGATGTGCTGGTGCTGGTTCATTTACATCATCAGATGTGCTGGTGCTGGTTCATTTACATCATCAGACGTGCTGGTGCGACATCATTTACATCATCAGATGTGCTGGTGCTGGTTCATTTACGTCATTAGATGTGCTGGTGCTGGATCATTTACATCATCAGATGTGCTGGTGATGGATCATTTACATCATCAGGTGTGCTGGTGCTGGAATCGAACAAAATGTGAAACGGCTGGAGGTCCCTGAGGATTGGTTTGGGAAACACTGCTCTACAGTATTCCTAGCGGGACTGTTCCTTTGAGTATAACAGCAGTATAACAGCAGTACAGTGAGCTAATGGTATGTGTGAAAGGGTTCTTAATATTACTGTAATGCAGCTCCTCTTGTAAATCGGATTTAAGAATTGTTATTGTTTTGGATTAGCTCTTTAACCGCATTGGTATAAGGAGAAGGCGTAGGTGGCCAATGGTTGTGGAAAAACAATTGATGCTAGTGATTGGGTATACAAGACCACAATCCTACAGAGCATACGTACAATTTATTTTCAAAATTCAAAATCTCCTTTTCCCTAACCCTTAAACTGAACCCTAACTCCTAAAACACTCCCTAACTCACTCACTCACAGCTACATGTGTGGAGGCCAGTCAGTGGAGGGTGCCCAGTGTGCCAGCTGTTAGTGAGTTTACATGTTCTGTTAAAACTAGATTAACTAGATTTTCCCAACAACTGTTTCAGTGGCTAAACAACAACCTTTCGTTTTATAAAGCATATTTCTAAAACTGATTCACACACAGTAGATTATTCCTGAGGGAAACAACCCAGTGAATAAACCCTGAATTCCAATGATAACGAGGAAGATACAGCTGTATTGCTTGAACAGTATTATGACAATGTCCTTCTGAGAAATTACTTTTAAATATAGCACTTAATCAAGGATCCTTGAACACATCAGGCTTCCTCATTACCTCACATGAAAGCTATCCCAAATCCTCCCTCTCTTGATTCGATGAAGACTTCCTCTCATTGCCCAAACCAAGCTGACTATCGTCTTCAACAACGGATGTGTCTCAAAGGCCACCCTATTCCCAAATATAGTGCACTTCTTTTGACCAGAGCCCTACGGTGCTCTATGGGCCTGTCATAGAGGGAATAGGGTGTCATTTAGGTAAAAAATGTCATTTTTTTGTCTGAAATATACAGTATTAGATCCCTCTATTTATTTTTCCAAGCTAATGATCAAGTCCTGTAACAAGCATTAGCAGCCATTAACGACTCAAACTGTAGCTTGACAACGTGGTAACTTAATGGTGTTATATACTGTAATATACATCGCTATCAACTGTTTCTAAGATAAGAACTTCTGACACCTGTAGTAACTATTTTTCACTGAACCTTTGGCCAATTATAAATGGTAATTTATAATCATCAACACCATAATCCCAGAAACCCCAGACCCACTCCAATTTGCATACCACCCCAACAGATCCACAGATTATGCAGTCTCTATTGCACTCCACACTGCCCTTTCCCACCTGCACTAAAGAAACAGCTATGTGAGAATGCTATTCATTGACTGCAGCTCAGGGTTCAACACCATAGTGCCCTCAAAGCTCATCAATAAACTAAGGACCCTGGGACTAAACACCTCCCTCTGCAACTGGATCCTGGACTTCCAGGTGGTAAGGGTATGTAACAACACACCCGCCATGCTGATCCTGAACAAAGGGGCCCCTCAGGGGTGCGTGCTCAGTCCCCTCCTGTACTCCCTGTTCAATCATGACTGCACGACTCCAACACCATCATCAAATTTCCCGATGACACAATAGTGGTAGGCCTGATCACCGACAACAACGAGAAAGCCTATAGGGAGGACGTCAGAGGCCTGGCCGCGTGGTGCCAGGACAACAACCTCTCCCTCATCTCCTTTGATCAAGACAAAGGAGATGATTGTGGACTACAGGAAAAAAAGGACCAAGCACGCCCCCATTCTCATCGACAAGGCTGCAGTTGAGCAGGTTGTGAGCGTCCACATCACCAACAAACTAACATGGTCCAAGCACACCAAGACAGCCGTGAAGCGGGCACGACAAAACCTATTCCCCCTCCGGAGACTGAAAAGATTTGGCATGGGTCCTCAGATCCTCAAAAGGTTCTACAGCTGCACCATCAAGACCATCCTGACTGGTTGCATCACGGTCTGGTATAGCAACTGCTCGGCTTCTGACCGCAAGGCACGACAGAGGGTAGTGCGAACGGCCAAGCTTCCTGCCATCCAGGACCTCTATACCAGGCGGTGTCAGAGGAAGGCCCTAAAAATGGTTGAAGACTCCAGCCACCCTAGTCATAGACTTTTTTTTGGGGGGGTTTACCTTTATTTAACTAGGCAAGTCAGTTAAGAACAAATTCTTATTTTCAATGACAGCCTCGGAACAGTGCCTTGTTCAGGGGCAGAATGACAAATTCTTACCTTTTCTCCTTGGGGATTCAATCTTGCAACCTATCGGTTACTAGTCTAACGTACTAACCATTAGGCTACCTGCCGCCCTGTTCTCTCTGCTACCCCACGGCAAGCGGTACCGGAGCGCCAAGTCTAGGTCCAAGAGGCTTCTAAACAGCTTCTACCCCCAAGCCATAAAACTTCTGAACATCTAGTCAAATGGCTACCCATACTATTTGCATTGCCCCCCCTCCACTCTCCACACCACTGCTGCCCTCTTTTGTCATCAATGCATAGTCACTTTAATTAACTTTACCTATATATACATACTACCTCAACTAACCGGTGCCCCAGCACATTGACTCTGTACCCGGCAACCCCTATATATATATATATATATATATATATATAATTTTTTTACTGCTGCTCTTTAATTTAATTACTTACTTTTGTCTCTTATTCTTATCCGTATTTCTTGAATCTGCGCTGTTGGTTAGAGGCTTGTAAGTCAGCATTTCACTGTATGGTCTACACCTGTAGAATTCGGCGCATGTAGCTAATATAATTTTATTTGAATTACCCCAGTGTCTCAAAACACAGCGAATAGTATGTACCTGCTAGAGTGAACTTTTTTAAGTGTCATCCGAAATATCAGGACCTAGCACCACAGTCAGTGTCTATGGGAGTGTAGAAATTATGAAGACCACTCTGTTAGCCGTAGCGTGTGAAAAGTAGCCCAAGTGTTACATCTGACGAATGGGTGTAGAATGTTCGGTCAGCATTCATAAGTTAATTGAGCCTTCGTAGTTTCTCCAGTCCTGGACACCCCTTGTGTTGTTGTTGGCTTGGTCTCAGTATAAATCAGTTGATGACTACATCTTTAGAAGCCTATTGTATACTTTATATTCATCCCTCTTTCGGCATAACATTACAGTAATATACTATATGCGAAATAAAACACTATCAATATTTACTATGTGACCAAAAGTATGTGGACACGTGCTCGTTGGGCATCTCGTTCCAAAATCTAAAATAATATGGGGTTGGTTCCCCCTTTGCTGCTATAACAGCCTCCCCTCTTCTGGGAAGGATTTCCACTAGATGTTGAAACATTGCTGCGGGGACTTGATTCCATTCAGCCATGAGCATTAGTGAGGTTGGGCATTGATGTTGGGCAATTAGGCCTGGCTCGCAGTTGGCATTCCAATTCATCCCAAAGGTCTTTGATGGGGTTGAGGTCAGGGCTCTGTGCAGGCCAGTCAAGTTGTTCCACACCGATCTTTACAAACAATTTCTGTAAGGACCTCGCATTGTTAAAGGGGGTATTGTCATGCTGAAACAGGAAAGGACTTTCCCCAAACTGTTGCCACAAAGTTGGAAGCACAGAATCGTCTAGAATATCATTGTATGCTGTAGCGTTAAGATCTCCCTTCACTGGAACTAAGTGGCCTAGCCCGAACCATGAAAAACAGCCCCAGACCATTATTTCTCCTCCACCAGTTGACACTATGCATTGGGGTAGGTATCGTTCTCCTGGCATCCGCCAAACCCAGATTTGTCCGACGGACTGCCAGATGGTGAAGCGTGATTCATCACTCCAGAGTGAGTTTCCACTGCTCCAGTGACCAATGGTGGCAAGCTTTACACCACTCCAGCTGACGCTTGGCATTGAGCATGGTGAGCTTAGAATTGTGTGCGGATGTTCAGTCATGGAATGGTCTAGGTAGTGAGTGTTGCAACCAAGAACAGATGATTTTTACGCTCTACTCAGCAGTCCCGTTCTGATAGCTTTAGTGGCCTACCACTTCGTGGCTGAGCCGTTGTTGTGCCTAGATGTTTCCACTTCACAATAACAGCACTTAACAGTTGACCGGGGCAGCTCTAGCAGTGCAGAAATTTAAAGAACTGACTTGTTGGAAAGTTGGCATCCTGTGACTGTGCCATGTTGAAAGTCACTGAGCTCTTCAGTAAAGCCATTCTACTGCCAATGTTTGTTTATGGAGAACTGTGTGCTCAATTGTATACACCTGTCGGCAACGGGTGTGGCTGAAATAGCCAAATCCACAAATTTGAAGGGGTGTCCACATTCTTTTGTATAGAGTGCAATTTACACACAATACCCCTTTTATGACAAAGCAAAAACAGATTTTAGAAATTTTAGCAAATGAATTAAAAAAATTATAAAACTATCACTTTACTCAGTACTTTGTTGAAGCACCTTTGGTGGCGATTACAGCCTCGAGTCGTCTTGGATATAGCGCTACAACCTTAGCTTGTTTGGGGAGTTTCTCCCATTTCTTCTCTGCAGATATTAAGTGCTATCAGGTTGGATGGGGAGTGTCGCTGCAGTTATTTTCAGGTCTCTCCAGAGATGTTCGATCGGGTTCAAATCTGAGCTCTGGGTGGGCCACTCAAGGACATTCAGAGACTTGTCCCGAAGCCACTCCTGCGTTGTCTTGGCTGTGTGGTTAGGGTCATTGTCCTGTTGGAAGGTGAACCTTCGCCCCAGTCTGAGGTCCTGAACGCTCCGGAGCAGGTTTTCATCAAGGATCTCTCTGTACTTTTCTCTGTTTATCTTTCCCCCGATCCTGACTAGTCTCCCAGTCCCTGCTGCTGAAAAACATCCCGGCAGTATAATGCTGCCACAACTATGCTTCATTGTAGGCATGGTGCCAGGTTTCCTCCAGAAGTGACGCTTTGCATTCAGTCCAAAGAGTTGGTTTCATCAGACCAGAGAATCGTCTTTCTCATGGTCTGAGAGTCTTCAGGTGCCTTTTGGCAAACTCCAAGCAGGCGGTCATGTGCCTTTTACTGAGGAGTGGCTTCCGTCTGGCCACTCTACCATAAAGGCCTGATTGGTGGAGTGCTGCAGAGATCGTTGTTCTTCTGGAAGGTTCTCCCATCTCCACAGAGGAACCCTACAGCTCTGTCAGTGTGACCATCAGGTTCTTGCTCACCTCCCTGACCAAGGCCCTCCTTCCCCGATTGCTCAGTTTGGCCAGGTGGCCAGTTCTAGGAAGAGTCTTGGTGGTTCCAAACTTCTTCCATTTAAGAATGATGGAGGCCAATGTGTTCTTGGAGACCTTCAATTCTGCAGACATTTTTTGGTACCCTTCTCCAGATCTGTGCCTCGACACAAAGCTCTACAGACCATTCATTCGACCCCGTGGCTTGGTTTTTGCTCTGATATGCACTGTCAACTGTGGGACCTTATATAGACAGGTGTTTGCCTTTCCAAATCATGTCCAATCAATTGAATTTACCACAGGTGGACTCTAATGAAGTTGTAGAAACATCAACGATGATCAATTTAAACAGGATGTACCTGAGCTCAATTTCGAGTCTCATAGCAAAGGGTCTGAATGTAAATAAGTAATTTCTGTTTTTTATTTTAATACATTTGCAAAAAAATCTAAGCCTTTTTTTGTTTTGTCATTATGGGGTATTGTGTGTAGTAGATTAATGAGGATTTTTATTTAATTTAATCCATTTTAGATTAAGGCTGTAACGTAATAAAATGTGGAAAAGGTCAAGGGGCCTGAATACTTCCCGAATGCACTGTATATAGTGTATGTTAGAGAACAGAGGAGGATACAGATGTGGGATCTTAATTTGAGCCAATTTGCTACTGCAGGAAAATAATTCTGCAGCATCAGGTAATGTGGATTATAATTAATGGACAATTTTTGGAGGGGTTGATACATCTTTTGTTAAGGCAAATCAAGTCTGATATTTTAAAGTGGAATTAAACATTTTAGAAGCCTTTTTAAACCTTAAATATACTACAAATTAGAAAATTCTCAGCGACGAAAGTGATCCAAGTTAAAATTATATGACTGTAGGCCTATATTATGACCTTTACATTCTGTTCAGGAGGTTGACATTTACAGATTTCATGCACTAGACTTCCTTAAGAACAGATGGATCTCTTGCATGTCATTCACACTGATCTGACATTTTTAAAGAAACTGTGTACAACTTTCAATATAATGCATCTCAATAGGAAAATAGTGCTTTTGCACAATGTTAGAAACCTAATATTCCACAAATTACTTTGTAATTTCAATAACAGGTATTCTTATCAACATTTTAGCTTTTTTAATAAACTAATGTCTTCTCAGTGTTGCATATTTGTTTCTAGGGCACAACATGTGCTTCAAAAGTAGAATTCGTATTGGGGTTGTTCCGTCTCAAAAAGCAGAATATTTCAACACCAACCATCTCAAATTGTTCTGAAATCGTTTCTGTAGTTCGAAACAGATACGGTGAGCATTCCGGAAACATTATTTTGTTGAATTATAATTTGATCTCTGAGAAATTAAGCTAATTGAATACCCCCAAATTTGCCATTTTTATTTATAGGGTTCATATAATATTCAATAATTATAGTATCTAACATCCAATTTGGACCAAACCTTTTTCGAACAATGACTAAGGAATCCAAAGAACTGGTCAGAAGCCATCAACTGTTTCAAATGTTTTGCATTTGTGGCACAAACCCAATGTAATTTAATGGTACACATATTAGCATTTTCGCGCTTCATATCCAATTGGCTTGCTGAAATGACATGGAACGACCCATCGGCCCAATATAGGCTGGATGTCAATCAACATTTTTAAAATTATATTATATATATATATTATATATTTTTGAATCAACCAGTTTTGTCCTTTTCAAGTTACAGATGTAGAATAGAGTTAAGCTGCCATGACATTACACTTTAAGGGTCATGACATATCCACATGTTGACTTTCTTGAAATCATTTTTGCTCTGTGTGTCTCAGCAGACCATTTGCTATCACTGTTCTGTATCTAACCCCAGAAATAGATGTCTAGCATCCCTTAAAAAAAAGAGAGACTGGGCGGAGCCGGAATATCACCACAGAGCATTTTCAAATAGGCTTCCATCCAAATGCCTCCAGCACCCCCCCTCACCACCACCACCATAATTGCAGTGTCAATGCCCCCCTTGAACCAAAAGGGCTTCTGCAGTGAATCAGACATAATTCCCATGAGGCACAAGAAGAAAAAAAGGCTTATGTTTCTTCAATGGAGGATCCTCTTTTTCCAGGCTCCAAATGGAAATAGGCTGACCTCCACCATGGAAACTTGGACCAATCACAACAGAGCGATTGGAGCGTTCATTGAGTTAATTGTTTCCTGCCACTGAGGTACAGTAAAGTGATTTAGGGACAAAGAAAGTGGGCAGTGTGCTACTCAATGCATGGAATTGTGTGCGTCTATTCTCCAACATTCACTTTGACATGGAGAGAAAATAAATAATATTTTGGGATATTGTAACATTGATATGTTGATATGAAAGGAGTATAGCATAGCTGCCAATCATCATATTCATAGATACGGATTGTAAACGTTAATCTGATTTATCATAATCCTATTCAAAGTGGGAAAACAAGTACTTCCTTTAGTTGCGAAAAACAGAAAAAATAATTTAGCACATCCATCTTAACCATACAATGTTAGTGAAGCTTGTTAGATCTCCCATTGATCGAAATGTTAGTACAGGCCCATAGCATGTTAATGCACATACACTCAACATATACATGCCCTACACCCTACACACACAGACTCACAAAGACAAGACCAAGAAGATAGCTAGCAAGAGAACCCCCATAGCCTAGGGAAGAACTAGCTAGCACCAGCTGGCACCTTGCTTTGGTAACTCCCTCCATAATGGCAGCTAATTGACGCGCAGCGCCAACAAGTCAAGCCTCCCTTTCATCTGTCCATGAAAGAAAAGGCTTGGGCTGGGTTTGGGTGAGGGACAGGAGAGGGTAGGCTGCCTGGTGCCAACACCCATTGACGGTCATGAAATATGTATGGTTGCCGAGCAGCAGCCAGCCATAATTGATCAGAGGGCACCATTGTGACGGCACACCCCTATTTGGCTGCACCTGTGGACCCTTCCACTCCATTAGTCCTCCATGATGATCAGAGAGAGGAAGGAGACACCCCCTGATGAGTTACTGACACTCTCACACTGGGTCTTGGGCCTTGGTCTTCACTGTTATGGAAGGGGGGTTTGGATGCTATCCTTCAATGATATCCAGCGTCTTTGCTAAGGTTGTTTACGTAGGGAGGGCTTAAGTCTTTCACAAGCAATACCGATATGAATAGTGTGAAGTCAAAAGGATTGTTTCATCGATTTAAATATGTAGAAATATATTAAAGAGCTATAGCTTGCACAGGCATAGCATTTATCATGCTAAACAACATGGCCTAGAGCCTATCGAGCTGCAGAATCATCTGAATGAACAATCCTATGCATAATATGCATTCTTAACAGTCGCAGGTAGCAGCGCTATTCTTCACCATAGCAATGACCAGAATCTGGTGTCATTGTTTGCACACAGGAAAAGGCCCACATGTAATCCCCTGGCAGATGTCAGGCGCCACATTCTCATTCATTTCATGCATTGTTAGCTGCCCCTCAATAAGAGGTCTGCTAAATGACTTAATAATCATCATCAGGAGAATTGTAATTGCACAAACATTGCAGAAGACAGGACGAGGACGGCCTGTGATGTGTGTACCACTGCTGAACCCAATTCCCTGTTATGTGACGATAATCCATATGGACAGGTGAATTAGAGAGAATTCCCTGGCAGATTGCGTGGACTTAGACAATCAATGGGTTGCAGCTGAGAAGTGCAGCGAGTTCTGAGAAAAGGCATATGTTTGTCCTGCACTGTAGCTCTTCTGTTGCTTTCCTTGTTCCTTCTTGAAGTAATCACAGATCTGAGGAGACTGGTGAGAAGACCAATTTGGTGGACAGTGCTGTGGATTTTGAGAGTTTGAGACCCATTCCCCCGCACTCATTGATTCCTTATCTATACAGTGTCATATGTCAAGGCCTGTCAATCCAGAGCAGTAATCACCTTGAAGGGATGGATTGTGGTAGGTTGGAAAGCCTTTTTTTAGAGATTGATTACTTTTACAGTGATCGAGGTAAAATCATCTGTTTATAGCCCTAGAATTACCATCAGTATCAATCTAAACATATGAGTCTTCATAGACTTTATGGCTGTTATGATAATACTAGTGCGGAGCGATTATTTATTTTCGACTGTTAGAAAATAATCACAGATTTCAGTTTCAAATATCTTTTTTAAGGATTAAATGCACTATGCATTTTGTGGGCTGAATGCTGTAACACAGAATAAAACAATTAATATAAGTCCCATGATGGCAGTGACTGCCCATTACTGCTTATCACTAATTAACCATCATTTATTCACATTACTTTACTTTAGTAATATGTTTCAGTTGTGTATATTACATTTGCTTTATTTAATGACTTTATTATTTAATTCAAAGTCACCATCTCATTTCTATAGAGCTGCTTCCTATGCTGTCTGACGAAATCACTATTTTACTAGTTCAAAGTAAGGCATACTTTTATGACTGCTGAATACCAACTATCAATCATTTGGATCATGTATTTTCAGGTAGAGATAACTCGTGCAGCAACTGCTCTCTATCCCTCTCATCGAGCATTCCTCTGTCCCTTTTAAATAGCAGTCTTAAAAGAAACACAGATCGGACAAGTAGGCAAGCAATGGATTATGGTCATTGTAGTTCATTAACACGTTTTTGGCTCTAAACTATGTTGAATATTGGCCTGTTGAAAACAACAGGCCTACATCGCATATTCCGGGCTTCATCTGATTTATCTCTAGAGAAACTGCCCAATGTGCACATTGAGCTCACAGAAGAAGAAAAAAACAGAACGAAGTGGAATTCAAATAACTGAACCTAAGTTGGTTAAAATGGTTCAGCACTAGATAACGCGTACCGGTATACTACAGTATGATGGTTATGATCCTCATCAACACGTAGCAGTTATATTATTTTTGCCAGTTACACTGTGTAATTGCGATCACATTTATTGGATAGTTTCTGACGATATGGGACAATGGTTACCCTTCTGACAATGCGTGTCCGTCTGCTGCATGGGTCAAATTGGTCCTGCATGCTCTTGAACTCTTTCGGTTTACAAATTGGTCCTGCATGCTCTAGAACTCTTTTCGGATTACAAATTGGTCCTGCATGCTCTAGAACTCTTTCGGATTACAAATTGGTCCTGCATGCTCTAGAACTCTTTCGGATTACAAATTGGTCCTGCATGCTCTAGAACTCTTTCGGATTACAAATTGGTCCTGCATGCTCTAGAACTCTTTCGGATTACAAAGTGATTGCAGGACTTGAATCACTCCATTTATTGATATTCCTCCAATTAAAGGCTATCGCAAACTGCATCCACTCCGTTCATTTTGATCTCCCTGCTGAAAGAAAAAAGGTTACTGAATGTTTGATGTCTGCATACAAATTAAGAATGCTCTATTGAGAAATTTTACAAATCAATGACTCGGGAGTTTAAAAGAATCGGAGGTTCCATCTTGGTTTCCCACATCGGTTAATTGGAAAAGTGTGAATGCGTAGACTAAGTGTACACACTTCACCTTAACAGTACAACTTCTTAATAATCTTCTACTCTTAACTCTAAAGAACTCCGCCAAGCTTATATAACTGGATGACGATTCAAATAGACAACAAAAGTTCATAGAATATTTGACATTCGATGGTGTGTCTGTACAAAGATGTGCCAGTCTGAAAAGGCTCCAAGGCAGCCATCTTATAATAGCTTCCTGAGCAGAACAAGGCCATGACACGCTGAATTGAATTTCATTGTGGACACCAAGGCTGTGGGATGTTTGGCTCATTGTTAGAGTCATCTCATTTCCTCCTGCCGTTGGCGGTTTCCACTTCTTGTTGTGTCAGGTCAGGCAGGTGAAATGTGTCATGACCAAACGTAGGGAAAAAGTTGCGTTACATTTAATTTAATGGAGCTTGTTTTTTTTATGTCAAGTGCATGTATGATTACAGGAAGCCGAGTAGCATGTTTCTATAAAAAAAATATTGAATCAGATTTACTGGAGCTGACGTCATTCTAAGTGTCATTGACAGCTTGTAAAGCTGACCCTGAGATACACAGTACAACTCATTCATCTCTACATGTGTATTTATGAAGAGGATGTTGGGTGACATTCAGGTCCAAAGTTACATAGCAGGGTGTATATACTTATTTCCTACAACAGAAAAAAATCAAGGTTAGTGAGCACAATTTACTGTCGATCACATGCATATGTCTACTTAACACCCTGAGTGCGTTGATCCAGTCTCTACACGTTTTGAAATTGGTCATCAAAAATGATACTATATGATACTAAATTCTTGGTTTCATGAAGAAAGACCATTGCCACCTACCGATTTCAATATACACACAATACACCCATCTTAAATGTGGTTGCTGTTCAGTAAATTGATAGAAAGGTTAAGAAAACAGCTCTGCACACCTTGGGTCATCCAAACGCAGTTTGGAAGAAACTGTCTAAATATGCATATTTCCACCAAAAGGCCAACGGCTTAGATTTAATGAGCAACATCTTGAAAAACAGAAGACATCTTTGGAGGCCAAAGTCGAAATGATGAGAACAAAACCAAGGTACACAAGTAGATTGAGAATTGACCCATGCCTCGTTAAAAATTCCCTTTCTTTCACCGTTCAGTCACTTTCTGTGTGCCTGAGCAGTCATTTGTTGCAGGGGCGTTGATGAGTGAGAACGGCATATCACCCTAATGGGCATGTGAGGGGGTGGTCTGCACTCCGAGGGTGGTAGCATCTACCAATGACTCAGCCATTCAGCGCTGGCCTGCACACAGGTTTCTCTCTCTTCCTGTTCTGTTCCCTGTTTCAATGCAATAAAGTGTGCTGTTAACACATGCTTTCATAAAAGCCCACTTTTGTTACGTGTTTGTCTCTTATGCAGTGCAGCACATATTCAAGGTAGTTATGAACAATGTAGTCAAACCTGTTGAGCACATTCTGCAGTTATGACAATCAAATGCCCTTCTTCAAATCAACCCTCTCTGAAAACTGGCAATTTTATGAAATCATCCCTCCATCACTCGCAAATACCATATTACAAGACAGAAATATTGTGTTATTGTACATATATCATTTCTGTCAAATGCCGTAAACACAGCAAACCCACACACATGCATAAAAACTAGCTGCACCTCTCAAAATAACCAAGCTTGCTTAACATGCAATTACAGTGCTACATGTGTTGGTTTAGTTTAATTTAGTGCATGTTTGAGGGCTGAAATAAAGCTAGGAGAAAACCCTTTGCAGAGAATGATTGAGGAACGCTCTCAGGTTTGTGGTGCTCAGAAGCTGTCTTTGCAACACTCCATAATTAGTGTGGCTTTTGAATGATTATTCTCCACTGGAGTGGTGTTATGTAACTATTGCCGCTTATGCAATACTTTCTATGTGAAATACCCATTCAACATACCAAACAGAGAGGCCATTCATTGAATGTACTATGTACCTAGGCTTTTTTGTCACACAAAAGTGTAGTGGAGAACTTGTGTCAAAGATACCTTGACAAAGTGGATGCATTATGGGATGGAAAAGGGAAGAAAACATTTCCACCCACGTTGTCTCCTCTTGTGTGGTAAATCCATTTCACAAGACACCCATCTCTCATTGAAATCCCACTGACCTCACAGAAAGTCTAAATAAACAGATAGGAAATGAGGGGCAAGAGCTTGCCTGTAGTTCCATTTATATGTTAATCTGTTGCAGCCTTGGTCTTGGGCTTTGAGTGATTCTCGTATAAGGCAAGGTAATGAATTCAGCTGGACATATTCTGCTGTACGTGACATTAAAACTTGAAACTTGGTCATGTAGAGCCTACACATCCTTTGAACTCAGAGCCAATCCATCATTATGTACGTCCTGCAATGCATTATGTTCAAGCCTCCGTAATTGTCCCATTTCTTTAGAAGATAACTGGTTTGTAGTGAAATGGCTGGTGTACATAAATCACCTTTGTAACCATGGGTAATCGTAGAGGAGGACAAAGCATATGCATTTGCCTTTTGTCCAGTGCAAAGAATAAATGTAGAAGAAGAAGAAGAAGATGAAGAAGAGGACTTCTTTATGGACTACTAACTAACATTCACCTCTTGAGTCTCTCCATTTGCATGATGGATTGTACATTTTGTCAAAGTGAAGGAGCATTGGACCTGCACTGTTTCACCCCCTCAAACACCACAGTACATTAATGGAATTTCAACGCTCCTGTGAGTTTTGGCTGTAACGACATTTATTCTTCATCGTGTGTGTGAGGACAAGATGGCACCAACAGACACGGTCACCCTATTTCTAGCTCCTAGCCAACTTTGTAGTGTTTCATTTTGGTGTGTGTGTCATTTCGTACATTATTTGCACACAGACAAAAAATGACCTTTGGACATTAGAATAGAGGTCACTGCCAGAAATTCAACTTCCCTGACCTGGATCCTTTGTTTGAACTTCATGAGGCAACTCTATTCATCCCGGGGGCAGCATCAAAACACTGACGCCCGGAGAAAAGTAAGAAGTGGGGCCATAGTCAGACTCAGGCGGCGTGCATACCATCGACTGCTTCAGAGTATATTACTCGCTAACGTTCAGTCCCTGGACAATAAAGTAGACAAGCTCAGGGCGAGGATCTCCTTCTAGAGTACCATCAGGGACTGTTTTACAGAATCATGGCTCTCTGGATATATTGTCCCCGTCCATCAGCCAGCAGAGTTGTCTATCCATCGCACGGACAGGAAGAAAGAACTCTCCGGGGAAAAAAGGCACCGTTTTTTTTCATGATTAACAACTCATTGTGTGATTGTGGCAACGTACAGGAAATCAAGTCATTTTGTTCTCCCGGTCTGGAATACCTCACCATCAAATTCCGACCACATTACCCCAAAGAGACTTTTCAGTCATCATCACAGTCATGTATATCCCCCACTCCCAAGCAGACACCTTGACGGTTCTCAGGAAATCTGAGGAAAACGCTACCGAAATTCTATCAACACATCAACTGAGCTACACACGCATCATGTACCCTGGATCAATACTACTCTCCCTTCCGGTACGGCTACAATGCCATCCCCCGACCTCCCTTTCGGAAAATCGGATCACACCTCCATTCTGCTCCTCCCCACCTATAAACAGAAACTTAAACAGGAAGCACCCATGGTAAGGACTGTTCAATGTTGGTCTGACCAATTGGAATCTATGATTCAAGATTGTTTTGATCACGCGGATTGGGAAATGTTCCGGGTCACCTCTGAGAATAATATGACGTATACACAGCCTCGGTGACTGGGTTCATCAGGAAGTGCATAGAGAATGTCGTTCTCACTGTGATGATTAGAACTTATCCAAACCAAAAGCTGTGGATAGATGACAGCATTCATGCAGAACTGAACGCGCGAACCACCACATTTAAACATGGCAAGGTGACTGGGAACATAGACATGTACAAACATACCAGCTATGACCTCAATAAGGCAATCAGAGACCAAACGACAGTACAGGGACAAAGTGGAGTCGAAATTAAACGGCTCAGGCTTATAAATGGAAATCCAGCCACATAACAGACACGATGCCTCGCTCCCAGATTTAAATGTTCTGTATTGACTGACCTTCATGTCTTAAAGTAATAATGGACTGTCGTTTCTCTTTGCTTATTTGAGCTGTTCTTGCCATGGACTTGGTATTTTAGCAAATAGGGCTATGTTCTATATACCACCCCTACCTTGTCACAACACAACTGATTGGCTCAAACGCATTAAGAAGGAAAGAAATTCCACAAATTAACCTTTAACAAGGCACACCTGTTAATTGAAATGTATTCCAGGTGACTATTTCGTGAAGCTGGTTGAGAGAATGCCATGAATGTGCAAGGCTGTCATCAAGGCAAAAAGTGATACTTTGAAGAATCGCAAACAGAAAACTATATTTTGATCTGTTTCACACTTTTTCGTTTACTGTATGATTCCATGTGTTATTTCCTAGGTTTGATGTCTTCACTATTATTCTACAATGTAGAAAATAGTACAAATATATCTACAGTGCCTTGCGAAAGTATTCGGCCCCCTTGAACTTTGCGACCTTTTGCCACATTTCAGTCTTCAAACATAAAGATATAAAACTGTATTTTTTTGTGAAGAATCAACAATTGGGACACAATCATGAAGTGGAACGACATTTATTGGATATTTCAAACTTTTTTAACCAGAAGAGGACTAGGGTTCCAATTTTGGAACACCCCCCTCCACACAACCTCCACACAACCTCCACACATTAACAAGTCCAATGGCTCAAATGAAAGATAAACACCTTGTTTATCTACCCAGCAAGTCAGATTTCTAAAATGTTTTACGGCGAAAACATAGCACATATTTATGTCAAACCACCACCGAAGACACGGCTAATTTGCATAGCCAAGTTGAAAAAAATATGCAATCAACAAACGCAGGATTAAAAGAAAAATAATGCACTAACCTTTTGAAATCTTCATCAGATGACAGTAATATAACATGTTACACAGTACATTTGTTTTTTTCAATAATATGCTATATATATCCATAAATCTCTGTTTACAATGATGCATCGTTCAAAAAATGCTACTCAAATGTCCTGAGAAATGACGATAGCTCCGGCAGATAACGTCAGCTAACAAGGAATACACATCATAAACTTTGACTAAATATGCATGTTCTACATATATATAGTTAGATACACTTCTTCTGAATGCAATCGCTGTGTTACATTTATTTTTAACGTTACAGGTTTCGTTCACTAGGCTATACTATGAGTCGGCGCTCAAAAAGTAGCATTATGGCTCCTCTATCTTGGAGTCCACATAAACCCAAATTTACCACATAAATATTCCCTTACCTTTGCTGTTCTTCCATCAGAAGACCTGGAAGGAATTATACTTACCAAAAACAGCGTTTAGTTTTGCAGTCTGTGTCTTTCGGTTCTCAAACACGACACATTTCGGTTGAAATGTAGCCAAAAGTCAAGTGGATGCGCACCAAAACGTCGAACTTACATATTATATGTCGATTAAACTTGTCAAACTAACTTCATAATCAAGCTTTAACATGTTATAAAGGTGTACAGCAATCGTGAGGACGAACAGAAACGCATGCATTGTATAATCGATCTTGGAAAAAAGACTGAGCAGAGCGCGCATAAAAGTGACCTGTTTTTTCGCGTGACCGAAAGGTTTCGGCCCGCCAAAACTCTCGTGAGCGCGCGATTCTCACAATGAGAAGCCCCATTGAAAGCTGAGATCGTGCTGAAGACAGAGAGGCTGTTCCCAGACCTGTAACTGCTTGGGAAGGGGGGGAGGGGGGGCGATGACGTCAAAGTTGGGCCAACTTTTCTGATGACAAGACAGAGTTTGGGAGAATGACTGCCCTGAGAGTTCTGCTTCACATACAGACATAATTTAAACGGTTTCGAAGCTTTAGAGTGTTTTCTATTCAATAATATTTTTTATATATATATTATTTTATATATATTTTTTAAATATATATTTGCATATATTAGCAACTTTTGACAAAAAAAAATTATGTTTACTATGGGCACGCAATTACTCCAGCGGGGGCAGTAGACAGCCCTATCCCCAAGAGGTTTTAACAAATCAAAAACTGAAAAATTGGGCGTGCAAAATTATTCAGCCCCTTTACTTTCAGTGCAGCAAACTCTCTCCAGAAGTTCAGTGAGGATCTCTGAATGATCCAATGTTGACCTAAATGACTAATGATGATAAATACAATCCACCTGTGTGTAATCAAGTCTCCGTATAAATGCACCTGCACTATGATAGTCTCAGAGGTCCGTTAAAAGTGCAGACAGCATCATGAAGAACAAGGAACATACCAGGCAGGTCCGAGATACTGTTGTGAAGAAGTTTAAAGCCGGATTTGGATACAAAAAGATTTCCCAAGAGCTTTAAACATCCCAAGGAGCACTGTGCAAGCGATAATATTGAAATGGAAGGAGTATCAGACCACTGCAAATCTACCAAGACCTGGCCGTCCCTCTAAACTTTCAGCTCATACAAGGAGAAGACTGATCAGAGATGCAGCCAAGAGGCCCATGATCACTCTGGATTAACTGCAGAGATCTACAGCTGAGGTATATTGCACAAATCTGGCCTTTATGGAAGAGTGGCAAGAAGAAAGCCATTTCTTAAAGATATCCATAAAAAGTGTTGTTTAAAGTTTGCCACAAGCCACCTGGGAGACACACCAAACATGTGGAAGAAGGTCCTCTGGTCAGATGAAACCAAAATTGAACTTTTTGTCAACAATGCAAAACGTTATGTTTGGCGTAAAAGCAACACAGTTCATCACCCTGAACACCCTATCCCCACTGTCAAACATGGTGGTGGCAGCATCATGGTTTGGGCCTGCTTTTCTTCAGCAGGGACAGGGAAGATGGTTAAAATTGATGGGAATATGGATGGAGCCAAATACAGGACCATTCTGGAAGAAAACCTGATGGAGTCTGCAAAAGACCTGAGACTGGGACGGAGATTTGTCTTCCAACAAGACAATGATCCAAAACATAAAGCAAAATCTACAATGGAATGGTTCAAAAATAAACATATCCAGGTGTTAGAATGGCCAAGTCAAAGTCCAGACCTGAATCCAATTGAGAATCTGTGGAAAGAACTGAAAACTGCTGTTCACAAATGCTCTCCATCCAACCTCACTGAGCTCGAGCTGTTTTGCAAGGAAGAATGGGAAAAAATTCAGTCTCTCGATGTGCAAAACTGATAGAGACATACCCCAAGCGACTTACAGCTGTAATCGCAGCAAAAGGTGGCGCTACAAAGTATTAACTTAAGGGGGCTGAATACTTAATAATTTTGCACACCCAATTTTTTCAGTTTTTGATATGTTAAAAAAGTTTGAAATATCCAATAAATGTCGTTCCACTTCATGATTGTGTCCCACTTGTTGTTGATTCTTCACAAAAAAATACAGTTTTATATCTTTATGTTTGAAGCCTGAAATGTGGCAAAAGGTCGCAAAGTTCAAGGGGGCCGAATACTTTCGCAAGGCACTGTATATATACACACACACACACACAAACACACACAGTGTTAAAACATTAGGAACACCTGCATTTTCCATGACATAGACTGACCATGTGAAAGCTAAACTCCCTTATTGATGTCATCTGTTAAATCCTCTTCAATAAGTGTAGATGAATGGGAGGAGACAGGTTAAAGAAAGATTTTTAAGCCTTGAGACAACTGAGACATGGATTGTGTATATGTGCCATTCAGAGGGTGAATGGGCAAGACAAAATATTTATGTGCCTTTGAACGGGGTATGATAGTAACTGCAATGTTGCTGGGTTTTTCACACTCAAGAATGGTCCACCACCCAAAGGACATCCAGACAACTTAACACAACTGTGGGAAGCATTGGAGTCAACATGGACCAGCATCCCCGTGGAACACTTTGGACACCTTGTAGAGTTGATGCACGACGAATTGAGGCTGTTCTGCAACTCAATATTAGGATAGTGTTCGTAATGTTTTGTACACTCGGTGGGTGGGTGTGTGTTAATTTCGATCTTTTTACTTTTTGGATTTGTGTGTATTGTTTTGTATTGCCAGGTATTATTACTGCACTGTTGGAGCTAGAACCACATTTCACTGCACCTGCCATACCATCTGCAAATCTGTGTACGCGACCAATAAACTTTGATTTGATATCCCTTCTAAACCCCATATAGCCCACAATAGCAGATGCTTGACACGTCATACCCGACATATTTGTCTCAGTTACTCATTCCAGTGTGAAATGATATGTTTTTAAAGAAGTTTCAGACATGACCCAATGGCCGAAAATAAATGGTTTCACATGGCTATCAAGAAAAATACACAGACCTAACCATAGAGGCGCTTTCTAGGTTATAGTAACTACAACCCAAGGCTATATGTTTGGGCTCCCAAGTGGCGCAGCGGTCTAAGGAATGCATCTCAGTGTGCTAGAGTTGTCACTACAGACACCCTGGTTCGAATTCAGGCTGTATCACAACCGGCCGTGATTGAGAGTCTCATAGGGCTGCGGACAATTGGCCCAGCGTTGTCCAGGTTTGGCCGGTGTAGGCCGCCATTGTAAATAAGAATTTGTTCATTACTGACTTACCTAGTTAAATAAAAAATGTCATAAATGTATTTATGTGCACTGCAAATATTCAAATGCTATTTGTGGCACATAGTCAGTAGGTCAAATAAATGACAGACCACTTGAGAGCCCTTACCTCTTCCACATCCCAGCTTCTGTGGTTAATGAGTTCAGACTCTATGTGCTGCTTGACTGGCCAGAGCAGCAGAAAGGGGCCCCTTTACGAGGAGTCAAAGGTACTGACCTGGAATAGGGGTTCAGGGGTACGTGAAGGGCCATGAGGCCAGTGAGAATGCGCATCTGGGGAGTACTGAGTCGGAAGGTCATGCACTGATTGTGCTGAATTGCAGTTAACTTTGAGGGTCACTCGACCACACAAAGGGTCGGTCAATGATTTCGATGGTAGTTAACGCATGGCCGGATGGAGCGGCAGGTTTTGACGGAATGATCAGTCAGTAAGGCAACATGTCAGGCTGCCCACGAGTTATCCCGTTCTGCCTCGCAAGTTTGCCGTAGCCCTGGAGTCATGGCCATAGTTGTTTGGTTAAAGTAACTCTTACTGGTGTCCAGCAGCTAACCATCTCGTGTTCCCCCGGTGTCTTCAAACCCTTTCTCCACACTGTATTCAACAATATTCAACAACGCCCTCTGGAGTTCATGCTATCATCTGGCACTCACCTGGCACTCACATCTAGCCTTGCTTGTCATTTCACTATGTTGATTTCCAGGCTCCTTCCATACTCATTCTCAGTTCCCTCATACACAGTAACAGTTTTTTGTTTCTTCTCCACAATTCGCCATTTGTCCCAGGGCCCTTCGACACCTAATATTTGTATTCGCTCGACGCAGTGGAAAACAGAGCAGAGAAGAGCACTGGTGTCCTGAGCTGAACCAAGCAACAGTAAGGGAGGATTATTTCCTGAAGAAAGTCGCCACTGGTAAAATTCACCAACTCCCTACTATAATCGCTCAAACGCAATAAGATGTTCATGTAGCTTATCAATATGCATAAATGCGCACGCTTTCCTATTCCTCAGTTTCACGGTTTGATAGCGAATGGTCTATTTGATAGATATTCAATCTCATTCCGTTGTGCACAATGTTTATAGCTGAAAGGGGAAAGGCAAATCTGTTGATGATTATTCCCAGCTGTCTCTACAAGATTCCAGTTCCCTTGTGTCCCACAGACATGAAAAAGAGAAGATATCACAAGCTACAGCATCAAATGCTGCAAACAGCAGTTTAATGTAGTCCTCTGTCTTGGCCACTGGGATGGTTAGGCTGTAATGAACTGCTGTTTATTTCCCTTGGCTTCATCTGTAATGACAAATTACGTCTGTGTGGTACAAAGGTACAGTATATGGGCGATTCACATACTAAAGGCCAGCCTTTCAAAAGAAATGTCTCCTCAGTGACAACACATATTCTAAAACTATTGTGAAGAAATGCCAGATATGAATGTTCAGTCATGAGGGTTATTCAGACTACAGTGAAACTAGGACACCTGTGTACATACTGGGCCATCGCTTCGAGCATCAAAGAGAACAGATTTTCTTTGGAGAGTCCTTTAAGGCTTTTTATCCACTTTTCTTGATAGATCATAGGGATTAGGTAACTTTAAGCAACAAAGGCATACGGAATATGCATATACTGTTATTATTTTATGTGAAATATTAGCATTATCTGCCTTGAGGCACCTGCTTTCAAAATAGAGTCATATAGATAGTTACCTTTATTGAACAAGGCATGCTTCTATCACTGCATATCAATATTTGGTTTGATGCTGCCTTTGGTCACTTCAGCAAGTGGAAAAAACACATCTAAAAAGTATCGCTTGGAAACAGTTTATTTTGTGCTCTGTTACTCATGAGGGCCAATTCATTCATTCCTCTGAAGGGTATCATCTCAGAACACAAGTCTACTTTCCACATTGCTTTTATGATTTCAGTCTTAACAAATGGTCGTTTAACGTCTTCTTTTACTCTCTGTTCAGTCACGTCCTTTGCCTTAAAACATTGCCTCATATGAAGAGAAACGTTCCCTTTCCCCAACGTATAATTCAGCGCCAGCTCCCCAGGTAATGAGATATGCAGCAGGGCATGTATTTAATGCGACTCTGAAGTTCATTTGCCACCTCCATCTGCAACATAATAAATCTCCATCCAGCATACGCAAATCATAACCTTTTCCTCCACTAAATTATTATCTCATTGCAGGAACGTTCAGCAAAATTCTAAATATGTATGATTATTAAGAAAACCCTAGCAATGGGAACCTCTGGCGATTTCAATTTGCGAACCAGACGGATAAAGTGTTATGCCTCACGGCACTTTTGTCGTAAAATAAATGAATGAGTGGACTTATATTTCCCATTGAGAGATTTCTCCATGGCCCCTACTCTTTACTGCTCCTCACCAGCTCCTACACTGTCTTTGCTGACAGGATGTACAGTATACTTCCTTACTCCAATCCAGCTCATCCACTAAATGTGTTTGTTTTGAAACACCACAGCAGCATATTGTCCCGTCACATGTCTAAAGATCACTCGTGAACAGACTGGCATCAAAACATGCCAGATGCGTCCATTTACCAAGTCATTTGAATGCAATATTACTTGAAATTGGTCTACGGAAAACAATTGGGCTCTGTTCAGAGGTTGTATTGTGAGAATCCACAAGGAGGAGAAACAGATGTGGACACTGGCAGAGTCCAAGAGAAAGAATCAACCATGGACACTCCTGATGATGTCATCACCAGCTGATTTGCTCATTAACACCCTGGTTGAATTCCCTTAACACATTCTATATGTGAGGACCTACAACAGAACTTCTTTATTACTGGCAGGGTGGAGATATCAAAGACCATGTCGCCCTTGTTTGTGGTTGGAAGCTCTGAAGTCCCGAGAGCAAGATTAGTCTCTTTGTTTTGATGGGCTCATTTCTGTATTACAGAATAGCTGGAAATTGCATCGAAGGCACAACTCCACCCCCCAACCCACAACAACTAAACCTATAGTAATTAGATTTGTATATTCTAAACCACAAAATAACACCATTTTCCTGTTCAGTCAATGCCTGGATGAAAAGGGTGCAACGATCGAAGTGACTTACTGTCAAAAGCATGACAACAGAAAAGAGAAATAACCATTATGATCGCCAACTTATAAAAAATAAACTGCTAATAACTGTTTTGATTACAAATGTTTGCTTCAATCTGCTTCATAATCAAGCATAATATCAACACTTTATTTATTTGGAAGTAGATTAAACATTTAATCGCCCGTGTAACATGATACCATCCCTGTGACCAGACCCCTCATGTCTTCCTATCATCTCTTCCTATGTGGTGAACAGAGTGAACCAGAGCTGTGATGGAGCTTGGCACAGCCCTCTGTTCCACTTCAGTTTGATCCAAGTGCTGCGATGCATGCAATGTCCTGGTTCGGCCCTCCGCCATCAACTGCATGGTGGGGAAAGATTGACAGTGTAGCCTGTGGTTATATAGCTTTAATAACAGGAAAATCAGACCCTATTCTTTATCTACCTTCTGCATTATGACCAAATGTCCACCCCACTGGGGGCTACTGACTCAGGCTTTTATTTGACTTCATCTATGCTTGGATAAGTTGGCTGTAAATAATTATGGTTGCAATACAATCTTTCATTTGAGTCAGATATCCACTACGGAGACTCGTTGAAAAATGTGAGTTGGATACATTTCAGTGTCAATTTGTCAGTAAAAGACATTATCCAATGAATCAACAGATTACCTTTGTATGTTGCGTCATACTGCTGACCTATGTGTCGTTGCTGAAGTAAACAGTAGAAAGCCATGTATTATATATAGATAACACAATTGACACAAGGCTCATTGGGAAATGACTATCCCAGAACGTGACATAGTTCTCGAGAGGATACAGTAATCAAGTCAATCGGTGTGTATATGTAGGCCTCACGAGATTCAACGCATTAAGGCAGGCAACAATGCCAAACCAGGCAATTATTTGACAAGAGAAGAAACGGTTGCTCAATGCTCAGGGATGCATGTAATGGCCTTCGACACGTAAGGTTATCTAATAGGGAACAGACTTGGCATAGTATGCATCTCTGTTAAGAGTCTGGTACAGTGGTTAAAAGGATTCATTGAGAATGTGGCGATTATTAAATTACAATAATGGAACAATAAGAGAGTCTAACTTCCAGCAGTAAAGCAAATATGTTTTATTAAGCACTTTAATATACATCAGAAAATTCGGCTTAACAGAGTACAGGAAATACGCTTTTTGAATGAAAAGTTCAATGTCCATGGTAAGCTATTTACAATCAAATTGTTTAGGGTCAATTCGAAACAATATTACAGACAACACAGGCAAGACAAGTAATGACAGTTTGATAGATGGCGAAACAAGTTTGAATACTCGTCCAGAATTGATCCTAAAATGTTTCCTTTCTACCTTCATACTGTAGCACACCTTCATGCTGTACTGGAGAGCGGAGGGCTGTGACTTGGGCTTTATACCGTATGTGTTTGTGCATGCGACAGCGGTCCATTTTTTTCTCTCTCTCTTGGCACAAAATTGCTCACTGTGAACATTGTGAAAAGCCCTGCAAAAAAATATGACACGCCAATGCTCACACAGGCTCCACATAGTCCATTAGAAACACATGTTTCCAATCCGAAAGCACCATCTCCAGGACCCTCCCTTGCCAGGGGAGCCAGAGCTGGGGCAACTGATCTGCAGCCGCTCGGGCGAAAAAAAAAAGAAGCTGTTTCAACTTTGGCATGATAGGCATACATTTCAAACAATGCCTAAATAACATCATATTATTGAAGTCTACTAGTAGGTGAAGTCGTGACAAGTGAACCGTAAGCCTTTTTTGTGTCTTGCCCCAAAATATACTGCAATTATCAAAACATAGCCACACTACAATAGGGGAAACAAAGCTTGAATTAAGTTTCTTGCATTGCGAGTTATATAGAATTCTGTCAACGAATGCATTCACCCCGGCTTAAGCTTGAGACATTTGCATTCAGCACCAAACTCTGTAGTCGACAGTATACTAACGGTTATTTTAATCAATTTAAATGCACACAAAAACAAATTCAAAGTCCCACAGGGACTAAATGAAATCACATTGGTTTAACATTTTCATCGAACTCTCCCCCTTTAGGTACTGTATCTGCAGTACTACAATACACATAAAAAGAAAATAGAATTAAGACGACCAAAATGGAGTCCAAAATAACTGTAGGATTTTTTTTGAACACAGCACCATGATAGAGCTTACAATACAAATGAAAGTGGCTTTTTCCTAAATAAATATGCTTGATTATACTTGTATAGCAAATTGCCTTAACTATTATCATATTACACACAGCATAGTCTACATGACCAGAAGTATGTGGACACCTGCTCATCAAACATTTCATTCCAAAATCATAGGCATTAATATGGAGTTGGTCCTCCCTTTGCCGCTATAACAGCCTCCCCCTCTTCTGGGAAGGCTTTCCACTAGATGTTGGAACATTGCTGTGGGACTTGCTTCCATTCAGCCACAAGAGCATTAGTGAGGCCTGGCATTTAGGCCTGGCTCGCAGTCGGCATTCCAATTCATCCCAAAGGTGCTGAGGTCAGGGCTCTGTGCAGGCCAGTCAAGTTCTTCCACACCGATCTTGAAAAACAATATCTGTATGGACCTCACTTTGCATTGACATGCTTTAACAGGTAGGAAGCACAGAATTGTCTACAATGTCACAGCATTAAGATTTCCCTTAACTGGAACTAAGGGGCCTAGCCTGAACTGTTTTCTATTTAATGAGGCAAGTCAGTTAAGAACAAATTCTTATTTTCAATGACAGCCTGGGTTAACTGCCTTGTTCAGGGGCAGAACAACAGATTTTTACCTTGTCAGCTCTGGGATTTGATCTAGCAACCTTTTGGTTACAAGTCCAACACTCTAACCACTAGGCTACCTGCCACCACATGAAAAACAGCCACAGACTATTATTCCTCCTCCACCAAACTATAGTTGACATTATGTATTGGGGCAGGTAGCGCTCTCCTGGCATCCACCAAACCCAGACGAACTGACTTGTTGGAAAGGTGGCATCATATGACTGTGCCATGTTGAAAGTCACTGTGCTGTTCAGTAAGGCCATTCTACTGACAATGTTTGTCTATGGAGATTGCATTTCTGCGTGCTCGATTTTATACCCCTCAGCAACAGGTGTGTCTGAAATAGCAGAATACACTCATTTGAAGGGGTGTCCACATACCTTTTTATATATAGTATATGCTTAGCACACTGAACAAAGTTAACACCGATTATTTGGGGTTTCCAGAAAGACAGAGTATCAACGCGTGCAACATTATCCCATGTCATCGATTATCTTGATGTCCCTCTGATCTGATGTGACGATGAACTCAGTGGTAAATTGCTGTTGGTGTGTATGATTCCAGGACAAAACAACACACACAAAATATATATATGATCCTTTTGAACAATTAGTTTGAACCACATGAGCATAAACGGGAGACTGAACAAATGCATGTTTGTCATTCTCTTTTTAAAAAGTGCATACACTGCATAAATATCAATACATTAAATTAAATGATAGTGTGCATGATTACACTGAGAAGACTGTAACAGATGTAGGCACATTGAAGTATCAGTTCATGTAAGCCTTGTGCAGCGATCAACATTCTTCCCATAGGTTTTCTGAGGTGTTCCACTTGAGAGTGGAAAACAATTCAATCGGTTCTTATGCGGATGAACATAGTTGCTTTGGCACATTCCCTCCGATGTCTGCATGACGATATTGCATTCAAGACATCTGAAACGGCAATGAAAATGATTTGGGTTTAGTGCTGAGTTGGAAAACATCGTAGTCTTCTTGGCCAGAAAAGGACATTCTTTGAAATGCATCAGTCATGTTCAAGTCTACTAATGATAATAGAATATTGACAGGACATTTCCATACAGTGCTTCCAGTAGTGGTGAGTGAGTCATTAGATTGTATTTTAATAACAACATACTGTATCAGCAACGTGGCAATCAATCATACAAGTAATATACAGACATGTATACTAGTACACGGGGATTCTGATCTTCAGCCTTCATCCCATCCCTGCATGTTGTTAACTAGATCTTCTATCTTCAAGATGTAATGAAACCATTTGAAACCATACTGAAAATAAAGCCCGTCTGAATTGATCATCTACTTATTAAATCATTAATAAAACAACTGTTGAACACCAGAAGAACTCTAGAGTCGGTGGTTAATGCTTAGGAAAAAAGCATGACATCAGATTAGTTTAAACCCTTACCAGCTATAATGGAGTCTCCTTTTTGTAGTTAAACCCAGGGTCAGATCCTTCTATCTGCAGTTTCAAGACTTGTTTAAGGCTTAATTCAGTCTCCCCTATGGGGTAGTTCTCCAGAACGTCCTGGTGCCCTCTATTCTGTACAGTCCTATGGACAGAAACCCTCCCGAGGAAAACCTGATTGCCCTGAAGATGGTAGTTGGGGTTTGTCATAATGCCATTTCGCTTCTTCTCTGCAATGCTCTGCTGTTGGATGAATAACTGCTCTTGGGTCAGTCCCACTTCTGGCTGGGTGGAGCCACCAACCATGATCTTGCAATGAGGATCTTTCACCGCAATGCTCGCTACAGACTTGTTGAGCGCAATCCTCTTATCAAACTGGGTCATCTCATATTCTAACACTTGACCCTGGGTTGAGCCAATGCTCTTGAGCCTTTTCTTGTCTCCAGACCCCCTTTGCTGTTGAATGTGGTATTTTCGGTCTTACTCCCTTTGGTCGACTTGAGACCTGGCTTAACCTGAGCCCAGTCAAATTCACTCGGAGAGCCCTGCTGATGTCCAAATTCACTCGGAGAGCCCTGCTGATGTCCAATGGACTTGGTGGTGGAGGAAGGTGAGACGATGGATTGTCGGCTCCGACTGCGAGGCAGAGAGTGTTGCTGGATTTGCTCTGTGAAGGTCATTCCGTGGAAACTATCTATCGGCACAGTCTGTGCAGTCGCTGTGGACGAGGTGGTTCTCAGTGAGGAGTTCTTAGAACTCTTGAGGGAATTATTTGAGAGAGACAACTTCTGTCTGTCCACGGTAGAGTCAGGAGATTCCGAAGGGGAGCTGAAGGCGTGGACAGGACCGTTCTGTAAACCACGTCCCGATGACTGCATATCTCCAGCTCCTGTGCTGCCAGAGCTGTTGGATTTTATTGTGAGGGAGTGCATTTTCCCAGACACAGAGAGTGGGATTTTCTGTTCCATAGTGTGTACTGGCGAAGGACTACAGCCATTAAGACTCGAGGCCCCATACTTCTCAAGAAGTTTGATGATCATTGAATGCCCCCCTTTTGCAGCCACACGCATGGCTGTGCGTCCAAACTGGTCTGCGTGGTTGGGGTCAGCGCCATGCTCCAGAAGGATCTGCACTACATCTCTGTGCCCCTCTTGGGCAGCAATGCCAAGCGCTGTTGCCCCCTGATTACATGTATTATCCACGTGAGTGCCATTGTTAATCAAGAACTGCACAACGTTTGCGTGGCCTTGCCAAGCCGCTGACTGGAGGGACGATCGCTTCTCGTTGTCACAAGAGTTCACGTCGGCATGATAGTTGATCAGCATCCTGACCATTTCTACATGCCCTTGCCAGCAGGACACATGGAGGGCCGTCCTTCCCTCTGTGTCGCTGACTTCCACATTGGCCCCATTTTCCAGGAAGTACTCCGCCATTGCTAGCTGATTCTCAAGTGCCAATATGTATAATGTTGGGCGTCCGTCTGCGTCTTTATAATCTATATCAGCACCATGACTCAGCAACAGTTCAACAATATCCCTGTGGCCTTCCAGTGCAGCTGCCCTGAGAGAATTCCTCCCATCGTAACCTCTCTGGTCGATGCAAGACTTGTTGTCCAGAAGAATGTGGACAGAGTCATAGTGGCCCTCTTGCGCAGACAATATCAGGGGTATTCGACCATCATTATCCACCTCTGTGCATCGGGCACCTTGCTCAATGAGGGCATCGCATACTTGCCGGTGACCCTCGAATGAGGCCATGTGCAATGGGGTCCAGCCTGAGTCATCTCTGTGATTTTCATCTAGCCCTCTGTCCAGCAGAGTTCGGACCACCTCTACATTCCCTTGAGCGGACGCTATGCTCAGAACAGTCCTTCCTTCACTGTCGATGCTGTCTACAGCTGCACCCCAGAAAAGCAGGGTATTGACAACAGAGGCATGGCCCATGGACGCTGCAGCAAGGAGAGGCGTTCGGCCATTGTTGTCAGTGTGATCCACGTCAGCTCCACCTTCCAGCAGCAGATCAACTACGTCCACATGTCCTTCATAGGCAGCCACAAGGAGGGGGGTCATGCAGTCTTTGTCGCAGTGGTCCACCTCTGCACCCCTGTCAATGAGGAGGCTTACGACAGAGGCATGACCTTTACTGGCAGGCACACAGAGAGCAGCAACTGAGAGGGCTGTCCTTCCGTCCGCATCTTCATGGTTCACCTCTGCCCCGTGTTCCAAGAGGTGCTCTACGATTTCTCTGTGCCCCATGTATGCCGCTGCAATGAGAGCTGTCCTTCCTTCATTGTCTGCTTTGTTGACTTCTGCTCCGTGTTGGAGGAGGTTCAGCACGATGTCTTCATGGCCTCCCCAAGCTGCGGCTCTTAAGGCGGTTCTGCTGTCGGCATCAGCACAGTCAACTTTGGCACCGGCGTAGAGGAGAGCAGACACCACCTCCGAATGCCCACCCCAGGCTGCAGACCTAAGGGCGGTCCACCCATCGTGGTCTGTGTGATTGATGTTTGCCTCACAGCCAATGAGGCAGTTGACCACCTTAATATGCCCTTGTCTTGCAGCAAGAGTAAGTGCTGTTTGTCCATGGCTGTCCACCAGCTCCATGTTGGCTCTTCTGGATATGAGAAAGTTCACCACATCCAGGTTTCCACTGTACGCAGCATTGGCCAGCAAAGTTCTGCCACTGGAATCACATTGGTTCACAGAGGCCCCATTGTCTAGCAATGTCCGAATGGAATCCTCTCTCTCCAGTGCCTGCTGCACTATGCAAGAGGCATGGTCGTCCTCGTTGTTGACATGAGCCCCAGCTTTGACCAGAAGCTGCAGAACCTCCTGTTCTTTAGGTATGGAGGTGGAAAGAGAGTCTTTAGTCGGTGTGCCATTCCACACCATCCAAAGAGCCAGGTTGAAAGGCTCTATCTGCAGGTTGGATTTGATCAGATGCAGGGCAAACTCCTGCACCTCCAGCGGTTTGAGCTGCTTGGCCCTGCAAGTGTAACTCATTGCCATCATTCTATGTCCCTCTGCTTCATTACACAAGTACTTTTGGGTACAATGCTTAACATCCAGGAGCCACTCGGCAAAACTGTAGTGAAAGAGGATCTTAGTACTTCTGAGGCCATCGATCAACAACTTGGAGAGGATGTCCAACTTCTTCTGAAAGTCCTCCATGGTGAGGGCCATGTTTTTGGTCCAGACAGCATAGTAAAGCTCCTTGACAGTAAGCGGCCTGCAGGTGGCGAGGATCACGTTGAGGATGGGCTGGACTTTGGCAAACTGCTTCCGGACAAACAGCCTTTGGCAGAGCCACAAGTAGAGGCCATTGAGGGTGCCGGGGATGTCACGGATCTCTCGCAGCATGATGAAGTTCTCCACCACCCCGTCCAGCACTCGTTCCAGGTACAGGAAGCAGCCACTGCTTTTGATGTGCAGCTGGTTGAGCATCTCGGCCGTCTCCTTGGTAAGATGCTGGCGAAGGGCCTCCTCCTGGTCGAGTCTGTGGAGGATGTACTGCTGCACGTCCTTGACGATGTAGGCTTTACGGAGGTCATCCAGGCTGATTTTACGGAAACCTAGAAAATAGAGAAAAAAAAACTATTAGTTTACCACAAACTTTTATTTCCGCCAACTTCTTCCCACACATTTCCAATATTAATATGGCAGTGTTACAGTGTATCAGAGTAATAAAGAGCGGGTATAATTAGTCTTTACACTGAATTTTAGCACTCATACGAAGATAAGTAATACATTTTCCCATGGTGACCTTAAATTCTCAGAAAGACGTCTGACCTTCAGAATATAGTCACTCCATTTTCCCATTGATCTTTTACCTTTGAAAAATTATATTACATCAAGCTTCCATTTCCTAAAGCAGAGACTAATTAGTGGCAAAGCCATGTTGTTAAAATAAAACCTTTCAAAGGAATTGAGAGCATGACCCTGGTCTCTGGCAGAGTAATCAGTTCAGCATCGATATGGCAGATCTTTTGTGAAGGACTATGGAAAACAAAGCTGCTGTAATTGTTGCTCTAAAGGGGTATTTGATGCATAAGGCCTTTGATTATCATAAGAAAACACAATACATTATCAGTCCAATACATTTAACCAAAGACATATCAATAATATTGTAAAATATACTGCACAATAATATAAAACGCAACATGCAACAATTTCAAAGATTTTACTGACTTGCAATTCATAAGGAAATCATTCAAAAGTTCATTAGCCCCTAGTCTATGGATTTCACATGACTGGGAATACAGATATATATAGATTTTTAAAAGGTATTTGTGTTGGCCACAGATACCTTAAAAAAAGTAGGGGCTTGGATCAGAAAACAAGTCAGTTTCTGGTGTGACCACCATTTGCCTCATGCATCGCTACACATCTCCTTCGCATAGAGTGATCAGGCTGTTGATTGTGGCCTGTGGAATGCTGCCCCAGACCTCTTCAATGGCTGTAAAAAGTTGCTGGATATTGGCAGAAATCATACTGAAACATGAGGTGATGGCGGTGGAAGAATGGCACAACGATGGGCCTCAGGATCTCGTCACGGTAGCTCTGTGAATTCAAATTGCCATCGTGTTCATAGCTTATGTCTGTCCATACCAAAACCTCATCGCCGCCATGGGGCACTCTGCTCACAATGCTGACATCAGCAAACGGCTCTCCCACACAACGCCATTCATGTGGTGCGCAGTTGTGAGGCCGGTTGGACGCACTGTCACATTCTCTAAAACAATGTTGGAGGTGGCTTATGGTAGAGAAAGTAACATTCAATTCTCTGCAACATCTCTGGTGGACATTTCTGCAGTCAGCATGCCAATTGCACAGTCCCTCAAAACTTGAGACATCTGTGGCATTGTGTTGTGTGACAAAACTGCACATTTTAGAGTGGCCTTTTATTGTCCCCAGCACAAGGGACCTGTGTAATGATCATGCTTTTTAACTAGCTTCTTGATATTCCACATCTGTCAGGTCGATGGATTATCTTGGCAAAGAAGAAATGCTCACTAACAGGGATGTAAATGAATTTGTGCACAAAATTTGAGAGAAATACGATTGCTGTGCGTATGGAACCTTTCTGGGATCTTCTATTTCAGCTCATAAAACATGGGACCAACACTTTACATGTTGCATTTATATTTTTGTTCAGTGTAAGTAGTTTTGGAAAATAAAGTATGCAAATAAGACTCTCTTATACAATACACATCAAAATCCTTAAAGCTCAGGGCCCAACTAATTCATTAAAGCTCAGGGCCCAACTAATTCATTAAAGCTCAGGGCCCAACTAATTAATTAAAATGACCTCTTCTCACATACCTCAGAAACATGCATTGAGACCTGTACTGTAATATATTTGAGAGAAAAGCCACAAAGTAGGTAACATCTGGGAGACATTTCCATTTTATAGTACACCAATGGCCATAAGACAACTCTACTGCTTCACTCATTAACAGACTACATGCACAGACCAGACCTTTAGAAAGAAATCACCATGGGTCTTAATGAATGACCCCACTAATGTGCAGTAGCAATCCTTTCCCAGATAGGGAAAATGAGCTCCATGCCAGACGGCTAACAGACATGTAGAGGGAAACTTCCTTCATGTTGAAGCAGTTAGCTCAGGCTACACACCCAAGGGCAGGGGAAGCATTTCCGCATAGATGCATTTACTGTTCCCATGGTCTTAGGCCTTCTGGGGAAACAAGAGACTCGTTCAATGTTGACATATTTCTCAATTCTAAACTAGCCTCCTGCTGTGGGAAACGGGTGTTAAATTCCTTTCTTTTATCTAATTGCCCGAGATCATCAAAAACAAGCCACTTCTAAATGTTTCCTGAAGAAATGGGCTCGTTCCCTGCTGCCTGGGTTAGGGTGACCGGGTTAATTAAATGAAGGTACCTTAATAAATAAAACAAACATTGCAACGTAAGGATCTGAGAGGATTCTAGACAGAGACTAATGACATCGTTTAGACACAATCAACATGCTCAGAATCAATCAGTGCCATTAATACTACAAACTGGGTTGGTTTGATTGTCTGTGCACAAGTATCACAAAGCCTGTGGCATTGTGCCCTCCATTAATAAGACTATGAAACCTTATCCAACACAGAGGCAGTGGAACCACACCTGTAGGTACACGAGGCACACCCCTCTAATCATTGTCATTGTAGCTTTCGACACATGAACCTGACAGTACTCATACATGTGCGATAAACCGATCCTTGAGGAATATAAAACGTTTCATGCAAGTCAGGGTTAATTACGTTCTACATTATAAAATGCTATTCCTAATAATTACAAACGGCTATCTGTGGTATAATACCATTCCATGCTATAACAGAAACGACACAAAACAATGCAGCTAATCTGTCCTACATAATGTAGTCACTAATAACAGAGTACAGTAGGATCACCATAATATTACTTAGAACCCAATGACCCAAAGCCTCTGTGTGTCAGTCAATGTTTTTAGCAACAGAGTATTTTCCACTGCCTCTTCCAGGCCCTGTGGCCTCCTGCTCCACCTCAGTCTCATTCTCCGCTAAGCATTCGGGATCCCTCCAGCGGAGACAGGAAACCCACCGCCCGAGAGGAGGAAGAGGCCATTAAGAGGGGGGACTGAACGATATCTACGACAGATGACCTAAAAGTCCATTTTAGCCAGCCGGGAGCTTTTGCCTCAGCATGCTGTCTTTTAAAAGGTTATCTCAGTGTTTGATTTAGACACATGTAACCCGCCATCAGAGGATCAGTGAATCAGACGACACTGCATAGCAACTTGTAGCAGTTATTTATCTCTCGAGGCAATGATGAACAACGAATGCACTCCTTCTCTCCTACAGTTTTGAGACTACTGTTCTCGCCCCAGTTCCTACACGGTTGTTAATATGTACATTATGAACACTGATGATGTGGAAAAGTCAAGAGGAGGAAAAGAGAGAGAGCAAGTTAACCACAGCCATCTTGAAATAGAGCATTATCCCTAAAAACATTTCCAGACGCCCAGAGAAAGGAAAAGAAAGAAATTAACAAGCATGGGCCCCCTGTCTGAACACACCAGAGGTCTTTTCATTAAATGACTATAAATGGAGGAATCTGACCTACAATTCCCACTTGAGTCATCACGGACATCACTTCATATGGCCTGAAACTCTGCTGTGCAGTCGTGGCAATATCATTGTTCTCCTCGTGTGGCACAGATGAACACAAGAGAAAGTTGAGGCAACAACTTCGGCTCATCGCAGTAGCAGATGTAGTCACTAGCTACACAATTAACTGCTATCAGAGGTCTGCATGACTCATGTTGCACAGGCCTTTCAAGAAGCGTGTTTTCTTTTAACTGCAGGCAAGGACATGATGCCAAGACCTTGAAACTTTTCCAGGTCAACTGGACCACAGTCAATTGTAACTGGGGGGCTGCAACAGTACGAGCATGGATGGCAGGGGTCTGAATAGAGAGGGACAGCTAACCAACCAACAACTGACGCATTCATCAGGCCAGGGATGCAGCGCCGAGTACAGGCCTCTGACCCAGCTGCTGCTCGTTACGGAACTGGATAGTAGCCACGAGAGACACAGTCCAATACAAAATGAGGAACCGTTGTCAGATGACAAATGAGGTAGGGTGTGTGTGTATGGAGTTGGGGGTGGTTACAGGTTCTGACCCATGAACCTGGTTCTGACCGACAGCGTCTCAAATTTGTCACATTCTTCGCGAACCACCATATTAAGTCATAAGATCCAAAAGGTAAACAGAAACCCTAGCTCCTCTGCTCTAGCCTGCCGTAACCCCCCAACTCGACAAACGCCCGTCCAACAGCTGCAGAGGTCTTGGCTCCAACACCGAAAATGGCAGCCTCCCAAACACAAGTATGTGGGACGAGACTCTGCTCAAACCGTCTGTAGAAAAATAAGTCTTAAAAGCTTCAGTTGCCTTTTCATTTTGAAAAATGTTTGCTGCACGGTCGAACGCTGATTACATTAGATAAATGTTAGTGAACTGCGGAAAAGATGCCATAGTCTATTTGTTATTGAGAAATGAAATATAGATGGAAGTTGGTATTCTTTTAAAATAAGTAAGAAATGAAAACTGTAACTGTACTCAAGTTTATTTGTTGGGAGAAACATTACTATGTCAATGATTTCTGTGCCATTTATGTCCTTACGCGGCATCCTGACATGAGAAGCAGAATTAAACGTGCCACTGGAAACAACTACATAAACATTCAAACAATTCATTTGCAGAGAGTAATCCTGGCGGCACAAGCTTGAATGGGTCTTGTCCGAACGTGTCCTCTCCTGAATTTCAAAACGGGAGAGGAGACCTTCCAGTTAGACCTGTTGTGGTAACTGAGTGGACTGGGGAACACTGAAAGGTATACACTTCGGGCCATTTAGTACAGCCTAGTATTACAGTCTACAATCTAATGGTCCCATCAAGCCACCTGCATGAAAACGCATCACACGCTGCAGGAATACATCTATCAAAGATGATTTATGGGAAACACTGCAGAGCCTGCAGACTGATTAGGGGGAAATATCCAGCCAATGAAACGCTGTGTTGTATTCCAGAGATACTACAGGATAGTGGTATGAGATGAATTCATAAGGCAGCACACCTGGGGGGCTATGCTCAGCTCAGTCTTCGACCCACAACGGGTCACTATATCTACAGCTGGATTGACATGAAGCCTCCTTTTTGCATGCAGCTGCACCAATGACTAGCCTTTTCCTCCAGATGACATTTTGAAAACCTGCATTAAACTGATGGTGATACTATGTTTCACAGCTAGAGCCTGCCATTTATCCTGACCACATGACCTAACCAGCAAAAAAAGAGTTACTAAAAAGAACCGTATTGTTTTGGTTGCATCTTGCCATGGTTCAACTCTTAATGACCTAATTAATACATATTCTTTGACATTTATTGTCATTAGCGCAGACTCTCTTGCCTTGAGTGACATACAGGAGCAATTTAGGGTTAAGTGCCTTGCTCAAGGGCACATATAAACACATTTTTCACCCAGTCGGCTCGGGGATTCGCACCAGCGACCTGTCGGTTACTGGCCCAATTCTCTTAACCGCCGAGCTATCTTCCACCCTTTTTGACCCAGTCTTTATGATTTTCGGCACAGATTTTCGGCACAGAGTAACGTGTCCGGCCTTGGATGCCAATCGTGTTTTATTTGTCGTCACTTCAAATCAACCTCTATCTGCTATCGGTGTGCAGCAGGGAGTCTGGAACCATTTTGTTCAGCATGTCCACGCACCAGATTTAACGCTCAGCCCATGGAATGTTCACAGAGCTCGCTGTAAAACCCAGGTACTTGCAAAGTTATTCTTGGCATGAGAGTCGGAGTCAGTCTGGCATACCACCCTGTCTTTAGCACGCTTTACCCCCCGTTGCAAGGCGAACCGTTGGCTTGCCAGAAATTATAGGGCATTTATTTTCCTCAAATCAAATTAAGACCTAATTAAAGATCCCTGTATCGAAACGAGAACCGACATGCCTATACAGAAACCTAAAGAGAATACTAATCTTGTTCTATGAAACCGGGGATTGTTGGCAGGGCCATGCTGCATTCCAGAAGGCCATCACCTAGAAGGCAAAGAGACAGAGTTCTTCAACCATGTCTTGAGTCATGTTTCTGCGGTGCAACACCAAAGGTCTCATAGATACACAGACACAGAAGACCTGTAATTTGCTTGGCTGTCAGACTGCTCGTGGTAAATACAGCATTCGGGGGGGATTAGGGTTGTCTTCAGCACAGCCAAGTAGAGCTCAACACCCAGACCCAGAGACTAACCAGCGTACAGGAATAAAAACATGATGCACAATCTGTAAACACCAACTCAGCAACTATGAAGTCAACGGCAACAATGACGATAACCATAGAACAACCAAATACTATCATTTTAAGGATATTTTAGTCCGTTGAGGCTGTGCATTCTGTAACCAATACCTTCCTGACAAATAAGCGGTCCACATATCTAGCACAAAGTTATTTGAATGGTCACTTCCACTGACATCCCTCCCATTTCTAATGATTTTACGTCACCCGTACTACGTCCACGATTCCTACATCTATGACAATATGTCATGACAGTGGAGCCTGCTGGTCAATGATAGGTCATCCAAACACCATCTTCATCCCTCTTTGGGGAGCATTCTACCAGGGTGTAGAATAAATAAACAGTCCTCAATGCTTTACAGCGATATTTGTGTTGTCAGCTGGCCAGAATATAGTGAGGCCTCTCCATTTGCACCAAAAAGAAGAAAACAACTCCCGGGATGGAGACGTTTGAGTGCTTTGACTTTCTTTCGGAGGGGCCCTATGCTCTGCGGCCTCTCGTAACCAAGCTTGGGTCTGCAGACAAGGGCTGGTCTGAGAGCTATGGTGGGGGCAGGAGAGGCCTGCTATTTCATTTCTGGTCAGTGGTGGTAAATCAGGCCTGTCACCTGGCTTTGGTGAAAAGAATGGTCCATTCAGAGCCGGAGCAGAGAAGGCACAGCTCCTCACTAGGGTGGACTACAGCTCCTCACTAGGGTGGACTACAGCTCCTCACTAGGGTGGACTACAGCTCCTCACTAGGGTGGACTACAGCTCCTCACTAGGGTGGACTACAGCTCCTCACTAGGGTGGACTACAGCTCCTCACTAGGGTGGACTACAGCTCCTCACTAGGGTGGACTACAGCTCCTCACTAGGGTGGACTACAGCTCCTCACTAGGGTGGACAACAGCTCCTCACTAGGGTGGACAACAGCTTCTCACTAGGGTGGACAACAGCTCCTCACTAGGGTGGACAACAGCTTCTCACTAGGGTGGACAACAGCTTCTCACTAGGGTGGACAACAGCTCCTCACTAGGGTGGACTACAGCTCCTCACTAGGGTGGACAACAGGTCCTCACTAGGGTGGACAACAGCTTCTCACTAGGGTGGACAACAGCTCCTCACTAGGGTGGACAACAGCTTCTCACTAGGGTGGACAACAGCTCCTCACTAGGGTGGACTACAGCTCCTCACTAGGGTGGACAACAGGTCCTCACTAGGGTGGACAACAGCTCCTCACTAGGGTGGACTACAGCTCCTCACTAGGGTGGACTACAGCTCCTCATTAGGGTGGACTACAGTTTCTCACTAGGGTGGACTACAGCTCCTCACTAGGGTGGACTACAGCTCCTCACTAGGGTGGACTACAGCTCCTCACTAGGGTGGACTACAGCTCCTCACTAGGGTGGACAACAGCTCCTCATTAGGGTGGACTACAGCTCCTCACTAGGGTGGACTACAGCTCCTCATTAGGGTGGACTACAGTTTCTCACTAGGGTGGACTACAGCTCCTCACTAGGGTGGACTACAGCTCCTCACTAGAGTGGACTACAGCTCCTCACTAGGGTGGACTACAGCTCCTCACTAGGGTGGACTACAGCTCCTCACTAGGGTGGACAACAGCTCCTCATTAGGGTGGACTACAGCTCCTCACTAGGGTGGACTACAGCTCCTCACTAGGGTGGACTACAGCTCCTCACTAGGGTGGACTACAGCTCCTCACTAGGGTGGACTACAGCTCCTCACTAGGGTGGACTACAGCTCCTCACTAGGGTGGACTACAGCTCCTCACTAGGGTGGACTACAGCTCCTCAGTAGGGTGGACAACAGCTCCTCATTAGGGTGGACTACAGCTCCTCACTAGGGTGGACTACAGTTCCTCACTAGGGTGGACTACAGTTCCTCACTAGGGTGGACTACAGCTCCTCACTAGGGTGGACTACAGCTCCTCACTAGGGTGGACAACAGCTCCTTACTAGGGTGGACTACAGCTCCTCACTAGGGTGGACTACAGCTCCTCACTAGGGTGGACTACAGCTCCTCACTAGGGTGGACTACAGCTCCTCACTAGGGTGGACTACAGCTCCTCACTAGGGTGGACTACAGCTCCTCACTAGGGTGGACTACAGCTCCTCACTAGGGTGGACTACAGCTCCTCACTAGGGTGGACTACAGCTCCTCACTAGGGTGGACTACAGTTCCTCACTAGGGTGGACTACAGCTCCTCACTAGGGTGGACTACAGCTCCTCACTAGGGTGGACTACAGCTCCTCACTAGGGTGGACTACAGTTCCTCACTAGGGTGGACTACAGTTCCTCACTAGGGTGGACTACAGCTCCTCACTAGGGTGGACCACAGTTCCTCACTAGGGTGGACTACAGCTCCTCACTAGGGTGGACTACAGTTCCTCACTAGGGTGGACTACAGCTCCTCACTAGGCTGGACTACAGCTCCTCACTAGGGTGGACTACAGCTCCTCACTAGGGTGGACTACAGCTCCTCACTAGGGTGGACTACAGCTCCTCACTAGGGTGGACTACAGCTCCTCACTAGGGTGGACTACAGCTCCTCACTAGGGTGGACTACAGCTCCTCACTAGGGTGGACTACAGTCTCTCTCTGAAGAGACGTAAGAAGGAAACAAAAGCTGCTGATAAAACCACAGTTTCAGAGAACGGATGCAGCATAAATGGTGACACACAAGCATGGGGGGAGTAATAGGTATGTATGTGGTAGACATGAGTTATGGGAGTGATTTGTGCCCAATGGATAAATGTTGTCTCGATAAAGTAATGAACAAGTGAACCATTATTTCCCTATGGAGGGCAGAAGAATGTCCCCTGGAAGGGTTTAGGCTTCCAGCCACCATTCCTGGGTGAAAAACTGAAATATGTACGTCTTAAAATCCTGTTGCTATACATGGCCAAAAAGAGAACACCATACTGTGTGTGTCAGCCAATACTCCACTGAAAACTTTATTGGACAGATGGTATCCATCACTACCGTTCTACTGTACTCTGACAGGGAAACAAGACAGGGCTTCATCATGCATTCCCAATGAGTTTTGACATGATTAGTCAGTCATTTTCAGTCAAGACTACAATGTTTCACTGTCCGCTGTTTACAAAGAGTGCACGGCAAACACAGTAAGGTAATCAGACAGTCCGGGAAGAAGCTCTTTCAGCTTAAATCCTGATTATGTTAACCTTCAAGACAAAGAGAGAGAGAGAGAGAGAGAGAGAGAGAGAGAGAGAGAGAGAGAGAGAGAGAGAGAGAGAGAGAGAGAGAGAGAGAGAGAGAGAGAGAGAGAAAAAATATATATTTTGAGATACAATGAGTCAATTTCCATGGCAACATTTTTAGGGATACCATCCAAAATATTCTCCAGGAGCATTGGAGCTGAATGGTGGCCTACCCAATGACCTTTTGGTCAGAAGTTATTCTCCAAACTCAATCTTCACTATATTCATGTGACCACAAAGTTCCCACAACCACAAAACAGCGTGTATTGGGCTACAAACAACTCCTCCGCTCAGGACAGAAGTGCTATTTTCAATAGGCGCATGCGGTCGCTTTACAGAGAGCGTGACGCTGCACTCTGGCAGTACTCTGCCAACACAAACTGGCCTCGTAAACAATACAGAGGACTATTTTTAGTGTACGCTTCGACTCAATTTGATACTCTAAGTCTTGTGGTCTATTTTCATCAAGCTCTACGGGAATTGTGAGTATTTGCACAGCGGTTAAAATAAGTGGGTGTGTCTAATGGGCGATCAAGAAAGCGTGCATGTGTGTGGGAGGCTGCAGAGCTGAACGGTTGCTGATGGGGTGGAAAACACAGAACAATGAACACAGACTAAACCAAAATGAATGGCTTGACCACGTCAAGAAACTCTTGAGTTTTGCTTTCTGTGAATGCTAAACCTATTACTCAGAAGCACAAGCCACTTTATCGGTGTGTAGACTTCTGATCCTGTGACTGTTACAACAGCTAGCAGCATTTCAAAACACATGTTTGACATGTTCATTTTCCATCTGCAACAGACAGGTAAAAGGTATCTCGCTGTTTTTATTATTCCGCGGGGCGTTTAAAGTGACAGTCGGCTAATACACGGGCTTGGCCCTTATCATAGTGACAACTAAAGGGATCGAGAGGACGGGAGTCAAACAGAAAACACAAGAGATAACTGTTGTTTATCGGATTTCTCAATAAAACCATATCAAAACAACTGTAAGTAAAAATACCAGTAATCATTAATATCACTATTAATGATCAGGAAGCAACTTCCTGATGAGGATTATCATCAGGGATTTACATTGGTGGCATATACCAGCAGTAATTCCATCCCCAACAATTGATGTCTCATGAAATCCACAAATACGGATCTACGGTTGGGGGCAAAATCACAAATGTCTGATACCTTTCCGCTCATGATGAATGGAATAACGGAAACGTTTAAAATAGTATGCAAATCAGACAAAGCATTCCACTCACGTCAATGTGTGCAATGCATCTGTGTGTTCTGTGGGCTAAGGACAGTACGGAAAGGAGACATGACAGAGCTATGATTAATCGGCCGCTGTGTTCGGTTAGATCAATACTGTTAGGCAGGGGGTCCAGGTCACTGGTGTAATGGGAACTGAATGCCTCTGCAGACCTTCCAGCAACTATTACGTTTGATTATCTCGATGCAACGCTTACATTTCAATTTCATATCTATTTTATGTCCATCGGAATTGGCATGGCTGGTCCACACAAGGGTCAAAATATTGATTTAAGAATCCTCTCTCAAATTCCTGCTCATGTTATCGACGTACAAAACAAAACAGTGCCATAGAAGAGCTTTCGGGCAGGCTTCCAGAACCCTATCCTTTCACGATTCCAAAAGTCCTTGACTGTGCTCAAGAAAAAAATGTGTTTTCATACAGCGCATGTAAATATGATTGAATCTCTCTAGACATTTCTTGAGTTGTTTGCCCATCTTATTAACATTTGCAGTTATGTGGCAGAATATGAATCAGTACATCGTCTTGTTCAAAACTGCTAGCTTCCCTGCGTTAACCCTGCCCACAGCCAGTAATGCCTAAACTAGCATAGCATAGGAATTCTATTCAGCAAGAAACCTTAATTGCATTTGGCAACCACTTTCTGAATAGAGCACAGAATAAACAGGGCTGTTTTAAATGGGGTTTTACATGATGTTTCAAGCAGCAACAGGAGGGCATCCGAATCTCCCACATATTGTGTTTGGAGAGCTGAAGGGGACACAACAGTGCAGGCTCTGCGGCGGGTATTACACCCACACTCTCTTACTGGTTCGATTAATGTTACGCCAGCCTCTCTGCTCATCACCCAATAGTGGGCTGTTATTCTGACAGCTCGATAATGGCCGCTAGTTCGGCTTGTCATGGCACAGAGAGCAGTAGTCGTTTTCGCAAGACACCGTGATATTTAAGCGTTCTGTGGCAGGACCTAATCTTTTTAGCATTTCACGATGTTAAAATCTATACGGAATTAGCATTCGCTGAGCCGACGTGGCTGGAAGCACAGCATGACATGTGCTTTGTTTAATAGTTGCCGAAAAGGCTGACATTTATCACGACACGGAGTAGAATAATCTGTACTCCAGAAGAAAATGACATAACCTGCTCAGTAAGAGTTTAAATATAACTGAAAAGGCTTTTACTATGATTACCTTACAGAAAACCCAAAGGAAATCCATATATCTCCGGAGAAACATATGCTTAATGTATGCAAACAAAAGCAGTTAAGAGGAAGTTTTATTCTTCAAGGAGCCACAAGTGGCAGACTAGTGTCAATACAAGATGCAACATTCCTGTGAATTGTTTGTATGTGTGGCCATGTGTGTTGTCTAAAGGGAACTAAAATGTGTTCTGCGATACATTTTTCCATTTGGTGGAAAATGACTCATTTTGTGAATATACGAAACAACATATACCAACTGCTGTATATAAGCCTCACCATATGGATCCCAAAAGAAATTAAAAACAAAGTATTTCAAAACCTGATGAGAACCCTATCACCCAACCCGAAAGGTACCCAAACAAATTTACTCAGACCTGTGAACAGTTTGGTGATGGCCCTGTTCTGTCGGCGTGCTGAGCAGATGAGGAGGAGCCAGGGTGGGAAGAACTCATGGTGGCTGGCCAGAAGCTCAGCGATGGTTCTGGGGGTGCCTGAACCTGAAGACCTCTGTTCCCCCTCACCCAGCTGACAGCCTTCGTCAATAGAGTCTACCAGGAGGAAGAGGGCCTGCTGAGGCGGCTTGGCGCTCAAGAGTGGGAGGAGAACACACCTGTAGGGCAAAATAGAAGAGGAAAGATTTAGAAATCTCTCTGTGCACCTAACGCTTCCCACAGCAAGTTGATACTGTTGAGGAAAGGTGAGGATGAAAGTCCACCTACATCAAAAATGGATTTAATGTCAGTCTGTATCAAACGTTTGATTGTATCTTAGAAACTTTCTCTCAATCAACAGTTTAACTTTCAGGCCCTTGACCTGCCTTCACAGTGCAAACGCAATCTCTAAAACTGAAACCCCTTTAGGGAATTGAAATCTGCAGTACAGACATCACTGCATATAGACTGTATAACACTGCATATAGACTGTATTACACTGCATATAGACTGTATTACACTGCATATAGACTGTATAACACTGCATATAGACTGTATTACACTGCATATAGACTGTATAACACTGCATATAGACTGTATTACACTGCATATAGACTGTATTACACTGCATATAGACTGTATAACACTGCATATAGACTGTATTACACTGCATATAGACTGTATAACACTGCATATAGACTGTATAACACTGCATATAGACTGTATTACACTGCATATAGACTGTATTACACTGCATTACACTGCATATAGACTGTATTACACTGCATATAGACTGTATTACACTGCATATAGACGGTATTACACTGCATATAGACTGTATTACACTGCATATAGACTACAACTCTGCATATAGACTGTATTACACTGCATATAGACTATAACACTGCATATAGACTGTATAACACTGCATATAGACTGTATTACACTGCATATAGACTGTACAACACTGCATATAGACTGTACAACACTGCATATAGACTGTATAACACTGCATATAGACTGTATAACACTGCATATAGACTGTATTACACTGCATATAGACTGTACAACACTGCATATAGACTCAATCCTCTAGATTGTCTATTAGCTGTCTGCTGAGAGAAAATGTGATAGAAAAGAACTGAATTTCAATTGAAAACAGACCGAGCAGGTCCACATGAATCAAATGAAGACAAGCCATGCTTTCATGGACGACAACTGTCTTAAAAAGTCAGGGAAATTATTTGAGAGTCGTTAAAAATCCCTGTCAGTGTTTGAGCCTACACACACACACACCCACACACCCATTAAAACAGCCTGGATGCACTGTGAATAATGTACAGCATTAAACAACCAACACTCAGCTATACTCACAAACCCAAAGGGTTTAAATGCTGTATCGACATAACATAAGCGTGCAAGCCAAAGGGAAAAGTGAAGATCCCATTTGCTGGAATGATAATGCCTAGTATGACTGCGTGCATAAATGCCATGATGTCAGCCCTGTATTTTTTCCCCGTTATTTTCCAACCACATGTTTGTGCTGGCAAGACTTTAGTGCCTGTGTACAGAGCTGCTAACCCAACCTGATTCCTGTGTTGAAACTGTTATTTTGCTGTTGTAAATTCCCACCACCGCTAAAACAGCCCGTAGTTATGCATGCCCTCGCTGATCCCCAAATTAGAGTGTTTTAAATGTTACTTTAAGTCAGAATGCAATTCCAACGGCTCAGCAAACACTTTCTCAGCCAAACCTGCCCTCCAATCCTCTATTTTCCAGCAGCTCATTTTCTCAAGTGCAAGAAAGGGAGGGTAATGCGCAGTCATCAACCTTCAAGCTCCATCATTACATCGCACCATCTCAGAGAAAAATGGCTGATCGCTCTTTCTGACGACTGCAGCCCCACATCGAATCTGCAGTACAGGCAGGGAAACCAGCCAAGAGGAATGTCCATCTGCAGAGTTTGTGTGCTCCAAACTACTGCAGAGACGAACAAATTCACAGCGACAGCAATGCAGGCCTTGTTACGAGACAAAGAGCTATTCTTTCTCTAAAAATCAACTGCTTTCAGAACTGTTGACAACTGACTTTCCTGCAGGAAGGGGTCAGGGGCCTGAAATGAACACAACAATGGGATGAGTGCCAGACTACCTTCCTAAGTACCTCAGCCTATGATGAGTGTATTTGTGACGCATCCTGTCCCTCAGACCTTAACACCAACTATTTGGGGCTTTTGTATTACATCCTCAAAATATGCCAATAGCTGAGGCCCATTATCATTTTGGAAAGAAAGAGAACGTGAAACGAGCCTAATGCACCCGCCATCTGTTACGCTGCGGTCCCCATCTTCCACGGCCCGGCCACATTGTGCAAAGTGGATTTCACTGTGATGTTTAGTGAAGATGTCTGGGCCGACAGTCAGCACTGGGCACCGTGCCCGCGTCTTACAAATTTACTGAGTCGCTTTTATGGAGTGGGCGCTGAGCCTGAAATTTCCCCCGTCATGCAATGGCGCAGGGAGACTGGCTCTAGTCCAATATACATGTCCGGCCATGACACCATTCTATTAATGGAGTAGAGCTGCAGGTGAGTCAACGACTCACTGCAGAGACCCCATTGAAAAGCAATAGCTACTAGCATTATACAGTGCCACAGTGGAAAACGAACGACTCTTCATTAGGAGAATCCATTTGAACGGGAGCACCTGGATTTCTTCCTTTAGAGAGTCCATTTAGCCTGCTCAGCTTCTTTGCAGAGTCAGGAGAGCTTAGCAGAAAAAGACTGTATGACAACAGTTGACTCATGCCCCATCAGGGGGATATAGACAGAGAAAAAGCAACCAGCCCCGAATTTGGAAAATGCATATTATTAATTTATACCATAAAGTGGAACTGACAGCATTTTAACTACTTTGTAGATATGAAACAAACAGACAATCATATCAGCCCAAAATATACAATTCCCAGTTTATGCTACAAAACCAACTTTATGAGGGTTTTAAAATTAGGTTCTATTTGACTCAGCATTCCATGGCGTAGAGTTGGGCATTGTTTGCAGAATAGATGGATGCAGTACAATGCATGACTCATAATTCACCACAATACATTCTTTTGGTAGTTCAACAAATATTGCTATCAGGTTGTAAATCACAGCTGGCCTGGTACATTGTATGCTGCCTCCAGCCATTCGGGATTCAGTTTCAATGACTCAATATTTTGGAAAGAAAACCAACTAATGTGAATACAATTCAACTAGCAAGGGCAATGATCCCAAGTCAGTCATAAACTAGCCTATTAGCCACATTATCCACTGATGTAACTATTTAATTAGCGAGCGAAAAACACTGCGTCAAACTTCAGCTAGATACTGTTAGCTGCTGGGGAATGTCATGTCGTTGGACGAGTGGCTGAATTTTTATCCCCATATAGTTCTTCTGTGGCTACAGCTAGAGATGCAGGTTGGTTAGTTAGCAAGAAATGTGGACTAATCAATAGGACTGTAAAGTTCCCAAATGTAAGAGGACTCCCGTGGTGTTTACATATTTGCAGAAATCCATTCAGCTGTGTTTTGTGGCTTTTGGCTGAATGCATTCTAATGATCTAATATATATCTATATATATACACAGCGCTGCTATATATATATTTTTTTAACCATGAAACCTTAATTTAATCATAACCAGTCTTTTTGATCTGACATAAGAGGTTTATATTTACCAATACCATAAGTTAGTGTAGAGCAGCGTTTCCCAAACTCGATCCTCAGGACCCCCAAGTGGTTCACGTTTTGGTTTTTGCGCTAACACTACACCGCTGATTCAAATGATCAAAGCTTGATGATTAGTGAATCAGACGTGTAGTTCTAGGTCAGAAACAAAAACGTGCACCCCGTGGGATCCCGAGGACCAAGTTTGGAAACTCTGGTGGAGAGGAAATCATGCATGTAGTAGAAAAACTCAATTAAAAAATCATTAGTGTAGGTGCCAAAAATAAGTGAACCCCAAGATGCATTGGTTAAATCAAGTAGGTAAGTAGAATCAGGTGGGTATAAATAATGAACCAGTCAAAGGAGAGAACATTAGGAAAGAGTTTGGGCGAGACTCTGATAAATAGAGATAAGAAACCTGGTCAGTTTGGCGTGACCCATCCAGGTGAATGCAAAGCACACCATGCCGAGAGGAACGCATAATTCAGAGGACATCAGGACGAGGGTAGTGAGGTCACATCAGTCTAGGGAAGGCTATCAAATCATCTCAAAAAGATTTCAGCTCCGTCAGTCCACTTTTTACAAATGGAAAATGGAGAGCATTTACAGTGACAGCAACTCAGCCTAGAAGTGGACACCCTTCCAAAATATCCCAAGAGCCTCAAGAACAATAGTAAATCAGGTAAAAACCAACCCAAACATAACATCTAGAGCTTTGCAGACCTCCCTTGCTGCATCTCCGGTAACTGTGCTTCAACACTAAGAACACTGAACCGAAATGCTATTCATGGGAGGGTTTCTAGGAAAAAGCCTCTGCTGTCAAAAAAGAACCAAATGGCCCATTTTAACTTTGTCAGAGACCACCTGGAGAAACCTGAAGGTTTCTGGAAGTCCATTCTCTGGACCGATGAGTTCATATACAGTGGGGCAAAAAAGTATTTAGTCAGACACCATTTGTGCAAGTTCTCCCACTTAAAAAGATGAGAGGCCTGTAATTTTCATCATAGGTACACTTCAACTAAAAATCCAGATAATCACATTGTAGGAAATTATGGTGGAAAATAAGTATTTGGTCACAAATCTCCTAAGCCTGTGTTTACCGCAGACCTTAGTTTCTACGTTTACCCCTCCAAAAATGTTTTATTTCCCCCATAGGCTTTGGCCAACGAGCCATGGCGGAGTTAGCCTCCGTTAGTGCCTACAAAAAGACACCATTACTATTGCTCTCTAGGAGACTTCAGCTGCATGCTTCATAAACAAATGAAGGACTTTTCACCTTGTATGTATACAGAGGTGAATTGGTAACTATGCTGGAATGAACAATACTAGCATTTTGTCAAAGAGGAGTCAAGAAAGTACAGCAACGCATTTAGAGTATAAAGCAATGGGGATCTCAGACATGTCTACTGGTGCTGCAGAACAAAGTCCAAACAGTTCTAATGCTCAAACAACTGCATCTCCACAACCCACAAGTCTCTGCAAGTACAAAACCATTTCTGACATTTTCTGATAAACTGCACAGTTTATCAAGATCTTTTTTTTGTTGGCATAAAGCTATTCTGCCCACAAGTCATATCTCCATGGGATTCCCCCCTCCTCCCTGCAGTAGCAAGGAGTCATGGATTGGTTGACTGGGTTTACTGAATGTGGGCTTTTAGACAAAGTGTTTTTCTCTAGAAGGAAGACTAAATGTATGTATAAATGGCTACTACAACTTAGCAGTAACTTGACTCAAGGTGAAAATGGCAAACTAGGTGGCTACAAGTTAGCAGTAACTTGAGTCAAGGTGAAAACAGCAAATTAGTTGGCTTACAGACAGACAAAAGCGGGAATCTGGTAATGAGTTGATGGATGTTGCAAAATCTATTTTCTGCAGACATCTTAGAAAAGGGAGAGGTCTAGAGCTGTCGTAAACAGTGCTCTAGAGACAGTTCATGCAATACAAGGTAAAGACAGGAGTGGTTAGCCTATACAATTCAATAACCTACACAAAAACAACGTCCTTTGTGCTTTGGAATTCATCTATTTCAAACGAAGCAACAACAAAAAATAAACATGAGTCCAATTTGGCATAACCAGAAAATGTATTTAAATGTGGTGCTTTTAAGTTATTTAAGATAGTTGATTGATCACAAACAGGTTTATTCCCTACACTAACCCCTGAAATGATATACGTTTCTAAGTGGTAAGGTGTGCATTCTCGGCCAGGCTGCCAGTGATTCAACAATGTCAGTGGGATCTGAAATGTCCTCCTGCCAACTCCCAGACCAATTTTCTTTTAAAATTTGATTAAACCTTTATTTTGACAGGGAGTCAATGTTGACACCCAATGCATATTTTCCAGATGATCCCTGTATAGCACCACAATACACATCAAAATACAATAAACCTGTGAAACAACACATTCATATACACACTAAACTCGTATTATACAGGACAACACACAAAAAAGCTAAACAAAATCATTAAAAAAACAAGACACATTCTTCAGTAAAAAAACTTCCCTAAGATCCATCTGAAATGCCCTAGAGGCACCAATTCCTTCCATTTTAAAGTGCATTGTATATCATTCCACACGCAACGGATATACCTAACTCCCTAGACGTCAAAGGAGTCTCCAGAGTGAATCAACCCTGTGAAGGGGTTTGATCACTTTTCATTTGAAATCTTAACCTTACAGTGATGTTAGGTGAGTCGGAAGTTTGTGGAGCAGGCCTTCGTAAATAAAAAGAGTGTAATGATGTGATCTACGTGACTTCAAAGCGGTCCAGACAATCTTTTGGTAAAGAATACAGTGATGAGTGATGAAACTGTCTCCAGTGATAAAACGGCATCCAGGGCTTTAATGGTAGAGGCAGATTCACTTTGATAAATAGTATCACCATAACCAAGAACAGGTGGAAAGGTTGACTGCACAATCTGCTTCCTGCTGATGAGAGAGAGACCAGATCGGTTTCTGTTCAAAAAAGCCCACTTTAAATCTTAGTTTCTTAACCTCCTACCCCTACGTATATACTTCTGTTAAAATTGGACTCTGGGACACGCTACACAGTACACACATAGCATGGTAAATGTCTGACGAAGCAGCCTGTGGTGGCAATGAGAGGGTCATCCTGATGAGGACACACAAGAAAACATCATGTGCCAGACAAAGCATATGCAACTTCCTTCCCTCCCATTCACTCCCGTCAGCGCGAGACAGAAGTAGGCATATCCCACATGGCATTGCCGAATTGACATCCTCTGAAAGCACAAAAAGAAATCTGCCGGGGCTTTCATTTCACATCACTTAGCGACCCTCTTTCCGAATGTGTGTGCAGCCAGCAGCTCAGTTAACATATAATATGTTCGTCATGCAAACACGCAAAGGGGATCCGATGAACGTGTTTGGGCTATTTGTTGTCATAACACCCACTCCCATACCCACCGCCCCTGTATGCCAAGTTAAAGCGACGTGGACAGAGGGGCTGGCTCCAGAATGCTGAGTCATAGCTGCAGCCACTGAGACCGTCTCTCTGGCTGTCTGGGGCTGAGCCTGACGCGCCACAGCGGCATCCTTTAAAACGTGGCCTAATCTGCAGTGAGTCTTCCGCAGCCGTGCACCACATGAAGGGCGCGCGGCACTTTCATCTTTGATTAGCATCCTCTTCTTTCCCCCCCGACTGCCCCTCTGCAGTCCCCAACCTTCTAGGCAACAGTACAATAAGTACTGCAAAGTACAATAAGTACTACAAAGTACAAAAACAGAGTACAGGTACTGATCCAACTTTACAAGAACTGTGCCTTCATAATGATGTATTTCGATGGTAGGTAGATACATAGTTGCACCTGTTTGTGGCATGCAAATAAACTCAGAGTTGAGATGCATTTTCAGGATACCAGCGATGTTATGGTGAATTGCATCAGATGATCATGACACAGGATTGTGAAGTTAGGACAATCATATACCATGAAAATAAGTGTCAGCAGAGTTTCAATACATCGCTATCCATAATTTATGGAGTTTATGAATGTTGATGTTATTAACTTCTTGGATATAGGGGGCGCTCCTTTAATTTATGGATAAAAAAACGTTCCCATTTTAAACAAGATATTTTGTCACGAAAAGATGCTTGACTATGCATATAATTGACAGCTTTGGAAAGAAAACACTCTGACGTTTCCAAAAATGCAAAGATATTATCTGTGAGTGCCACAGAACTGATGCTACAGGCGAAACCAAGATGAAACTTCAAACAGGAAATGAGCAAATTTTTGAGGCAATGTTTTCCATTGTCTCCTTATATGGCTGTGAATGCGCCCTGAACGAGCCTGCACATTCTGCCGTTTCCCCAAGGTGTCTGCAGCATTGTGACGTGTTTGTAGGCATATCATTGGAAGATTGGCCATAAGAGACTACATTTACCAGGTGTCCGCCCGGTGTCCTTTGTCGAAATTGGTGCGTAATCTTCAGCTGCACGCATTCAGCCATGTGATTCAGAGAGAGGAGACTTCCACGAACGATATATCATCGAAGAGATATGTGAAAAACACCTTGAGGATTGATTCTAAACAACATTTACCATGTTTCAGTCGATATTATGGAGTTAATTTGGAAAAAAGTTTGGCGTTTTGATGACTGAATTTTGTTTTTTTTTGGTAGCCAAACGTGATGAACCAAACGGAGCGATTTCTCCTACACAAAGAATCTTTCAGGAAAAACTGAACATTTGCTATCAACTGAGAGTCTCCTCATTGAAAACATCCAAAGTTCTTCAAAGGTAAATGATTTTATTTGAATGCTTTTCTTGTTTTTGTGAAAATGTTGCCCGCTGAATGCTAACGCTAAATGCTACGCTAGCTATCAATACTGTTACACAAATGCTTGTTTTGCTATGGTTGAAAAGCATATTTTGAAAATCTGAGATGACAGTGTTGTTAACAAAAGGCTAAGCTTGAGAGCTAATATATTTATTTCATTTCATTTGCGATTTTCATGAATAGTTAACGTTGTGTTATGCTAATGAGCTGCGGGGATAATTACACTCCTGGATACAGGTTTTTTTCGTGGCTTAACGTGATGAACAAAACAGAGCGATTTGTCCTAAACAAATAATCTTTTTGGAAAAACTGAACATTTGCTATCTAACTGAGAGTCTCCTCATTGAAAACATCTGAAGTTCTTCAAAGGTAAATTATTTTATTTGAATGCTTTTCTTGTTTTTGTGAAAATGTTGCCCGCTGAATGCTAACGCTAAATGCTACGCTAGCTATCAATACTGTTACACAAATGCTTGTTTTGCTATGGTTGAAAAGCATATTTTGAAAATCTGAGATGACAGTGTTGTTAACAAAAGGCTACGCTTGAGAGCTAGCATATTTATTTCATTTCATTTGCGATTTTCATGAATAGTTAACGTTGCGTTATGGTAATGAGCTTGAGGCTGTATTCACGATCCCGGATCCGGGATGGCTAGAATCAAGAGGTTAATAACACCCGAAGCTCCAACTACAGTAGACGAAAAGCAGCATATTGCTGTCAATGTGATTTGTAAAGACTAGCAACAAACTTGTCATCGGCTTCAGTCCTTGCATGTAAAAAGCTTTAGAACATTAGCTTGTTATGCTAGCTGTAGGCCTATGTATTTAACAATGTTTTTATTTGGAGCACATATAGAACATTTGGAAAAACCACAATCAACTTTCAAAGCAAAAGGGTCCTAAAGGCAAGAACGCAGACAGAATTCTGACAAGAAACTCAAACCTGGTTTTCAGATTCAAGCCATGAACACCCTACAAGCTCCCTTTGCTACCACGCACAGATTTGCCTGGCAGTTATTCAAACAACTGCACGCCCATTTGAAAATTAGACTTACAAACAAACCCCAAAAGCTCTCACCTAAACAAAAAAGTAATCTCCCCTCTCAGCACATTTCCCAGTGCCTTCAGCTTTTAGAGTGCCCACATGACTGAGTTAATTCCACCTATTTATGTGTGCTCTTTTGTCCCGAGGGAAAAAAGACATGTTGGGGAGAGAGAGACTGTTGTTGGATAGTTTCAAACAAGGCCACATTTAATTACACTGCTAGTGCTCTAGTCAAAACATGGTAGAGGCCATTAATAGAGGCAAAGCATATTGTAGTTAGATCCCCTCCCTCCCAGGTTTTCATGTTGCCGTTGTTCCTATCCAAGATATCCTATTCAAGATATAGCTTACTCTGGTGACTAGAAAAGCACACAATGGTGAATGGAGAGGATGGCTGTGCATAGGATGGAGATGTCAACCAACATCTGAACCAGGTTTATTGCATTGACACACAACCGATGATTACGATCAACATACACGCTTGTTTGGCTTTGACGAGGAATTTGGTTAAACTCTCTGGTATTCACATGCTGGTAAGGTTTTAAACCTGAGTGGGGGCCAAAGGCTAAACAAGACTGGTGGAAAAATCTGTCGACGTGCCCTTGAGCAAGACACTTAACCCTAATTGCTCCTGTAAGTCACTCTGGATAAGTGCATCAGTTAAATGACAAAAATGTAACAAATGAACACACTCTTTTTCATTTATTGATCGAGAATATAGCCTAGTTATTGGAACACGTTCACCTGAGATGTGTTTTCCACCCACTGTGAAATGATATCCCTAAAGTCAATTAGGGTAACCATCATTTTGGAAGAATAATACACTTTTTCTATATTCCTCAATTACTTGCTTTGCCTATTGTAAATGCCAGTCCCCAAAAATAAAGCGGAGGATCTTGGCTTGGCTACAGATCTTCCACATTCCAACGTTCTGCAACCTGACAACATCTAGTAGATTGCCAAGGGGCCGTGAGATTATTTGTGTACAACAGTATCCACGACACTTTTACACCTGAGATGGTGATAAGAAATTCTTCAGAGTTCATATTTACTCCCCAAACAAAAGGCTGTGATCTTCATTGGATAAGAATTCTGTATGTTGTCCACCGAGTCTGAACCAAACCTCAAGCGGTGAAGAAATACCCTTGTTTAGGCCAGGATTAGTTGGTGATGCGGTCTGTGAGAAGCACTCTGACCAGAAATGGACCTCTGTATTTCCACAGGTTGTCCATGTCCCCATGTTAACCTGTCTTCAATCTCAAAGTTCACAGTCAAGTCCCAGGCATCGATAGTGCCTTATTACTACACTAACTGACACAGGGCTACTTCCTCGACTTCCGTTGGGAAAGGTGTATAACCCAAGGGAAATCAATGAGTCTGTTGACTATTTAAAAATGATTTACCTCACTGAACGTTTGACCTACTTTCCCAGTGTGTGATGTAGAGATGGTGCAATAAGCATCACCAGATGGCCAGGCATGAGGCATGTGTGTTCAACACTGCATTCCATCCCATGTGTGTAATAGTACAGACTGGCTAATCCATCCCATGTGTGTAATAGTATAGACTGGCTGACCCATCCCATGTATGTGATAGTATAGACTGGCTAATTCATCCCATGTATGTAATAGTATAGACTGGCTAATTCATCCCATGTATGTAATAGTATAGACTGGCTAATTCATCCCATGTATGTAATAGTATAGACTGGCTAATTCATCCCATGTATGTAATAGTATAGACTGGCTAATCCATCCCATGTGTGTAATAGTATAGACTGGCTAATTTATCCCATGTGTGTAATATTATAGACTGGCTAATTCATCCCATGTATGTAATAGTATAGACTGGCTAATTCATCCCATGTATGAAATAGTATAGACAGGCTAATTCATCCCATGTATGTGATAGTATAGACTGGCAAATTCATCCCATGCATGTAATAGTATAGACTGGCTAATCCATCCCATGTATGTAATAGTATAGACTGGCTAATTCATCCCATGTATGTCATAGTATAGACTGGCTAATTCATCCCATGTATGAAATAGTATAGACTGGCTAATTCATCCCATGTATGTGATAGTATAGACTGGCTAATTCATCCCATGCATGTAATAGTATAGACTGGCTAATCCATCCCATGTATGTAATAGTATAGACTGGCTAATTCATCCCATGTATGTGATAGTATAGACTGGCTAATTCATCCCATGTATGTAATAGTAAAGACTGGCTAATTCATCCCATGTGTGTAATAGTATAGACTGGCTAATTCATCCCATGTGTGGAATAGCAGAGACTGGCTAATCCATGCCATGTATGTAATAGTATAGACTGGCTAATTCATCCCATCTATGTAATAGTATAGACTGGCTAATTCATCCCATCTATGTAATAGTATAGACTGGCTAATTCATCCCATCTATGTAATAGTATAGACTGGCTAATTCATCCCATGTGTGTAATAGTATAGACTGGCTAATCCATCCCATGTATGTTATAGTATAGACTGGCTAATTCATCCCATGTGTGTAATAGTATAGACTGGCTAATTCATCCCATGTGTGTGATAGTATAGACTGGCAAATTCATCCCATGCATGTAATAGTATAGACTGGCTAATCCATCCCATGTATGTTATAGTATAGACTGGCTAATTCATCCCATGCATGTAATAGTATAGACTGGCTAATCCATCCCATGTATGTTATAGTATAGACTGGCTAATTCATCCCATGTGTGTAATAGTATAGACTGGCTAATTCATCCCATGTGTGTGATAGTATAGACTGGCAAATTCATCCCATGCATGTAATAGTATAGACTGGCTAATCCATCCCATGTATGTAATAGTATAGACTGGCTAATTCATCCCATGTATGTGATAGTATAGACTGGCTAATTCATCCCATGTATGTAATAGTAAAGACTGGCTAATTCATCCCATGTGTGTAATAGTATAGACTGGCTAATTCATCCCATGTGTGTAATAGTATAGACTGGCTAATTCATCCCATGTGTGGAATAGCAGAGACTGGCTAATCCATGCCATGTATGTAATAGTATAGACTGGCTAATTCATCCCATCTATGTAATAGTATAGACTGGCTAATTCATCCCATCTATGTAATAGTATAGACTGGCTAATTCATCCCATGCATGTAATAGTATAGACTGGCTAATCCATCCCATGTATGTAATAGTATAGACTGGCTAATTCATCCCATGTGTGTAATAGTATAGACTGGCTAATTCATCCCATCTATGTAATAGTATAGACTGGCTAATTCATCCCATGTGTGGAATAGCAGAGACTGGCTAATCCATGCCATGTATGTAATAGTATAGACTGGCTAATTCATCCCATCTATGTAATAGTATAGACTGGCTAATTCATCCCATCTATGTAATAGTATAGACTGGCTAATTCATCCCATGCATGTAATAGTATAGACTGGCTAATCCATCCCATGTATGTAATAGTATAGACTGGCTAATTCATCCCATGTGTGTAATAGTATAGACTGGCTAATTCATCCCATCTATGTAATAGTATAGACTGGCTAATTCATCCCATGTATATAATAGTATAGACTGGCTAATTCATCCCATGTGTGTAATAGTATAGACTGGCTAATTCATCCCATGTGTGGAATAGCAGAGACTGGCTAATCCATGCCATGTATGTAATAGTATAGACTGGCTAATTCATCCCATGTATGTAATAGTATAGACTGATAATTCATCCCATGTGTGTAATAGTATAGACTGGCTAACCCATCCCATGTGTGTAATAGTATAGACTGGCTAACACGTCGTGTAGATAAGTCATGCAAGTAACATACACACATAGCAGTTAGCCCCAGTCTAACAGTTTTTGTTATCTGTATGTCCAATTGTACTTGTATTAGATATATGTTCTTCCCTTTGGCCATCTGAGCTTTGGTGCCACTTAAAATAACTGACCTTTCCTCAACCAAGGGCTAGTTGGGACAGTCCCACAGCATGCCACACAAGGGGAAAACAACAACACAAACACTTCATCAATGGGTAGGGGGAGAGAGGAGGTTGGGGTTAAGGAAAGTGTTTGAGCAGTGAAAAGGGGAGGGGTGGGGTAAGGCAAGGAAGGGAGAGGAGGGAAGGGGGTGGGGTAGCAGGTTTCACTTACCTCTTGAAAGCCTCAGTGGGGTTTCTCTCACACTCCCCGGGCTGCAGGGCGCTCTGCACCGCTGGTTCATGCACCTTCTCCTTGTAATCCGGCACCAGGCCGCTCTGGCAGATCTGGGCCACCAGGCCTCGGATGAAGCCGCCAAGGCAGAGTGTGTCCGAGTCGTCCGCACGGCAAAAATGGAAGGCCAGATTCTGCTGCTGCAGCCCCCGATGAGCCCCCTGGGCTGAGGTGGGCCACAGAAGCTCTGTGCATAGGGCCGTCTTCCCACTCCCAGGCCCCCCCACCAGCAACACCCCCCAGGTGGTGGCCTTCGCAGAGCCTGCTGCGGAACTGCCGCTGGGGTTGGGTGCGCAAGTACCGGAGGCAGAGGACTGCTTGCTGGGAGTGGTGATCACACCACTCAGGCCATTCGTTTTTTCCCGAATGCAGTGCTGGATCTTGTGGAAGACCCAGTCCCTGCAGTAAAAACGCTTCCCCTGCAGCAAACTGGTTTGGGCCATTTTGAGATACTGCTATTCCGACTATTCCTCATAGGGCTTTCCTTGCCCTCACGTTTTCAACCCAGAGTGGGCCAGCTGTAAATTCGAATATCCATTTTGTTGACTCCACATGTGCTTTTCCAAGTTGATTGCAGCTGTCCTTAGCGTTGTCATAAAGCCAAAGTGAAACTGAGGCTCCCTTCTGAGAAAACACAGAATGGTTGTGGACAAGAAAACCAGTTTTTGAGACGTCGCTTAATATATGGGGCAAGAAAAGAGTCACAATTGAGGCTTATACTGTACATTTTCCACTAACTTTTTCCATGGCTTTCTCATTGGCTGGACTGAATGCCCAGTGTTATTCCAGGTTTGTTGCTTTAACATGGTGTTGTGCATGACAGGGCACAGTGCTTTGAGTGCATCCACTTTCAAACTCAACCACTGCTTGATTAGCCCTGAGAGTCAGTTATCTGTTTCCCTTGACACATTTCAAAGAGAAACTGGAGCAGAGATATTGTTTCCATTACATTTGCCAGAGATGCGTTGGTCTGTCCATAAACATTGAGCGTCACTTTCCTGGAATAAACAGTTTGGTGTAAAAATTAAAAAAATCAGATTAGAGGTTCAACTTCTATCTAGCAATACAACTACACAGTTCACCCCCATTTCGAAAATGCATAGCATTTGCTGAATGGGGAGTTTGTTTATAACACAGTAACTAACAAGACATTGCTGATGGTCCTCACACTTGGACTCTGGGCATGGTTTCGTTCAGTTTCTCTAGCCTACTCACGGATCCTTCTTCCTATGTGGCTGTGTCGCAAAAAAATCACATCCGTCCTGAACGGGGAAAACTCCAAATGAGAGGACCCCCTTTCTCTTCCTACTACATCGATGTTCCCTATCCCCTATAATGGCTAAAAGCAATAACCTTAAAGTGTCGGATTCTATTCAGATCTGTCATACAGGTGGGCGCTATTCTGCATAACAGTAATGGGTATATCACTTTAAAACACATGTATTATGTCCGGTAAATGTTATTATTCACCTTTCTCCAGTTTTCTAGGCACACATTTTATCGCGTAACCATTATAGCCTGCTACAGCGCTCTCAGTTTTAGAAAGAAATGACAAGAGGTAGTTTAAAAAAAAAACTCATTACCGAAATGCAACGGCAAAAAAAAAAAAACCTACGAATAGGTAGACACAACCGCTATTAGGGGTAAACTGTCATAGGTGTCGATGAAACGTGGACCAAAGACTGGTTAGGCTACACCGTCTTTTGTATGACAAAAAACCTCACCCATTTCTAAAATATAATACAATCGAACACCTTTAGTCGATCTAAAAACATACACAATGTAAAGATAATGTCATGCCCATTAAGAGCAAATAGGTCAATTAACTGAATGCTGCCCGTAATCTGGTAAAATACAATGCAACTATTTTTTAAACTTTAAGCAAATGTGTATAACGTTTTTCAATGTTACAGTTTCAAATGTCTCGTATAGCCTGCGGCTTCTCACCTCTTGCTGAATCTCCCTTTTCTATTGGTTTCTGTGTCCGTGGTAAAACCATCTGTCGTCTAACCAAATGCTATGCTTTAAAAGCAATATTTGATTTGCCTAATAGATTTCCAAGCCCCATCTTCCACTTCGTCCATCCGCGTCTTTGCATTATTCTATATTTCAGCAGCGGCGGTTCCTGCTATCCAACACAGCACTGTAACCAGCAAACCATTCTCTTCCTCCAAACGCTCTCCAAAATTTCATCCCTCCTTGCATACAGAGCACACACGCAGGATGGACGCAAAGTCTGATGGGAATTGGGGTTTTGGCTCCGCAAGCCGCCATTATAACGGCCAAATAAACGCACATTTTCTGCATTTTAAAGAACAACAATAATTAGTTTTAAAAAAAAGTGTTCGCGTTAAAACCAGCCGTTTTCTTTCTTCACATAAGATGTATAACAATGCTAATATAGGCCTAATGTTATTACGACAATGTTGCATAGAGGAAAAAGTGACAGTAAAACATTTTCCAGACAATTTATAATCACTGATGACCTTTGAGTTAACATTAATCATTCAAGGCACTATGGTGTAAAACATTGTTTTCCAACTGGTTGATCATTTGGGTGTTTTCAGAACAGAATACAGGAATTACATTTACATTTACATTTAAGTCATTTAGCAGACGCTCTTATCCAGAGCGACAAATTACCAGGCTAACTGCCTAAGATCACGGATTATTTGATTAAAGAATGACAAGAATGGTGTTGCAGTTGTAACACGTTGTAATTAAAAACAGTGATGCTTGTGCCTGCAGTTCACACCGAGTAAATGAGTGTTTTAATTTGAAAGTAAACACCTTCCCTTCTTGTAAAAGTGTCGTCTGACCCTTAACCCTCTGGGGAAGTTATGCTTATAGAGCTGCCCCCAGTGGACACGACAGAGAGAGATAAGCAAATCTATATATTGAACCCAGCCTTTCTCCTGTAATCACACACACATACACACTCATCTCCTCTCTCTGTCTCCTCCTACATTTACCTCTCACTAATACAGTATGCCATGCAGGGTCTCCACCCACAGAGAAGTATGAATCTATGTTTCATCTGGCTGTTCACACGAAAATAACAAAACACAATCACCTCCAACGTACTACTCACTTCATACAGGCAACATTTGCATGGCACTCTTGTGAGAAGGGAGTGGTTGTTCATGTGCACTGTACCCGATTGTAATGTCAGCTGGAGTTGATGTGTTACGAGCTCATTCCCTTAAGCTGTGGTAAAGCTGCATGTTGCTGTTTATACCACACACAAACTGCTCAGTAGGTGTATCCAACAATGCATTCAAGTCAATCTGCGGAATATGGGTAATTTTCCCTCTCTGTGCCAGTTAAATACCAACTGGTTAATTTCAGAAGACACAGGTTAGGGGGGTCATTGTGTGCCGTAACAATGATTCTCGTTTGTAAATATGTCCAATATATTCTGCCTCAATTTGACATCAACAATTTAACACATTTGGTGTATTAGGTTGGCAGCATGTTATTTATTAGGGGAAAATAGTGTAGAGAGAGTGTCCGTGTCTTTGCCATTCTGTACTCTTGCTGAAATGTTGGCAGATGCTCTACTGCCCTGTAAAAAGGTTGTTGGTATATAGGTATCTAAAACACAGCTCTTCATGGCCTGAGAATGTAGGTTAATGGGTTACTGCTTCATATTGCGCCTTCTTGCCTTGCAATTTAAGGATAAAGAATGGGACCTTTAAAATGGCAATCTGGGGTAAAAAATATCTGTAATATATATCATTTATTTCAACACTACAGACCGCAAACAAAGCCCAGAGGACTGCAATCTGCATCCAACATTTTGAGTGTATCCACTTCAAGCTTATTCCACTCAAACATTACGGCACGCTTTCCAAAACAAACGTGTATTTCATAAAAGCATACATGCAAATCAATATATTCCACAGTGAAGACAATGTAACATTAATGAACAATAAGTGGCATCAAAATCTTTGTTTCTTCTTCACATGCAATAGCACTTAGTGTACTTCACAAATCCCAGCAGCAGGTCAGCAGGTGAATAATACTTAGCAATCACTCAATGCGGCTCCTTGATCTGAGCATGCTCCAAGAACAAATACCTATTTTAAGGTGTGTGTGTATAGGCACAGCATAGCTATTGAAGTAATTTAGGGGCGTGACTAATGTGCATAGCAGTAAATGTTTGGCTTGCTGCATCCTGGACTCAAAGCATGAATCACCTTCTGTGATAGATTAGCAATCATATCGTCTAAATATCAATATCCCATTAAAGTGACATATTTAGAGACTATTGACATTTGCGGTGACACTGACATGACCTTCTCATTCCCAACATCTTCTCCAATTGTAGATATGGAAAATACTTCGATACGAGCATGTATGTTGACGAATATTTTATCTTCTTAAGGCTTGAAATGTTGTTGTTAGACACAATACTCCCTTGCTGTTGGACCATTATTGGAGCTAAACATGTTTCATATGTCACGCGTTCCTCTCACTGTCAGTTAGAAAAATCCTTCATAGCACAATGTTTTCTTGGCCACAGAAACAAGTTGAGAGAAACTCAAGTGTCATGGTTCAACAGAGTACTAAGACCCCTCAAACAATGAGGGCAGTTGGCAATTTCAAGGCCATTGAGCTCCACTATGTTTGAGGTTAAGACGTATCATTGGGTTTTGAGGACCATAATGAGTCTGCTGCCTTCAGGACAGAGAAATGCAATACAATAGACCTACTTTTGGTTTTGCTGCTGGGTTTTTCTACTGCGTGAATTCATCTCAAATGACGTGAATTGGTTTGACGGGATGTCGGAAATCACACCAAGGCCGAGCCAGGCAATTAATAACAACACCTAATAGTGTAAATGTCATATGTCATCTGTCTACCTGGAGTGGGTTTAGTTTTCTCATGGAAAATAAGCTTTTGTTCCTTGCAGTTTTTTGGCCTCCGAAAATAAATAACTACCACCTACTCCAAATAAGTTGTTGATTGGAGAACAATGCTGTCAATCACTTTATAAGACAGATTCACACAGCTCTGGGGCCAAGTTGACACTCTTTGTACAATGTTGTCCAGCAGACTGGAACTAACAACAACTACTCTCTGAAATATTAATATCCCTGGAGTGAGAGTGTGTGTTGGCTGTCGATGGAAAACTGGCACAACATTGATGCACTACTAAAGGGGGAAGTCTTGTCTGTCTGTCTGTCTGTCTGTCTGTCTGTCTGTCTGTCTGTCTGTCTGTCTGTCTGTCTGTCTGTCTGTCTGTCTGTCTGTCTGTCTGTCTGTCTGTCTGTCTGTCTGTCTGTCTGTCTGTCTGTCTGTCTGTCTGTCTGTCTGTCTGTCTGTCTGTCTGTCTGTCTCTCTGTCTCTCTCTCTCTCTCTCTGTCTGTCTGTCTGTCTGTCTGTCTGTCTGTCTGTCTGTCTGTCTGTCTGTCTGTCTCTCTCCCTCTCTCTCTCTCTCTCTCTCTCTCTCTCTCTCTCTCACTCTCTCTCTCTCTCTCTCTCTCTCCCTGTGCCTTCAGGCTACATCTCCCAGCATCGATGCTAAAGATCCTGTGAATTTCCAACATTGCTATATTTGTCATGCAAAGGCCATGTTTACTATATACAAAATGCATCCACTCTTTGTCCCTTACTTGGAGTAATTACTGATCTGACAAGGTTTGATTGGTCGAAGAAAGAGAATGGAAACTACACTAACCATCCACATACAGATCAGTGAGCACTTCAACGAAGGATACATTTTACAGTATTTAAGGGGGGCATTAAATGTAATGCATCCCAGAGTGGACAATGTATAGTAGATTCATTCTCTGAGGTAATGCTTTTAATGAATGCTTTTAATGAAGTGTGGTTTTAAAAGGACTGTTACAAGTTTATGCAGTCTACCATCATTCGTATTATTTCCCTATGAGACATAAGTTATGGTATTCACATAGGCTATATCATTGAGTTTAGAGCTAGGGTTGTATGAGTCAACATGGGAAGGCACCCTCATAACAAGCAAAATCACTTTTTATTGAGATTCTATTGCAGCACTGTTCCCAAATTCCATACCCAAATTCTCATTGTAAATTCATAACCTCTTGAGTACTGAATTATTAATTCTAAAATAACAATATAAAACATGAAACAATAACATGTAGTCTTCAGAAATCTAGGACATGGACATTGAATCGTGAGCATTGTAAAACAATACAGACTTAAATAATTGATGAAGTCTTGGTGGAATCAAAGGACTTGTGATAAGCCCCCAGACTGCGGTGGATACTCATGAGAGTATTAGATGTCTGTGTCTATATGTCTCTGAAGGACTCCTTTGAAAAAAGAACAGCTTTGTCTCTCAGCGTTTCGATTACGTAACTGGCTCATCCAAGGCTACAAGTTTCACTCTTCTCTTTATTTCCTACTTTCCCTCTTATCAAAACGATGAGATACGAGTGCCTGTGGAAGAGAAATACGTTGTGCAGTGACTCATCATGGGACACTATTGACAGAGACGGAAGAGGAAGCGAGACGCCACACTCGCTGTTTTTTTCTGGTTCAATGAAAGTCAATGATCTAAGTAGACTAGACCCAGCTGCTATTGCATTGGTGTCTATGGGAGACACCCACTTACGTAGACCAGAACTGACCATAAAAAAAGGAAAACGGCCTGAGTGAACTCTTCGTTTATCCACTGTCTTTGCTAGCGAGTCATTAAAACCAGCAGAAATTAAAACCAGCAGTACTGAGGACATTGAGGCAAGTATTTGGGTATCGGTACCCCAGACATACCCAGATATAATACGTCATTTTATTACAACTCTTAGAACTGCAGAAGTTATTTGACGATAAGAGGTAGATTGGTGCATTGATACCTTAGCTGCTCTTCCGTCCGGACAGTCCCACTTCCTTCCCCTTGCAGTGACATCCAACTGGCCTGGAGGTGACATGGCTGTCTGTTGTTTTGCTACACTGCAAAACTGCCTATTTAGCTGCCTAATTCATAGCTGCCTATTTCTTAGTTGCCTATTTCTTAGTTGCCTATTTCTTAGTTGCCTATTTCTTAGCTGCCTATTTCTTAGTTGCCTATTTTTTAGCTGCCTATTTCTTAGTTGCCTATTTTTTAGCTGCCCTATTTCTTAGTTGCCTATTTTTTAGCTGCCTATTTCTTAGTTGCCTATTTTTTAGCTGCCTATTTCTTAGTTGCCTATTTTTTAGCTGCCTATTTCTTAGTTGCCTATTTTTTGCCTAGTTGCCTTTTTTAGCTGCCTATTTCTTAGTTGCCTATTTTTTAGCTGCCTATTTCTTAGTTGCCTATTTTTAGCTGCCCTATTTCCTATTTTTTAGCTGCCTATTTCTTAGTTGCCTATTTTTAGCTGCCTATTTCTTTTTTAGCTGCCCTATTTCTTAGTTGCCTATTTCTTTTTTTAGCTGCCTATTTCTTAGTTGCCTATTTTTTAGCTGCCTATTTCTTAGTTGCCTATTTTTTAGCTGCCTATTTCTATTTCTATTTTTTAGTTGCCTATTTCTTTGCCTAGCTGCCCTATTTCTTAGTTGCCTATTTTTTAGCTGCCCTATTTCTTAGTTGCCTATTTTTTAGCTGCCCTATTTCTTAGTTGCCTATTTTTTAGCTGCCCTATTTCTTAGTTGCCTATTTTTTTTTTATTTCTTAGTTGCCTATTTTTTAGCTGCCTATTTCTTAGTTGCCTATTTTTTAGCTGCCCTATTTCTTAGTTGCCTATTTTTTAGCTGCCCTATTTCTTAGTTGCCTATTTTTTAGCTGCCCTATTTCTTAGTTGCCTATTTTTTAGCTGCCTATTTCTTAGTTGCCTATTTTTTAGTTGCCTATTTTTTAGCTGCCTATTTCTTAGTTGCCTATTTTTTAGCTGCCCTATTTCTTAGTTGCCTATTTTTTAGCTGCCCTATTTCTTAGTTGCCTATTTTTTAGCTGCCCTATTTCTTAGTTGCCTATTTTTTAGCTGCCCTATTTCTTAGTTGCCTATTTTTTAGCTGCCCTATTTCTTAGTTGCCTATTTTTTAGCTGCCTATTTCTTAGTTGCCTATTTTTTAGCTGCCCTATTTCTTAGTTGCCTATTTTTTAGCTGCCTATTTCTTAGTTGCCTATTTTTTAGCTGCCCTATTTCTTAGTTGCCTATTTTTTAGCTGCCTATTTCTTAGTTGCCTATTTTTTAGCTGCCTATTTCTTAGTTGCCTATTTTTTAGCTGCCCTATTTCTTAGTTGCCTATTTTTTAGCTGCCTATTTCTTAGTTGCCTATTTTTTAGCTGCCTATTTCTTAGTTGCCTATTTTTTAGCTGCCTATTTCTTAGTTGCCTATTTTTTAGCTGCCTATTTCTTAGTTTCCTATTTTTTAGCTGCCCTATTTTTTAGCTGCCTATTTCTTAGTTGCCTATTTTTTAGCTGCCCTATTTCTTAGTTGCCTATTTTTTAGCTGCCTATTTCTTAGTTTCCTATTTTTTAGCTGCCTATTTCTTAGTTTCCTATTTTTTAGCTGCCCTATTTTTTAGCTGCCTATTTCTTAGTTTCCTATTTTTTAGCTGCCCTATTTCTTAGCTGCCTATTTCTTAGTTTCCTATTTTTTAGCTGCCCTATTTTTTAGCTGCCTATTTCTTAGTTTCCTATTTTTTAGCTGCCCTATTTTTTAGCTGCCTATTTCTTAGTTGCCTATTTTTTAGCTGCCCTTTTTTTAGCTGCCTATTTCTTAGCTGCCTATTTCTTAGCTGCCTTTTTTTTGCTTTCCTATTTCTTAACTGCCTATATTTTAGCTTTCCTATTTCTTAGCTGCCTATTTCTTAGTTTTCCTATCTTTTAGCTGCCTATTTCTTTGCTGTCTATTTCTTAGTCACCTATTTCTTAGTTGCCCTATTTCTTAGCTGCCTATTTCTTAGCTGCCTATTTCTTAGCTGCCTATTTTTTTGCTTTCCTATTTCTTAACTGCCTATTTCTTAACTGCCTATATTTTAGCATTCCTATTTCTTAGCTGCCTATTTCTTAGTTTTCCTATCTTTTAGCTGCCTATTTCTTTGCTGCCTATTTTTTTATCTGCCTATTTATTAGTATTCCTATTTTTTAGCATTCCTATTTCTAGCTGCCTATTTCTTCGCTGCCTATTTTTTTACTTTCCTATTTCTTAGTTTTTCTATCTTTAGGTGCCTCTTTCTTTGCTGCCTATTTCTTTGTTTTCCTAGTTCTTAGTTTTCAATGCCTTTTAAAAAGGACAAGGACACTGTAAAGGACCTTCATTATAAGAAAGAAAATGAGTAAATGTGTGAAGACAGGCGACATTAGTTTTAAAGTCTATTGCATTTGTCTAATTAGCTTGAGTGACTTTCAAGGTCAGTGATGAGTGGAGAGATGCCATCGGGGATATCTGTATCATGGTGATTGGAGAGATACCATCAGGGATATCTGTTTCATGGTGATTGGAGAGATGCCATCAGGGATATCTGTATCATGGTGATTGGAGAGATACCATCAGGGATATCTGTATCATGGTGATTGGAGAGATACCATCAGGGATATCTGTTTCATGGTGATTGGAGAGATACCATCAGGGATATCTGTATCATGGTGATTGGAGAGATACCATCAGGGATATCTGTATCATGGTGATTGGAGAGATGCCATCAGGGATATCTGTTTCATGGTGATTGGAGAGATACCATCAGGGATATCTGTATCATGGTGATTGGAGAGATACCATCAGGGATATCTGTATCATGGTGATTGGAGAGATGCCATCAGGGATATCTGTATCATGGTGATTGGAGAGATGCCATCAGGGATATCTGTTTCATGGTGATTGGAGAGATACCATCAGGGATATCTGTATCATGGTGATTGGAGAGATACCATCAGGGATATCTGTATCATGGTGATTGGAGAGATGCCATCATGGACATCTGTATCATGGTGATTGGAGAGATGCCATCAGGGATATCTGTTTCATGGTGATTGGAGAGATACCATCAGGGATATCTGTATCATGGTGATTGGAGAGATACCATCAGGGATATCTGTATCATGGTGATTGGAGAGATGCCATCAGGGATATATGTTTCATGGTGATTGGAGAGATACCATCAGGGATATCTGTATCATGGTGATTGGAGAGATGCCATCAGGGATATCTGTTTCATGGTGATTGGAGAGATACCATCAGGGATATCTGTATCATGGTGATTGGAGATATGCCATCAGGGATATCTGTATCATGGTGATTGGAGAGATGCCATCAGGGATATCAGTATCATGGTGATTGGAGAGATACCATCAGGGATATCTGTTTCATGGTGATTGGAGAGATGCCATCAGGGATATCAGTATCATGGTGATTGGAGAGATGCCATCAGGGATATCAGTATCATGGTGATTGGAGATATGCCATCAGGGATATCTGTATCATGGTGATTGGAGAGATGCCATCAGGGATATCAGTATCATGGTGATTGGAGAGATACCATCAGGGATATCTGTTTCATGGTGATTGGAGAGATACCATCAGGGATATCTGTTTCATGGTGACTTGAGAGATGCCGTCGGGGATATCTGTATCATGGTGATTGGAGAGATGCCATCATGGATATCTGTTTCATGGTGATTGGAGAGATACCATCAGGGATATCTGTATCATGGTGATTGGAGAGATACCATCAGGGATATCTGTTTCATGGTGATTGGAGAGATACCATCAGGGATATCTGTATCATGGTGATTGGAGATATGCCATCAGGGATATCTGTATCATGGTGATTGGAGAGATGCCATCAGGGATATCAGTATCATGGTGATTGGAGAGATACCATCAGGGATATCTGTTTCATGGTGATTGGAGAGATGCCATCAGGGATATCTGTTTCATGGTGATTGGAGAGATACCATCAGGGATATCTGTATCATGGTGATTGGAGAGATACCATCAGGGATATCTGTATCATGGTGATTGGAGAGATGCCATCAGGGATATATGTTTCATGGTGATTGGAGAGATACCATCAGGGATATCTGTATCATGGTGATTGGAGAGATGCCATCAGGGATATCTGTTTCATGGTGATTGGAGAGATACCATCAGGGATATCTGTATCATGGTGATTGGAGATATGCCATCAGGGATATCTGTATCATGGTGATTGGAGAGATGCCATCAGGGATATCAGTATCATGGTGATTGGAGAGATACCATCAGGGATATCTGTTTCATGGTGATTGGAGAGATGCCATCAGGGATATCAGTATCATGGTGATTGGAGAGATGCCATCAGGGATATCTGTATCATGGTGATTGGAGAGATGCCATCAGGGATATCAGTATCATGGTGATTGGAGAGATACCATCAGGGATATCTGTTTCATGGTGATTGGAGAGATACCATCAGGGATATCTATTTCATGGTGACTTGAGAGATGCCGTCGGGGATGTCTGTATCATGGTGATTGGAGAGATGCCATCATGGATATCTGTTTCATGGTGATTGGAGAGATACCATCAGGGATATCTGTATCATGGTGATTGGAGAGATACCATCAGGGATATCTGTTTCATGGTGATTGGAGAGATGCCATCAGGGATATCAGTATCATGGTGATTGGAGAGATGCCATCAGGGATATCAGTATCATGGTGATTGGAGATATGCCATCAGGGATATCTGTATCATGGTGATTGGAGAGATGCCATCAGGGATATCAGTATCATGGTGATTGGAGAGATACCATCAGGGATATCTATTTCATGGTGACTTGAGAGATGCCGTCGGGGATGTCTGTATCATGGTGATTGGAGAGATGCCATCAGGGATATCTGTTTCATGGTGATTGGAGAGATACCATCAGGGATATCTGTATCATGGTGATTGGAGAGATACCATCAGGGATATCTGTATCATGGTGATTGGAGAGATGCCATCAGGGATATCTGTTTCATGGTGATTGGAGAGATACCATCAGGGATATCTGTATCATGGTGATTGGAGAGATACCATCAGGGATATCTGTATCATGGTGATTGGAGAGATGCCATCAGGGATATATGTTTCATGGTGATTGGAGAGATACCATCAGGGATATCTGTATCATGGTGATTGGAGAGATGCCATCAGGGATATCTGTTTCATGGTGATTGGAGAGATACCATCAGGGATATCTGTATCATGGTGATTGGAGATATGCCATCAGGGATATCTGTATCATGGTGATTGGAGAGATGCCATCAGGGATATCAGTATCATGGTGATTGGAGAGATACCATCAGGGATATCTGTTTCATGGTGATTGGAGAGATGCCATCAGGGATATCAGTATCATGGTGATTGGAGAGATGCCATCAGGGATATCAGTATCATGGTGATTGGAGATATGCCATCAGGGATATCTGTATCATGGTGATTGGAGAGATGCCATCAGGGATATCAGTATCATGGTGATTGGAGAGATACCATCAGGGATATCTGTTTCATGGTGATTAGAGAGATACCATCAGGGATATCTGTTTCATGGTGACTTGAGAGATGCCGTCGGGGATATCTGTATCATGGTGATTGGAGAGATGCCATCATGGATATCTGTTTCATGGTGATTGGAGAGATACCTTCAGGGATATCTGTATCATGGTGATTGGAGAGATACCATCAGGGATATCTGTTTCATGGTGATTGGAGAGATACCATCAGGGATATCTGTATCATGGTGATTGGAGATATGCCATCAGGGATATCTGTTTCATGGTGATTGGAGAGATGCCATCAGGGATATCAGTATCATGGTGATTGGAGAGATACCATCAGGGATATCTGTATCATGGTGATTGGAGAGATGCCATCAGGGATATCTGTTTCATGGTGATTGGAGAGATACCATCAGGGATATCTGTATCATGGTGATTGGAGAGATACCATCAGGGATATCTGTATCATGGTGATTGGAGAGATGCCATCAGGGATATATGTTTCATGGTGATTGGAGAGATACCATCAGGGATATCTGTATCATGGTGATTGGAGAGATGCCATCAGGGATATCTGTTTCATGGTGATTGGAGAGATACCATCAGGGATATCTGTATCATGGTGATTGGAGATATGCCATCAGGGATATCTGTATCATGGTGATTGGAGAGATGCCATCAGGGATATCAGTATCATGGTGATTGGAGAGATACCATCAGGGATATCTGTTTCATGGTGATTGGAGAGATGCCATCAGGGATATCAGTATCATGGTGATTGGAGAGATGCCATCAGGGATATCTGTATCATGGTGATTGGAGAGATGCCATCAGGGATATCAGTATCATGGTGATTGGAGAGATACCATCAGGGATATCTGTTTCATGGTGATTGGAGAGATACCATCAGGGATATCTGTTTCATGGTGACTTGAGAGATGCCGTCGGGGATATCTGTATCATGGTGATTGGAGAGATGCCATCATGGATATCTGTTTCATGGTGATTGGAGAGATACCATCAGGGATATCTGTATCATGGTGATTGGAGAGATACCATCAGGGATATCTGTATCATGGTGATTGGAGAGATGCCATCAGGGATATCTGTATCATGGTGATTGGAGAGATGCCATCAGGGATATCAGTATCATGGTGATTGGAGATATGCCATCAGGGATATCTGTATCATGGTGATTGGAGAGATGCCATCAGGGATATCAGTATCATGGTGATTGGAGAGATACCATCAGGGATATCTATTTCATGGTGACTTGAGAGATGCCGTCGGGGATGTCTGTATCATGGTGATTGGAGAGATGCCATCATGGATATCTGTTTCATGGTGATTGGAGAGATACCATCAGGGATATCTGTATCATGGTGATTGGAGAGATACCATCAGGGATATCTGTTTCATGGTGATTGGAGAGATGCCATCAGGGATATCAGTATCATGGTGATTGGAGAGATGCCATCAGGGATATCAGTATCATGGTGATTGGAGATATGCCATCAGGGATATCTGTATCATGGTGATTGGAGAGATGCCATCAGGGATATCAGTATCATGGTGATTGGAGAGATACCATCAGGGATATCTGTATCATGGTGATTGGAGATATGCCATCAGGGATATCTGTATCATGGTGATTGGAGAGATGCCATCAGGGATATCAGTATCATGGTGATTGGAGAGATACCATCAGGGATATCTGTTTCATGGTGATTGGAGAGATGCCATCAGGGATATCAGTATCATGGTGATTGGAGAGATGCCATCAGGGATATCAGTATCATGGTGATTGGAGATATGCCATCAGGGATATCAGTATCATGGTGATTGGAGAGATGCCATCAGGGATATCAGTATCATGGTGATTGGAGAGATACCATCAGGGATATCTGTTTCATGGTGATTGGAGAGATGCCATCAGGGATATCAGTATCATGGTGATTGGAGATATGCCATCAGGGATATCTGTATCATGGTGATTGGAGAGATGCCATCAGGGATATCAGTATCATGGTGATTGGAGAGATACCATCAGGGATATCTGTTTCATGGTGATTGGAGAGATACCATCAGGGATATCTGTTTCATGGTGACTTGAGAGATGCCGTCGGGGATATCTGTATCATGGTGATTGGAGAGATGCCATCATGGATATCTGTTTCATGGTGATTGGAGAGATACCTTCAGGGATATCTGTATCATGGTGATTGGAGAGATACCATCAGGGATATCTGTTTCATGGTGATTGGAGAGATACCATCAGGGATATCTGTATCATGGTGATTGGAGATATGCCATCAGGGATATCTGTTTCATGGTGATTGGAGAGATGCCATCAGGGATATCAGTATCATGGTGATTGGAGAGATACCATCAGGGATATCTGTTTCATGGTGATTGGAGAGATGCCATCAGGGATATCAGTATCATGGTGATTGGAGAGATGCCATCAGGGATATCAGTATCATGGTGATTGGAGATATGCCATCAGGGATATCTGTATCATGGTGATTGGAGAGATGCCATCAGGGATATCAGTATCATGGTGATTGGAGAGATACCATCAGGGATATCTGTTTCATGGTGATTGGAGAGATCGGGGATATCTGTATCATGGTGATTGGAGAGATACCATCAGGGATATCTGTATCATGGTGACTTGAGAGATGCCATCAGGGATATCTGTATCATGGTGATTGGAGAGATGCCATCAGGGATATCTGTTTCATGGTGACTTGAGAGATACCATCAGGGATATCTGTGCCATGGTGATTGGAGAGATACCATCAGGGATATCTGTTTCATGGTGACTTGAGAGATACCATCAGGGATATCTGTTTCATGGTGACTTGAGAGATACCATCAGGGATATCTGTATCATGGTGACTGGAGAGATGCCATCAGGGATATCTGTATCATGGTGATTGGAGAGATACCATCAGGGATATCTGTTTCATGGTGACTTGAGAGATACCATCAGGGATATCTGTATCATGGTGACTGGAGAGATGCCATCAGGGATATCTGTATCATGGTGATTGGAGAGATACCATCAGGGATATCTGTTTCATGGTGACTTGAGAGATACCATCAGGGATATCTGTGCCATGGTGACTGGAGAGATACCATCAGGGATATCTGTATCATGGTGACTGGAGAGATACCATCAGGGATATATGTGCCATGGTGACTGGAGAGATACCATCAGGGATATCTGTATCATGGTGATTGGAGATATGCCATCAGGGATATCTGTATCATGGTGATTGGAGAGATGCCATCAGGGATATCAGTATCATGGTGATTGGAGAGATACCATCAGGGATATCTGTTTCATGGTGATTGGAGAGATGCCATCAGGGATATCAGTATCATGGTGATTGGAGAGATGCCATCAGGGATATCAGTATCATGGTGATTGGAGATATGCCATCAGGGATATCTGTATCATGGTGATTGGAGAGATGCCATCAGGGATATCAGTATCATGGTGATTGGAGAGATACCATCAGGGATATCTGTTTCATGGTGATTGGAGAGATGCCGTCGGGGATATCTGTATCATGGTGACTGGAGAGATACCATCAGGGATATCTGTATCATGGTGATTGGAGAAATGCCATCAGGGATATCTGTATCATGGTGATTGGAGAGATGCCATCAGGGATATCTGTATCATGGTGACTGGAGAGATGCCATCAGGGATATCTGTATCATGGTGATTGGAGAGATGCCATCAGGGATATCTGTATCATGGTGATTGGAGAGATGCCATCAGGGATATCTGTTTCATGGTGACTTGAGAGATACCATCAGGGATATCTGTGCCATGGTGATTGGAGAGATACCATCAGGGATATCTGTTTCATGGTGACTTGAGAGATACCATCAGGGATATCTGTATCATGGTGACTGGAGAGATGCCATCAGGGATATCTGTATCATGGTGACTGGAGAGATGCCATCAGGGATATCTGTATCATGGTGATTGGAGAGATACCATCAGGGATATCTGTTTCATGGTGACTTGAGAGATACCATCAGGGATATCTGTATCATGGTGACTGGAGAGATGCCATCAGGGATATCTGTATCATGGTGATTGGAGAGATACCATCAGGGATATCTGTTTCATGGTGACTTGAGAGATACCATCAGGGATATCTGTGCCATGGTGACTGGAGAGATACCATCAGGGATATCTGTATCATGGTGACTGGAGAGATACCATCAGGGATATATGTGCCATGGTGACTGGAGAGATACCATCAGGGATATCTGTATCATGGTGACTGGAGAGATACCATCAGGGATATCTGTGCCATGGTGACTGGAGAGATGCCATCAGGGATATCTGTGCCATGGTGACTGGAGAGATGCCATCAGGGATATCTGTGCCATGGTGACTGGAGAGATACCAAGTGTGTGCAGGGTCAAAGGTTGTCACAATTCCAGAAGTCTTAATATGTTTTCCAGAATCTATGACTAATCTGATAGTTTAACAACCATTGCCTTCCATTTGGAGTCAAACTTCAGCATTTGGTCAGTTGAGCAATAGCAAATGAAGTCATTAAACTCATAATGTAGACAATATGGGAAATGTTTAGATTCACATTTTCAATGTTGTGATTATGGCACTTCAACTACAAAAATACTTATTCTAGATTTGTCTTATATTCCTTACAGTACACTAACGGTTTTTAACATGTTTATTTCTATTGTGAAGCACTACTTTAATGAATAGCATAATTCTACCATCTACGATTCCAAGACTATACGCTAGTGTTGTCGGTGTTTTCAGAAATACACAATGCCTAATACTTCTCTCTCTCGTTAACCATGTTTCAGCATAACATCACTGTGGTTTCAGTATTGCTGAGGAGAGTACACTGTCAGACCCTCTTAAGGTAGCCATTCACAGGGTGGCATTTCCTTTCCCTTACCCACTATGCAATTACTGCCTAAACTGGGCTCTGTCTGAAGTCTTACCAGGTGCGGCTGGAAATTGTGTGTTTGGCAAGAATGCCATCTGTTCAGGGAATACCAACATTATCATCTCCCTCACAGGCCTTTTATGGTTCTCTGTCATCGATAAAGCTAAAGAAACACAGCTGGCAATCTTGAATATTCTGAATGCACTGTTGCATATAAACAGTAGTTGTTGGCATAGGGCTTAGGCCATTCATTTATTTTCTTTCTACACTTAGCCCGAACATACAATGGCACGCATTCATGACTATATACTGTATCTCAGCAGATGCAAACTGCATTCACAACGTAGGCTACCCATCTGTCCCTGGCACAATACCCCTCTACTCTTGTACACTGGAGTCAAGAACAGTCTGTCGACAAATGGACGAGAGCATGTTTGCTCGCTTCAGGTCCAGATAGCCATGTCATGTTGTTAAACCGTCTCCATTTGTTCGAGTGAAACTGTGGATTCAGACGTTTTTCTTGCACAGGAATAATGTTTCATTTGGATTTTATATACTTGAACGAAACAATATTCACCATGTAAAACACACTTCTGTTATGTGTTAATATGATTTATTTTAGACTTAATGCAGAACTGATCCTCCTCAGTTATACGAACAGTCCATTTTGAGTGGGGGAGGAGGACAAGGACTAGGGCAATGGAACATAACATGACTAAATGGAAGGCCCCCTTGGTATTGTCAGAGGAAGTGAGATCCTAGATATATGTTGTTCTCTGGGCCATCTGAAGAGGCTGTCCGGAAATATATGGAAGCCAGTCGTATGGCTGTGCTGCATAGGTGGAAGAAAGAGAACATATGGCTTGTAAATCTCACCAATGGGGGTCTATGAGGGATGTGATGCCAGGCTTGCAAGACTATTCAAACATTTACTCCTGCTCGTTAAAAGGGAAAAGAGGGTGAAAAGAGGGTGAAAAGAGGGTGAAAAGAGGGTGACCTCTTAAGGATCTGACCCCTTTTTTTGTTCTTTTTTTGTTGTTGCCTAAAACGACATACTGAAATGGCTGCCTGTAGCTCAGGACCTGAAGCAAGGATATGTATATTCTTGATACCCTTTCATATAGAAATGTCATTGTTTTCCATGAAAACATACATGAAATGAGTTGGAAAATGAATAGGAAATATAGTCAATATAATATAATTTCCTACAGGATCAAATATCTAAGTGGCCCCAAACTTTTGAACGGTAGTGTATATCAAAATCAAATCAAATCAAATGGTGTTTGTCACATGCGTCGAATACAACACCTTACAGGTAAATGCTTAATTACAAGCAATTACAATAAAAAATACTCTGGGTAGCCATTTGATTAGCTGTTCAGGAGTCTTATGGCTTGGGGGTACAAGCTGTTTAGAAGCCTCTTGGACCTAGACTTGGCGCTCCGGTACCGCTTGCCGTGCGGTAGCAGAGAGAACAGTCTATGACTAGGGTGGCTGGAGTCTTTGACAATTTTAGGGCCTTCCTCTGACACCGGCTGGTATAGAGGTCCTGGACTACCCTCTGTAGTGCCTTGCGGTTGGAGGCAGAGCAGTTGCCATACCAGGCAGTGATGCAACTTGTCAGGATGCTGTCGATGGTGCATCTGTAAAACCAGATGCACCATGAAATAATGGTGCATCTGAAATAATAATATTTCATGAAATAATACTCGCAAAACACCAGTCTTAACGTGACTCTGGGATGCTGGCCTTCTAGACAGAGTTCCTCTGTCCAGTGTCTGTGTTCTTTTGTCCATCTTAATCTTTTATTTTTATTGGCCAGTCTGAGAAGTGGCTTTTTCTTTGCAACTCCGTAGCAAAGCGTTGATAGTAGCCTCAGGGTTGCCTGGGTGCTCCCGTCGAGGTTAGAAATCTTTTTCCTTCACATTTATTTTGTCTGTTGCCACTTTTTGTTTACTTTACAGTACGCCTACTGATATGAGAAAACACCCTGGATGATAAGAAGCATATCTAGCACTCTACCTCATCAATGTTATGAGTTTATAATATTTTTTTTACCAATCCATGTTTTGAGAAAATGCATTATTTATAAAGTCCAGATGACATGCTGATGTTTATTCACCACAGGCAGCCATTAGTCAGGCTACCCATGGTGGATTAGGAGACCATTTGAACATTAGCAGAAGTGAGTTTGTCTGAGAATGTTAGGCATTTGGGGTTGGAGAGTAGACTGATTGACAGATAAGTCATTCTGAGACATGTTCCATTGACCAGTGAGAGGACTTGCTCTTTGGCAAATTTAAGAGAAAGTGCGGAAAAAATAGATACATTAAAAAGCCTCACGTCTGCAGCCCAAAGATAACAGACATACAATTTAACACACACACACACACACACACACACACACACACACACACACACACACACACACACACACACACACACACACACACACACACACACACACACACACACACACACACACACACACACGTTGCTGCTGTCACAACAAACAAAGCAGTGAGTGACCCCGAGGTGTCTTGGAGGCATCACTGAAATCAGCTGTCTTTATGTAAACACACTCGCCCGCTGGTAGTACAATAGGCCAGACTGCACCTGAGACTGTCCCCTGTGTTGCAAGCGTGCCGAGAGTATCGAACCACGATAATTCTCATATAAAGATTTTGTTTTCTAAAAAGGTTTGCATTAATGTTATCTGTGTCCCACTTCAAAACTCATATATTTATATACAGTATCTATAACTAGCCTTTGGGTGGCCTCTGGAAACATGCCCGTCAACTGTAGACAGCAATGAAACATGTCATTGGCCCACTAATAGAGGCTGTATAATGAGAGCAGAGCCCTGTCAGTGGTCGTCTGAGCAGTCTGCAGCCGTCCTTCCCAGCCTGCCTTTCAGCAGTGTCGCCCAGCGCTGTTGAGGGCCTTAAATCTCGTCTGCTATTCTGCTGACGAGCCAAAGGCGTCCATCTCCCACAGACAAAAGTAATTAGGTTTCCACTGAATCCTCAGTATACTGCAGCTCTGGAGTTTGCCTCTCCCCATCCAGCCCTGAATCAGACCCCATCCTGTTCCTGTGTGTGTGTGTGTCTGTGTCTGTGTCTGTGTGTGTGTGTGTGTGTGTGTGTGTGTGTGTGTGTGTGTGTGTGTGTGTGTGTGTGTGTGTGTGTGTGTGTGTGTGTGTGTGTGTGTGTGTGTGTGTGTGTGTGTGTGTGTGTGTGTGTGTGTGTGTGCAAGCGAGTGTTCTGTCATTTCACTATTTCGGACAGTAGACAAAAGTAGGGCAACAGGAAGCAACACATTTTATAAATGACATTTCTGGAATACACTGGTCTGGCTTTCAGGCAGAAGTAAGGTTTTTGGTTTAGTCCAAAATCTAAAATGATGCATCTCCAAGTGTATTTTTTAGGCCAGTACTATAAGCCAGAGTCATAGCAAATCCATCTTGGGGTTTCTCTTTCATCAACATTTGCACAAGCCTTACAATATCTGTTCATGTCAAATTCTGGCATGTCTAATTGGTTCCAGAAGTTCATAAACCTCTGCCATCAGAAGTTAGTTAGTGGGTGTCACTGTCAAACTAGCCTGGCTGCAGTGAGCGACAAACAAAACTTCCTAATAGAGGTAAGCATTGTGCTGTGAATTGGAGAGCAGTAGAGGTCCGCCAGCTGACACATTCTCGATTAGAAGGACTTGGTTGTAGACAGGGGTTAGCTAGTTCAGATCTACTGATAGTGCCCCTGAGAAACGCAACAGCTGCCTTCTCAATCAGAGGTTGTTCAGAGAGAGAAAGAAAAGCCTATGTCTCTCAACGTTAGCCTCTAAAATAAAAATGTCTGAACATACTACACTGAATAAAAATATGAACGCAACATGTAAAGTGTTGGTCCCATGTTTCATGAGCTGAAATATAATAGACCAGAAATTTGCTGTTCACACAAAAGGGTTATTTCTATTAAATGTTGTGCACAAATGTGTTTACATCCCTTTTAGTGAGCATTTCTCCTTTGCCAAGATAATCCATCCACCTGGCAGGTGTGGCATATAAAGAAGTGGATTAAACAGCATGATCATTACACAGGTGCACCTTGTGCTGGGGACAATACAAGTCTGCTCTAAAATGTGTAGTTTTGTCACATAACACAATGCCACAGATGTCTCAAGTTTTGAGGGAGTGTGCAATTGGCATGCTGACTGCAGGAATGTCCACCAGACCTGTTGCCATAGGATTGAATGTTCATTTCTCTACCTTAAGCCACCTTCGACATCTTTTTAGAGAATTTGGCAGTACATCCTACCGGCCTCACAACCACAGACCACATGTATGGCGTCATGTGGGCAGGCGGTTTGCTGATATAAATGTTGTGAACAGAGTTCCCTATGGTGAGGTTATGGTATGGGCATGCATAATCTACAGACAACGAACACATTTGCATTTTATCGATGGTATAATTTGAATGCACAAAAATACCATGATGAGATGCTGAGACCCATTGTGAGGCCTATTTTTTTTTAAAGATATCTGTGGCCAACAGAGGCATATCTGTATTCCCAGTCATGTGAAATCCATAAATTAGGGCCAATAGATTTATTTTAATTGACTGATTTCCTCATATGAACTGTAACTCAGTAAAATCCATGAAATTGTTGCATGTTGTGTTTATATTTTTGTTCAGTATATATTTACATGTTGAGTAAGGTCAAAGCTTCACGTAGCGTAATACAACATATGGGCAGCATTTTTATTTTCACCTGAAAGTAAGGGACCAGCTTACATTTAAAGGGGCAATTGGAGTCCACCTGTGGTAAATTCAATTGATTGGACATGATTTGGAAAGGCACACACCTGTCTATATAAGGTCCCATAGTTGACAGTGCATGTCAGAGCAAAAACCAAGCCATGAGGTCAAAGGAATTGTCCGTAGAGCTCTGAGACAGGATTTTGTCGAGGCACAGACCTGGTGAAGGATACCAACAAAAAAAATATGCAGCATTGACGGTCCCCAGTGGCCTCCATCTTTCTTAAATGGAAGACGTTTGGAACCACCAAGACTCTTACTGGAGCTGGCTGCCCAGACAAACTGAGCAATCAGGGGAGAAAGGCCTTGGTCAGGGAGGTGACCAAGAACCTGATGGTCACTCTGACAGAGCTTTAATGCTGCCTGGTGCTGGCAGCAGCATACTGTGGGGATGTTTTTCAGCGGCAGGGACTGGGAGACTAGTCAAGATTGAGGCAAAGAACAGAGCAAAATACAGAGAGATCCTTGATGAAAACCTGCTCCAGAGCACTCAGGACCTCAGAATTGGGGCAAAGGTTCACCTTCCAACAGGACAATGACCCTAAGCACACAGCCAAGACAATGCAGTCGTGGCTTCGGGACAAGGCTCTGAATGTCCTTGATTGGGCCAGCCTGAGCCCGGACTTGAACCCAATCGAACATCTCTGAAGAGACCTGAAAATAGCTGTGCAGCAATGCTCCACATCCAACCTGACAGAGCTTGAGAGGATATGCAGAGAAGAATGGAAGAACCTCCCAATATACAGGTGTGCCAAGCTTCAAGGCGTCTGAATACTTTCCGAAGGCACCGTAAGTTCGCTTTAGAGTATCAACAATGCCGGTGTGTGTCCAATTGCATAATCTCTTTCTGTAGTTCACCCGTCTCGCCCACTCATGTCCGTGTGGATCAAAGCATCCATATTCGGACATCCTCAGACATCAGGCTTCGATAAAAAAATCATCTAAAAGTTATGGTAAAATCAAACATTTGAGGCTTTTTATTATTTGGTGTTTCAAATCTAAATAAAGAAAGAATTGTGTACTGTTCAAATGAACATGGTGGGTCAGGACTGATTGAAGTTTACTTTTTTTATTTCACCTTTATTTAACCAGGTAGGCTAGTTGAGAACAAGTTCTCATTTACAACTGCGACCTGGCCAAGATAAAGCAAAGCAGTGTGACACAAACAACAACACAGAGTTACACATGGAATAAACAAACATACAGTCAATAATACAATAGAATAATACAGTCTGTGCAAATGTGGTAGGATAAGGGAGGTAAGGCAATAAATAGGCCGTAGTGGTGAAATAATTACAATATAGCAATTAGACACGGGAGTAATATATATGCAGAAGATGAGTGTGCAAGAAGAGATACTGGGGTGCAAAGGAGTAAAATAAATTAAATAAATAACAGTATGGGGATGAGGTAGTTGGATGGACTATTTACAGATGGGCTATGTGCAGGTGCAGTGATCTGTGAGCTCCTCTAACAGCTAGTGCTTAAAGCTAGTGAGGGAGATATGATTCTCCAGCTTCAGTGATTTTTGCAGTTCGTTCCTGTCATTGGCAGCAGAGAGCTGGAAGGAAAGGCGGCCAAAGGAGGAATTGGCTGTGGGGGTGACTAATGAAATATACCTGCTATACCTGCTTGAGCGCATGCTATGGATGGGTGCTGCTATGGTGACCAGTGAGCTGAGATAAGGCGGGGATTTACCTAGCAAAGACTTTTATAGATGACCTGGAGCCAGTGGGTTTGGCGACGAATATGTAGCGAGGGCCAGCCAACGAGAGCATACAGGTCATGGGGCTTTGGTGACAAAACGGATGGCACTGTGATAGACTGGATCTAATTTGCAGAGTAGAGTGTTGGAGGCTATTTAGTAAATGACATAGCCGAAGTCAAGGATCGGTAGAATAGTCAATTTTACAAGGGTATGTTTGGCAGCATGAGTGAAGGATGCTTTGTTGCGAAATAGGAACCCAATTCTAGATTACATTTTGGATTGTTAATGCTTAATGTGAGTCTGGAAGGAGAGTTTACAGTCTAACCAGTCACCTGGGTATTTGTAGTTGTCCACATATTCTAAGTCAGAACCATCCAAAGTAGTGATGCTGGACGGGCAGGCAGGTGTGGGCAGCGATCTGTTGAAGAGTATGCATTTAGTTTTAATTGCATTTAAGAGCAGTTGGAGGCCACAGAAGAAGTGTTTTATGGCATTGAAGCTCGTCTGGGGGTTAGTTAGCAAAGTGTCCAAAGAAGGGCCAGACGTATACAGAATGGTGTCGTCTGTGTAGAGGTGGATCAGAGAATCACCAGCAGCAAGAGTGACATCATTGATGTATACAGAGAAAAGTGTCGGCCCAAGGATTGAACCCTGTGGCATCCCCATAGATACTGCCAGAGGTTCGGACAACAGGCCCTCCGATTTGACACACTGAACCCTGTCTGTGAAGTAGTTGGTGTACCAGGCGAGGCAGTCATTAGAGAAACCAAGGATATGTTGAGTCTGCCGATAAGAATGTGGTGATTGACAGAGTTCAAACCCTTGGTCAGGTCGATAAATACAGCTACACAGTAATGTCTCTTATCGATCGCGGTTATGATATCGTTTAGGACCTTGAGCGTGGCTGAGGTGCACCCATGACCAGCTCTGAAACTAGATTGCATAGCGGAGAAGGTACGGTGGGATTCGAAATGGTCGGTGATCTGTTTGTTAGCTTGGCTTTCGAAGACCTTAGAAAGGTAGGGTAGGATAGATATAGGTCTGTAGCAGTTTGGGTCTAGAGGTTCTCCCACTTTGAAGAGGGGGATGACCGCGGCAGATTTCCAATCTTTGGGGATCTCAGATGATACGAAAGAGAGGTTGAATAGGCTAGTAATAGGGGTTGCAACAATTTCGGCAGATAATTTTAGACTTGAACCTTTTATGACTAGGGGGCAGAATTTTCATTTTTGGAAAAATAACGTTCCCATAGAAAACAGGATATTTTGTCAGGACAAGATGCTAGAATATGCATATAATAGACAGCTTAGGATATAAAACACTCTACAGTTTCCAAAACTGTAAAAATATTGTCTGTGAGTATAACAGAACTGATATTGCAGGCGAAAGCCTGAGAAAAATCCAATCCGGAAGTGACTCATCTTTTGAAAGCTCTGCGTTCCAATGCGTTCCTATTGAGCAGTGAATGGGCTATCAACCAGATTACTTTTTCTCCGTATTCCCCAAGGTGTCTATAGCATTGTGACGTAGTTTTACGCATTTATGTTGAAGAATACCCGTAAGCGGCTACATTGCGCAACTGGTCACCTGATGGCTCCCAGAGTGATTCTAGATCATTTTAGACTTTAAGTTATGTAATGTTCAACAGAACAAAAAGTTTAAAACACTGACGCGTTTCGCCAGCATGGGCTTTGTCAGGGAGTTCAAAGAGGACTGTTATAGTTATTTTCGAAAGAGAGGGTCCAGATTGTCTAGCCCGGCTGATTTGTAGGGGTCCAGATTTTGCAGCTCTTTCAGAACATCAGCTATCTGGATTTGGGTGGAAGGAGTAATGGGGGAGACTTGGGCAAGTTGCTTTGGGGGGGTGCAGGGCTGTTGACCGAGGTAGGGGTAGCCAGGTGGAAAGCATGGCCAGCCGTAGAAAAATGCTTATTGAAATGATCAATTATCTCATACTTATGGTTATGAGCTGAGTGATCTACATTTCCATGCCTGGTAATGTATGATCACAGCCTATGCTGTTTCTACTTTAGATGCATCTTTAGGCCATGATCGCCCAGGCAGAATAAATGTTGACCATACTGTAAGAACCACCCAAACTGACTGAATTGGGAATGTACTGAAATTGCATCAAAACACAGCTTCTACTCAGCAAATATAATTATTGCTCTTCTCTGCTTTAAAAGCCACATTTTCTCCCATAAGATCAACATTTTGTCTCCACAATGTAACTTCAACTGACTGCTTCCCAACCAGTTTTCCTGATATAAAAGCAGACACTTACACAAGGCCCCTGAAATAGTCAAACTCCCTCTCCCAGCCACCCAATAATATGCTATGGTGTATGTATAGCCGTCTCAATAACACAATAACCCTGCATAACATTAAAATGTCAGAGTATTTCATAGTGACTGAAATCTTTGTTGGCTACCAGTCATGCTGAATCCTCTGAGCATAGCCATTCAACCGTGTATTTGTCTCAGCACAATGTTTGTTTTGACTACAGGGGTTCAGATTCTATCTACAAGAAGACAAAACTCTTTATGCATCTGCTACCCTAAGAGAACATCAGGTGCCACTCACTGATAAAACCGTTCATGACACATGTTGCAAACGGGAACCTACTTAACTTAAACCATTTACAGAATTTCCTATGGATAATGCAAAAAAGCTAAGAAAAACAAAAAGACTATAAGAAATATAACAATCCTCTTTGTACTCCCTGACCAAGGCCATGCCACCGAAATGCGCCAGTGTTTTTAACTTTTTGTTCTATTGAACATTCCATAACTTAAAGGCATTTAAACTAATTATATGAAGAGTTCATTGGTCATTTTTTTTAAAGACCATTTAACCCTTTCACCAAAGAGCTCCTTAATACCTAGAGAGTTCTACTGTTGTATCCCAGCAGCATTCCCTTTCGTAATTTTTTTCTACTAAAATAATGAATGTTGGAATTAATTTGATAATAAAACAGTGCCTACTGTGTTAAACTGACGACAAGTTCTACTTTCAACGGATTCACAGAGCAAGACTAATCTTGTCCAACCCCAGTGAACCCCAGATATAGGTTTTGATTGAATAGGTCATTGTGTCTACCACAGCTGTTGTTCACACCATGCTTTTGGCTGGACTATTCTCCATCAACAGTGCCAATCAATTATATTTCCTGTTTTATGGTTACATAAGCTTCTGTTCTGTTGGAGTCCTTTGCTAAGTGGCGCATTGGGAAAAAAAGGAATTTAGTTAGACATGGAAGGATCCCAGAGCAAATGTTGTGGCATAACTGATGTTGATTCATTTGAAGCTGCGTAAAACGAGTGTAGATGAGATGTGTTATAGCTCACACATGTAATGGTGATGATCTTGAACACATTCTCTACAGCCAATGGTTGGCTTCCAATACAGGAAGTTAGTATGATTCTCCATATCAACACTGCCCCAGGTTGTAAAAACATAACACTCTCAGGATCCAGGGCTTGTTTCAGACACCCTGCTACACATCTTATGATACATAGACTAGATGTCATTGTCAAAATACATTTAGTCTCACCTGGGACCAAAACATTCTTCATGTCTAGATTTCATATTTTCCACCTCAAACGGATCCAATTCTTCTCAGAAAACCACTCCAGGGCCCAAAAGTTATCTATCTGGATTTCGCTTATCCGATGGGATTAAATGCATAGAAATGGAATGAATAGAATGGACAAATCATTAACTTGAGTGGGGAATCCTCTTCTATTTTTATTTATTTCATCCTGTTTGATAGGTGAAATATAGATCACTTTTGAAAAACTGGGCCCAGGACATTTATCAAATGAACATCCTAGAATCCCAATGTTCCAATGACATACAAAAAAAACCTCACATTCTCATTCACACACAAATGGCCAAATGGAAATACATGCCGCTTGATCTATGGAATACGCATTATTTCCATTTCTAATGAGCCACAAAGTTAACGGCATCTAGTGAAAAGCCATTGGAATACTAAGGGAACAGAGTCTGTATTCTAGAAGCTGCTCTCTGCTGAGCTCTTGTAATACCCTCCTCCATCATGGATGAACCGGACTCAACAGGACCAGGCACGTACTGGAGAGATGAATATACATCTCACTCAGTGCGTTATCAAGGCCAGACCTGGTGCGCTCATTCGATTGAATTCCATCTCTGCACTCGCTGACGGGGTCTAGCGGTTTTAATTGAGTTGTTTAGTATCTTCAAAATGGCTATTTAATCCTGGTCTGCATATCAAAGGCTCGAAATGAGGAGCCTGGCCAAACTCACCGATTTAGGAATCTCCGCTAGGTTTTAATTGGATATAATTATCATTCACAGGCTAAACTCTACAGGGGACTCAGGGTCAAAGGATTAACATTTTTGTTTGACATTTAATTGAATTGGTCACTCTTTGTACGTTCGCATAGATAAGTCTAAGGTGATTGTGGAAAACAAACAGAACCTTAATCATTCACATTACATTTAAGTAATTTAGCAGACGCTCTTATCCAGAGCGACTTACAAATTGGTGCATTCACCTTATGACATCCAGTGGAACAGCCACTTAGTGGAACAGTGGAGCAGCCACAATAGTGCATCTAAATCTTTTAGGGGGGGTGAGAAGGATTACTTAATCCTTCTTTATATATGGTACTTCTAAATAAACTATTGGCTAGTCAATTTGATTCATGGTGTTAAGGTTCTATATTTATTTTCTTAGTCAACCTTGTGTTCTGTTTTGTTGTGTTCTTGAACATAGCCCTGTCTTTCATTTTTGTTAATTGATTTCACCTGTGTTAGTTACTCACCTGGTCTCATCAGCTCCTTATTTAGTTCAGTTCATTCTGTTTGTGCCTTTGTGAGGTATTGTTCGATTTGACTCTACTAAGCCTTTTCCCAGCTCGTTTGTGAGAACCAGTTATAGCCTTCAATTCAAGTTTTGATTCACCTGCATGTTTGCCTAACTGTGTATGACCATTGCCTGCCTGTGACCAGGCTTTCTGTGAAGGCAAAATAAACACCTACAGTGTTCTGCAAGTGAATCTACACCTTTATCTCCCTGAGTGTTCATTACACATGGCAGCTGCTTCATGCTGTGTAATTCTCTGTAACGGAACCATAAGGCTTTTCCTCTCAAACTGGATTGCTGGTGCAAGGTGTTAGCAATCTTATTAACGTGGCCTGTCCAAGCAAACAGTGATTTGATCCAGCTGGGATCACACTGCTAGCATCTGCAACCTCCCTAACACCCCACCGATAACCTCTCCCTCACCTCGGAGAGATGTAATTGGCTGGGTGTCAAGTTTGCTTACACTCCTCTGTGGTAGGTGTATAGTGCAGAATTAATAGCAGACGGAGGTCAGCCCATAATCACCGTGATGAATAAGGAGGATCCTTTTGGGTTTACACAGGAGGGCTGCCAAAAAATTATATCGACCCCCTTTGTGCCTTCTCTGGGGTCTATATGTTCTCATCTCAAGGTTGAGACTGACAGACAGCCACTGGCTTAAGGGGTATGGACACTTGCCATTATTTATTAATCTGTTTGACACTTTAATAATTTTGCTAAGGAAATTAAAGATTCCTAGATGTAACAGAATGTGTTCTTAAATGCATTAGTCTTGCAAATTGAATGAGTCTCTCAATGTCCTATGAGATCAGGAGGAAGAGGGAAACAGTGTATATATATCTCATCACAACCAGTCAAAATTCAGGTGGCGAGGAAAAACAGTAGCATAACAAAGTGGTTCGATCGTGGATCGTCTGTTTTTTCTAGTGCTTTTGTCAAGCCACCCGTAAAGTAGGCGGCTGTGTAAGATCAGCTGTGAGTTATACGGGGCTAATTAATGTGGGCTGTGACAGGCTGAGCGTTGGCTACTTCCCCTTATCTCCATCAGCTACTCCTGGCCGCTTAGCAACGTCACCCTCCTTATTCATGGCCCCACAATTAGATGATATATTTTGGGCTGGGTGAAAGTGGTCACAGTTGTCCTGCATGGCTGCATAAGGATACTACTGAGCCACCACACTGTCCTTCGTCGGCAGTCTTGAGCCTGTGACTTGTTGGACACTTGAGGTAGGTCAGACTGGCTAGACTTCTCCTGACCAGGTTAACAGTTAAGTCCCCTTTAAATCAGTGACTTGGAGAGATAAATTTGAATTATATTTGCGCATTAGCTAAATGAAATTGCCCTGCTCCTGACTATCAAGAGAAACATTAATAAAGATGTGGAGATCAGCACGACTTGGCATGACCCTCTTTCAAATAGAATGTGCCAAGGTTCAAAGTCCTGCAGTTGAGACTCTGGTGGGAGAGCCCATCTCCACTCTAAACAGGGCATTAACTTCAGGAAGTTTCTATGGCTGCCAAAGTCAATAAATTGTGCACTGAGGTACAATAACTTTTAGCGATATCATCAGTTGATGGAAATGGGGTGTTTGAAGGGCTAAGGTACCGCATTATGCGCATCATTGAATTTATCATAGGAGAGCTTGAACCCAACATTGTGCCAAGGAGGAAGGTTATAGACTGAGAATAATTTAGCAGTAGTTGGCACAGCAGATAATCCACAGCAGATACTGAAGACAACCAGAGCAAATGCATACAGCAGTTATGCTGTAAAAGTCCCTATGCTGTTTTGCCCAACAAAACCATCACTCCTTGATCTGATTTGAGCATAATCACACTGTGCTTTCAGGGCTGTTCAATCTGACTAATATCACATGAGTTGGCATGTAAAAATAAACGTCCCTTTTTCAGGACCCTGTCTTTCAAAGATAATTCATAAGAATCCACAGATCTTCATTGTGAAGTGTTTAAACACTGTTTCCCATCCTCGTTCAATGAACCATAAACAATTAATGAACATGCACCTGTGGAACGGTCGTTAAGACACTAACAGCTTACAGACGGTAGGCAATTAAGGTCACAGTTATGAAAATGTAGGACACTAAAGAGGCCTTTCTACTGACTCTGAAAAACACCAAAAGAAAGATACCCAGGGTCCCTGCTCATCTGCGTGAACGTGCCTCAGGCATGCTGCAAGGAGGCATGAGGAGTGTGGATGTGGCCAGGGAAATACATTGCAATGTCCGTACTGTGAGATGCCTAAGACAGTACTCCAGGGAGACAGGACGGACAGCTGATCGTGCTCACAGTTGCAGACCACGTGTAACACCTGCACAGGATCGGAACATCCGAACATCACACCTGCGGAACAGGTACAGGATGGCAACAACAACTGCCCGAGTTACACCAGGAACACACAATTCCTCCATCAGTGCTCAGATTGTCAGCAATAGGCTGAGAGAGGCTGGAGTGAGGGCTTGTAGGCCTGTTGTAAAGGCAGGTCCTCACCAGACATCATTGTCAACAACGTCGCCTATGGGCACAAACCCACCATCGCTGGACCAGACAGGACTGACCCTCTCTTTGTTCAGGGACACATTATTCAATTTCTGTTAGGCACATGTCTGTGGAAATATTTACACATGTTAAGTTTGCTGGAAATAAACGCAGTTGACCGTGAGAGGACGTTTTTTTTTGTTGCTGAGTTTATTTAACACTCTGGGGGAATGAAAAGGCCCCATCAACAGATGAGGTGCCCTGTCAGGTATAACCACACACAGGCCACCATCACCCTACCCCAAAACACAGGCCACCATCACCCTACCCCAAAACACAGGCCACCATCACCCTACCCAAAAACACAGGCCACCCACCACCAACCCACCCAAAACACAGGCCACCACCACCCCACCTAAAACACAGACCACCACCACCCCACCCAAAACACAGACCACCACCCCACTCAAACCATGAATAACTATTATTTTGATCTTTATTTAACTAGGCAAGTCAGTTAAGAACAAATTCTTATTTTCAATGACGGCCTAGGAACAGTGGGTTAACTGCCTGTTCAGGGGAAGAATAACAGATTTGTACCTTGTCAGCTCAGGGATTTGAACTTGCAACCTTTCTGTTACTAGTCCAACACTCTAACCACTAGGCTACCCTGTAAGTGTCATTTGACAGAGAAGCGTCTTTTTGTATTTTGACAAAAATGTTGATAACTGAATAAAATAAGTAATGTAAACATTTTATCACCAGGAAATCTAGTGCCTGAAATCAGGCACTGTACTCTTAAGAGGTTTGCTTAATGGAATTTCCCTGTTGTGATCTAATTTCCCTGATGTGATGAATTGTCCCTGTTACTAGCTATTGTGTTATAGTCTCACAGCAATAAAACAACCCACAAAGCCAACTGATCGTGAGAACATATACATCTGAAATCCTTACATGATCAAATATCACATGCTGTGTATGAACCTTCTTTGATTCTACGGTATTAGTCACATGTTGGATCTTTATTCAGCTAATTACATCCACGGCACAACCAGGTGTGTACAGCTGTCCTTTTCCTGCAATGATCTATTCAACCTCTGTTCGACCTCTGTTCAGATGTTGAGGTGTCACCTGCTTCGGTGGCTACAGCACCTGATTATTGACATTTGTTTCATCATGCTACGCAACTCAGTATACCGCTCCAACTCCCCTTCGTTGGGTTGCATAGGAACCATTAACTTTAACAAAACTGCATTTTCAAAACCAGCCATTTTAGTGCTCAATAATGACTTATTTCTTATAGTGTCATGAATTACTACTTCGTCAACATATAGATTGAATATATTTGACAAACAATTCTCATTGTTCTGAGAAGCAACGTGTCCTCAACTAAATGGATCTACAGCTCTGGAGTCACAATCCCTTCGCCTGTTTAGAAGGCTGAACGTAAACATATCAGACATACAGTTCCTTTGAGAGAGAAACAGATCCACTCCATTAAATCCCTCATCTGTATCCTCTCCTCGTCCCTACCCCCATAAGCACAGAGCAAATAGCAGCCTTCCTCTGGGAAATAAAGGACCTTCTCAGAAAGGGAAGTCATCACCAGTTGTGCTCTGTGGAAATCAGGCCAGTACCATTGCTTTGGGCATTATTCCTTTAAAAAAACAAGTTATATTATACTGGTATACTGGTACTGGAAACACCATTGTCAGAATCATCATTATCATTGCCCTTCCTATTCCCTGGCTACCTTGAGTCAGCAGGCGTGATCTCCGAGAGCAACGGGGTCTGGGTCGCTGCGCGTTCAGCCCCCATACACTTTCCCAACCACTGCGGAGCGAGTCAGTACAATGTGTCTATACTTGTACGTGCAGTCATCAAGTATAATTCATGTTTGTTAAGTAAATATAGTGAATATATCTTATGATTATTAAATGAAATTAACAACAGCTCATTCTAAACCCCCTGTGTTCTTCACACACTGAGCTGAAAAAGTAATTGGGGGAGGGTGGGGCAACTCGCAGGCAAACATGTTAGTGGGCCCCCTCATGACTGCAGGCCTCTTGACTGTAGAGATTTTTTGTGGTTGTTGTAGTTTTACAGTTAATTTCCTGCAATTGTACACATTTTGCAATGACTACATTGTAGAATAATAGTGAAGACATCATAACTATGAAATAACACATACATTTTGTCACTCTCACACAGACAAAGCTGTCATCAAGGCAAAGTGTGGCTACTTTGAAGAATCTCAAATATAAAATATTTGATTTGTTTAACACCTGTTTGGTTACTACATGATTCCATATGTGTTATTTCATAGTTTTGACGTCTTCACTATTATTCTACAATGTAGAAAATAGAACAAAATAAATAAAAACCCTTGAATGAGTTGGTGTATCCAAAACGTTTGACTGGTACTGAATCTGTGTGAGAGTGACTAACAAAGTCAATGGGGTCCCCCTGGAGGCCAGGGCACCTGGGCATTTGTCCTACATACCCAGTCTCTAATTCGACCATGATTATTACAAGTTTAGATAGCTGGCTCGACTAACTTAACAATATAAACAATGTTAGCTGACATGGGCTAATTGAGTGATTGTCAGTGATTGACAAAACAAGAAAAAATGCAGATGGACAACCACATTTCCAAATTCCACTTTGTGTATTCTACTTATTCGACTTTTCTAACTCTCAACAGTAAGTTGAGACCAACACTGAGTTCCTATTTTTTGGGGTCGTGGGCCGCCTAGTTGCTGCAGGGCTCTAAGCGGTCACTTATATCGCTTAGTGGCTAGGGCCGGCTCTGACTGAGCTTCTAGAACATCTGAGTTGTTCTCATGGTAAGGACACTGTCAAATTACTGAGGGCAGCTGCACTTTGAAATATGCATCAGCCGTAAAAGACTGGCAAACGTCAACATCAGTTTCAATTAGCTCTCAGTTGCCACGTATCATATCATCATGATTTTACATGCTCTGCATATTTATTTTAAGTATGTTTCAACCTAAAAATATGATACAACTCTGCAACCCCAACACAGCAAGTATGGTTGATGATTGAGGTGGATGGCTGGTGCATGATGATGAGGAAAGAAATGAAAATAAAGCAACATTTGTCAACATTACTGGGATTGTAAAATGGTTATCCAACCAATGGAACTGTAATGGGACTCTCGGCAGTTGGTGTTTTGATTTTCTCCCTCCTTTATGAGAGCAAGGAGGGCGGTCTATCCTGGCAGCTGCTTCTGCTGCACTTATCTATTGATCCTCTACAATAAGCACTTAAAGGGTGTCTTGAAGGCAAGATAGACCCAGGGAGCAGTGGGTTGACATGGACTGGCTGAACTTTTTGTTGTGACAGATGAGACATTTTAGCTAATTAAATAACTGTTTGGAGAGATTCGATGCATGCTAAAGTAATTGAGATTGGTGGCAGCCAATGATGAGAGAAAAACAAAATGCCTGTCTGTATTAATGTCTTACGGGATTTGTTTCTAGGTGTGTACCGCTAGGGATAGCTGGTTAAATGAGCTAAAGTGATCTCACTGTCAGGTTTATCAACTGGAATAGTAGAGCATGGGTCAAAGGAGATATCTCGTATTGGTGCAGAAGCAAGAGAAGTCCTAACCATCATAGTGATTTTATTCCCTGGGAATCGACTCCTTGACAAGACAGTTGGTGTTAAAACTAAGTGTCAATTATGAAATGGGCTGTTTAAATTTGATTTGATTTAACCTTTATTTAACTAGGCAAGTCAGTTTAAGAACAAATTCTTGTTTTGCAATGACGTTCTGATAGAATTAACCCAGCTGTTTGCACGTCTAGACTAACAGGTGTGCGACATCCATCTTGCGAGAGGACCGAAGATGAAAAATCTAATGCCATTAGGTGCTGATGAAAGAAGTGAAATGTTTGAGCAGCTGTTTTGCCTGGGGTACGTGCTGCTGAGTACTGGATGGACAATGCACTGTTCTTGTCATGAATAAATGAATTATGAATCTTTCTATACGCAGCAGTTGAAGACTTTGCATATACAAACTGACACAGTGTCTACAGAGAAGCACCGCAAGAGAGAAATAAGAGGGCGCTGTGTTATCCTAGTCAACCCCCCCCCCCCCACACACACACACACACACACTGTCCACTGCATTCAGACCACTCCCACTCACTCTGGAAGTGGAATGCTTTTGGCAGCTGTTTGAGTAGGCTTGAATCTGAACCCTCAACATAAAGTGAGTTTAGAGACAAAGGGCATTTATGTGCTGTGTTTTCAAATGAGCACATAAGGATTTGTGATTGCTAACACTCTAGCCTGTATTGTGGGCTGCACAATACATAGGTGAAATTGTACTCATCGGGTAATGAACAAATAAATAGTCCGTATAAAACAGAAGGGAGTCAATCATAAAGCCCATCTGTAGTACTGAAGGAATATCATTTTTACCCCCTACACCTGGTAAATGTGTTTGATTGAATAGTATACAGTATTTGAGGATGTTAAAAAGGAACATAAGCAGGATACAAAGTGCACTATTCGATATCTGAATAGTTACCTCGGTTCACGCTGCCTCTGGGTATATGTACCTGGCATTTCATTAGCCACTAAATAGACAGGCTGCGTTTTCTCGATCAACCTCAGGTGTTGCTGCCATGCTAGCAGAAATGCAGAGGTGTGACATTGTTGCGCTGACTGCAGGAATGCTATCTACACCGGGTTCCCGATACCACGCAGTCTTGTTTACCACATTCCAGTTGCGGTGAGACAGGCTTTGATTGACCCCTGAATCCCAGCTAACCCGTGTCATGCACACAAAGACGACCTCAGACCGCGGTAAGGTAATCCGACAGGCATCTACCCATTCTCCCCTCTCTCCTCCTCGCGTAACCACCCTGCTCACCTGGGCGGCCAGATGACCTTGGGCTATCTTAGTCGCGGAGGGATGGCAAACACACACACAGCACCAACTGCAAGTCAGTCTTACACACTTCAGACAACTCCCGTATCTCATTGCTCTCCTCGACAACATGAAAGATGCAGGTGACTTGTCTTTCTGAGTCCTGCATCAAAAAGCTCTGACACATTTTAATGCCTAAGGACCCGCACGATGGCCTTAGGGATGAAAGAATACTTTCCCGCTATTCAAAGGAGCCACTGTTCCTGAATACTTTATCATGTCTTGTGTAAACAATGGGGAAGTCTCTCCCTTAATTAGTAAAGAAGACTGATTTGCCTTGCTGACAGTTGGCTCAATGAACCTAATTGTGAGTCATTTCACAGAGGCAAAATGTGCTGCTTGGCTGATGGCCTGAATGCCTCTATTTTACACAATCATGAACTATACCCAGCTAGCACATAACATTCTGAGAACCATATATTTCTTCGAGCTTGGTGAGAGCGTGGTTGTCTTAAAGTTAATTTGCATACAACCGTCCCACAATGTTCTGGGAATGGTGAAGGATAGTTGCTTGCCTTTGGAACATTCTCAGCACATTTAAATGCGGAAGAGACATTTATTTTGAATGCATTCAGTTGTACAACTGACTAGGTATCCCCCTTTCCCCTTTCCCCTGTAAATTGGACAGTGCAGTTAGATTAACATGAATTTAAGCTTTCTGTCCATATAAGACATGTCTATATCCTGGAAAGTTTGCTGTTATTCCAGTCACACTAGCGCATGTTAGCAACAACTGTCCCTTTATAGGGACACCAATCCTACGGGAACTGAATCAGAGAGGTGCGGGGGGCTGCCATAATCGACATCCACGTCTTCGTACGCGGGGAACAGTGGGTTAAATGCCTTGCTTAGGGGTAGAATTACAGACTTCTACCTTGCTAGCTCGGGGATTCGATCCAGCAACCTTTCGGATACTGGCCCAACGCTCTAATAAACTGGTCCTGAAAATCTCTAAAACTAAGGGCATTGTATTTGTTACAAATCATTCCCTAAATTCTAATCCTCAACTGAATCTGGTAAACAACGGTGTGGCTGTTGAACAAGTTGAGGAGACTAAATTATTTGGCGTTACCTTAGATTGTAAACTGTCATGATCAAAACATATACAGTTGAAATTGGAAGTTTACATACACCTTAGTCAAATACATTTAAACTCAGTTTTTCCACAATTCCTAAACATTTAATCCCAGCAAACATTCCCTGTCTTAGGTCAGTTTGGATCACCAATTTATTTCAAGAATGTGAAATGTCAGAGTAATAGTAGAGAATGATTTATTTCAGCTTTTATTTCTTTCATCACATTCCCAGTGAGTCATGAGTTTACAGACACTCAATTAGTATTTGGTAGCATTGCATTTAAATAGTTTAACTTGGGTCAAACATTTCGGGTAGCTTTCCACAAGCTTCCCACAATAAGTTGGGTGAATTTTGGCCCATTCCTCCTGACAGAGCTTGTGTAACTGAATCAGGTTTGTAGGCCTCCTTGCTCGCACACGCTTTTTCAGTTCTGCAGACACATTTTCTATAGGGTTGAGGTCAAGGCTTTGTGATGGCCAATCTAATACCTTGACTTTGCTGTCCGTAAGCCATTTTGCCACATCTTTGGAAGTATGCTTGGGGTCATTGTCCATTTGGAAGAACCATTTGCAACCAAGCTTTAACTTCCTGACTGATGTTTTGAGATGTTGCTTCAATATATCCACATAATTTTCCTGCCTCATGATGCCATCTATTTTGTGATGCACACCAGTCCCTCCTGCAGCAAAGCACCCCGACAACATGATGCTGCCACCCCCCTGCTTCACGGTGTTCTTCGGCTTGCAAGCCTCTCCCCTTTTCTTCTAAACCTAATGATTATCATTATGGCCAAAGAGTTCTATTTTTGTTTCATCAGACCAGAGGACATTTCTCCAAAAAGTACAATCTTTGTCCCCATGTGCAGTTGCAAACTTTTTTTATAGTGGTTTTGGAGCAGTGGCTTCTTCCTTGCTGAGTGGCCTTTCAGGTTAGGTCGATATAGGACTCATTTTTACTGTGGATATAGATATTTTTGTACCCGTTTCCTCCAGCATCTTCACACGGTCCTTTGCTGTTGTTCTGGGATTGATTTGCACTTTTCGCACCAAAGTACGTTCATCTCTAGGAGACAGAATACGTCTCCTTCCTGAACGGTATGATGGCTGTGTGGTCCAATGGTGTTTATACTTTCATACTATTGTTTGTACAGATGAACGTGATACATTCAGGCGTTTGGAAATTGCTCCCAAGGATGAACCAGACTTGTGGAGGTTTACATTTTTTTCCGAGATCTTGGCTGATTTCTTTTGATTTTCACATGATGTCAAGCAAAGAGGCACCAAGTTTGAAGGTAGGCCTTGAAATACATCCAGAGGTACACCTGCAATTGACTCAAATGCTGTCAATTAGCCTATCAGAAGCTTCTAAAAGCCATGACATAATTTTCTGGAATTTTCCAAGCTGTTTAAAGGCACAGTCAACTTAGTGTATGTAAACTTCTGACCCACTGAAATTGTGATAAGTGAAATAATCTGTCTGTAAACAATTGTTGGAAGAATTACTTGTGTCATGCACAAAGTAGATGTCCTAACCGACTTGCCAAAACTATAGTTTGTTATCAAGAAATTTGTGGAGTCGTTGAAAACAAGTTTTAATGACTCCAACCTAAGTGTATGTAAACTTCCGACTTCAACTGTATATTCAGTGGTAGTAAAGCTGGGGAGAGGTCTGTCCGTAATGAAGAGACGCTCTGCTTTTTTGACGCCACACTACAAAAAGCAAGTTCTGCAGGTAGTTTTGTCTAACCTCTATTATTGTCCAGTTGCGTGGTCCAGTGCTGCAAGGAAAGACCTAGTTAAGCTGCAGCTGGCCCAGAACAGAGTGCCACGTCTTGCTCTTCATTTTAATCAGAGGGCCGATGTAAATACTATGCATGCCAGTCTCTTTTGACTAAGGGCACTTATTTTTATAAGAAACAATGTGTTGAAAATCCCAAATTGTTTGCATAGTCTACTTACACACAGCTCTGACACCAGGGGGTCTTTTCACAGTCCCCAAAATCCAGAACAAATTCAAGAAAGCAGACAGTATTATTGTTACGGATACCAGTATCCTGTGTGTGTATACTGTGTGTGTATCCTGTGTTCTTTTCTCTCCTTCTCCCCTCATAGGTGAAAATCATCACTCCCCAATCAGTCACCAATCCAATCATCAATCAGAAGACACACCTCCTCCTGTTTCCTACCCTATCACAGTTCCTTTCCCTTGGTTTAAAAACCCTGTCAGTTGTTTGTTCTAGAGCTCAATTTCTCTGTAAATGCCATGTCTGTAGGTCTCTGTGTTTTACTCTCTCTTTGTGTATGAACCTCTCTTTGTGTATGAACCTCTCTTTGTTTATGAACCTCTCTTTGTGTATGAATCTCTCTTTGTGTATTAACCTCTCTTTTGTTTCAGCACCTCCATAGCACTTTGTCATCACCTGTGAGTATTGTTATGGTGTTTGTTTGCTGGTGGGAAAAGGGGAAACCAAGACAAGTCGCCCATGGACATACACTACCCGTAGGTAAACTTTGTAAAATACACTAGTTAGAACTGGGTGGACCACCCACTGTATTTTTGGTTAGTTAGCTGTTAAAGTAAAAGTAGGCTAGTCTAGTTTAGGGGTGTTTTTGAATACTTATTGTTTCTTTCCTTGGTCCAGCTCAGCCCCTTTTCCTGCTCCCCCCATTACCGTGTGTTTACTAATAAACCCTGAGTTTGACGGTAGATTTCTGTTGTCCTGGTTATTTCATTCTCACTTTTACTTTGTCGCTATTATAAATTGCATGAGTTGTGTTACGGGTCTCATTACCATCCCGCCTAGACTGTCGGGCCAAAAGGGATTCGTAACAATTATACAGAGCCCTTATTGCATGGAACTCCATTCCATCTCATATTTCTCAAATAAACAGCAAACCTGGTTTCAAAAAACCGATAAAGCAACACTTCATGGCACAACGCCTCTCCCCGTTTGACCTAGATAGTTTGTGTGTCTGTATTGATATGGAGGCTACATGTGCCTGTAAAACATTTATGCTGTTCTTGTCTAATTTTAATGTTCTGTATTATGTCATGTTTTGTGTGCAAAACACAACAGCTAATGGGGATCCTAATACAATACCAAAAACATACGTTCCCACAACTTCCAAGAAACCAAATATGCTAGCTGGGTGTTCTCTGTAATTGAAAAGTCACAATCCAACTGCGTTTCGCTGAAGTAAACCATCTAGATAATAACAGACTTTCAGAGTGAAGAAAACAATGCTATGAGTTCAACATAATCACTTAAACAGTGACTAAGTCAATTGACTCCTGAAAGCAAATTCTGTAGTCAAACCTCATTTTAGAATGCCAACAACACTGTATCAGAAAGTATGTTGTAAAGGAAATCATTTTAGCCTGTTTTGTGTAGTGAAATTGCATTTGTTAAAATCCATATGTGGATGACTAAGTAGCAAGCTACCAACCTAATAAACGTATAACAAGCTAATAAACATGATTTTTATGATTACATATTACGGCAATTGCATATTTCACATACCATATTACACCGATATATAATGCTAGCCCCTCATGTATTTGGGGTTATTTTGCTGGGTATTAAATGGCTAACATGGACAATGGCAAATACTTGTACCGCATTTTGCTAATGCTGCCACAATTAACACTTATGATATCATAAAATCCCCTTGGCATCTCTCAGCGGCACCATAATCAGCTCAAATTGCTTTTGTGCCACCTAAGCATATTCAGGCCTCCCCGAATGCCTTGGCCAGAGACCATTTTGCTCAGTTGACAACAAACCCAAGTCCATCAAAACAAGTTTGATAAACGGCCTCTGCTTGTGTATAGAGAAACAATAGATCATTTACTGAGACTCCATCCTTGTTTCCAGAACAATAGCTCAAAATGTTATTCCTATTTCCCCACAGTGCATAATACACACAGTACTGCACCTACACATCTCTGTGGATGATTCTCAACGACTCACAATACCAATAATACTGTACATCCAACAGTGTCTCGTGTAGCTCAGTTGGTAGAGCATGGCACTTGCAACACCAGGGTAGTGGGTTCAATTCCCACAGGGGACCAGTATGAAAAAGAACAGTATAAAAATCTATACATCCCCTGCTGTAAGTCGGTCTGGAGAAGGGTGTGTGCGTAGTGATGTTAATAGTACTATTTACAGGACATGAAATCAGCATTAGCTTTATTTACATGTACTATAACAATACTCCAGCAAGTTAAGATATTTTGATACATCACTGAGGTGCGAATGAGCATCTGATAGAGCACAGCTGTTTTTCCGTTGTTGGACGTGATGGCTGGCACTGGAGATACACTCAAGGAAAGACATTCTACACTCAAGGAAAGACATTCTACACTCAAGGAAAGACATTCTACACTCAAGGAAAGACATTCTACACTCAAGGAAAGACGTTCTACACTCAAGGAAAGACATTCTACACTCAAGGAAAGACATTCTACACTCAAGGAAAGACATTCTACACTCAAGGAAAGACATTCTACACTCAAGGAAAGACGTTCTACACCTTTGATCAAAGAGATACTGTACAAGCAATGCGTTCAAGCGAGTAGAGGGTTTCGTGTTTGTACAGTGACATTGAATCCCATTCTGGGGAGAGGATGTTTTTCCAAGGAATGTCAGAGATAAAACAGGATTTGTTACATGATAGAGATCTGCGTTATGGTGTGAGAATTGCACATTATTGCCTCCAAACCAAATGAATATCTTTCACAGACGTGTGGAAAGTTCTACTCAAATCGTTATCTGTTATCTGTTATCCAAAAAAATAAACAAAATGGACTGTCAAGAGTTGAATTATATTCACCCACATTCACCTTCTGAACCTGTTCTGAGTCAGTGTTCTCCATTAGCTATTGAAGTCAAGTCTGTCAGTCATTTAGTTCAGAATAGACATGAGGTTGTTCATCTAAGAATTCACCATTATAGCGCCACTCTGCAGTTTCTACTGTAGTTTTTTTTGTAGTCGTGGAGACAGATTCTGTGCACGTCAATACTCCATGTTAAGCACGTCCATGGGTTTTGTCACTATGCCGACAAAACATAAAGTGAAGCTGAAGAGGAGAGGGCCCTCGCACAGAGGCCATTATTGCCCCGAACCCAGTGACTTCTGTAGAGTATGCATTTAACTAGAAACATGACAAGGAGCACATAAGCGAGTTCACATGCACAATTTTGTCATCTGAAGTGGAAATCACACTCCCACCACAGAGCAGGCTGGACACATTAGCCAGGGGTCGGAAATTACAGAACATCTCCCAACCTCAATGGAACTCTGCATGTGCTTGCCAAACTCCTGGACCCACTTCCTGGACTCACTGAAACTCCTATTCCCTTCTCATATGGGCAAAAAAATAGGTTTTGTCCAGACATTATTATTATTGGCTTATCGACCAGAAATGTGATATTTGTTTTCCTTTGTACAGTAGCATGACAAATTTGATCTAATTCATTGATTTTTATTCCAGCTGTGATTTTAAAGTTTGGGGGATTGAGGTGGAATGTTCCTTTTCTTTTATCTTGACATTTTTTACCCCAGGCACCTTATTGGTTGAAGTACATTTGACACCGGTGAAACTCCAAAAATGCTTCCACAGTTAAACTTGGTTTAATGGAGTGCCTCAGGGATTGGTCCTTATCCCAACACTTTTCCAATCCGCCACCAGGCAGGATATGTGATCACTGAATCGGAGAAGACAGTATTGTTCTTTCCTAGGAGACTTATGTGCTTGCCCCCACAGTCAGAACATTAAAATAAGGCTCTTGGGCACAACATTTCCATGGATGTAATATTGTAAAAGATATCACATTCATCCTTAAGAAATGTGGAATGCATTTGTTTGGGTGATTGAGAAGTGTGAAATGTTAGGAAAAGCAAAGATGGTGGAATATAATTAAGCACAGGTAATATGAGGCAATATTTTAATTATGTGAAGCCCTTTAACCGGCATAACACCCACATAGAAAAAGACTAATTTCACATTTTAATGCTGAAAAGGTGGAAATATTGATGCCAACACAACAGTGCTGCATGATGTTGCTCGTCCATCTGGGTGAGAATGAAATATCTCAAGCTCACTGTCATTAATGAATGGTAATTAACAATGCTGTAAACATCAGAGTTGATGTACTTCGATATTCATCAGTCTAATTGTAGACATAATTGCTCAGCCTCAGCCTGATACACTGCACCTCCTTCGAACCTATAACTCCACATTTCAAGCAGAATCCAAATGCAGCGTGAAGATTCCAATCATCAATGTGTATGTGTCATTAAACAGCCCGAATAAAAACCCTAACCGCAATACCTGCTTAATGGAATATCTTTATGGCTTGTAAAACGATGCCCTTGACGTGGCATACAACAGGTCCACTGCAGTTTTCTTCACATCAACATTTTATGGTTGTGGAGGGGAAGGGTGGTGGTTTATGACACCAAGCACAACTTTGCATTCCTAAATAATTGACGAGCTGCGACGAAGCCTCAAACGTACTTACAGATTGAAAAGAATATCCTTTAAAAAAATGATTTATACGTCTTCTGCAATCGCTCAAAATCGCCAAGAACTGATTCAAGTTGAAGATACTACCTTCAAACAAAAGTGAATACACAAAATCATCATGATCATAACTGTGGCGGCAAATTCATACACTTTCTACTCTACGAGCATTATATAGTGTGCAGATCACTGTTTCTCGATGCACCGGTTCCCTTTTATAGCATCTACTGTGAGCTTCCTTTTGAAACGTCACTCTTCTTCTTCTCTCTGTAATATGCCTATCCATCTCAAGTCCCTTTGCGTGGTCACAGGAGCTGCACGCATGAGATACTTGAACGTGACCGTGGTTAAAGCTATCGTCACACTGCATCTCGGGGATTTTAACTGAGGTTCTACTCGGGGTCTGACGTTTAAAAGGACATCTAAGGAATCCATATTATCCACCCCCAACGCAAGTGTGAAATGGATACGGACCTAATGAACAGAACCATACTCCACTTGCTGCAATTTGTCACTGTCCTGCTAACTCCTCTGCGCTGGGTTTAAAGTTTCCGATTGTTTTCAAAGGGATAAACGAATGTGATCTGTCGAATCGCCGTCATTATCTTATCTTGAAATATGATCGTTCTCGTCAATGGAACAATGGTTTAAATTACATTTCTGTGCATGGATGGAGGCCTGGTAACGATGAAAAAAAGAAAAGAAAATACAAGCACTCCTCTTCTCCAGTATTGTTTGAGTATGACCTTGTTTTGTATGGTGATACAATGGCGACATCTGGTGGGCAAATACCGACATAGGGACAGGTTTTGGTGCATGGATTTAATGAATACCATTTATTTATGGATGGACACTAAGGTTCATGCAAAACACTCTCTAGTGCTATCCACATCTCCTCACACCCAGTCACTTCCAGTCCAAATATAAAATATCTGTGTAATGTTAGACTCTACACAAGTGGGATATTTCAAGAAAATGTGACCACAATATTCTGGTTTTCCTCCAAAAAATACAACTGATCTCTTGTACCTGCAACACAGATGTATTCTAACGAGTTGGCTGATTGATATTTATATCCCGGTGCTGAGACCTGCTAAGCACAACTGGCCAGGGAGATGGAAATTCATAGTAGTACGCCACGGGAAAAACAGAGCATGTTGGGTAACAGGAGGCCTTTACATCTTACTTAGCAATAAGGGGTCCAGGGAAAATCCCTGAGAAATCATGGACGACCTGGAGGCATGTTAAACAAATACAGACACGCAATAGATCCACTGTCAGCGTTAATGCCTGGCCGTTCACACACTGGTTATTTGAAAAGGGGGACTGTTGTTTCACAGGCTCGTGCTTCCTGGTTGTACAATAACCTTTTGTGACTTTCACTTGAACTTATTCTGCCCTTGCTTGAACACTCAAATAAATGATTCTACTGTACAACGATGGATTTACCCACTGTTTACTTGAAGATTGAGGTGAAAGGAAGCCCTGAAACTATGCTCCACTCATTTGAATTCAAATAATGACTAGACTTTTATTAACATTATGTTCCTACCGTATGCGTCCTTCTCCCATTGAGTTAACGCTTCGCCTTTCAGTCCCATTCTGTCGGCTGATGACAGTAAAACTTTCCAATGAGGCACATCGGGTCTGTTTTGGATTATGGCACTCCTTCATCCTCTCATTGACTGCTGAATTTGATCTTTATTACTGGGCCTCGACTTTACTGTATGTTGACAGATTTTACGAGTACATGTCCTGCAGGGTTTTGCTCATGTGTTTTTAAAAGGAAACAGGCTACAATGTTCCAGTCCTTGAGGGGGTCCAACAAGGTAATCAGATCAAGGGATTTCACTTGTGATTCTGAGACGATAGGTAGAGAAACATCTGTTTTCAGAAGTCTACAAGTGTGGTGGTGATGTGCTTAGATGCAAGAGTCTTAGCTATCAAACAAATGGTCACTGTGATAAGGTTACATTGTCCCTGCTTTAAAAAAAATACATACTGTGCACATTGAGATGTGAAAGATAAAGAACCCAAATCCACTGCTCAATAACAGAAACCCCATGACTTCAGTGACTGAGGGCAAAAGAGTGTGACACTGCCACAAATGTTAGGTGATAGGCACATACACACATATACAAGGCAAGAATAAACCTCCCGATGTGATATTTGATTTTTAAACTGTTTATGTGATGTACTGTACTGTATCTGCCTGCATGCATCATTTGCACTGACAAATCAAAGAAGGCCATAGCCTAAAAATATAGACAATTAGGAATACATATTGCACATTTTTGTGGATTATTCTTATCCATCAAAGAAGTACATTTTTGTTGGTTTTGTGAGGATGAACGGTAAGCCGTCTGAAGCATCTCTGCTCTCCGAACTCTGATTGATTGGATTTTGGACTTCCTTATTTAGTTGGACATGAAGCCTTTTGGTTGGGATTGTATTTGTGATAATGACTTTTATTTTGTTTGAAACTCTGATATTGTGACACTATGCTTATTTTGCTCACTTCATAACAGTTTGTCTGTTTTGTTTTTGTTGCACTCATATTCACAAAGTATTTCCTTGAACTTTAAAATGGTTAGTTTGAGATCCAAGCTGATTGTTACAAGAGGTAAGACTTGGGGAAAATAGTCATCTGGATTGAAAACCGTCAACTTTGAAATAGCTCATGAAGACATCAGTCCAAGTTCTTAAAAACATAGCACAAACACAATAACAAGATTATTTTTTGATGTTAAAAGCATCCTGCAAGCTTCAGGCATAGCATAATCAGTTTAACTGGCTGGCTGTCAGTCAGGAAAGACAGCGTGGGAAGCTAATCTGCTTTGATACGTTCTGTCTCTGTCTGGTAGGCTACTGGAACACTGAATGGGTGCGTGCATTGGCTGTCAGTCCATGCACTGTGCCAACGATCCCGTTTGTAATTCAATTAGTATGGTTGAGTCATGTCCTCTTCGATTCTCCAGCACATCTATGTACTGATCAAGACCTCACTGCGCAAATGGTCACATATGAGTGCTACAATTTAACAGGCACTGTTATGGATCAAAAGTTTGAACACACCTACTCATTCCAGGGTTTTGTTTTATTTTTTACTATATTCCAAATTGTAGAATAATAGTGAAGACATCAAAACTATGAAATAACATATCTAATCATGTAGTAACCAAAAAAGTGTTTAACTAATCAAAATCTATTTTATATTTGAGATTCTTCATAGCCACTCTTTGCCTTGATGACAGCTTTGCACACTCTTAGCATTCTCTCAACCATCTTCACCTGGAATACTTATCCAACAGTCTTGAAAGAGTTCCCACATATGCTGAGCACTTGTTGGCTGCTATTCCTTCACTCTGCAGTACAACTCATCCCAAACCATCTCAATTGGGTTGAGGTCAGGTGATTGTGGAGGCCAGGTCATCTGTGTCACGTCCTGACCTTAGTTCCTTTTTTATGTCTCTATTTTAGTTTGGTCAGGGTGTGAGTTGGGGTGGGCATTCTATGTTTTTGTTCTATGTTTTGTATTTCTGGTTTTGGCCTGGTATGGTTCCCAATCAGAGGCAGCTGTCAATCGTTGTCTCTGATTGAGAACCATACTTAGGCAGCCTGTTTTCCTGGTTTGTGGGTAGTTATTTTCTGTTTAGTGTGTTTTGCACCTGGCGGAGCTGTTTCGGTTGTTTCTTTTGTTCCATGTTGTATTTAGTGTTCAGTTTATTAAAATAATGATAACTTACCACGCTGCATCTTGGTCCTCACCTTCTTCCACCAACGGTCGTTACAATCTGATGCAGCACACCATCACTCGTGTTTCTTGGCCCAAGCAAGTCTCTTCCTATTATTGGTGTCCTTTAGTAGTGGTTTATTTGCAGCCATTCAACCATGGCCTGATTCACACAGCCTCCTCTGAACAGTTGAGATGTCTGTTACTTTAACTCTGTGAAGCATTTATTTGGGCTGCAATTTCTGAGGCTGGAAACTCTAATGAACTTATCCTCTGCAGCAGAGGTAACTCTGGGTCTTCCTTTCCTGTGGCGGTCCTCATGAGAGCCAGTTTCATCATAGCGCTTGATGGTTTATGCGAATGCACTTGAAGAAACTTTCAAAGTTCTTGAAATGTGGTATTATACCAAATAGGGCTATCTTCTGCATACCACCCTACCTTGTCACAACACAACTGATTGGCTTAAACGCATTAAGAAGGAACGAAATTCCACAAATGAACTTTTAATAAGACAGACCTGTTAATTGAAATGCATTCCAGGTGACTACTTCATGAAGCTGGTTGAGAGAATGCCAAGAGTGTGCAAAGCTGTCATCAAGGAAAAGGGTGGCTACTTTGAAGAATCTCAAATATAAAATATATTTTGATTTGTTTAACACTTTTTTTGGTTACTACAGTACATGATTCCTTATGTGTTTTTTCATAGTTTAAATGTCTTCGCTATTATTCCACAACGTAGATAATAGTGAAAATAAAGAAAAACCCTTGAATGAGTAAGGGGTGTCCAAACGTTTGACTGGTACTGTATATATTTAAAGTCACATGACAAGCCAATTGAAGGTTCAAATGTTTAATGCTACATACTATTAACATATTGTAGTCATTTAGGCATTTGGAGTCATCTTTTCAGTCACTTAAGAATATTATTGGAATGTTAGTAAACTACAGTATGTGCGATATTTTCGCTGCATGTTGCCTTGTATCAAACATAGGTGGAATATAATTGTACCTTCTTGCTGCTTGATGATTTAATTAAGACACTAGATGGAGGTACATACTTATATGTAAACTATCCCTCCTCATAAGAAGACACATGATACTCTCTGTAAATTAATACATTTCCAAATTGTAATCTTGTTTTGCATTTTTACATTAGGAGTAACAAGATGCATTGGGTAACATATATATTTTTTTAAATGTGTGATTATATGATAAATGCAATTGGTAGACTTCCACTTGGAGATTAATACTAGATACTTTTCTAATCAACCTGTGTGGTTTAGGTAGATCATCAGTGCATTCCATATTGTAACCTAATAAGCTACATTTATTACAAACTAACGGTACACTCATTACCTGTCTCTCATGCCATAAAGATCTTTCTTTAATTTGATTGACGTTGTCCTCCACAAGCCACGACAAGGGCTCCGGTTTACAATAGAAAGGAAAGGCAAGGAGGGCGAGCAGGAGCACATTTGTCCAATGGGATCACAGGTGGGAGGGAGTTTGTCTAACTCGAGTTTTGTTCGAAGTTAGTAGGTACCTAAGCGTGTATGATGTCTGAAGCTTCTGCACCGTTATTCCACGGGACATTGTATTGGTACCACTGAGAGTATTTGTGCCTTGCTTTCCATATTCTATAAAAGCAATTATTTAATCACTTTTAACTTTTGGATACACTTTTGACAACGGAGAGGAATTAACATTGGCATGTATTTTTCACTTTTGTAGTTCCTATTCATCCGTAAGTGTATTGCGCATATAAACCATCATGCATTGCCGCTCACATACGATGCGTTCTCCGAAACTTAATTGACAAGCAAGGGAAGTCTGAGCACCACGGATTCATTGCATCCCAAGGATTCAATTACTACATCTAGATACGGGAGAAAATACTTCAGTGGAAATATCCGCATAATTTCTGGAATTACCACAGTGTGTCGCGCACTTTTGGAATACAATGCTTTAGCTTTGGCCAAACTCGAATAAAGTTGATGCATCTACGGCATGGACTTTTTATAATAAAGGTGGACTTGGATTTCGACCATGGCGCTCACAGGTAGGGACTTAGGCCGGTTCCATTTGATTTTATTGATGCTATGGACTCTGTCGCAATATTCTTCATCCAGCCAAGTTCGTCAAGAGTTTCAGGTATTGGAGGAGCAACCGTTTGGTACCTATGTGGGGACGATAGAGACGAGACCCAGCTTCACATATCGCTTCAGTGAAAACCACAAACTTTTTGCAATTAATGGCACCACTGGAGTCATTTACACCTCTTCTGTGATTGACAGGGAGATTTTGCAAAGTAATGTCATCAATGTGGTGGTCCTCTCCAGCCAACCTACCTATCCTACCGAAGTTAGGATTGTTGTACTGGATATAAATGATAATTCGCCAGTGTTTCCCGACGCATCAATTGTAGTTTCGTTTAAAGAAGACGCCAGCAGTGGCAGACAAGTGATTCTGGACACGGCTACAGATTCAGACATTGGGAGTAATGGAGTGGATCACACCACCTACAGAATAGTGAATGGCAACGAGCAAAGGAAATTCCGTTTGGATATTACAGTGAATCCTAGTGGAGAGGGGGCATTCTGTCACCTCGTTTCAACTGGAGGCTTGGACAGGGAAATCACTCCCTTCTACCAACTCTTGATTGAAGTGGAAGACAAAGGAGACCCTAAGAAGTTTGGGTACCTGCAAGTAAATGTAACTATTCAAGATATCAATGACAACCCCCCTATGTTTGATCATGACCAATATGAAACCAATGTTTTTGAAGACATGGCAGTGGGTTCTAGTGTTCTGCAGATAACAGCATCAGACCAAGACGAGGGAGCTAATGCAGACATCAGGTACTTCTTAGACGAGGGAACACCTTTTCAAATCGATCCTAAAGCAGGTACCATCATTATAAAAGAACGTTTGGATTATGAGAGTAAGAAAGAATACGCTATGACTATTCATGCTATGGACAACGGTGTACCTTCTCTGTCAGGTAGGTCAGAGGCCACTATCAAACTACTGGATGTCAATGATAATGACCCAGTTGTGAAGTTTAGATATTTCCCCACCACATCTAAGTTTGCCTCTGTTGATGAAAATGCTCAGATTGGTACAGTGGTAGCCTTATTGACAGTCTCAGATTCCGACTCTCCCACAGCTAATGGTAATATATCTGTCTCAATATTGGGGGGGAATGAGCAGAGACACTTTGAAGTGCACACTTCCCCAGTTCCCAACCTAAGCTTGATCAAAGTTGCTAGTGTTCTAGACAGAGAGCGCATTTCCTCCTACAACCTGACTGTGTCGGTATCAGACAATGGCAAACCCATGGCCAGGTCCTCTTTTGCCAGCCTGGTTATTTTTGTGAATGATATCAATGACCACCCACCCATATTCCAGGAAGTCATCTACAGAGTAGATATCAGTGAAGACATTCCAAAAGGCAGCTACATTAAAGGGGTCTCTGCAACAGATGGCGACTCCGGGCAAAATGCCAACCTTCGCTACTCCCTGGTGTCTGGAAACGGTTTGGGCTGGTTTGCCATCAGTGAAAACAGTGGTCTGGTTACCAGCGCCGCTTTGTTGGATAGGGAAGTAGCATCTGAAATAGTGCTCAACATCAGTGCCAAAGACCAGGGTTTGCAACCCAAAATCTCTTACACTAAATTGATAGTCAACATAACTGACGTGAATGACCAAGTGCCCACATTTACACAGAGCACGTATCATGTGTCCCTGGTGGAGCACTCTCCAGCCGGTGCTGAGCTCCTAGTGCTGTCAGCCTCAGATGATGACCTTGGGGCCAATGGAACTATCCGGTTCTCTTTTGACCCTGAGACCCCGTCTAGTGTACAAGAGTTGTTCCGCCTGGAAGTTGTATCAGGCAGGTTGAGCACAGCCACAGAACTGGACAGGGAGGACCAAGGGAGTTATTTACTTTACATCCAGGCGACAGACTCCGGTTGCCCCCCTCTCCACTCCATTGGTAAAGTAAACGTAACTCTGAGTGATATCAATGACAATAGGCCAGTCTTCTACCCAGTCCAGTACTTTGCCAATGTCAAAGAGAATGAACCCTCTGGCTCGTTCATAACCACTGCATTAGCCACAGACCCTGACCTGGGGGGAAATGGCACAGTGAAGTATATCATATCTGCTGGAGACACATCTAAATTTCACATTAATAGTAACTCGGGCAAAATCACCACCCTGGTGCCGCTGGATAGAGAGGAGAAGACCGCCTACCAGCTGCAGGTGACAGCAGCAGATGGTAGAGACCTCCGTTCACACACCCAGGCCATCGTCACCATTAATGTCATAGACACACAGGACAACCCCCCTACCTTTAGTCAGAATGCCTACAGTTTTGTTATGTTTGAAAATGTGGGCATTGGCACAGTTATTGGCACTGTATCTGCCACCACTGTCGATCTGAATACAAATATCACATATTTAATCACCTCAGGGGACCAGAGGGGGCTGTTTACTGTCAGTAGTGCAACAGGTCAAATCAAAGCATCCAGTCAGATAGACAGAGAGGAGCAGCCATTCTATCAACTCAAAGTCATAGCCAGAGGTGGTGAGGTAACAGGCGAGGCCCTCGTCAACATCACAGTGAAGGATTTAAATGATAACGCTCCCCATTTTATCCACGCCACCGAGCACGTCAGTGCAGTGGAGAACTGGCGCACAGGGCATCTGATATTCCAAGCTAAAGCTGCCGACCCTGACGAGGGCACGAATGGCATGGTGGTCTATAGCCTCAAGCAGAACCCCAAAGGCCTATTCCACATCCATGAGAAACATGGGCTTATCACACTGACAGGGCCGCTGGAGCTCACCACCAGCTCCTACCAGGTGGAGGTCCTGGCCTCTGATATGGGGGTCCCCCTGCTCACTTCCACTCTAATGTTAACAGTCAGCGTGTACGACGTCAATGACAACGCTCCCGTGTTTGATCAGCTCTCCTACGAGGTCATTATTTTAGAGTCGGAACCAGTCAACAGTCGCTTTTTTAAGGTGGAAGCCACCGACAAAGACTCAGGCCTGAATGGGGAGGTTATGTATGACATAGTTGACGGGAACACAGCCAACGTATTTGGGATCTTTCCAGACGGGCAGTTGTATATTAAGGCTGAGCTAGACAGAGAAGTCCAGGACAGATATAACTTAGTGCTGGTGGCCACAGACAGGGCAGTGGAGCCACTAAGTGCCAGTGTCAATGTCAGTGTAATTCTGGACGACGTGAATGACAATCGCCCCCTCTTTAACAGCACTAATTATGTGTTCCACTTTGAGGAAGAGCAGAAGAGAGGGTCACTGGTAGGGCGAGTGTTTGCAGTGGATAAGGACTTTGGCCCCAATAGTGAGGTCAGGTACGCGTTTGAGACTCAACAGCCCAACTTTGAGCTGAACGCCATCACGGGGGAGTTGACCAGTACTCTGCAGTTGGACCGTGAGTCACTAATGAGACAGAGAGGCGCAGCGGTGTTCAGCTTTACAGTAGTTTCCTCAGACCAGGGGCTCCCCAAGCCTCTGAGAGACCAGGCTAAAGTGCAGGTTTACATCCAAGACATCAATGACAACCCACCCAAGTTCACCAAAGACATTTACCAGGCCTCCATCTCCGAGTCGGCCCAGAACCTGACGCAGCTGCTGAGGGTGTCTGCCGTCGATGTGGATGAGAGCAAAAATGGACTGGTCCACTATCACATAAAGGAAGGCAACGAGGAGAGCCAGTTCACCATCGACAGCAGCTCAGGACAGGTCACACTAGTGGGAAAGCTGGACTATGAGGTGACATCCTCCTACTCGTTAAAAATGATTGCTGTTGATTCTGGAACCGTACCCCTCTCCTCGTCCTGTATGCTCAGCATTAGCATACAGGATGAGAATGATAATTCCCCTTCCTTCCCCAAATCTGCCATATCTGTGGATGTTCTGGAAAATATGAGGATTGGAGAGCTGGTGGCCTCAGTGACAGCCACTGACTCTGATTCGGGTCATAACACAGACATAACATACAGCATCACAGCCACAAACAACCACGGGACATTTAGCATTAGCCCCAACACAGGGAGCATCTTCCTAGTAAAAAAGATGGATTTTGAAACTCAGTCTTTTTACAAACTGAACATCACTGCAAAGGACAATGGGAGACCACCAAGGTCCTCAACAATTCCTGTGGTCATTCATGTCAGAGATTTCAATGACAATCCTCCTATATTTACCCCTGGTGATATTTTTAAATCCATTCCTGAAAATATGCCCCTCTCTGCATCAGTAATGACAATCACTGCTCATGACACGGATGCAGACATTAATGGACAGCTGGAATACTCCATAGTTCAACAGACACCCAGGGGAGGTCACTTCAGCATTGACTCCAGCAGTGGGCTCATATTCACAAACAAGGAGATTGACAGAGAGTTCTCCAATCTCTTTGAGTTGACAGTTAAAGCCACTGACCAGGCAGTTCCTGTGGAATTCCGGCGCTTTGCCTTGAAAAATGTCACAATATGGGTGACGGACCTGAATGACAATGTCCCCACGTTTGTTTCCCAGAATGCTCTGGTTGCGGAGTCCACCATAGTCATTGGCTCCATCCTCACGACGGTGGTGGCGTTCGATCCTGACGAGGGCTCCAACGGCGAGGTGGAGTACGAGCTGGTGAAGGGGGACTCGGACACGTTCATCATGGACCGCTACAGCGGGGATATCCGCTTGGCCTCACTGCTGGTGCCGTCTCGCCTCATCTACAGCCTGACCGTGTCGGCCACCGACCATGGCTCGGACAGGAAGACCTCCAGGACCGAGCTCGCCATAATCCTCCAGGGCGCCGATGGGCCCGTCTTCTCCCAGCCCAAATACATCACCATCCTGAAGGAGGGCCAACCACCGGGCACCAACGTCATCTCCCTGGATGCCTCCAGCCCCAGAGGCTCAGCCACCAAGGTGGAATTTTTCATTGTGTCAGTCCGCAGCGGCAGCAAGGCCATGGGACGCCTGTTCACCATAGGCCGCCATACTGGAGTGATCCAGACCGCAGCCGAACTGGACCGGGAACAGGGCTCTGACCTCTACCTGGTGGATGTGTACGCCATCGAGACGGACTCCAGTCATCCCAGGACGCAGAGGGCTGAGGTTAGTAGTGCGTTTATTTCTCTTCTCTTTTTGGAGGGCAATGGCTTCTTCACATTGTGGTCGATGGCTTCCAGACAGCATAATTGGAACCCGTACAGCCGTTGAAGTCGTTTAGTGGGATTAAATGAAATGAGATCAAGGTTTCGACTGGAAAACCTGGGAGTGAAAGGAAAATATCCAAGTCGCACATAAAACAGGTATACCTAGTGCATTCGTATGCACATTAATTACATTCCTTTTTTAAATATATTGCTAAAAGTTCTGTGTTACATAAAATCTAAATTGCCTTGGACATGAGTAAGTAGGCCTTGGTTTTTGGCTTTGGCAAGATAACTGTATTGTTCCAGTTCCCAAAAAGGACTGGCCATAACAATCCTTCTAGCATTTGTCTGTGTTTTCTGGGAAGGGGAAATGAGTGCCTCGTATCCTGTGTTTCTACTGTGCTCATGCTGTTATGAACTTGGATATTCTTATCAGTGAATAAGAACTACACAAATCGAAACGTAGCACTTTTTCTCTTTCGCAGGCATTATCGTCCTGGGTTGCTTTATATGATAAAGATCCATGATGAATTGTTCCAGGTTTCTATAGGTAGTAATGGAACACACAAAGAAAATATCATGATGAGTTAGTGCAGGTAGACTATATCTGGCCAATATCACAGAGTTTTAAGCCTGAGGCTGTTTTGGTTTAAGGGTGTTCCTGTGGTACTCTCCTCCACCACTGGGCCGGGCTCTACAGGCAATATGTGACCGTTAAAATTGAATGACCTCCTAAGACTGTGGAAAGATTTTCGGGGAGAGAAGAAGGGGAAGAAATCTTGAAGACTGAAACTTAAGCTCTCTATTCAGTTTGCATTATGTGATGCACCTCTTCCCTTGGGGGTGGAGTTAAATTCTCTGAAGTGCAGTGCTGAAACTGTAAACCCAGCTTTGGGTGGTTAAGCCCTAGCCACTCCTCAGATTTAAAACATGTGATTCTATATGCTATATATGTGTATTGGAAATTTCAACTGGAACCTAGAATTTCATGTTATTACAGGCTTGATGATACGCATTTATAAATTGGGAGTTTTCTGAGCGCAACCAGAAAAGATTTCACTGCTGCTTCCTTCAAGAAAATGTGTTTTTTATTATTGGAAGTTGCTTGCAAAGGGCCTATCCTGAAACGCTCTAACAGTATGACAGTAATCAGATGCTTCGACCATTTTTTGTGGATACCACTTCAACCATTACAAAAACTGAAATTGAAATCCAATACAATAATCGGGTATTTGGAGGCAAGCTCAAATATGATTAAAATCACAGATTTGGCAAAATGGCGTTAAGTCATTTAACTTAATGTTAGTTTGGTCAAAAGGGGATATCAAATGCTCTCCCGTTTCGCCTGCACCACCACAGATACTAATCTCTTCGTTTGAAAACTCTGCAGTCGATCAGAGAAATAATGCTTAACATATTTCTTAGGTTTTCCATGTACAAACCCTGTTCTCAAAGTGCAGTGACGTTTTATACTTTTTCTGTCCTCTGAGAGATGACTTAAATATACCCCATAACTGTATAGGCACTCTCTTTATTGTTAGTTCTGAAGTGTAATAGCTCTTTGATGATTTTAAACTACCTTTCCTGTGGGTGATAGTGGCCTTTTAGATATGCTCTACTTGAAAGTAGTCTCAGGTACTGTACTGCTCACTGGTGGGACATATGACAGGCTAAGGTTTTGGGCTTAGACTGGTACATTTCAAATAAAAACGTAACTTTTAAGGTCCCTAAAGAGGCTAACTCTTTCACTTTCTCAGCTTTAAATCCATTAGCCTTTTAGAAGTAGTCATATTGATTATTGAAAACACTTTGACAGCTGCTTTTCTTGTGCTTTGCACTGTGCACAAAGTTTTGGATAGACTAGAAGAAAAAATTCAGTTCAGTATGCCGTCTCAATGATTGGTATCATAAACAACCTGACATAGCGCTGAGCTTGCTATGAAACAGAAGTTGCCGCTGACTTGTTTTGAACATGCCTCTTGGTATCATATTAAGTGAGTATAATTGCCATTGTTTGTTGATTTGTTTTTTTCCATCTTTTGGGATTCAGAGTTTGCTTTGATAGCACCTGCTTTAGAACATGTTGTAACAACCTGCTTTAGAACATGTTGTAACAACTTGCTTTAGAACATGTTGTAACAACCTGCTTTAGAACGTGTTGTAACAACCTGCTTTAGAACGTGTTGTAACGACCTGCTTTAGAACATGTTGTAACAACCTGCTTTAGAACGTGTTGTAACGACCTGCTTTAGAACATGTTGTAACAACCTGCTTTAGAACATGTTGTAACAACCTGCTTTAGAACATGTTGTAACAACCTGCTTTAGAACATGTTGTAACAACCTGCTTTAGAACGTGTTGTAACAACCTGCTTCAGAACGTGTTGTAACGACCTGCTTTAGAACATGTTGTAACGACCTGCTTTAGAACGTGTTGTAACGACCTGCTTTAGAACATGTTGTAACAACCTGCTTTAGAACATGTTGTAACGACCTGCTTTAGAACATGTTGTAACGACCTGCTTTAGAACATGTTGTAACAACCTGCTTTAGAACATGTTGTAACGACCTGCTTTAGAACATGTTGTAACAACCTGCTTTAGAACATGTTGTAACAACCTGCTTTAGAACGTGTTGTAACGACCTGCATTAGAACATGTTGTAACGACCTGCTTTAGAACATGTTGTAATGAACTGCTTTAGAACATGTTGTAACGACCTGCTTTAGAACATGTTGTAACAACCTGCTTTAGAACATGTTGTAACAACCTGCTTTAGAACATGTTGTAACAACCTGCTTTAGAACATGTTGTAACAACCTGCTTTAGAACATGTTGTAACAACCTGCTTTAGAACATGTTGTAACAACCTGCTTTAGAACGTGTTGTAACGACCTGCATTAGAACATGTTGTAACGACCTGCTTTAGAACATGTTGTAACGACCTGCTTTAGAACATGTTGTAACAACCTGCTTTAGAACATGTTGTAACGACCTGCTTTAGAACATGTTGGAATGAACTGCTTTAGAACGTGTTGTAATGACCTGCTTAAGAACATGTTGTAACAACCTGCTTTAGAACAGGTTGTAACAACCTGCTTTACAACATGTAACAACCTGCTTTAGAACATGTTGAAACGACCTGCTTTAGAACATGTTGTAATAACCTGCTTTAGAACATGTTGTAATAACCTGCTTTAGAACGTGTTGTAACGACCTGCTTAAGAACATGTTGTAACAACCTGCTTTAGAACATGTTGTAACAACCTGCTTAAGAACATGTTGTAACAACCTGCTTTAGAACATGTTGTAACAACCTGCTTTACAACATGTAACAACCTGCTTTAGAACATGTTGTAACGACCTGCTTTAGAACATGTTGTAATAACCTGCTTTAGAACATGTTGTAACAAACTGCTTTAGAACATTTTATTTTATTTTACCTTTATTTAACTAGGCAAGTCAGTTAAGAACAAATACTTATTTTCAATGACGGCCTAGGAACAGTGGGTTAACTGCCTGTTCAGGGGCAGAACATCAGTTTTGTACCTTGTCAGCTCCGGGATTTGAACTTGCAACCTTCCGGTTGCTAGTACAACGCTCAAACCACTGGGCTACCCTGCCGCCCCAACATGTTGTAATGACGTGCTTTAGAACATGTTGTAATGACGTGCTTTAGAACATGTTGTAATGACGTGCTTTAGAACATGTTTTAACAACCGGCTTTAGAACATGTTGTAACATCCTGCTTTAGAACATGTTGTCACGACCTGCTTAAGAACATGGTGTAACGACCTGCTTTAGAACATGTTGTAACGACCTGCTTTAGAACATGTTTTAACAACCTGCTTTAGAACATGTTTTAACAACCGGCTTTAGAACATGTTGTAACATCCTGCTTTAGAACATGTTGTAACAACTGGCTTTAGAACATGTTGTAACATCCTGCTTTAGAACATGTTGTAACAACCTGCTTTAGAACATGTTGTAACGACCTGCTTTAGAACATGTTGTAACATCCTGCTTTAGAACATGTTGTAACGACCTGCTTTAGAACATGTTGTAACGACCTGCTTTAGAACATGTTGTAACATCCTGCTTTAGAACATGTTGTAACATCCTGCTTTAGAACATGTTGTAACATCCTGCTTTAGAACATGTTGTAACATCCTGCTTTAGAACATGTTGTAACATCCTGCTTCAGAACATGTTGTAACGACCTGCTTTAGAACATGTTGTAACGACCTGCATTAGAACATGTTGTAACAACCTGCTTTAGAACATGTTGTAACGACCTGCATTAGAACATGTTGTAACAACCTGCTTTAGAACATGTTGTAACGACCTGCTTTAGAACATGTTGTAACGACCTGCTTTAGAACATGTTGTAACATCCTGCTTTAGAACATGTTGTAACAACCTGCTTAAGAACATGTTGTAACGACCTGCTTTAGAACATGTTGTAACAACCTGCTTTAGAACATGTTGTAACAACCTGCTTTAGAACATGTTGTAACGACCTGCTTTGGAACATGTTGCAACGACCTGCTTTAGAACATGTTGTAACGACCTGCTTTAGAACATGTTGTTACGACCTGCATTAGAACATGTTGTAACGACCTGCTTTAGAACATGTTGTAACAACCTGCTTTAGAACATGTTGTAACAACTTGCCTTAGAACATGTTGTAACAACCTGCTTTAGAACATGTTGTAACAACTTGCTTTAGAACATGTTGTAACAATCTTGTTTCAGAACATGTTGTAACAACCTGCTTTAGAACATGTTTTAACAACCTGCATTAGAACATATTGTAACAATCTTGTTTCAGAACATGTTGTAACAACCCTGTTTATCGCTCGACCCTTCAGTCAATATTGGTCAGGGTGTCTGGCCGTCTTTCTCTCTCTCTCTCCCCCTCTCTCTCTCCCCTCTCTCTCTCTCTCTCTCTCCCCTCTCTCTCTCCCCCTCTCTCTCTCCCCCTCTCTCTCTCTCTCTCTCTCTCTCTCTCTCTCTCTCTCTCTCTCTCTGTGTGTCTCTCTCTCTCTCTCCCCCTCTCTCTCCCCTCTCTCTCTCTCTCTCTCTCTCTCTCTCCTCTCTCTCTCCCCCTCTCTCTCTCTCTCTCTCTCTCTCCCTCTCTCTCTCTCTCTCTCTCTCTCTCTCTCTCTCTGTGTCTCTCTGTCTTTCTGTTATTTTCACTCTCTGCCCTTCTCGCTCTCTCTCCACTCTCACACTCTCAAGCCCACTCCCTCCAGCTCCAGCCTGAATTGTTTTCTTTTGCTCATTGTGAAAATGAATAAAGGATCTTTTAGGAGAGAGCCTGAAGTGCTACATCACTTCTTGCCCTGCCGAAAGCATTGTTCCTTCTGGAAATAAACACTGCCGACCGCAACAGTCCTTCCTTTGTTTTGCCTTCACAGATATAGTGTTGCTCCGCTCTGGCACTGGTTCAGTGGGCTTTGTTATTTTTTTGTCTGTGCCAGCGTCATTCAATGGCAGATTTAGGGTTGTGTATGGGACCCCCTCCTCCTTGACGGAGGAATAGGGAAGTGGGAGTTGGAGTGGAGAAAAAAAAGACTTGGGATACGTTTCGGATCATCTCACAAACTGAGGAGGGGGGCATCAGCATTCTGCCTGGTGGCCTGGTGTTCTGGTGGACTGGTGTTCTGGACATCGCAACAGGGGAATGCAGATGGCTAGGCTAGATAGACGGCTCTTATTAGTGTTTATTTTACTCAGGACAGTGGAGTTGACCCCCCTTTCTTCATTATCTCTCTCCCAATCTTTCTCTTCCTCACACTTTCTTTTTCTTTATTCCCCCTCTCCTTTGCAAGGAACATTTTGTCCAGACAATAACCCTCTATCGTCTTGTATACTTCGAAACAGTTGGAAAAACAGACTGTTTATTAATGTAGCCCCGCAGTTAGAAGCATGCTTACTGGACATGAAATAGACTGCGAATCAACCTTGAATGTCTTAACATGCCTGGTGTCAGTCCAGAACACTTAAACCAGCCCTGGGTTCTAATAGTCTTTATTTCATTTCAAATACTGTAGCTGTGCTTGATTCAGCTCAATCAAATGCTCAAAGTATTTGACAGAAAACAACTACTGTTTGAACCCCGGGTCCGATAAACTCCTCAGACTTGAACCGTGAGGAAATGTGATTAGGGCATTAGTAGCGGGTGGAGTGCTTAATGTAGTGTAGATAGAAAAGCACTATGAATCGTAAAACCTCTACAGGCAGGTCAACAAGGTAGAGCGAGGGCTGCGCTGCCCTGGTACCATATGATATGGTTGTTGGTATGGGGGATGAAGGGTTTCTGAGGCAAGCAAGACAGTAAATTCACCAGGTAAATTGGCTGGATATGTGTTTTGTAATGGTCATCGCCAGGGTTCTCACAGCCTTCATGGAGTTGATGCGTATGCTGGTCCTCCCATGTAGGTGGTCCTCTCTGAGGTCAAAGTTGAGACAAACAGGAGACTCTCTCTAAGTACCTGTCTTTTACGAGACACAAACTATAAACCCCTCCTCACAGGCATGCAGGGAGAAAAACACACACACACACACACGCACGCACACACGCACGCACGCACGCACGCACGCACGCACACACACACACACACACACACACACACACACACACACACACACACACACACATACAGCTGCCCTATTATTTTGTTTTCAGTGTTTTATTTAATAGGTGGATTACAGGGCAAGAGGTCAAGTATCGTGTTCAAGTTCATACATATTATCTTCCATGCCAAGAAATCAACACTCCAGTTGTCATGCTACCACTTTAAAGCATTCCCCCTGGAAGAATTACTGTGACTGTTCCAATAGCAATGCTGTTCCAGCGATAGCATTGTGGGGCATGTCCCCACAACACAGAAGCCACACTAAGCTGTCTCTGTTTACTTGTTAAACTTTCTCTCTATCTCTCCCGGTTTCAAAGCTAGCGGCAATCGTCGCTCACAATGAGCGTTTGTTTAGCAATGATGATACACTCAAGGCTCATGTTGAAAACAAGGCTGTAGGTCCTTATCCAGGCCATGTGTTGCTAAGTCCCCCCCCCCCCACCACCATAAAATGTGCCGACAAAATAGCAGATCAAACGCATATTTAGCACACATCAATACAGTAGTTTTATTCATAGAATAGAGATGCCATTGAACATAAATGCTATAAGCACTACATTAGGTCGACTAATGTCAACAAAGGGTCAGCCTCAGACCACAGACTGACCATATGTTTCAAAACGGTCTATAAACGGTCTGCTCGGTCGGCTGCCTCATCCCGCCCCTCCATTTGACTCGGTCGTCTTCCAAAGAGAGCACAGGTTTCCCGTTGGAATAATAAATGAATGTGGCGAGAGGTGTGCGCGCGCTCCAAAGAGCTCGCATGGACTTTAGTTTGACCTCTGTGAATTTTGGTTGTTTCGCCTCATTTTGCAGGTCATTCCTGGTCTTTTCAGCACGCGTGGTCCGAGCACAGAGTATCAGGTCCACTGGGAATGTCCTGCTGTTTTGGTCTATGGAACAAGTTATCAAACAGCAACAGGGCCATGGGCTTACTGGGTAACTTTGAAATAGGAATGTCTATGATTGGCTAACTGGTGTAGGTGTAACCTTTTGTTAGCGTTCAGCCGGTATAGAAACGGGTTCAAGCTGATAAACTGTGTCTTCGGGTGTTGTTTACAGTCTGTTATTTAACGTTACACTCACGTTATCATTGTGTGGCAACAGGATAGTAATGTAGTCATCTACAGTGTGGTTATTGTAATAGCTATGCTCGAGTCCACTTAGCTTGACTGGTCTGTAAAGGAAATGTTACAGTAAATCTGGTCCAATTCCAGCAAAACAAGATTCCACTACTTGGACTAGTAAAAAGTTAGTAGTCTGAGAAAGAGAGTGTGCAAAGGAGATTGGGGAGAGGTGTGTGTGTGAGGGGGGGTGGGAGGGGTGGATTTAGGCTCATTTTCAATGCAGTAATAATTGATCCCAGCTCCAGAATGATTTTTTCTACACGTGACTGACACTGCAACACACACACACACACCTCCCCTAGGCCTCCATTGTTTTCTCTGGACAAAACTACACTGCATCTCCATTTCATATTGAACGTAAAATGCTCCTGTACTTTTAGAGATCTCGATTCCCAGACCCTATATCATCAGCACCTTCCAGGTGCCATTAAGTCACGCCACCACCCCTGTGACATCAAACGAGAGGGGGGAAAGAGGATGTGAGTTTTTTTCAAAGTCTAAACCCCCTCCTCTTTTCTTTCAGCCTGCAGTTGATAGCCTTCCTGTCCCAGGAAGGCTATCTCCCGCAGGCAGACAGATAATTTAGGAGCGGAGAGAGATGGAGAGAAAGGAGGGAGGTGGAGAGGAGGAGGGGGGATTGAGGTTTGAGCTGTGGGAGAGGGCCAGAGTGAGCTTCAGCAGCGTCAGGCCTGGAGACAAGGAGAGAGAGAGACTGGTTCCAGAGAAGAATGTTCATGTTATTGTTGTCTTCCCTCTTATTTTAGAGGGTTTCCATCAAGAGGGGAAAAAGGTGCAGGGCAGTCTACTGTATCCTGGCTGTGTCAGAACGTTTTGATGGTGAAGGGTGATTTAAGCTTTACATGTTTTTACAGTGTTGGCAGGTGTTTATCTAAAAATTATGTATGGAGTAATGTGTGTGTGTGTGTGGGGGGGGCATGTGTGCTTTGAAGCATCTCTCTAAATTCACTTTTTATTAGCTTTCATTATACATGCACACCAGCGTGTAACTGAATAGTTATGGCATGTTTGGCAATTGATAAAAGAGGAACTGCTCTTGAAAATATGTTGGCCTTTTCATATGATAGAAGTAATGCTCACTAAAGATAGACCATATTATGCTACATTAAAAGTGAGCTGAATCAAGCAGACAACTTTGGCTCATGAGATATTTTTCAAAAGCTATTCTCCCAAAACAAGTTTGTAGTCTCCAAGAGTTTCTAAAGAAGATTTTAAGAGGATGGCCACATGATTTACATTGAAAAATGGAATGAAGACTATTTAAGACTCAAAACAAATGGATTGAATTCGCATGACAACAAATAAACCTTGCCTTAATAACAAAACAACACTTTTGTTTACACAATTCTAACAACTGACATCTCCAGTTTGTTGAGTGAGAAACAGAGCTCTCCTCTCCGCCATTTTGGTGAGTGCAGCCTTTTTCTCCCCCCTCTGGTAAGGCTGCCTAATTGAAAACATCTGGGTGAAGCACTTTTTTTTCGGGGCAGCAAGGTTGGGGCCAGCCAACGTGACTCAGGCTCTCATTCCTGATTGGGTACCTAAGCAGCTCTCTCTGAGCTTTGTTGTCAGGCAAAAGTTATGCTTTTATTAAACCAGACGATATCACAAGGAGCAAAGGGAAACTTTTTACTGTTTGTGCTCCGTATGTTGGGACACAGAAACAGTTCCTCTGCTTTCGATTACACACGTTGACATTGTGCTATTTTTTTCCCTCCTCAACTTTTCCTATTGCTGGAGTGGCCTAGTTAGACCAGCTGTATTGTATCTGATTCCTATGGTGTGTGTGCGTGTGCATGTGTGTGTGTGTGTGTGTGTGTGTGTGTGTGTGTGTGTGTGTGTGTGTGTGTGTGTGTGTGTGTGTGTGTGTGTGTGTGTGTGTGTGTGTGTGTGTGTGTGTGTGTGTGTGTGTGTGTGTGTGTGTGTGTGTGTGTGTGTGTGTGTGTGTGTGTGTGTGTGTGTGTGTGTGTGTGTGTGTGTGTGTTTGCGAAAGCGTGCGAATGCAGGTATGTTTATCACACTTAACAGGTTGTTAACTCAAGAATGCCTTATTTTCTTGGCCAAAGGAGCATGCAATGTCCAACAGGCGAAATATGCTGGCTGAAGCATTGTGTTCTGATATCTCCCCTGTTGATAGAAACTTCCTAATGAAGTTAGCTCTTAATGGAATTAGTTTCCATGGGCATCATGCACTGTAATCATACATTGGGAGTAGTTTCCCTGGACATCATGCTCTGTAATCAGACGTTGGGAGTAGTTTCTATGGACATCACTGTAATCATACATTGGGAGTAGTTTCCCTGGACATCACTGTAATCATATATTGGAAGTAGTTTCCCTGGACATCACTGTAATCATACATTGGGAGTAGTTTCCCTGGACATCATGCTCTGTAATCAGACGTTGGGAGTAGTTTCTATGGACATCACTGTAATCATACATTGGGAGTAGTTTCCCTGGACATCACTGTAATCATATATTGGAAGTAGTTTCCCTGGACATCACTGTAATCATACATTGGGAGTAGTTTCCCTGGACATCATGCACTGTGATCATATATTGGGAGTAGTTTCCCTGGACATCACTGTAATCATACATTGGGAGTAGTTTCCAGGACATCTCTGTAATCATACATTGGGAGTAGTTTCCCTGGACATCATGCACTGTAATCATACATTGGGAGTAGTTTCTATGGACATCATGCACTGTAATCATACATTGGGAGTAGTTTCCCTGGACATCATGCACTGTAATCATACATTGGGAGTAGTTTCTATGGACATCATGCACTGTAATCATACATTGGGAGTAGTTTCCCTGGACATCATGCACTGTAATCATACATTGGGAGTAGTTTCCCTGGGCATCACTGTAATCATACATTGGGAGTAGTTTCCCTGGACATCACTGTAATCATACATTGGGAGTAGTTTCCCTGGACATCACTGTAATCATACATTGGGAGTAGTTTCCCTGGACATCACTGTAATCATACATTGGGAGTAGTTTCCCTGGACATCATGCACTGTGATCATACATTGGGAGTAGTTTCCCTGGACATCACTGTAATCATACATTGAAAGTGACCACATACTACTTACGTGGTCTGTGCTGTTGGTCCTAACTTTCTGGACTTGCTCTGTGGTAGAACACACAGCAGAAACCTACAAGTGGGGGATACAAGTCCCGGGGCATTCGGTCTCTGTTATCATTCTGTCGCTGCCCCTCCATTGGAGCCAGGTGATTGATGAAATCAGGCAGAACTCCTTTCTAAAGGATGGGATGTCCTTGTCCGACCTGTTCCCCTACCTTATTAACAGACACATACTCCCATTGCAGTCTAGTCTCCATTCTGAGTATTGGCATGAAATGGAATACATAAAAAAATGTCATTAATATGATTCTAGCAACACATAAATGAGATAAAGGCCTTTGTCGCCTCACTCTTGGCTTGATAACGCGTTAAATTCCGTGAGGGAAGGTGATGAACATTCACACTGCAAAGGGTCAGGTTGCCAGTGAATGTAGTGACATTTGGCTTGCCTTGGCAGAGCCTGCAGCATTAGCGGAAGCAATGTCCCTTGGCAGCTGAACCACTGTGCCAGCTGTGTGTGTGTGACAGGGCCCAACAGTGCTGGAGACTGGCAGACCAGAGCCTGATCTCCCCATGGTGTCTTTATGCGTCTGACGTGTGACAAGGCTGACACGCTGTTAATAATGATGTGGTTATTACTTCCCATCATGCCTCACTGCAGACCGGCCCATAAAACAGCTCTGTGTGCTCCTTTTGTTTCTGATTGGTTGCCCATAGAGCAAGTAATGTTGTCATACGCACATCACATTATGATTCTACACAGGCCCAGGTTCTGGGCTCAACATTATTAATTTTAAGTTCCATTTTGATTTCATAAAGTCACAGGCAATACACCTTCATAAACTCAGCAAAAAAAGAAACGTCCCTTTTTCAGGAACCTGTCTTTCGTAAAAAGGGTTTAAACACTGTTTAAACACTGTTTCCCATGCTTGTTCAATGAACCATAAACAATTAATGAACATGCACCTGTGGAACGGTCATTAAGACACTAATAGCTAATAGACGGTAGGCAATTAAGGTCACAGTTATGAAAACGTAGGACACTAAAGAGGCCTTTCTTCTGACTCTGAAAAACACCAATAGAAAGATGCTCATGCTCATCTGCGTGAATGTGCCTTAGGCATGCTGCAAGGAGGCATGAGGACTGCAGATGTGGCCAGGGCAATAAATTACAATGTCCGTACTGTGAGACGCCTAAGACAGTGCTACAGGGAGACAGGACGGACAGCTGATCGTCCTCGCAGTGGCAGACCACGTGTAACACCTGCACAGGATCGGAACATCCGAACATCACACCTGCGGGACAGGTACAGGATGGCAACAACAACTGCCCGAGTTACACCAGGAACACACAATCCCTCCATCAGTACTCAGACTGTCCGCAATAGGCTGAGAGAGGCTGGACTGAGGGCTTGTAGGCCTGTTGTAAGGCAGGTCCTCACTAGACATCACCGGCAACAACGTCGTCTATGGGCACAAACCCACAGTCATTGCAGGCAATCTCAACGCTGTGCGTTACATGGAAGACATCCTCCTCCCTCATGTGGTACCCTTCCTGCAGGCTCATCCTGACATGACCCTCCAGCATGACAATGCCACCCACCAGCCATACTGCTCGTTCTGTGCGTGATTTCTTGCAAGACAGGAATGTCAGTGTTCTGCCATGGCCAGCGAAGAGCCCGGATCTCAATCCCATTGAGCACGTCTGGGACCTGTTGGATCGGAGGGTGACGGCTAGGGCCATTCCCCCCAGAAATGTCCAGGAACTTACAGGTACCTTGGTGGAAGAGTAAGGTAACATCTCACAGCAAGAACTGGCAAATTTGGTGCAGTCCATGAGGAGGAGATGCACTGCAGAACTTAATGCAGCTGGTGGCCACACCAGATACTGTCTCTTACATTTCATTCTGCCCCCCCTATGTTTAGGGACACATTATTTCATTTCTATTAGTCACATGTCTGTGGAACCTGTTCTGTTCATGTCTCAGTTGTTGTATCTTGTTATGTTCATACAAATATTTACACATGTTAAGTTTGATGAAAATTAACGCAGTTGACGGTGAGAGGACGTTTCTTTTTTTGCTGAGTCTAAGTCTTCACACCTATAACAATTATATTCTGAAAATCCGACAGCTTAAAGCATTACAATTATTTGTACATTCTGTAGATTAAAGGTGCAATTTGTAGAAATCGCTCTGCCATTTCCTGGTTGCAAAAACTCAAATAGTTCGCCTAATTTCAGTTTATGTGACAAAACAAGCAAGTAGCATGTAGAGAATCATTGTACAATCAAAACCGCTGTGAAATATATTTTCCATAACCAAAGATATTGTATTTTCAGCTGTTTGAAGCTGGTGAACAAAGCCAAAAGTAAAATATGCAAAAATTAAACTTAAGAACGGGAAGCATAGAAATAACATGCACAGAACAGATCTACCACTTCTTAGACTACCTTTCAAAAAGCAGGACAGATATATAACTCACATTTCTATGTGAATTTGGTTGGGTCGCCCAAAAAGTTACATAATGCTCCTTTAATAATAGGAAAATGTGTGTTAGTGCTAGGTCAAATAGCACAGACGTGGTGAAAGGCAAGTTATCCAAAAGTTAGCCCCAGACGTTCCTTGGTGCAGAGATCACACTATTCCATATATCATTCATATTCATTGGCTGTCTTCATTGGCTGAGTATGAGGCCTGGCTATAATAGTAAACAGATTCAGATTTGTCTTTGAAACCTAATCTCTATTCACCAAGATCATATACCATCCTACTGTCAAGATACTAGTAAGTAAGCCAAAAAGTGGTTGCCCTTGCTTGATGTCTTGACATTATTGGTCATATGGAGTCAATCAGAGAAGGCCATTTCTTTCCTCTGACCGTCAAATGGCCTGTCTGACCACTGCATTAGGCTTCATAGCAGCTTTGCAGACACTGTACTGTTTGGCATTAGGGCCATGGTGACTGTGGTGCTTCTTAAAATCTGGATTTGTATAAACTTGTTTGCCTCTTAAGATTTGCAAAATTAAGAAGGAAATGTTTATTAGTGTTAATCTTGGACATATGGTTTTGACTATGCTGTTGTCTTGATGTTTTCCCCCCATTCACTTACGCTACTGAATATAACATTGAAAGGAATTATGACATGGAAAGCATTCTGTACGCAACTCTGTTGTGATGTAGGCTACTACAATGCTTGGCTAAGTATAAATGATGCACTGCTCATTAAGTGTGCCAGTCATCTGATGTCCCATTCATATCATTATGACATAAATTAGCCTCTCGGATCATTATCCTGTCGTTGTCGTTGTTGTTTTTCCACTCTGCATACATCAATTCGAGTACCACTTTAATTCATTTCTTACCTAAATCAGCGCTAAGAAAAATACTCCCAGGATGATTCATTTAGGGTGGTATGATTAGCACAAGCAGTGAAGATCAGAAGCTCTTGTTCCTTCGCACCAACTTGGATTCATCCTCCCCCCCCAACCCCCGCCCTCTCTCTCCATATCTTCATAATAGTCTATTCCGCAGTCTGGTTTCATTCTTTGCGATTACTAGACCTCCATCAGAGTTGGATGGAAATGAGGCTGGCTCGTCGTCGCTGGGGATTTGCTGGTCGGATGGATGGATGGAGAGATGGAAGGATAGAGCCTCATCTGGAGGTCTCCTCTCCGGGTCTGTGGCTCGTAGGCCATTGAGAGGAGATTACATAGCCCCGCCGGTGGTTGTAAAACGCCGGCCGTCCTGGCAGACACCAAACGGGACTCACAGGAGTCCTTTCAAACATCACTATTGTTAGCCAGGGATTATGCTTTGAGTTTTATCCCATTAAACGCTGTGATGGTAGCCATTTTCTGCTTCGGATCCAGAGATTTCTTTGGGCAAAAAAATGCCAGAATGTTTTAGAATCAGTTATCGACAATCTGTAAATTAGTAGCAGGATTAGGTATTGATATGTCATTCATTTTCTTCCAGTTATAGAAATCAGTATTCCTGCTTGTTTTTAAACAAATTCAATGACATGTTTTATTTGCAATATGTGATAATATTGACCGGAAATGAAACATTGTTGTAGAATTAGCTTTAAGCCTCTTTAAAGTTGTTAGGAAATGACAGAGGTCATTTTCTATTGAATGTATTGTATTGAATGAAGAAGTCATTTAGTATTGAATGAAGAAGTCATTTAGTATTGAATGAAGAAGTCATTTAGTATTGTTCTTAAAGCAGTGGGAATGGATCATTTCCATAACTTTGACATTTAAGTCAAATTCTTGTGAGCAAAAGCAGTTTATTTTTTATTAAACTCTGCCGTCGACATGGCTTTTCAAAGTAATGCTCTTAGCAGGTCATTAAGCGTTTTCAGAGTTTTTCTGTAAGTTTGCCCAAACACTAAAACCCTGTGTCTTTCACTTCTGATTAGTGACACTTTATTAAAGCTGTTTAAAGTTTAGTGGACTGAATCTTCCATCTTTTCTACTGTTTCTATGGTCACAGTGAAATGACCTGCATTCAGGCCTCTAGGCCATCTTTTAAATGCAAATCCTTTAAAAGTAACTGTGTAATTCTGTGTATTGGGACTCTCCCGACTTGGCTGTGAGAGATAGTGTTTATTATATAAGGCAACCGCGGCTGTTTTTCTTTCTGTCTTCTTGATCTGACAGCAATTGACTAAACCAGCCCTTAAAGCGTGACAAAAGCTTGGCAAAATCTTTACATTTATTTTCCTTTTTTCTTTCGCTGTTGCACTTTCCTTGGATGGGCATAGGTAGGTAGACAAAAGCTGTCTCTTCCACTTGATTGGGTCATAAGCCTGAAGTTAATGTGTGGTTGAAAATTGTCTTAACATTCCCTGCATTTTGTTTTCCTCCTCTGGGGAAGCCAGGAAAACTATGTCGAATCAGCCACAATCAAATAATTTACGGTGAGCTCACAGAGAAGGAATTAATGCATTTTATATTGGGCTGGGCGAACTGCCCCCAAACACGTGAGAAAACCCCTCAGTCACCCACTTCACAAGGGGAGCGGGGACGCAGGTCATTGACTTGATTTTCATGGGAAGGCTGGTTCGGCCATTCAGATCCTGATAGGTCCAGTATTGACAGCCTCGGAGAGGGGAGTGGAGCATGCCGCCTTCATTGTACCATGGTTTGCTGAGGAAAAACAAGAGAGGCCCAGAGACAAAGCACTCAATGGGAACAGTAGACCCTGTGTCCCCGCTTCTGACTGCTGCCGGGGCTTGTGTCTCCCATTCGGCTGAAGTGCTACTCTCCTCCTCCTCCCTTCCACTCCCCTAACCTTCTCCCCCCTTTTTCACTCTGTCAAGTGTCTGCAAAGGTGTTGCAGTCTCTCTCCCTGACACCGAGTGCAGAGGTTGTTTGCGGTCCTCATTTATAGGGGACTTCTTTAATGAACCTGTATGGTTCTCAGGCTGGACATGTAGTATGTGTATCTGTACTCCTTTCTCTCAAATATCGGCAGTAGTTTCCAGTGACTTACTGTTACAGAGAAACAGTTGTTCCCCCACTCACCATGGCTGTAGTTCAGTAGTCTGGGTTATCAGTTCAGGCTTATCAGGCCAGTCTTTGAAGTTAAGTGTTAGCTCTGTTTTCCCTGGATAAAAACGTTGGTTGGCTATGGGATGTAGGCCAGGACTTCTGAGGGATGGAATATTATCTAGTTGATGTTTTTATGTCTTCAAAACACCAATGAATTATGAAGTATATTTTTCTGATAAATGGATAAGAGTTAGATGTATTCTATAATATACACTCAGTTGCCGGTTTATTAGGTACACCCATTTAGTTCCGGGTCGGACCCTCCTTTGCCTCCAGAACAGCCTGAATTCTTAGAGGAATGGATTCTACAAGGTGTGGCATTCAAACATTGTTCAATTGGGATCAAGGGACCTAATGTGTGCATGGAAAACATTCCCCACAACATTACACCACCGCCACCAGCCTGTACCATTGGCACCAGGCAGGATGGGGCAATGGACTCATGCTGCTTCCGCCAAATCCTGACTCACAGTCTGTGGGATCAAACCATTTTCGTGAACGGGCTGGTGTACCTAATAAACTGACCTACACCAGAATGACTTTGTTATTGAAAAATAGCTTTATAATGGTGTAGAAACTCGATACAATTGTAAGAAGTTGCTCAGTAACTTAATAGTTTTGTACTCAATAATGACATTATCCTGTGATGTGTTTGGCTTCTAATCTCACATGCTGCATATGTGTTCTGGTCAAACAAGGACTAGAAGATTGGCGGGACAGTAAACAAACAGGAAGAGTTATGAGATTATAAGAGATGATAAGGGATGAGGAGAAATCACATTATTAAATTTTTTGGAGGTGGGATTTTCTTGGGGTGGGGGGAAAGAACCACGACAGTGTGGGTTGAACTCTGACCCATTGGGCTTCCGACCTCTCGGTGCACCCTTTGACCTTTTTTAGTGCTCTGGCCAACCGAGGAAACCGCTCTTCCCCCTGACAACTAATCAACACAGACCCTATTCCCTTGCTTTCCTTGCACTCATTTGGTTAAAGTTATTACGAGCCAACTGATAGTAATTAGAGGCCATTGAAAAAGTCAAATGTTTAAAGAGCAATAATGTTTGGTGGGGGAACACACCACATGCTATTTCAACATCTCGGGTCCCCGTAACACATCACACACGCACACATCACCCCCCTACTTCCACCCCTCACTCCCACTCTGTCTAAGACAGGGGTTCTTTTGAAGTGTGGATTGTCTGGAGAAGTGTTTTGCGCCCCCCGTTGATGTATCAGTCCTGGCTTTCATATGGGGATATAGTTCTCTCTATTTGGTCATGAGCTCTTTATCCTAATATACTGTATCAGGGTGTGCTTCCCTCTGCTATGTAAGGATTGAGAGGGCTGGTCATGTGCTGGGCTGATTAAGAAGTTGGTGGTGACCTAAGGTTAAACCCTCCAAGGAAGGGGGGACAAAAGCAGAATGAATCAAGCGGTCCGAGGGAGACGCTAAAAATGGGTCAGACCCAAACTTCCATGGAAGAAGTGAAACTTTCCAGGACACGAGGGAGTCATCTTACCTGCCACCTTTGCTCTGCTCGCTCTGTCCATTACTTGGAAAAAATAAACTCTGTTTTGGATAATACCATTAACGCTAAACCTCAAACCCCTTTTGAGTTATCATTGAGGCCAGTTTTGGTAAACATTCTTACTCTCTCCTTATCATATTCCATTAATCGAAGATCACCTTTCTTTCTCCCCATCCTCTCTGGGTATGAAGTCACTGCTGGGTTGTTTTTGTAGCTGTTTTATCTCCGTGGACAATTTGGATGTCCTGAATGGTGACAGGTTTGCCAGCCAGGCCGTGAGTCTGTGAGTCTAGCCTGCTTTTTTTGCTCTCCTTTCCCAGTATCTGATGGGAGTTAGACGAGTCGGAGCTGCTTGAGTAAGTACAGAGGCCAGCTCTGTGCTCAGGCGCTGCCTGCACTAGTGGCATAGCCTGGGACGGCCCAAATGATGTGTTAGCAGGTATTTTTTTGGTAGCCTTCAAAGGGAAACTTGGCCATTCTTTTCCACTATTCATTATCATCATCATCGTGAGTCTAACGGACAATAAGGCCAGAGAGAGAGAATTGAGTCATGGAAGTGCAACACATCTGTGCAACTGCAGTTGAAATTCGAACAATTTTTTTCAAGATTTCTTTTTACTGCCCATAGACAACGGCTCAACTGTGTTGTGTTTTGCAGGATTTCTGCTTTCATTTTTTGACAATTATTGAGTGCTGCCGTCATTCCTGGCAAAGCATTGGCATTAAAAGTCATTGAACCATTTTGATGGTTAACTCGACCCTGCTGAGCGACGCTTGCAATCAGATGTGACTGTGTTAAGGGCTCCTTTCTTTTCACTTAAATCATTGTCGTCAGGACTGGGTCAGAAAAACTCCTCCCTGCCAATTTGCAGGTATAGTGTCAATTTGATTTACTGCGTCTACAGCATCATGTTTACAATACTTTAAGCGTATTGTGTAGCGAAGACGAAGATGTCTTAACACTGTCATCATGGGCCACTTCTGTCATTCAATAAGCACTGAAAACCGGACACAATTGAGCTAAGTGGAATTAATTAGCGACTTTTTCCCTGGAGGCCCCTCCCTAGCCTCTCTCTTTTTGTCTGTTAAAGTGAACGTTCTGCATCATGGCCCCTATGCCCTGGCATGGGCTCGCCAAGATCTCTCGGGTCCAACAGGTAATTCCCAGGCATTTCCCCTTGTTTGGCTAAGGAAAAAATGCTCAGCTTCATCCCTGTGTGTTTAAATCATCAGCCGAAGGGGGAAAAAGGAGAAGGAGGTTGTGGTTGCCGTGCGGCAGTCTAACCCTAATGCTCATTACCTCATTCAGAAAGGATGTATCCATCCTGGGAAATGTTTCAAACTGAGACATGGTGAAGAAGAGAAGCCCGAGATCTAAATGGCGTAGTCTTTTTGATGTATGTGACGGTGCACTTAGCTCTTGGGAATTGGGAGAAGGTTTACACAGAGGGGAAAATGTATGTATTAATCGCCAGCGTTTCCATTTCAATTCTGTGTATATTTCAGAATAAACAGTACTTTTGATACACTCATCTCTAAAGGATGGAGATGGATGATCGCTCTTAAACGAAATTGCATCATTATTTCGACCAAAGACAAATTAAGTTTTGTTTACACTGTCCTTTGATGCTCCAGCCGTTTTCCGAGAACGCGCATGGTGATTATCTTCTGGACTAAACACCCCCAACCCATCGCAGGCACACTTTCACCACAAAGATAGAGGGACAGTGCTCTTGCGTCAGTCTCCTGATCATACAGATACTATAGGTACTTACACAACCACATTGGACCCTCCCTCTGTGGCGGCCATTGTGTACTTTACGATAGTATACAGTACCAGTCAAAAGTTGTAGAATAATAGTGAAGATATCAAAACTATGAAATAACACACGTGAAATCATGTAGTGACCAAATAAGTGTTAAACAAATCAAAATATATTTTATACTTGAGATTCTTCAAAGTAGCCACCCTTTTCCTTGACAGCTTGGCACACTCTTGGCATTCTCTCAGCCAGCTTCAACTGCAATGCTTTTCCAACAGTCTTGAAGGACTTCCCACATATTCTTGTTGGCTGCTTTTCCTTCACTCTGCGGTCCAAATCATCCCAAACCATCTCAACTGGGTTGAGGTTGGGTGATTGTGAAGTCCAGGTCATCTGATGCAGCACTCCATCACTCTCCTTCTTGGTCAAATAGCCCTTACACAGCCTGGAGGTGTGTTGGGTCATTGTCCTGTTGAAAACAAATGATAGTCCCACTAAGCGCAACCCAGATCGGACGTTTTCATAGTTTTGATGTAGTCACTATTATTTTACAATGTAGAAGAAGAAAAACCCTTGAACGAGTAGGTGTGTCTGAACCTTTGACTGGTACTGGATGTGTGTGATGCGTATGTTTGTATGATGCAAATGCATGCGCAACATGGATGTGTTTGTATGACGTGTGTTTGTGTGTGTGCGTGTGTAGGATGTTTGTGTGTGAATGACGTGTGTTTGTGTGTGTGTATGGTGTGCTTGTAAGACAGCAGAGAGGGGGTTCCTATGGGGTATGGGTGGGATCCACTCGGGGGCCCGCTGGTGCAAAACCCCTACTGACACTGAGCCATCGCTTTAGAGGATTTCCACGGCCTTGAAAGGCAACTGTGATAATGCAGGGATGATCCTGCCCCGGTGGTCCCCTGTTGGCACCCCTTAATAACTATATTAGTAATTAACGGACAGACCCCTCTGCTCCTCTCCTCTCGCCCCCGGGAGACGAATGGCATTTGGGTTAATGAGCTGTGTGAAGACTTTATTCATGTTCCTCTCACTCCTTTTCTCTACACAACAGATAACCCAAGCACAATAGATAATGTCCATTCACTATGATAACAGATAACCCAAGCACAATAGATAATGTCCATTCACTATGATAACAGATAACCCAAGCACAATAGATAATGTCCATTCACTATGATAACAGATAGCCCAAGCACAATAGATAATGTCCATTCACTATGATAACAGATAGCCCAAGCACAATAGATAATGTCCATTCACTATGATAACAGATAACCCAAGCACAATAGATAATGTCCATTCACTATGATAACAGATAACCCAACCACAATAGATAATGTCCATTCACTATGATAACAGATAATCCAAGCACAATAGATAATGTCCATTCACTATGATAACAGATAACCCAAGCACAATAGATAATGTCCATTCACTATGATAACAGATAACCCAAGTACAATAGATAATGTCCATTCACTATGATAACAGATAACCCAATCATGTCCACTCACTATGATAACAGATAGCCCAAGCACAATAGATAATGTCCATTCACTATGATAACAGATAACCCAACCACAATAGATAATGTCCATTCACTATGATAACAAATAATCCAAGCACAATAGATAATGTCCATTCACTATGATAACATATAACCCAAGCACAATAGATAATGTCCATTCACTATGATAACAGATATATGATGTTTCCTTTCAGTCACCTTAGTCATAGATTGTGGAATGTTATGTATGAAGGGGGGTTGTGGAATAAGATATTGAAATCGGGTGTGAGGGTTCATATCGTAAGCCCCCCCTTTTTAACACTTGGAGTCACCATGAGCGATATGCTCTTAGGCCTTAGGGATGTTTCCTGGAGTTGTGGGTAACATTCTTTCAAGATAGTAATTAGATTTGTAAAAATGTTGACTGAATGTGCAAGAGGATCGGTCGCAGGCGTAATGCATGCTCAGGGTATTTGTGTAAGTCTGCGGCATTGAGCTCAAACCCCTGGTAAACCTGACGTACAACAGCCATGTGAAGTGCCCTTCTAATGTTACGTTCATGGTGATCCCTTGGTTTTAGTCTCTGGGGGAGTAACTCTCTGACCAGTCTTTTCCCACATGTCTCTGTCTACGTTGGCTAAGCATTTTCATTAAACCAGGGGTCTCCAACCTTTTCTAGCATGAGAACTGCTTTTTAAAATAGGAAACATGTCGCCAGCTACTCTTTCCTTTCTAACTTTCAAATAGGTACATTATATTCTTTGGTTTAGATTTTTTGGGGGTTTTCTCTCTCAAAATGACAATTGTTCATAGAGAAACAACAAAAGTGGATGTTCTGAGTTGATATCAATGCATAAATCACATCAAAAGACAATTTAGGTCTGGAAGAAAACTAACACATTTATATTTTTGAGTATAATTCCCCTTTAACTGTGCATCTTGTGTGCCATCTAATGTGTCGGTCTACTGATGGTACTGTACTGCTGCTGCTCATTTCATGGCAAAGTTTGCAAATAACAAATAATAGATACAAATTATATACTTACTCATGGTATACTTCTGCCTGGTAAACCTACTTTACAGTTAACATTTGATTAAGAAGGTTTTGGGGAAAGTATTTCGGTCAACCCACAAGCCGGTTACCACATCAACTGGCTACTAGTGATGGGCATTCCGAGTCTTTTCTGTGAGCCAGATCTTTTGTCGGTTCACCTATAAGAGCCTGTAAGTCCCAAACAGCTCTAAGTTCAGTAATGCTTAGAAATGAACCTAAAACCTTCATTTAAAGAAAATAATAACATAAAGCCTAAAACGTTGCCTACCATTATGTCAGATTGTGAAATGTACGTTTAAAAAACAAACATTTCCTGACCAAATGTTTAGATGACCTCCCCCCCAAAAATGCAGACTGAATGAGGCTCACTATATTGTTCCTGCACTGAGGAATTACCATCTTCAGAGAATGTTTTTATAGTTTATCTGCAGATAACCATTGTCTGGAGCTCAAAAAGCAATAGTAAAAGTATGCAAATCAGGGAGCCAAATGAACGGCTCTTTCACATATGCGATTCGGTTCCTGACCTTCACCAAATCGGTGCTGTTTTTAAAAAAAAGCAGTTAGTTCACAAATGACCGGCAACACTTGGAGTAATAGACAAACGCCCACACCACACAGACCGAAAGGGGCAATATTGCTGGAAATTAATTGGCAGATATTGTGTTAGGTTTGGCTTTTTAAGCCAATAGTGGCTAACCAGGGGTTGCTTAATGTCAATGTTGCGTGTATTTGCTGGGAGCTTTATGTTTATGACAGTTTGCAATGGATCACATGTAAATTGTACTTTCCGAATTGTTTGACGTGTTACTCATAGGTGTTCGGCGAACTCCTGGTAGTTCCTGGTAGTTGGTGATTGACCTGTTGGAGACCCCTGACCAAAACACACGTTTGTAGTCGTTCATGTTTCCACTTGTCTGGTTGTCAGGAAAGGCTTAGAGGATATGTGATACATTTTTGGTACATTTTCTTACAAAAAACAATGCATTTAAATGGTTTGTCTTTAGTGAAAGAGGGATATTGTCATTTCTCCTCTCTCTTGCTCTGACACTTCTCGTCTGCCTCCCAGACCCTCTCACACACCACGCCCCTCCCTTCCCACCGCCGCTCTCGTCAGCAAGAGTGTTAGAAGTTATGGATGAGCATACTGATTCTGCTGACAAGCACCCCTAATAGAAAACAGAGGATTCTATCCTCCTCCCCGGGGCCTGTGATTGGGTAGGGGAACAGGGATGACAAATAATGGCTGAACTCTTGAATGCAAAGGTTCTGCTTCCCGGGGCTGTGTTTGCAGCATGGACCCCAGAGGCCATAGCTACGCCGCCCAGGGGGTTGTCAGTTACTGATGGCACTGTTGTTGGTTCCAGTGTGAAGGGGGCCGAAGAAGCCCCCTCAATCCTGCTTGTTAAATAGCATGAATTAATGAAGTGGCGGATCTGGGAACTTCCTACCCCTGAGCAACAAAAAAGTACCACTTCCTTAGGATTTCTATGGGCCCCCAACTTCTTTTCATCCTATCTGATTTTTTTTCCAACCCAAAACTTTTTTAAAGTCCCTTAATCCTCAGGATTTATGCTGGGTCGGGAACTGCAACTGATAAGCGGTTCTCAATAAGCAAAAATAAAACGGGGGCGGAGTCAAATCTAAATGCTAATGCGAACAGTGGTCATGGCTAACGGCATGGTGAGCCAAGATGAAAGAAGTCACAGATGTGAGAGTGTGTTTCTATTTTTCAGCCGTTCACAGCCCACTTCGCACAACTTCTTTTGCAGTTCACCAAGTGTTCATGCTCAAATGTTGTTTTACGTTTCTGGTTGTTTTTGTGTGCGTATGGTTCTGTAGTACACTGGACCACAATCCAAGCATCTTATGGTCCTAGTCAAAACAACTGCAAACTTTATGCCCATGATTCTCAATGATACATTTAAGATGCTGTTGTGAGGCTAGGAGAATGAAAACTAGCCAGGCCTTGTAGGAGTTGTTCCCATGGCACATTATTCTCTTTTTATGGCCATCTTGCTTTCTTCATTTACTTCATTTTTTGTTACTTATGAGCTGGAGTCCTAGACACCTGATTTACAGACAGGCAAAGACAGAGGGACACTTTAATAGAACTGTAAATGGGTCCAATGATGCTGATGGATTACGCTAGCCGTGTAGAGCCTGCCACAGACCTGGTTGATGTAGTGTGGCCATCAATACCCATACCTGGGATCCTATGTGTCAAGACCTTAATAGAGTATTTTATTAAACTATTAGAAGATAAAAACATGTTAGGAATTCTGCCACAACCTGTTTATGTTATAGAAGGTCCATATTTCGCTGATTTAATGCAGTCTGTGTCTTGCACACAAACTAAAAAGCATCAATGTGGTGTTTGAAAGAACACATGGCTCAAAGCATTCTGCCACCTCATTTCTTTATTTTGGTAAAATGACATTTTTATGAAGATGGATTAGCCTGAGAGGCTGAGACTACGGCTGATGATGGCCTTCCTCAAGGCAAGGCGTAACAGAACAGAAGTCCTGCAGTGAATCAGTCCAGTGTAGATCCAGGCGCTGGGCTGATAACACAGATCCCTTTGAGGTAATGCTGGTTGGCCGCCAGAGCCTAATGGGAGCCTGTTTATACTTTGGGTTTATCTCCCGTTTTCGACTGTGACGGCCCTCCAACGTACAAAGGCTGGAATTCGCCTCGTAAAGCAGATACCGTGCAAGCAAAAATAAATAAATAATCACAAGGTTGAGGGAGGGGAAACAATGTTACAGCTGCCGCACGGGACGAAATGCTCGATTGGTATCTCGCTCTGGACCAGACACACGCATGTACGGTCCACTCTGCCGTGGCGAGGTGTGGAAACATTGTTTGAGGCTCACAGCGGTTCGGCTCTAGTAAGGGAAAACACTTAAGGCAAGTTTCAGACGCTGATCGCAAGCCATGATAAGGTTTCAATTATGCTTCCTTTATGAGAGTGCCACGTATCGTGGCAGCGTCTCTTAGCAGGGTGAAGTAACCGATGTAGACGTGCGGCTGTCTAACTGCACCAATTTCTAAGGCGCGCAAGCAATTATATATCGTAGAAGGATTGCCTTCGTGCTACACTGTACAGCCATGGTTTGTTAATCATGAGTTATTTCAAAATTAACTCTTACTTCCAGTACCCATATGGAAGGAATAGCTTTCTTGATCTGATACCAAGTAAATATTCAGACTCTAATATAACTGGGTATGATACCAAAAAAAGGCTATGCACTCCAAAAAAATACCAAAACAACTGTACTTTTCCATGCAGAGTCATATCTTTCCATCCAACCCACTCCCTGGAGCCCACGGTGGCATCTCAGGCTGAAATGACATGTAAGGCAATGGGGTCTTGCCCCTGGACAAAGCACTGGAAGTGACCAGCTCAAACTCTTCCCCATCTGGCCTGTGAAACTAAACTCTGGCTATTATATCCTCTCTGTTTCTCTCCAGGGTCCCCCATGGTCTCTGTCTGACTCCCCCCGCTCCAACAAAGACCCAAGGAACTGCAGGTTGCAATGCTTCCCCCTCGCCAAAGCAGGGCCTTTTTACAAAGAGAGTTTATGAAATTAGCCAATTAGGATCTGCACAGGGAAGATAGAGAGATGGAGAGAGGGAGGGAGAGAGAGAGAGGGATGGAGGAGAAAGGCCTCTCTCACTCCCAAAGTCCCAGCATGGATTAATCACCCTGTCTGGAGAATGAATGGCCGCTCACATCCCTGGGCCTGTTATTTACAATGAAGTAGTTAGACAATAAAACTCACGCCACAGAGTCTGCTCTGGACCTGCCTGCCTGCTCTCTCTCTCTTTGTTCACCCTCACCCTCTGTCTCTCTCTCCCTCTCCCTCTGTTGAGAAGTAACAGAACTTTTGGAACCAGATAATGGAGCAAGGAATGTCCCGGGCTATTAAGTTTTGATGAAGGAAAGCAGATTTGTATATCTTTTTTTTTGTTAGATTAACTCCGAGCTCTGCATACCCCCGTACACATATTTCTGTTACTACACTCCTCCCAGTAAAGCTCGGGGGAAGGTGACTGGTGTCAGACATGCAGGGTCAGTCTAATCCCCTGGAGGGAATCAGCATTTACTACAAAACAAATAACAGGAAACCTGGCCGTGCTGCAACATTTACAACAATCCCAGCCGTTGTATTTCCACCCCCACTCCTCTGTCTCCGTGGTGACTCTTGTTTTAGGACTTCCATAGACTCATATCGTTGTCGTGGAATAATGCACATATCTCAAGGCGTGGTCTAGGTGTTTTTGATAGGAGGCTGCATTGCACTTTGTCGATTGTTTAATCCACTGTGATTAAGTTCGATGTGATTAAGTTTGTCCTAATTTGGCTATAAAATGGGGTCACGTAGTTATATACTGTAGTGTCAACATAGTCATCATGGGTACCCCTGAAATAACGAAGACGCCAGGGAGAACGTATAGTGAAGCCCACAATCTCAGGCTGCAGTTGGTTTACTACATGAACTAAATCAGACTTAACCCTGTTTATTCTCCAGATTTGGATACAGCATTGCTTTAATTAGCATCAACAGTGGTTTAATTGTTCCATTTGTTTTCATGTCAGAGGTAATGGGCGGTGTAGTGCGTAACGCGCACACCGAGTGTTACCCTTGTGGACGTGTTTAAAATGTCCAATACATAATAAATACCCTGTAATTTGGAATCCCCACACTGGGTATACCCTCCTTGATTAACTGGCAGAAGTGAGTGAATTCTTCTCTCTGTATTTATCTTACTCTAAATGTAGTGAACAGCGAGCAGGCTCGCTCGGTTCGGCATTCTAATCATAATAAGAAACGCAAAAGGTTTTTGAGAGGCCTAATGTTTCATACTTAAACATGAAGCAACGTTGGACAATGTCATCAAGCTCGAAATAAACAGTCGCTTCTGGCAAAGCGGAGGCGGAGAGGGTTTGGAAAACGGATTACAGGCCTTAGATTTGAGCCCACTCTTGACCAAAGAATCAACATATTCACTGTATACTGTTTCAGGAATAGAAGGAGAGAAAAATACCAAAGAAAAGAGGGAGAAAATGTTCAACAGAAAATAGCATCACTCTTTTCGATTGCCAGACCAGCAGTGTTCGCCGAGAATAACAACAAGGGGTCTCTGTAGTTTAAGGGAGAAATAACTCTTCGCTGGGAAAAAGAAATAATATTATGGCCTAAACTCCACCAAAAAAACGACTCCTCGTCCTGACGCGTTCTCAGTCGCGATGGCTCCACTGTGGGAAATGTTTGTGGACAAGCTCCCTGTTTATCTAACCTTTTTCAACTTACAGTCTAGAGCGACCTCTTCAAAACATATCTACCACCTTGCATGTTTCCGAGCCAACGTTTTTAGAATGTGTGTATATACTTTTGCCCTCGTTTTGACTTATATAAGAGGAATTGCACCTGTAAACAATGGGGAGTGGACCTGGGGGAAAGAGTCAGAGATAATACAGTACTAGTAGACTTGTAGACTGAGAACTCATATTAGGTGGGAGAATCGTGTTGAGCGATCCAACTTCTGTGTTATCTTACAGAATGGTAATTTGGACAGTTGAGAAAACATTTCTAGACTACAAAGATTCTCACCATTCCCATCACTGCCTCAATGGTAAATTGATGTTGTTATTTGGATGTATAACATGTACAGCATTGGACAGAAGTTGTACCTTAAACAAGCCAAGCATAACTTTGAGGTATGAACGTTTCTCATCATTGGCAAACATTCACAGCTGTGTTCTATTGCACATTGGATATAGACCACAATGGATAGTGATGGAATTTAGTCAAGCAAATGATTGATTGGCCAAAGACAAAGGTCACAACCTCTTCTTTCACAGTATTTACCATGGCCAAACTATAATGAAGATCTGCAAATGCGACACAGCTTAATATAATTTCCCAGCCCTTTCCACCCCGTACAGTAGGTGACATCACCATAACCATTCTCCTTCCTTCCCTCGCTCCATTGTGTCCCAATGACATGTCTCCGTTGGCAGTGACTAGTTTGTCAGAGTTTCTAGCGGTGTGGAGTCTATTCTAAACACAGAAGAAGGCGTGAATACCGAGTGCAGTCTTAATGCTCTTCCCAGCTGCTAATGCACTAATTGTAGAGGGAGGCCTCCGTTCAGACGGAGTATCTGTCTTGGATGGGAAAGTAATGGATCTCGGCGAGCAGTGCTGATGAGACAACGTGAGCTTGCTGGACTCTGGTTAGAGGGGAGATGCGCCATATATCACTCCCGGTTTCAAAAAATGGTTTCCTTCTCCAAACACAGCTGGCTCACGAAGTTATTCCTTCCTCACGACCCTTCTACGAAAGCAAAGACCCAGTTGGATAAATGTTAGCATCCCACCTGAAAACGTTCAGCGGAGCGCAGAGAGGGAGTGGCGATCCAGTATGTGAAGTGTTATCCTCCGTGTCCATCTGACTAACACTTTTTCACCTCCTGATCTGTCAATTACCACACAGTAGTCTGGAGTGGATGTGAAAAGCTCCACAATGACATTTCAACAGATACAGCTATTGTTTTAAGACCATCTTCCCCTAACTGTCCTCCATTGGTCTCTCTCTGTAGTTTGGAATAGGTTCAAAGTACCTACAGTTGTAGTCGGGAAGTTTACATACACTTAGGTTGGAGTCATTAAAACTAGTTTTTCAACCACTCCACACATTTCTTATTAACAAACTATAGTTTTGGCAAGTCGGTTAGGACATCTACTTCGTGCATGACACAAGTAATTTTTCCAACAATTGTTTACAGACAGATTATTTCACTTATTATTCACTGTATCACAATTAGAGGTCGACCGATTAATCGGTATGGCAGATTAATTAGGGCCGTTTTCAAGTTTTCAAAACATTCGGAAATCGGTATTTTTGGACACCGATTTGGACTATTTTTTTACACCTTTATTTAACTAGGCAAGTCAGTTAAGAACAAATTCTTATTTACAATGACGGCCTAGGAATGGTGGGTTAACTGCCTTGTTCAGGGGCAGAACGACAGATTTTTACCTTGTCAGCTCTGGGATTCAAACTTGCAACCTTACGGTTAACGAGCCCAACGCTCTAACCACCTGATTACATTGCACTCCCCTAGGAGACTGTCTGTTACGCGAATGCAGTAAGAAACTAAGGTAAGTTGCTAGCTAGCATGAAACCTATCTTATAAAAAACAACCAATCAATCAATCAATCAATCATAATCACTAGTTAAATACACATGGTTGATGATATTACTAGTTTATCTAGCGTGTCCTGCGTTGCATATAATCGATGCGGTGGCATTTGCGAAAAAGGGCTGTCGTTGCTCCAACATGTACCTAACCATAAACATCAATGCCTTTCTTAAAATTAATACACAAGTATATATTTTTAAACCTGCACATTTAGTTAATATTGCCTGCAAACATGAATTTCTTTTATCTAGGAAAAATGGTGTCACTTCTCTTGCAACAGAGTCAGGGTATATGCAACAGTTTGGGCCGCCTATCTCATTGCAAACTGTGTGAAGACTTTTTCTTCCTAACAAAGACAGCAAACTTTGCCAAACGGGGGATGATTTAACAAAAGCGCATTTAACAAAAGCGCACGAATGTACCTAACCATAAACATCAATGCCATTCTTAAAATCAATTCACAGAATTATATATTTTTAAACCTGCATATTTAGCTAAAAGAAATCCAGGTTAGCAGGAAATATTAATCAGGTGAAATTGTGTCACTTCTCTTGCGTTCATTGCACGCAGAGTCAGGGTATATGCAACATTTTGGGCTGCCTGGCTCATTGCGAACTAATTTGCCAGAATTTTACGGAATTATGACATAACATTGAAGGTTGTGCAATGTAACAGGAATATTTAGACTTATGGATGCCACCCGTTAGATAAAATACGGAATGGTTCCGTATTTCACTGAAAGAATAAATGTTTTTTCAAGATGATATTTTCCGGATTCAACCATATTAATGACCTAAGGCTTGTATTTCTGTGTGTTATTATGTTATAATTAAGTCTATGATTTGATAGAGCAGTCTGACTGAGTGTAGGTAGGCACCAGCAAGCTCGTAAGCATTCATTCAAACAGCAATTTTGTGCGTTTTGCCAGCAGCTCTTCACAATGCTTCAAGCATTGTGCTGTTTATGACTTCAAGCCCATCAACTCCCGAGATTAGACTGGTGTAACCGATGTGAAATGGCTAGTTAGTTAGCGGGGTGCACGCTAATAGCGTTTCAAACGTCACTCGCTCTGAGACTTGGAGTAGTTGTTCCCCTTGCTCTACATGGGTAACGCTGCTTCGAGGGTGGCTGTTGTCGATGTGTTCCTGGTTCGAGCCCAGGTAGGAGCGAAGAGAGGGACGGAAGCTATACTGTTACACTGGCAATACTAAAGTGCCTATAAGAACATCCAATAGTCAAAGTTATATGAAATACAAATCGTATAAAGAGAAATAGTCCTATAATTCCTATAATAACTACAACCTAAAACTTCTTATCTACGAATATTGAAGACTCATGTTAACCACCAGCTTTCATATATTCTCATGTTCTAAGCAAGGAAGTTAAACGTTAGCTTTCTTACATAGCACATATTGCACTTTTACTTTCTTCTCCAACACTTTGTTTTTGCATTATTTTAACCAAATTGAACATGTTTAATTATTTATTTGAAGCTAAATTGATCTTATTGATGTATTATATTAAGGTAAAATAGGTGTTCATTCATTATTGTTGTAATTGTCATTATTACAAAAAAAAGAAAAAGAAAGTGTCCGATTAATCGGTATCAGCTTTTTGGTCATCCAATAATCGGTATCGGCGTTGAAAAATCATAATCGGTCGACCTATAATCACAATTCCAGTGCGTCAGAAGTTTACATACACTAAGTTGACTGCCTTTAAACAGCCTTGAAAACTCCATAAAATGATGTCATGGCTTTAGAAGCTTCTGATAGGCTAATTGACATCATTTGAGTTAATTGGATGTGTACCTGTGGATGTATTTCAAGGCCTACCTTCAAACTCAGTGCCTCTTTGCTTGACATCATGGGAAAATCTAAAGAAATCAGCCAAAAACTTGCAGACCTCCACAAGTCTGGTTCATCCTTGGGAGCAATTTCCAAATGCCTGAAGGTACCACGTTCATCTGTACAAACAATAGTACGCAAGTAAAAACGCAATGGAAGCACTCAGCCGTCATATGCGTTCTGTCTCCTAGAGATGAACGTACTTTGGTGCAAAAAGTGCAAATCAATCCCAGAACAACAGCAAAGGACCTTATGAAGATGCTGGAGGAAACAGGTACAAAGTATCTATATCCACAGTAAAACGAGTCCTATATCGACATAACCTGAAAGGCCGCTCAGCAAGGAAGAAGCCACTGCTCAAAAACTGCCATAAAAAAGCCAGACTACGGTTTGCAACTGCACATGGGGACAAAGATCGTACTTTTTTGAGAAATGTCTTCTGGTCTGATAAAACAAAAATATAACTATTTGACCATAATGACCATCATTATGTTAGGAGGGTAAAGGAGGCTTGCAAGGGGAGGCTTGCAAGCCAAAGAACACCATCCCAACCGTGAAGCATGGGGGTGGCAGCATCATGTTGTGGGATGCTTTGCTGCAGGAGGGACTGGTGCACTTCACAAAATAGATGGCTTCATGAGGATGGAAAATTATGTGCATATATTGAAGCAACATCTCAAGACATCAGTCAGGAAGTTAAAGCTTGGTCGCAAATGGATGTTCCAAATGGACAATGACCCCAAGCATACCTCCAAAGTTGCTGCAAAATGGCTTAAGGACAACAAAGTCAAGGTATTGAAGTGACCATCCCAAAGCCCTGACCTCAATCCTATAGGACATTTGTGGGCAGAACTAAAAAAGCGTGAGCGAGCAAGGTGGCCTACAAACCTGACTCAGTTACACCAGCTCTGTCAGGAGTAACGGGCCACAATTCACCCAAACTTATTGTGGGAAGCTTGTGGAAGGCTACCCAAAACATTTGACTCAAGTTAAACAATTTAAAGGCAATGCTACCAAATACTAATTGAGTGTATGTAAACTTCTGACCCACTGGGAATGTGGTGAAAGAAATTAAAGCTGAAATAAATAATTCTCTCTACTATTATTCTGACATTTCGCATTCTTAAAATAAATTGGTGATCCTAACTGACCTAAAACGGGGAATTTTTTACTAGGATTACATTTCAGGAACTGAGTTTAAATTCAGTTGGCTAAGGTGTATGTAAACTTCCGACTTCAACTGTATTTGATGCATTTACCACATGTTTTAATCACACACATCCAAAGGACATGGTGTCAGCTTCTCCTGATGTCCCATGTTCGTGCTCCATCCATCGACAGAAATGACATAAACCCGTAATTTTCACGGAGACATATATTTTTATATGTTAGGCAGCATTTTGTGTTTAAGGTCAGCATGTGTCTCTTAGCGATGTTCTTTGTGTGTGCCTGCGTGTGTGTCCGTTCATGTGTGTTTAAGAGAGAGTGACAGCGGTCTTGGCCTATGAAACTGATACCGCATTTTGGCAGTGTCGGGGACAACAGCTATCAATCCAACAATTTTCATGTAGTATCACTAATAGATATTCAGTCATGAAGGAACATAGTCAAGTTTTACACACAGAACTTTTCACACACTATGCATTTATGCCCCAACAAACAATTGTTGAATGGGATTATGACAAACCTCAGTGCTCTCACACTGTGAAAAGACCATCCATGTTGTGGTGTCTATTTCCTACGAACTCGTTTGACCCTTAGCCAAAAGTATCCGATGTATGCAGCTTTCAAAGTGAGTGCGTTAGACAATTCCATTCCCTGGTTGTCTGACAGGGAATGGAATTGGATTAATCTGGATTAGTGATTTCATTCATTGGATTACTGTCGTAACCAGCCATTTAATTGAACAGTATACTGTTTAATGAGTTTGTATCAAGGTATTGCAAAGAGTCAACAGCTACAGAAGCTTTCAGAGAAAGAAAACATTTTAGGCATCAAATATGAAATGCAAAATGTCAAATAAGATTACTTTCAAGAGTACATTTAGTATGAAAACCTTCGGAATAATATATTGTCCTTAAATTATGCAAAATTATTGTCAACGGACGTCATTAATCACCTTCAATGTTATTTTGATGCTTGGCCAGTTCTATTGTTAAACAAAGGTGTAAAGAACCAGGCCCAACATTACCATCATAAAGCTTGTGCTAGGGATATCCCACATGAAAGAAGATATCAACTACAGTGGAAAATAGCAGAGGGCTAAAGAAGGGAAAGGGGTGAGTGGAAGAGTAATTAGGAAGAGAACCCTTAACGGGTCTCTATGGGTGTGCCACAGGGTTCAATTCTCAGGCTGACATTCTTTTCTGTATACATCAATGATGTTGCTCTTGCTGCTGGTGATTCTCTGATCCACCTCTACACAGACGACACCATTCTGTATACTTCTGGCCCCTCCTTGGACACTGTGCTAACTAACCTCCAGACGAGCTTCAATGCCATACAACTCTCCTTCCGTGGCCTCCAACTGCTCTTAAATGCAAGTAAAACTAAATGCATGCTTTTCAATCAATCGCTGCCCGCACCTGCTCGCCCGTCCAGCATCACTACTCTGGACGGCTCTGACTTAGAATGCGTGGACAACTACAAATACCTGGTGTCTGGTTAGAATGTAAACTCTCCTTCCAGACTCACATTAAGCATCTCCAATCCAAAATTAAATCTGGAATTGGCTTCCTATATTGTAACAAAGCATCCTTCACTCATGCTGCCAAACATACCCTCGTAAAACTGACCATCCTACCGATCCTCGACTTCGGTGATGTCATCTATAAAATAGCCTCCAACACTCTACTCAACAAACTGGATGCAGTCTATCACAGTGCCATCCGTTTTGTCACCAAAGCCCCATACACTACCCACCATTGCTACCTGTACGCTCTCGTTGGCTGGCCCTCGCTTCATACTCGTCACCAAATCCACTGGCTACAGGTTATCTACAAGTCTCTGCTAGGTAAAGCCCCGCCTTATCTCAGCTCACTGGTCACCATAGCAGCACCCACTCGTAGCACGCTCTCCAGCAGGTAGATCTCACTGGTCACCCCCAAAGCCAATTCCTCCTTTGGTTGACTTTCCTTCCAGTTCTCTGCTGCCCATGACTGGAACGAATTGCAAAAATCTCTGAAGCTGGAGACTCACATCTCCCTCACTAGCTTTAAGCACCAGCTGTCAGAGCAGTTTATAGATCACCGCACCTGTACTTAGCCTATCTGTAAACAGCCCATCTACCTACCTCATCCCCATACTGGTATTTATTTATTTATTTTGCTCCTTTGCACCCCAGTATCTCTACCTGCACATTCATCTTCTGCTGATCTACCATTCCAGTGTTTAATTGCTATATTGTAATTACTTCACCACCATGGCCTATTTATTTACTTAACTTACCTCATTTGCACTCACTGTATATAGACTTTTTGTTTTGTTTTGTTCTACTGTATAATTGACTGTATGTTTTGTTTATTCCATGTGTAACTCTGTGTTGTTGTATGTGTCGAATTGCTACGCTTTATCTTGGCCAGGTCGCAGTTGCAAATGAGAACGTGTTCTCAACTTGCCTAACTGGTTAAATAAAGGTGAAATAAATAGAAAATAAATAAAGGAGAGGAGGGGACAGCTGAGAGGAAAATCCAAAAGTAGAAAGTAGAAGAGAGGGTTTGAGGAGACAAAAGTAGAAAGGACAAGAAAGATTTAAAGGGCAGAAGAGAAGAGAAAGGAGGAGGGAAGAGAAGGTGGAAATAGAAAAGATGAGAGCAGGGGAGAAGGAAAGAGAAAGGAGGAGGGAAGAGAAGGGGTAAAGAGAAAGGAGGAGAGCAGGGGAGAAGGAAAGAGAAAGGAGGAGAGCAGGGGAGAAGGAAAGAGAAAGGAGTAGAGCAGGGGAGAAGGAAAGAGTAAGGAGGAAAGAGAAAGGAGGAGGGAAGAGAAGGGGGAAGAGAAAAGAGGAGAGCAGGGGAGAAGGAAAGAGAAAGGAGGAGGGAAGAGAAGGTGGAAAGAGAAAAGAGGAGAGCAGGGGAGAAGGAAAGAGAAAGGAGGAGAGCAGGGGAGAAGGAAAGAGAAAGGAGGAAAGCAGGGGAGAAGGAAAGAGAAAGGAGGAGGGAAGAGAAAGGAGGAGAGCAGGGGAGAAGGAAAGAGAAAGGAGGAGGGAAGAGAAGGTGGAAAGAGAAAGGAGGAGAGCAGGGGAGAAGGAAAGAGAAAGGAGGAGGGAAGAGAAGGTGGAAAGAGAAAGGAGGAGAGCAGGGGAGAAGGAAAGAGAAAGAGAAAGGAGGAGAGCAGGAGACAAGGAAAAAGAAAGGAGGAGAGCAGGGGAGAAATAAAGAGAAAGGAGGAGAGCAGGGGAGAAGGAAAGAGAAAGGAGGAGGGAAGAGAAGGGGGAAAGAGAAAGGAGGAGAGCAGGGGAGAAGGAAAGAGAAAGGAGGAGAGCAGGGGAGAAGGAAAGAGAAAGGAGGAGAGCAGTGGAGAAGGAAAGAGAAAGGAGGAGAGCAGGGGAGAAGGAAAGAGAAAGGAGGAGAGCAGGGGAGAAGGAAAGAGAAAGGAGGAGAGCAGGGGAGAAGGAAAGAGAAAGGAGGAGAGCAGGGGAGAAGGAAAGAGAAAGGAGGAGAGCAGGGGAGAAGGAAAGAGAAAGGAGGAGAGCAGGGGAGAAGGAAAGAGAAAGGAGGAGAGCAGGGGAGAAGGAAAGAGAAAGGAGGAGAGCAGGGGAGAAGGGGGAAAGAGAAAGGAGGAGAACAGGGGAGAAGGAAAGAGAAAGGAGGAGAGCAGGGGAGAAGGAAAAAGAAAGGAGGAGAGCAGAGGAGAAAGAAAGAGAAAGGAGGAGAGCAGGGGAGAAGGAAAGAGAAAGGAGGAGAGCAGGGGAGAAAGAAAGAGAAAGGAGGAGAGCAGGGGAGAAGGAAAGAGAAAGGAGGAGAGCAGGGGGAGGAAAGAAAGAGAAAGGGGAGAAAGAAAGAGAAAGGGGAGAAGGGGAGAAGAAAAAGAAAGGAGGAGAGCAGGGGAGAAAGAAAGAGAAAGGAGGAGAGCAGGGGAGAAGGAAAGAGAAAGGAGGAGAGCAGGGGAGAAGGAAAGAGAAAGGAGGAGAGCAGGGGAGAAAGAAAGAGAAAGGAGGAGAGCAGGGGAGAAGGAAAGAGAAAGTAAGAGAGCAGGGGAGAAGGAAAGAGAAAGGAGGAGAGCAGGGAAGAAGGAAAGAGAAAGGAGGAGGGAAGAGAAGGGGGGAAGAGAAAGGAGGAGAACAGGGGAGAAGGAAAGAGAAAGGAAGCTAGGAGACTAAAGAGGAGGCTCAATTGAATGTGTCTCTTGGCCTCTCTCAGCCTCTCTCCACTCTCTTTCCCTCTCTCTCTCTCTCTGCCTCTGTCTGCCTCTCTCCCCTATCTCTCTCCCTCCCTTCCTTTCTAGCCAGTGCCAAGTGGTGGTTTCGAGCTTTGCGTGCCACGGTCTGGGGGAGGTGGAAGTGGTGGCTGCTCCTGTCTTTGACTAGATCATATGTGACATTGTAAGCCCTTTTACCCCAGCGCAGCCCTTCTTAAATCCTCTGTCCTCCACTGATTGACATCGACCAGACGATCGGATTAAACCAAACATGTTTTTGTGTGCATTTAGTTGAATGAATAAAGTGTTCTTTGCAACTTAGTGCCTAGAACGTTGGGTTAAATAGATAGAATATAGTGTTATTTGTTGCAAAAGTATTTGTTATTTTTATGTCAGTACAGTCATGGTTGTAACGTGACATGAACAGAATGGCAGCCATCTCAGATTTAGAGTTTTCTTACGGCATCTTAAATACCTGATTGTTTCTTTGACAGTAAATAATGTGGGGAATAACCCTGCCTTTTGCCAGCCCCTAAAGACAAATGCTTTATTTGACTCATCTTAAGACCGGAGAGAAAACATACACTATCTCACAAAGGTTGGGGATAGACATTAATTGGTCATTTTTGTGTGTGTACTGTCACGAAGGTTGAGTAAATGTTGAATTAATAAGTAAATGACCATGGTCCATTTAGTTGTGTGTTTGTGGGTGTGTACATTTGCTTTCTGTGTATCTTGGATTGCATATCCCAAGGAGCATTGTCAGCCATTGTTATGTCAATGACTTTCAGTATTTTTTGCCAGACTAAACAATTCCTTCATTAATAAACACAACTGTATTTATTGTGACGGACTTAATTTACAGTGCTGGATTAGCCTTCCCACTACAGTCACCAGAGAGACAGTTGGAATGTTGTCTGAGTATTTATGCTCAAATTCGCTGTAAACCACAAACTTTTTATTTTGTACAGTTTGTCTACTTGTGTAATAAAAGGGGGATGGTTTTGGTGAATAGCAATACAAATGAACAACAGAGCCAGTCCCCCCATTCTCCTTTCCTCCACCTTCTAGAAAACTGGAGAATGGAGGAATGGATGTAAAATAGATGTCAGGGTTTGCAGTAAAGGTCAACTAACAAATGACAGTGTTGTGCTAAACTGGGGTCATGACCCCCAAGTATCCAGGAGCTCCCACAATGCCAATGCTCTTCTGACCCTGTGAAGTGACCCCAAAATCCCCAGAAAGCCCATAGATGTTATGGATGATAGCAAAGACAGAGAGAGGAGAGCAGTAGCTACCTAAATCCTCAGTAGGGATGTATGAGTGGCTTCCTACCCCATAGCTCGTTCTGTGGGTTCATGAGTTCACAATTAATCGTCTATATAAGTTTCTTGAATGGGAATTGAGACGGATTGTTTTGAAGCCTTTTCGGCTGCAGTCAAGCGCGCCACGAGAAAAAACAGGGTGGCTCTGAAGCTGGATCTTTTTGAAACATTTCCTTTTTGTTCCTCAGACAGGCCCAAAGGGAAGGCCCTACTGCTCTAGTCACTAATTCAGCATGTGCCAAACTAAACATGCTATCTAATACTAACTAAAATCTTCTTCTTAAACAGCATTCTCTGGTTTGAAAATGATTGGAAACTGGTACAAACTGAGTCTGACATGTTTGTTCTTGCTGAAGAGACAGTAATTATAATGACCCATTTGAGAGGTTCCAACAGGACACCGTGTACATCATTAATTTATGCTATTGGGACAGTGAGCCCTTCATGCTACAGACAGTAAATCAAGAGGAGATCGCTTCAAAGGAAGGTTACTCAGAATAACGTACTTAGAAGGGATGGAAAGTGTCAGTATGTGGAAGATGTGCATCATGTCTTCATAAAAGAAACATCATTTTTTTGAAGTAGCAAATATGTACATTTTACATGGATAATATATAATAACAGTCCTTGATATTAGTTAACATGCACTGGCAACATGGTGGAGCCATTTAGGTTTTAATCCAGTAATGATCTCAGTGATTCGAGAGCTCATCTTTAGCCAGTCGATTGCTTCCCATGCTAGCACTGACGGCGGCTGAAGTGCATACGAATGATGAGTTATTGACGATGGGTAGTATTCAGAGAGAGCCCATCTTCACGAGTGAACACTAAACATTAAACTCCTTTTGAGGGTGGTTGAAAAGCAGGCTGCTCAGTGGAGAGGAGAGGCTAGCTCCAGCACCAGTCTGTTGCTACGAATGGCCTCTGTAGGGGGGAAACTGTCCCTTATTGTCAAGTTCTTTGGCAGAACTCTTTCAACAACAACAAAAAATTGTCTCATGTTTAATGCATCAACATTTCTCTGAATGTTTTTTTTGTTGCCCCTCAAAATGTCTTCGGATCAGGCCATCTTGCCAAACGGTTCCTGTCAGGTTCCTAAATGACCGGCGCAGATGTATGGGACGCAAAATGAGAAATAGCTGCATGGTTACGGAGGAGAAAAAAAATGGGTTATTCTTTGGATCAGGAATTACCAAATGTAATTGTATGATTGAAGCAGTGTTTAACTCACGCTAGCTCTTCAGTAGTAGATGCAGTAGTAGACTAAGGTCCCTTAATAAAATCTAAAACGTCATTGCACATATGCTAGGCTAATTCTTTCAACTCAAATGAATAACCATCCTAGTCTTGTTACTTCTGTACAATACTAGTGTAGTGTATGATAATACTGTCACAGATGAACACTGTGTACTTCAGTTTCTTTACCAAAAAGCTAGCAGCAAGTCTCTCTGAACTACATTTCAACAACTGTTTCTACATTATCATCATAATTTGTTGTCTGGGAATGAAAAAAAGTTAACTCGGCAACCTGTTAGTGACTAGTAAACACATACAAGTGTGATTGTGGTTTGCGATTTGCATGTTTGTGTTCTTGCAGCGATCCTGAAGCAACTGTTGGCCAGAGCATGTCTGCTCCTTCCGAGTTCCCTCGAAGGCTGTTAAACAGTCAGGGAGCTTGGAGAGTCGCCGGCATGCACAACCATTTCTGATTATGTACCGGCCGCTGGGCTCTCTTTCTCTCTCCCTCTCTCTCTTTTTCCCCTCACTCCTTCCTCTCGCTGTCTTTCTCTGTTCACTCTTCCCATTGTTACTTTTTCAGGGGTTTTCACATGAACAGAGGCTGCAGGGGGTGCCCAGAGCTGTTCTCACACAGAGTTTGTCCTGTTTTAGATTTAATCACGCCACACACACACACACACACACACACACACACACACACACACACACACACACACACACACACACACACACACACACACACACACACACACACACACACACACACACACACACACACACACACGCACGAGCCGGAGGGTACACACACAAACATGCACGCACACACACACTACCCTCCATTCACCCTTGTAAAATAAAATGCACACAAGATTTCAGTATCCTTCCTCCAACCCCAATCCCTCCTCCTTCCTCCAACCCCAATCCCTCCTCCCTCCTCCTTCCTCCTTCCTCCCACCCAATCCCTCCTAATTTTTCACCTTCCCAATCATGTTCTGTTAGTGGACTGAGGAGAGGTCATGTGGTCAGGCATGTGGTCAGCTCTTGCCTCCCCTGATGCCCTCGAAGCCACATCAGGGCACTCACTTTTTAATGACAATTTCTTAGCTTCCATAATAGTTTAACATGACGTACATCACTGAAAATAAATGAGCAGCCTCTGCAGATTTGACTGTCTTCCATGCATATTTTGGCCAACTCCAGACGAGCATATCGCCAGTGCCTTTTCTGCTCCCTGCTTCTGAAAATCTTATGCATCAATCACTTGCGGACAGCGACTATTAAATGGATGTCGGAATAGTCTTTAAAGCCTTCTCCTTCCAGAAGTCTTGGAGACTGACTTTGGCTTGAAAGAGACATGCCTTGTATCTGTATCCTTTAGATTTAGTAGTTGTCTTGTTGAAATCCCCTGGGTTGAACTTGAAACTGCATGCAGGGGCACTCAGTATTATCTTCCAGTATTTATGATGACTCTGAATCACTATCAGTTGGCAATGGGAAAGACATTTGTACTGTACTCTGTCATTTTTTCATCATCAGTTTTCGAGGGTTAACAGCAGGCAGTGGTAGGAAATGGTTGAGTTGGTTGAAATGGTTGAGTTGAATTTTTGTCAATATTTTTTATGAGCAATTAGCATAATGTTTTATTCCCCCTATTTCTTTCCTGCATGCTCAATGTGGTTTGAATGCGATAGTGGATGGTGATAGTGAATAACCTGTAGTTCTGAGGCCATAGGCTCACGCAGGGCTCGTAGCTCCAAGATGGAGATGGAGATGTTCTCCCATAGCAGTCCATTTCCATTTTGTCAGAAGCACAAGGTTTTTGTAAACTTCAAAGCAGAATTTTTGCAAATCCTGTTTTAGTTTTTTACCTTATCGTTCCCTCTTGGTGAGAAATACGGTCGGTGCGCTTGTTTTGATGTTCTTAAATTTCTCTAACCTTTTATCGTTGGGATATGTAGTTTTTAGGCTATGGTGGTTTTGAGGAAAGCTTTGTAGTGGGCTGGGGCCTCAAGGAGAGGTAAACTTTGTCTCTCATCTGTTTCGTTAGCTCTGATATAGTTCAACTACTAATTAAACTTTCCACTAAACTCTCCCTGGTACCAACAATATAGAAGAAATATGACTGTTTATGGAGAAAAATAGCAGTGCTGCATTCACATTCTGGATAATGCAAGACCTTGGACCATTAAAAACGACAATTCGTCATGATTTGTTTCAAGTCTTTATGTGGGGAGTACTCGACAACGAGCCCAGAAACTCTATGAAACAATACTCCGGTCCAAAAAGACTATGGGTTATTAGTTTAGGATTATATATACCTCCTAAACACATTGAGGGAACCTTGCTTGGCAGAGGCTGCAGGGGGTTTGGAGGACCGACTGTAGACAAACTATCTTTTAACAGTTGCTGAAGTGCTCCTCTGAGAGGACGGTGATCCTCTTTATTAAAGCCACTTGTCCGGCATTGTCTCTCCACCACTCGTTGGTTACATAAGAACGAGGTGCTTTGTGATCGTTTGCAGGCACTCTTGTTTTGTTTAGTTTTCTCTCTCCGTGGATTTTTTTTCCGGCTGGAGAAGATTTGGAAGCTCGGGGGATAGGACCGTATTCTGACTTCTCCCCAGCACTGTGTGTTGGGGTCTGGCGGCGTTCCAGCTTTGTCTAGCTTTTCCCCGTGTACATTCCCAGTCCTGGCACAGTCCAATTCCCATCTCTGGAGCACACGCCGCCGGCTGCGGTCAGGAAGATTGATCGTGGCGGGGGCTTTTGTTTGACAAATCAAGCCAGTCGTGATTGCGTATGTGTAAAAAGCAGGAGGATAAGATAATTTATACCTGAGCCGTCACCTTTATTATATGCTTATGTTTCCTTTTGCTCTTAAAAACGAAGCCTGGAATGGCACTTGGAGTTGTGCTTGACCCTCGGAACTCGCCGGTTCCTAAGCCGCCATGGCCATAAATCTGGGGCCCAAAAAATCGCTGACGTTATATCTAAACAGTGAAATGAGCAAAGGAGAGAGGGAGGGAGAGAGAGAGAGATGGGGAGAGAGAGTGAAGATAAAGTGAAATAAAGATGGTCTTTGTCTGCAAGTCTCAGGAGCCACAGGAAATAAATAATGTTGAATGTGCCGTTATATCACCCCAGTCCGCCTTTACATTCTCTGAGCTATAGCAGGGCATTCATCAGACGTGCATGGTTCATGACATACGCTTTTCAGATTAAGCAATGCAAACACAGACACCGGGCCTGGGGTTTTCTAGAGGGTCGGCCATCCATTCCTAGAGTCAGGAAGATGACAGAGCCCTTCAAACAATACAGTGCCTCTTAAATACTACTGAATCTCATGGAAGGGTATGATCTCACTAATGCATAGGGTTGCTTAGAACCATGGAAGGTGTGTTCATTGTATGAAATTACCTTCTTTATTCATTCAAGTTTAGTTATTAGGATCACCATTAGCTACTGCACATGCAGCAGCTACTCTTCCTGGGGTCCACATAAAACGTACAAATACCTGACAAAGTACAGAGTAGTTATAGACAAGAACAACATAACATATTACATTAAATTGAAACAAAATAATGAAATAAGAGTTATTGCATTACATTTAAAATTACATTACTTTGAAAATAATAAATGCAGTTACATTAGGAAGACACCCAAAAATACTATTTACACACTATTCCTATATACATATTAATATTCTTACAGTACAGTTAAATTAGATCTCTTGAAAGAGGAGAGGCGCTATGACACAAGATGTTTATTTTTCATAAGTGTCTTGGCTGACCTTAGTAATGGGTAGTAAGAAGGTGGATTCAGTCCATAGCGCCGAAATATTACCTGCATTCACAGTGAATTGAAAATGACCTTTACATTTCAACCACGCTAAAACTGTGATCTTCGTCGCTACGGATTGCATCCATTCCTTAGTGCTTGGAAGTCAGAAGTGAATGTGAGATGCTCCAGTGATGGCTCCATTTCCTCTCTTTCCCAACATACTCTCTGTCCATACTCCAGCTACCTCAAGGCCCTGTTGAATTATTGGCCAAACAAAACAGCAGATGAACGTAATTTCACTGAAAACAAATAGTGCAGTCGGCCTCCGCCAACTTTTTTATTTAATTTTTTTATTTTTATAGAATCAACACGTTTTAATATCGAGTTCATTTTCTGGCGATACAAACATTCTTTGTACCCTTTATTTTATTCAAAGCCAACGTCTGAGTAATGTCTTTTGACTGCTCATGATTTTGGCCTTGTGCTATGATGAAGTGTTACAGTGAAATAGCCCTGGTGATCCAGGTTTTCGGCACATTAGTTCCAAGTACACTACTGCTGCAAAATAATTTTTTGGTTATGTAGAATGTAATTATTCAATTTTCAAAAGGCCCAAAAATAATGTGCTGGAAGTCGATACTTCCAAGAACTTTCACCTCAAGCCGTCAACAATGTCTAATGAGACCTGTAATCATTTTGAAATTATTATTCTCCACACGGGACGCACCCCTTTCCCCTGTCAGTTTTTATGATCAATTGAACCAGACTTGGCTTTCCAACATGTTGCATCAGAAGTTATATTGTTAGAAAAGAGAGACGTTACCTTGCTGATGTTTCTTTTACTCTTTTCAGGTGGAGTCTTTGCCATCACAGTAATGAGTAGGAGTAACTGATGTGTAGCTTATTACTCATCTTTAATGCAGACCAGCATTGAGTTAATTCATTAGCGGCCCCCTCCACTGGTATAAAACTGACTGACTCACTAACTCACAAAATATGTGTACTGACTATAGGGGGTGATGTCTTTCCTCCATGACCCCCCGTCACCCCATCTCTGTGCAGTCATCTTGGCACGGCTGCAGGAATGATGGGGGGAAAGTGTGTGTGAATCACTCCCAGTGGTTCCACCTTTTACAATATGAGGATGATTAGAAGGGAAATGTAGTGTGCTCTCAGGGATGCAGGCGATGCCTATACCATGGAAACCAGGTCCTGTGTTCCTCCTCACCGTGCACCACACGGCTCAAGCGCACCAGGATGGAGTGGCTGTTTCAGTACATTTTGTTACTGTTAGTGAGAGGGAGTGAAACCCTTCAGTGTCTGCAGTCTCAGACTTTTTTTGCTTGACGATATGGCTTGTTGAGACTGCAAATTGAGCTTATGAAGTGTTTAAATCCCGCAAGGTTAGTAGCTCAATGGATGAAGTGTGTGCAATTCTTCTCTCATAATTGGCTAAGGGCTAGAATGTTTGGCCAGAAGGTTGAATGGAATGGTTCATGGAGGATTTTATGAATCATCTAGAAGAATAGGAATCCACCTCACTGTGTTAAGAAATATGTGCCCTTGATTTATCGATTTGACCGACTAGACTGTGTGAACAATTCCTGTTGGATAAGAAATCCTCTGTCCAAGTTGCAGGCTTAGATGGGTGTAGACCCTGGCAAATTGTCCTTGGCCACTTAAGGTATCATAATCGACAGCATTCAGGAGTGGCTCGGCCTGTGAATCATTCATGGCAGGCATAAATAATGGAGAATAGCAGCCAGTTAGCAGCTGCAACTCGAAATAGTAGTGGCCTGAAACACAATCTTTTCCCCTGTAAACTATGTGTTTCACCTGTATCACACCGGGGCGTCTGGGCCTGAGTGACAGGTTTGAGCAGGGGAACGAAACAACTCCTTCCTCCCTCCAGACCTCGCTTCATCTTCCTCCGATGAATTTTTCACCAAAGCGTCTTTTTGATATCTCTCACCCAGGGGAGCTTGGGTAATGTAAACTATAATTATTTCTCATAACCGCACATCTTCTCTAATTAGTTCACTCCTCTGAACTGGACCTTGCAATTTTTACACGCCAAGAGGACATGGGTTGGAAGATAAATATACATTGTTTGTTGACTTTGCCGAGTCCCTCGGCTCTGCAAGTGATGTCGTCTGCCGTCTTGTTTTTACCTTGTAAATGGCTCCCCAACCATGATGGCCGGCGAGGCCCCGCGTTAAGTCTTGTTCTCCAATTATCGGGACCCAAGGTCAGATCCACCACATCCTCATCCCAGACAGAGACCACTGAACAGTCCAAAAACTCTGATTCAGAATCAGATTAATAAGCGGTCAGCGTGGAGACACGTTGTAATCATAGTCCTTTTAAGACTGCTCTTGGTTTTGGACAGCGTTAGTAAACATTCAGACTTACGAATCCAATTTTCATCTGGCTTTGGAATGTGTGAATGAAAATAGTTATAGCAAAGCAATGATAGTGCTCAAGTCATCAATGAGAAGAATCTCAATTCAATATGTTAAGCCCTTCTCTGTCCAGGCATCTTAAAGCTTTTCAAACTGGGTCATCTGTAATGGGCTGCAGCTCTTGAAAAGGGTCTGGATGGTGGCATTTACTCGTAGATCCTGCATGCGGCTTGTTTTAGAGCGGATTTGCAGGAGCACGTGAGGTCTGTTTTTCCTGTCAATGGCAGGCATGAATAGACTCCTGTATCTCCCCCATCTTGGTGGTCCTGCGGCCTTGAAGCCAATTGTCTGCATAGTAAATGCCTGTGGGGGAAACTTCGGTTGGTGGACGTGATGCAAAGTTGGTCGCGTACTAGGGCTGGCCCTATTTAGTCGACTGGACGATTGTTTGGTCGATAGGCTGTTTTGGCAACCAGTGTCAAATATATATATACAGTGCCTTGCGAAAGTATTCGGCCCCCTTGAACTTTGCGACCTTTTGCCACATTTCAGGCTTCAAACATAAAGATAAAAAACTGTATTTTTTTGTGAAGAATCAACAACAAGTGGGACACAATCATGAAGTGGAACGACATTTATTGGATATTTCAAACTTTTTTAACAAATCAAAAACTGAAAAATTGGGCGTGCAAAATGATTCAGCCCCTTTACTTTCAGTGCAGCAAACTCTCTCCAGAAGTTCAGTGGGGATCTCTGAATGATCCAATGTTGACCTAAATGACTAATGATGATAAATACAATCCACCTGTGTGTAATCAAGTCTCCGTATAAATGCACCTGCACTGTGATAGTCTCAGAGGTCCGTTAAAAGTGCAGAGAGCATCATGAACGCCGCAGCCCGTCTGGTGTTCAACCTTCCCAAATTCTCTCACGTCACCCCGCTCCTCCGCTCTCTCCACTGGCTTCCAGTTGAAGCTCGCATCCGCTACAAGACCATGGTGCTTGCCTACGGAGCTGTGAGGGGAACGGCACCTCAGTACCTCCAGGCTCTGATCAGGCCCTACACCCAAACAAGGGCACTGCGTTCATCCACCTCTGGCCTGCTCGCCTCCTACCACTGAGGAAGTACAGTTCCCGCTCAGCCCAGTCAAAACTGTTCGCTGCTCTGGCTCCCCAATGGTGGAACACACTCCCTCACGACGCCAGGACAGTCAATCACCACCTTCCGGAGACACCTGAAACCCCACCCCTTTAAGGAATACCTAGGATAGGATAAAGTAATCCTTCTCACCCCCTTAAAAGATTTAGATGCACTATTGTAAAGTGGCTGTTCCACTGGATGTCATAAGGTGAATGCACCAATTTGTAAGTCGCTCTGGATAAGAGCGTCTGCTAAATGACTTAAATGTAAATGTAAATGTAATGAAGAACAAGGAACACACCAGGCAAGAAGAAGTTTAAAGCCGGATTTGGATACAAAAAGATTTCCCAAGCTTTAAACTTCCCAAGGAGCACTGTGCAAGCGATAATATTGAAATGGAAGGAGTATCAGACCACTGCAAATCTACCAAGACCTGGCCGTCCCTCTAAACTTTCAGCTCATACAAGGAGAAGACTGATCAGAGATGCAGCCAAGAGGCCCATGATCACTCTGGATGAACTGCAGAGATCTACAGCTGAGGTGGGAGACTCTGTCCATAGGACAACAATCAGTCGTATATTGCACAAATCTGGCCTTTATGGAAGAGTGGCAAGAAGAAAGCCATTTCTTAAAGATATCCATAAAAAGTGTTGTTTAAGGTTTGCCACAAGCCACCTGGGAGACACACCAAACATGTGGAAGAAGGTGCTCTGGTCAGATGAAACCAAAATTGAACTTTTTTGCAACAATGCAAAACGTTATGTTTGGCGTAAAAGCAACACCCTGAACACACCATCCCCACTGTCAAACATGGTGGTGGCAGCATCATGGTCTGGGCCTGCTTTTCTTCAACAGGGACAGGGAAGATGGTTAAAATTGATGGGAAGATGGATGGAGCCAAATACAGGACCATTCTGGAAGAAAACCTGATGGAGTCTGCAAAAGACCTGAGACTGGGACGGAGATTTGTCTTCCAACAAGACAATGATCCAAAACATAAAGCAAAATCTACAATGGAATGGTTCAAAAATAAACATATCCAGGTGTTAGAATGGCCAAGTCAAAGTCCAGACCTGAATCCAATCGAGAATCTGTGGAAAGAACTGAAAACTGCTGTTCACAAATGCTCTCCATCCAACCTCACTGAGCTCGAGCTGTTTTGCAAGGAGGAATGGGAAAAAATTTCAGTCTCTCGATGTGCAAAACTGATAGAGACATACCCCAAGCGACTTACAGCTGTAATCACAGCAAAAGGTGGCGCTACAAAGTATTAACTTAAGGGGGCTGAATAATTTTGCATGCCCAATCTTTCAGTTTTTGATTTGTTAAAAAAGTTTGAAATATCCAATAAATGTTGTTCCACTTCATGATTGTGTCCCACTTGTTGTTGATTCTTCACAAAAAAATACAGTTTTATATCTTTATGTTTGAAGCCTGAAATGTGGCAAAAGGTCGCAAAGTTCAAGGGGGCCGAATACTTTCGCAAGGCACTGTCTGTGTGGCACACGAGACACCTGTTTGACTCATGCCTGTCTGAGTCGACTAATCCATTGCGGAGGCCACAGGAATGGCTCACCATTCCAAACCCATGTTTGTTTGGTGACGATAATTTCTGTTAATGCATTCAATATATTAATTATTACAGTCTTACCATTTTTAGTGTAGGAATGGACAGAGCGCACAACCTGGGCTACACTTGTGAGGAATAACTTTTGGTTTATTTCATTCCATTTTCAATGTATTCATTGTCTTGTTTGGAGCGCTCCTGTCAATCTTGAGTAAGGACATGCACCTGATTACGCATACAACTAGGCCTACCTGGCCTTTGCACGAATGTAGGCTTAGAAATGTGTCTATTTGGGGATCTGATGCTATTGATGGTTATCTTAACTCACCGTCACTGTGGATATTCTCAAAGGAATGTTTTCTTTGCCTCTAAAAACAAATAAACAAAGTCTGTTTTTACATCATTTGATAATGATAATAGTTCATCAATGTAGTCTATTTGAAAAATCTTTCCAGCTCTCTCCCTTTCGATAACCACTCAGCATGAAAGAGGAAAAATGTCATGCTCTGATCCGGTGGAAATGTCATAAAAAAGGCCTGCCTGATTACTTCTTATCCCTTGTGCAAATAGCCTACAGCTGTGTCTGTCTGTTCCGGAGCTCACTGGTACAGGAAACTCTTGAGGACCCAGCATATTTTATACAATGTTGCAAGTTTGCTAGCACAAGCTTCAGGCCTGGGACCCAAGTTAATAGTTGATACAATGTTTCAAGTTCCTTGCAGACTGGCCATGCAGAGCCAATATGATTTATAGGATATTCATTTGTATCATATTTTTACCTTGCGCGCTGCAATGTTTTTATTTGTTGGCTTTATGTAGGCTATTTTTTACGTATTGGCAATAGAAGTTACTTTTAGATTTGTATCATTTTCATTAGATATCATTTTGATTAACCACATTACATTGATTTTGAAATATGTGACTCACCACCTGGATTCATTCTTATGTAGCAAAATTTGAATTTCTGTTTTTTACACTGGATCAAAGTAGAGACTCATAGCTACAAAATGGTATATCATACACCGCATTTGAGGAAACAATGGGAAAGTAATTATGCTTTGAAAGTTGATACGTTTGTAAACTCACTTTTGAGAAAAGGGCCTTTGAATGTTTTGGTACCTACTAAAGTGCTTTACTTTGTCTACACCATTCAGCATTGTTCACACCCTCTTAAGCCAGCCCCACCCATCTCTTTAAGGATTCACATGAGGTCTTGCGCTAAAGACTGAAAGTGGTAGTAGCCTGCAATAAGGAAACATCACAGGTAAACAGATGTGTCCAGATAAAAATATTTGATAAATATTAGATATTAGATGATGCTTACCCAGATACACTTGTCTAAATTGATGGGTCATGTGAAATAATTGCTATAACCCCCAGTCACATCCAGTGGGGGGAAAAGTACTGCATTGTCATACTTGAGTAAAAGTATAAATCATGTCAAATTCCTTATATTAAACTGTATTTAAAATTGTATATATAAAAAGTATAATAATTTGACGGATAGCCAGGGGCACAATGTACTTAGGTATCAAAAGTAAACATATAAACCATTTCAACTTCCTTATATTAAGCAAACCAGACGGCACAATTGTATTATTTTTATTGACAGATAGCCAGGGTCACACTCCAACACTCAGACATGATTTACAAATGAAGCATTTGTATTTCGTGAGTCTGCCAGATCAGAGGCAGTAGGGATGACCAGGGATGTTCTCTTGAGAAGTGTTTGAAATGGACAATTTTCATGTCAAAATGTAACAAGTACTCAAGGAAAACGTATGGAGTAAAAAGTACATTATTTTCTTTACGAATGTAGTGAAGTAAAAGTTGCCAAACATATATTTAGTAAAGTAATGTACAGATACCACATAAAACAACTTAAGTAGTACTATAAAGTATTTTTACCTAAGTACTTTACACCACTGCCCAAATGCCTTCACACCAGCACATTAGCATACTTTATATACTGTTACGCACACACCTATCACATAGTATTCCATACATAAGTTAAGGCCATGCAACCTGAGTTGAAACCTGAGTGAGGTAAACATCTACAGTTGAAGTCGGAAGTTTACATACACCGTAGCCAACTACATTTCAACTCAGTTTTTCACAATTCCTGAAATTTAATCCTAGTAAAAATTCTCTGTCTTAGGTCAGTTAGGATCACCACTTTATTTTAAGAATGTGAGATGTCAGAATAATAGTAGAGAGTGATTTATTTCACCTTTTGTTTCTTTCATCACATTCCCAGTGGGTCAGAAGTTTTTGGTAGCATTGCCTTTAAATTGTTGCGTCAAATGTTTCGGGTAGCCTTCCACAAGCTTCCCACAATAAGTTGGGTGAATTTTGGCCCATTCCTCCTGACAGAGCTGTTGTAACTGAGTCAGGTTTGTAGGCCTCCTTGCTCGCACAAGCTTTTTGAGTTCTGCCCACAAATGTCCTATTGCAGGGGTGTCAAAGTCAAATGGACGGAGGGCCAAATAAAAAATGTAGCTACAAGCCGAGGGCCGGACTGTTCGAATGTTCATTGAAAATTTTTTAAATGACGCATATAGTCTAGTGAACCTAATTGAACCTACTGAAAACCTAACAAATATATTCCAATATGATCAGATAAATAAAGCAATATTTTCTTATGGCTCTGTCAGTAATCTTTAATTTTCAACAGACACAAAAGACAAATTTCCTTTATATAAAAATCCCCATAACATGAACATTAAATGAAAGAAACCGGTATTCAAGGCACCATCAGTAGCCTATATTTTCTATTTTAGCAAAAAGTGGGCTAAATTTACTTAAAGAAAAAAACAATAATAGCAATTTTCTATCATCCACTCAACTGAAATATTTTTAAAATATAATTGGATTGAAATACAATAAAATAAAGTGCAAAAATCTATTAATCAAAAACAACACTTTGTTTAAGGAGAAGTAACATGCAGTGAAAACAAATATTAAACTTTAACTTTTAAACTTGAACTGAGTAAAAACTCTAAATATGTGATTGCACAGTAATGTTCACTTGTTTGAGGTTGAGGGTGATACTTGGTGGTGTCCCATCTTTTCCACAAGTTCATCAATGTTCGGGGTAAGGCTCTGAGCTGAGGAAATCCTCAGAATTGAGTGGAGGTGTTCAGCAGTAAGTCGACTTCTGTGTGATGTTTTGTTCAAGTTCATCAAAGAAAACAGTTGTTCACACAGGTATGTGCTGCCAAACATAGACAACGTTTGAGCAGCCTGGATGCGCAGCTGGGGCATTGTGTCGGGAGAAACGGGCGAACTCCGCAGCACCCACTGCCGCATATTTTGCCCTCAGTGCATCATTGCATTGAGGTCAATCAACTCCATTTGGAGGTTTGGTGGTGAGCTTTCCACGTCAACAGCAAATGGGTTACCGAGCAGTTCCAACCTGCTTTTTGTGCTTCAAAGTCAGCAAATCGGCGTCGAAAGTCAGCGGCAAGCATACCTATTTTATCAGCCAACTGTGCGCTCGGGATCGCACTGGTAGAGAGCTTCTCTTTCATGGTCTGGCAGCTGGGAAAGTGGCTCAAATTTTCTTTTCCGCATCTGCGTCTCCCACAGAGTCAGTTTGGTTTTAAATGCCTTCACTGTACTGTACATATCAGAGATGACACGATCCCGACCCTGCAGCTGCAAGTTCATTGCATTCAGATGACTCGTAATGTCACACAGAAAAGCCATTTCACACAGAAACATTTCGTCTCGGAGTTGTGTTGTGTCTTTCCCTTTGCTGTCCAAGAACAGACAAATCTCCTCACGAAGCTCGAAACATCTTTGAAGCACCTTTCCCTGGCTTAGCCATCGCACCTCTGTGTGATAAGGCAAATCACCATGCTCCGTTTCTAACTCCGTCAGAAATGCCTTGAACTGGCGGTGATTCAAACCTTTGCTCTGATAAAGTTAACTGTGCGTGATGATGCTCATTACATGCTCCATTTTCAAGGCTTTACCGCACAACGCTTCCTGGTGTATGATACAATGATAAGCTGTCAGCTCACCTGTCGCGTTTTCCTCTTGCATCTTTTCCCGTATCTTCGCCACCAGTCCGCTCCTGTGTCCACACATCGCAGGTGCTCCGTCGGTTGTCAAACCCACGAGTTTTCCCAAGGCAGCTCCATCTCATTTACACATCTTGACACCTCTTCATACAAATCATGCCCCGTAGTTGTGCCATGCATAGGACGTAAAGCCAAAAACTCCTCTGTCACGCTTAGGCTGGAGTCCACTCCGCGGATGAAAATTGACAACTGGGCAATGTCAGAAATGTCGGTGCTCTCATCCACAGCCAAGGAATATGCAATGAAATCTTTTCCCTTTTTCACAAGCTGCTCTTTTAGATTGATGGACAACTGGTCTACTCTCTCGGCAATGGTGTTTCTGCTCAGACTCACATTTAAAAAGAGTTGCCTTTTTTTCTGGGCAAACTTCGTCACAAACTTTAATCATGCAGTTTTTGATGAAATCCCCTCCGTAAATGGCCGGGCTGATTTAGCGATCTCTTCTGCCAAAATAAAACTGGCCTTGACAGCAGCCTGGCCTTGTGATTTGGCTTTTTTGAACAGAGCCTGTCGAGATTTGAGGCCTCGTTTTAATTCCTCTGCCTTTTGTAGCCTTTGTTCCATGTCCATATTCTTGTTTTTGTCCGCGTGTTTCGTTTCATAATGTCGTCTCAGATTATACTCTTTCAGTACCGCCACACTTTCTCCACACAGAAGACACACAGGTTTTCCAGCTACCTCCGTGAACAAATACTCCGACTCCCACCTTGTTTGAAACCCCGGTTCTCAGTGTCCACCTTCCGTTTTGCCATTTTTGATGGGTATCTGAAAGTTAATTTTACTGTGATGCTGACAACTGCTGTGCCAATAAATATTGAAATGAAGCAGCCTACTGCTCGGTGCGTCACCGTTGCATTGTGGGAAATGTAGTATTGGTGCGTGTAAAAGATCTGCGGGCTGCCGGCTTGCTGCGGTCTGCGGGCCGGTTCTAATAATAAATCAAGATCATCCCAGGGGCCGTAAAACACCTTCTCGCGGGCGGATGTGGCCATGGGCCTTGACTCTGACATATGTGTCCTATTGGATTGAGGTCAGGGCTTTGTGATGACCACTTCAATACCTTGACTTTGTTGTCCTTAAGCCATTTTGCCACAACTTTGGAAGTATGCTTGGGGTCATTGTCCATTTGGAAGACCCATTTGCGACCAAGCTTTAACTTCCTGACTGATGTCTTGAGATGTTGCTTCAATATTTTCACGTAATTTTCCAACCTCGTGAAGCCATCTATTTTGTGAAGTGCACCAGTCCATCCTGCAGTAAAGCACCCCCACAACATGATGCTGCCACCCCTGTTCTTCACGGGTTGGGATGGTGTTCTTCGGCTGGCAAGCCTCCCCCTTTTTCCTCCAAACATAACGATGGTCATTATGGCCAAACAGTTCTATTTTTGTTTCATCAGACTAGAGGACATTTCTCCAAAAAGTACAATATTTGTCCCCATATGCAGTTGCATACCGAAGTCTGGCTTTTTTATGGCAGTTTTGGAGCAGCGGCTTCTTCTTTGCTGAGCGGCCTTTCAGGTTATGTCGATATAGGACTCGTTTTACTGTGGATATAGATACTTTTGTACCCGTTTCCTCCAGCATCTTCACAAGGTCCTTTGCTGTTGTTCTGGGATTGATTTGCACTTTTTGCACCACAGTACGTTCATCTCTAGGAGACAGAAAGCGTCTCCTTCCTGAGTGGAAGGATGGCTGTGTGGTCCCATGGTGTTCATACTTGCGTACTATTGTTTGTACAGATGAATGTGGTACATTCAGGCATTTGGAAATTGCTCCCAAGGATGAACCAGACATGTGGAGGTCTGCATTTTTTTTCTGAGGTCTTGGCTTAATTCTTTTGATTTTCCCATGATGTCAAAGAGGCACTGAGTTTGAGGCCTTGACAGGTACATTTCAAATTGACTCAAATGATGTCAATTAGCCTATCAGAAGCTTCTAAAGCCATGACATCATTTTCTGGAATTTTCAAGGCTGTTTAAAGTCACAGTCAAATTAGTGTTTGTAAACTTCTGACCCACTGGAATTGTGATACAGTGAATTAGAAGTGAAATAATCTGTTTGTAAAGAATTGTTGGAAAAATTACTTGTGTCACGCACAAAGTACATGTCCTAACCGACTTGCCAAGACTATAGTTTGTTAATACCAAATTTGTGGAGTGGTTGAAAAATGAGTTTTAATGACTCCAACCTAAGTGTTTGTAAACTTCCGACTTCAACTGTACATGTAATCAGAGGTAAAGTGGCTGAGCAGCAGGATAACACAACAAAAATTGCAGCAACATATGACTGGACCGTCCAAATCACGCATTTATATTCGGAGTTCCTTTTTCTGTCCTGCCCTTGACTTTGGTGCAGGGCATGTGATGTCCATAGCCTCTTTGTCACAAATCTCCCTGATCTTGTCAAAAAGATGTTGTCTAGCTGTGTCCAGTCCAGGTGGTGCTTTTACTGGCAGACCATCTATGGAAGGAAGGATGTCAGCAATGCGCAACAGCTGAAACCTTGTCCCGACAGTCTGAACGCTCCTTGGAGACAGCTCCAGGCTCCAGAGCATCAAAGCTGTAAAACAGGGAATAACAACAAAAATCTGAAGACATTACAACCCTGCACCAAATCAATTCACCTCCCAAGTTTAGATAAGAATAACCTCATACAAATAATTATTTTTTACCTGAAGTGCTGGTACTGCTTGTTCTGTGCCAGCGGCCTGAAGTACGGAGTCAGGTGTTGTTGCCAGCCATAGCTTTCCACCAGCACCATACCATCCTCCAGTCCAACCAGCTCTGGGATATTGACCCCTGTCACAGTGCTGTCCTTCACAACACCAGCAATCTCAGATAGTGTTCACTCTGGTCTGTCTGAAGCGCGGCTTGATGAGGTTGAAGCACCAGTCAGGGGCAAACTTGGTGTGGCCTGTGATCAGGAAGTGAAAGTCCAGATTGTGGTGTAGCTTGCACATGTTCCACCAGGCACAATACCAGAGCACAAACCTGTTCTTGTTTTGGCCACTGAAGTTATCACATTTCAGGTCCACACGTGTTTTCCCAACTCCGTAGTTGGTGAAGAAATGGTGCATGTAGTTGATGACTGCGCTGCTGCCTTTTCTTGCTTGGGCCAGCTCTCTTTTTGATGACTGTATGACTGGTGGATTAGTCAGGCGTTTTCTACTGATTAATGCTGAAATACAAATTCCACACAAACATTTCAGATTTATTATACAATAGATGCGAAATGGCAGAGATAACATCGCTACACACAGTTCATTCAGGTAGTGTTAGCTACTGTAGCTAGCCAGCCATCTAACGTCAGCTGACTAGCTGATAGCAAGCTTTAACTAACAATACAAACCAATTGTCATAGCTAGCTAAAGTTAACCAATAAGTTAAATGTTAGCCAGCTAACATTAGGCTATATCTAGTAATGCGAAATGGAATTCTGAGAAAACATCGCTAACGTTACACAGGCTTCATTCACATAAGTTAATGTTAGCTAGCAAGCCAGCCACCTAACCTCAGCTAAAGTTAGCTAGCTAACAGCAAGCTTTAACTTGGTATCTTTTGTTTAGACATGCCACGTTAACGTTAGCTAGCAAGCAAACAAATTAACTATAATCCCAATCCATAGGGTAATGTTACTAACAATACAAACCGATTGTCATAGCAAACTAAAGTTAACCAAATAACATTAGGTTCATTTTTAGTTCGCAAGCCAACCATCAAACTCTAGCTGGCTAGCTAACAGCAAGCTTTAGCTTGCAATGAAAACAACTTTCTGACAAAATTAGAAATGTATAATATCTGAATCTGTAGCTAGATTCTTACCTGTATACATGGATGAAAGCTTCACGGCAGACTGCCACCCCTTTTATAAGACATCCTGTGTTGTTTCTGTTTAGTTTGCACAGCTTGTTTGGCCCGTTGTGTTCCACTGATTCGTTATAAAAGGAGAGAGTCAGCATTGCATGGCATGTTCGTCATCCAGAAAGTAGTCCATCACAACTTATTCCCACTGACCTTGGTCGATAGTGCCTTGTAAATTCGGGGAAGCAATGTTATTGAGAGCAGTAGCAACATATTTGCAGTTGTCCATGGCTAACATATCTTTCAAGAAAACTGCAGTAGAAAGTATTATTTACGCATTACGAGCAGCTCATTTTATAGACACAAGATGCAACACCGCAGACCAATCCAAACTCATCTCTCGGCATGTCCAACCCAATCATTATCTCAGCCAATCATGGCTAGCGGGAAGGTTGCTGACTTTTTCTTTGGCTAAACCAACTAGGCTCACAATTTAATAATTTAACAATTTGTATTTACAGATGACATACACCTTTGATATTAAGGCACATGAAAGTTCACATGTTCAAGAAGGCATTTCTGCCAAAAAAAAGCATTTTCATAAAAAATATATTTTTTGCATTCAAAAGGTGCTCCTGTGAAGTCGTGATTTGCGACATACGCCTAGTTTCCTGAATTGGGTCACATATGAAGACTATTCTAAATTATTTTGAGATATGAAGACATTAATTAAATGAAACTGTTCCATGAAAATATGCATATGAAAATCATAACTGGCACGCAGATCAGTAGAAACGGTATGATAACTTGGGACTCCAAATCGAAAAGGTTGTCGACTGCTGCATATTACTGGCAACTTCAGGAGTTTAGTGTCAGAATCTGTGAAGGCCAGCAGCAGGAGGCAGCGGGAGGAGGAGGGTTTTTTCTTCTGTCTAGACTATATTGATCTCTGGCTCCCTCTTTAGTAATTTGTGTCTTAATTTTTAATCGCAATGCTTAAAGCATCAGACAAACTCAGTAACCTACATATAGTCTATATATGGAAAAATACATGTTTAAACATTTTCACCAATCGATTCGTCGAAAGAACCCACGACTCTCGGTCGACCAAGATCATTTTTTGTTGGGACAGCCCGATGTTTCTTGCTCCAGCAGTGCAGTAATATGTAAAGGATTATGTTTCTAGCTCCAAAAGTGGAGTAATATCTCAATCCTTACGTTTCTTACTCCAACAGAGCAGTAATATCTTGCAGCACAATATCAATATACACATGATCCAAAAGGTATATATATTGTTTTTGGGGCCTATTGCGCCTCAGCAACACACATCAACCCGCACAGCGGCAGATTCAACTGTATGACTGAATAAGACTGCATAGAGGCAAATAATTACCATAATCACTGTCAACATTAATGGATTTGGCAACACTGGAGAATTCAAACCCGACTTTTCCATATTTATAGAAGCAATAAACAAAGAATGCAAACGGAAATGTCTGTTATGATTCAAAGTGAACACTGTTTACTGGCATTGAAATGCATATTTGGGTTAGGGGATGAGATTGGATTGTGGAGTATGAGTGGAAATGTAATATTTATGGGCTCGACACAATTTGACACCATAATATCTCTATCTTTCTCTCCCTCTCTCTCCCTTCACCTCTCTCTTTCATTATGCTAAAGATACCACAGAATGGTTTTGGGTTGTGTAAAACACTAATAAGAAGTGTGTATCTCAAGGCAGTAGTTGAATACTGTCTGTACACTGTGTAGACGTGTGTGTAAAACCATAAAGCAGCTCCCTCTCGATGGAACTGTCCCATGCATTGATAACTACACTCTACATTTGGCATCAAACTACCATTGATCTCTACACTTGACATCAAAATAAGACTATTCAGAATGTGAATATGAAACACTTGACATTTCAGTAACTCTCCTCTCCTCAGCCCTCTGCAGTTTTATGAAGAGTGGAAGAATGATCACTTGTCCCTGCTGGGCGCATATCTGTCAGAAATGCGAGCAGGACGTTTCGCAGTGAAACTAACGGCTATAGCAGGCATAGTTTGGCGCTGTTTTCATGGAAATGGTGGTGTTTTTCTTTCTCTCCAGGTGGAAATTACGCTCCAGGACGTCAACGACAACCCACCTGTTTTCCCGAACGATCTTCTTGACGTGACCATCGAAGAGAACATCAGTGATGGCTTCAAGATAATGCAGCTAACAGCCACAGACGCAGATGAGGTAAAGTCTCCCAGGATTGGCCTTTTCTATATTCTGTCTTCTGCCTATTTGAATGGAACTCTGTCAGATAACTCCCCCGTCCCCGTTCCCCATGCTAGAGGGAAGGATCAGCCAAAAGGCAGCCATTACAAAGAGTAAATGTACAAGGCATACCGTCGTTATCTCTGTGTTACCATCAAAATTGATGTTTTTTTAGGTACATCTTGACTAGATCTGGTGCCGCACTTAAATGTAAAGCGCTCAACCTCCTAAATATACTACATTGCTCTTATCTGCATATAGGAACTTGGAAATGAAAATCTGGAAATGAGCAGATGTGAGCCTCTGTTAAGGGATTTCTTAAAGTGGCTGCAGGTAGAAACGTAGTTTCCAATATCCCAAAAATTAAATAAGAATTCCGTCCAATTAATGCGCTCTGCAATTATTTTACCAAGTATCCGACCACAGCCACTGGTGTAATGCAGTTTGATCAGTCACATTCCTGAAGCCCAAGAAACTAACACTAGAATCCTAGTACATATGGAAATGAAAAAGGTTTATGAATGACATTTTGGAGGGTTACTGTCAAAATTATTTTTGAAGCGGAAAAAAAATTGACAATCGATGATGGACGCATGGGCCTCCAGTGCTCGTGCACCCTCACTCCTTGAGGTTGTCCGGTACACCAGTGACCACAAATTGTAGTTGGAGAAATTACAGCACTTTTTCTTGCTCACACACACAGACACACACGGTCCCCAGCGATCACGTGTTTTGACGTTACATGAGATGGCTAGGGACCACAGGTGTCACCGAGCCCTGAGGAGAGCAGCTAACAATTGACTCCTTGCGCCGGGCAGATTGTCCCTCCGCGGGCCTCTGTAGTTCACATTACATCACTGACTTCACCCTTGATTAGAAAAAGGCTCCATCTTTCGCAGCTTAGGCAGGATGTGGACATAAAATCCAGCACTGAGCGAAAATCAGGTCCTCCCAGCATCTCCAAGGCCTGCGGTTCCTTGGCCCTGCCAATGAGACAGGGGATCTGAATGGAAAGAACTGGGGCCATTGTGAGGAGGGATTAGTGTGTGAGAGAATATGCACTCATACTTAACGTTAACTTATGAGGCCACACATTTTTATTACACAGCTGTTACCTCACCAACCTCGCCAGTTAGAATGTGAGAAAAATCACAGTCCATTTCTGGAATGGTCATTGTATTCGGAATAGAACATTGACTGTAAATCCTGGAGGCAGGTCAATATTTTGACTAATAGGGCGTTTTAAGGACATTTGAGTAACTTCTCTTGGCCTCAAGTGAACTTGAACTCGGAGCTCTGATCTTGAAGGATTTTAAATGAAATGGACTTGGACGGTTTCCGTTATTTTCTTTATCACTTTTTCCTCATAGTCAAAATCAAAGGGAAGAAAGACTTGAGCTGTGTTCCAGTAGTATCAAATAGCTGCCTTCCCTTGCCTCCTCTCCTTCATGACCACTGATCCAAAAGTACCTGAAAGGGGAAAGCAATATGATGAAACCTATCCAGTCATTTGACCTATTATGGGTCATGAAGGAAATTATAGTTGGAAAAGGCTCTTGTTTAGAGTATTGGGACGCAGCCTCGGACAAAGTAGTTGCACTCAGATATGATCATTAAACTGAACTCCAGATAAAGTCGGCTAATTTCTGCCCACATCCTAACGCAGGAAGCGCAAGTTGCGCTGGTACTAAGCGTATGGAATGCATTCAGGCCCTATTCAGAAATCCCCATGTGATCCACGGAGCCGTAACCAGGCGTGGCAAGCTGATGGCCAGTTAACTGGCTGAATCCCATCCAATTTAACAGTGCTACATATGGGAGTCATGTGTGAGCATATTAAAATGCTGTATCTATGCATCTGTTTTTCGCTACTCCCGAAACGAAGGGAACGGTTGCATTCAGTTTGGAAAAGAAAAAGAATAAAGCTTTGCTCTCTCCTGTTATGAAGGACTCTTTTGGAGAAAATGGTTCTCACCTGATTATTTGAAAGAATTGAAAAAAAGCTGCACTTTTTGTCTTTTTGGAGAGAACATTCTCGTTTTATTAGCATTCTGACACAGAGTGGAAAATATGCAGGTACCAATAGCAAGCCTAACTAAGAAAAGTATCTAGAACACTGGGTGCTAAAGAAGCAAAATAACAACGTAACAGCCAAAAAGACTGCTGAAAATACAAATGAGCGTGACTGAAGCTAGTTCCTACAAGACAGTTAATAAAGCCAAGTAAATGACTGTGTATTTACCTCACATGTAAATATACAGTAATTTACTAAATCAACAGTCCTAGGGGGAGCATAACTTTTAAAGTTCCTTCTTTTGGTACTGTGCATCACCTACAAATCTAGTTAGATTGGACTGTGATTGGACTTTTAAAACCTGTCTTGTGATTGGCTCACACGGCCTAATCTTGTTTTAGGACTAGGCCATTTCTCGACAGCTCTAGGAGTCTCTCTCCTCACCCCGCCCTGCTGCTGCAACTCATCTGCTAAATGAGTTTCCTTATGCCCAAGTCTGGCCCGGGAATCCTGCTCTTTAATTGGTTTCCCCCCACCCCCCTCTTTCTTCCCTCTGTGCCTTGGGACGGCTGTAAACGAGTCAGTCTTTTTACAAGGGGAGGTCAGGGGAATGGTCAGTGTCAGCGGGAGACGATGGACCCGCTACTCCTTTCCTCCTCTCTCCTTTTAATCCCCCTACTCTCTCCCCTCCACTCACCCTCTTCCCCCACTCCTCCACCTCTGTTTTAACCCCCTACTCTCTCCCCTCCACTCACCCTCTTCCCCCACTCCTCCACCTCTGTTTTAACCCCCTACTTTCTCCCCTCCACTCACCCTCTTCCCCCACTCCTCCACCTCTGTTTTAACCCTCTACCCCCTCTCCCCTCCACTCCCCCTCTTTCCCCACTCCTCCACCTCTTTTTTTAACCCCCTACTCCTTCCTTCCTCTCCCCTCCACTCTCCCCCTTTCCTCACTCCTCCACCTATTTTTTAACCCCCTACTCCTTCCTCTCCCCTCCACTCCCCCTCTTTCCTCACTCCTCCACCTCTTTTATAACCCTCTACTCCTTCCCCTCCACTCCCCTCCACTCCCCCTCTTTCCCCACACCTCCAACTCTTTTTTTAACCCCCTACTCCTTCCTCTCCCCTCCACTCCCCCTCTTTCCTCACTCCTCCACCTCTTTTTTAACCCCCTACTCCTCTCCGCTCCCATCCCCCTCTTTTCCCCTTTCCTCCTCTCTCATTTTGAACCCTATCAGAGAATTAATTAGCAGACGAAGGGTGTCTGGTTCCAGTTTGCAGCCCAGGTGGCTGATGGGAATCCCAGATCCAGCATTCGAATTGATGACAAGGGCCTGTTAGATGAACACAGCCTCAATCTGACCTCTCACAAAAAAATGTACCACTCTGTAGGTCTGGGAAGGAGAAGGGGCTCTCTGGAATTGCAATGGGGGTAACTCACAATGATGATGTTTTTGTCCTTGATAAACTAGCAATAAACTATTACTACTTACTAAATGGGAGATACATCAACTTTATTTTATTGCATCAACTCCATTTTATTGTATCTTGTCAAGATCAAAAGTACCCTTGAAATCACCCTGAAATGAAAGATGTTTTTAGCTTTTGACAAGTCAAAACATAATTCCTCTGTTGAAAAGTCGTAGCTTTTGAAGTTTACCTTTTTCCCTCACTTAGCATCCGACATGAGGAGAAAGTCATCTGCTCTGGTATTGTGCTCAGCACAAACATAAATGTTAAAATCTGTCGCCACTGTTATTCAGTTGTCATACCACGTCCAGTCCTCTACTCCAATTGCAAAGGACCACTATGGCTTTCACATGTGTACTGGGTTGTACTTGTCCAAGGTATCATGGGATCTATTAGTTGCGTTTATAGAGGAACTCTATAGCCCCAGAGTTCAAAGACCAAGAGAAAGGCCCAAGAGAATACTGCCATTCAGCTCCTGTGAGTTTTTCTTTTCACCCACATGACCATTCTATTCTGAGGGGAGCTTGCTAAGTGATGCATTTGTGATATATTTCACTCATTGAGATTTCTAATATAATAATGTCTAATCTATTAGCCCTAGAATAAGGTATTTGATAAAAGTGTGAACACACGCAGTGGGTGGTTGTGAACATGAATTTCACTCTCACAAAGAAAGTAGTATGATGTCCCTCTCTCCCCCTTCAGAACTTTGACTAACCATAATCCTTAACCTATGTTAAACATCACGGTCTCGTGTAAAAGGATCCACCCCCTTTTTTCAATTTTCGCCTAAAACTGCCTGTAGCTCAGGACCTGAAGCAAGGATATGCATATTCTTGATACCATTTGAAAGGAAATACTTTCAAAGTGAAACAGTTTGTGGAAATGTTAAATTAACGTAGGAAAATATAACACATTAGATGTGGTAAAAGATAATACAAAGAAAAATAATGTTTAAAATAAAACTTTTGTACCATCATCTTTGAAATGCAAGAGAATTATTCCAGCACAGGCGCAAATTAGATTTTGGCCACTAGATGACAGCAGTGTATGTGCAAGGTTTTAGACTGATCCAATGAACCATTGCATTTCTGTTGATAATTTTGCATCAAGACTGCCCAAATGTGCCTAATTGGTTTATTATTAAATAAAGCCTCATAATAAAAAATTGATACTGAATCTTTCTGCCATTAGAAATAACCAATTATAGCAATTTGTATTTCTTCAGGGTCCTAATGCACTGGTGACCTACACCATTATCAGCGGTGCCGATGATAGTTTCCGGATTGACCCAGAATCAGGGGACCTGATCGCCACCAAGAGACTGGATCGGGAACGTCGCTCCAAGTACTCCCTGCTGGTCCGAGCTGACGATGGAAAGCAATCCTCAGATATGAGGCTGAACATCACTGTCAGTGACGTCAACGATCACACGCCTAAATTCTCCCGTGGAACGTACTCCTTCGATATTGCCGAGGATATGACATCAGGTAAAAGGCTTACTGTCACATGGCGTTGCTTGTAACTGCCAGGTTCTTTCATGCTTACTCAGTGTGAAAGTTCCAAATTAATTTCTGCTAAAGTTTATGCCATTCCACGTGAATGTAGTCTATCTATATCTTAAAGGCTTTTAATGCAGACGTTTTGCTCGTTAGCTAAGTCAACAAAGATTGTAACACTTTATTTTAAGGGTCCATAATAAACCATTTATAAGGCATTTACAATACATTTTTTTCACTGTTTATGAATCATTATTCTCATATTTGTAAATGTTAGATATTCACATATGTATATATAGTTCGTTAAACATCCTTTGTTGTGTGCTTGTTCTATTATCAGGTACTGCAGGAATGTCTACCAATGGCATACCCATCTTTTTGTGAGAAATTACACTAGTCACTCAAAACATTTAAAGTATTTCTACATTATAAATGGCAATCACTTTAGAATAGGGACTGCAACAATACTTTAATAATGATTAGTAAATGGTTTATTAATTTTATTTATTTATTTTGGGAGTAATTATTAATAAATGGTGAACAGACAATTTATATATTCCTTATAAATGGTTTATTACAAACCATTAAAATAAAGTGTTACTGGGACATTGAATCTGTTCTTTAAACTGTGGTACTTGGAAATATGAAATGTGTATTTTTTTCTATGGCAGTTGAATGAGTTGGTAGGCAGACATGAGGGAATCCCAATCAAACAATCCAAAAACCCTCTCAAACCCTCACTGTCTGACTGTCTGCTTCTTGACTTGTCAGGCTCCATTGTGGCGGCGATACTGGCTAGTGACTCGGACTCGGGGATGAACGGCGAGATCACGTACTCCCTGGAGGAGGACGACGAAGACGAGACCTTCCTGCTCAACCCCGTCACGGGGGTCTTCAACGTCACGCGGCCCCTGGACTATGAATCCCAGCAGTACTACATCCTGACCGGGAGGGCCCAGGACGGCGGTGGTCAGGCCAGTTCAGTCAGGGTTTACTTCAATGTCCTGGACGTCAACGATAACCCTCCCATCTTCAACGCCACCTCCTACAGCACTTCGGTCACCGAGAGCCTCCCACCTGGCTCCAGTATCATCACTGTAGGGGCCAGTGATGCAGATGACGGTATGTATGTCCCTTCTGTCAGTTGCTGATTTCCATAATAGAATAATCTGCCACACCAATGACGTAAACGGATGGTTCATGAAAAATGCAGGTGAACATGGCCCATAACTATTGTTCTATGACATAACACCTGTAATGATCATGTAGTGAAGGCAGTTTGCTAAACATAATATTAAGCCATATATATATTTTCCATTTGTCATTCCTGTCACATTGGGATCATGTTGTGAAATACGGTCCACTAGGCTTGAGGTACTTATCAATTTCAGGTGGTTACCTTAGACTGCTTCATGCTGTTATAACAGCTCTGCCATCCCTTTCTGACTGCAATTACCGCTCTGACCATACCAGGCCTAATGCTGTTACTGTGACCCACATTCCTGGGGCAGAAGCCTGTCTTGTGTCTCCCAACATCAAGCCTCTTCTCCTCCACTGTCCACTTGCTCTCATTGACCCTCCCTGTCGATAGTCAGTCACTGTTCTCTCTCTGTGATCTCAACGTTCTCTCAATGATCTCTCAGCGTCCCCCCGTCCCTACACACTAATCATTATTGGTAGCACTCTCAGAAGTTCCTCAACCCTTCACCCCTGTAGACGTGGTTGTAACCTAAGGATAGAAGTAGACTTGGCCTTTTTGATAAGGGGTTACCTGTGTTCAGTAATAACGTCTGGAGTGTGGGAAGGTGCTGGGCCGCTTTCCACATGAATACCCCCATGACTTGAATTACAGACGCAAAATCTAAGCTCTTCTTCCCCCGGCTCCAGGTGAGGAACAAGGATTAAGCTAGATTTCAAGGTCTAATAGTTTGTATTTGCGCGGTTTCTGCAGTTAGTTATTTCATTGAAATTAGTGTTTCGATTGTGAGGGAAATCCCCAAATTGTAGAATCAGTAAAGGAGGTGATTTTAAGTTGCTGTGCGATTTCTCTTTTGAAAAGGATGATTACCCTGCATAAAGGCATCCTCCGTTTGGAGGAAGAAAGTGGAAGTCTGCTGAGACAGTTGTCTTTGTGAAGACATTAAGGCAATATGTGGAAATGCATGTTGATAGCGAATATAACATTATAATTCAGACATACAGTATCTAACAGTCATGTCTAAACAACCTGGCATCAGTCCAAATTATCTACGCTTGATGTTTTTAAGGTACAGTGCAGTATATCACATGACATGTTCTCTGGGATATTTGAAGGTAATCTAATCCTACCCCTTCCAGATGAATACTTCTCGACTTGAAACAGAAAGAGCCATTATACTGTAACTACCCCCTACCATAACAAACAGCTGAAGCAAGCACACAAAGCTTCTTCAGAGCTTCACATTTTCTAGTACAAGCAACTAACGCAAGGTAACCAACTCCAAATCTATTGCTATGGCTTGTCTTCCAGGTCCGAATGCCCAGCTACTCTACTCCATCGCATCGGGAGATCCTCAGAGCCAGTTTGACATTACCAAAGCTGGGGTACTCCAGACCAGAAAGGCCTTGGACCGGGAGGCCCAGTCCTTCTACAACCTGGTGGTCATTGTCCACGACCTGGCCCTCGCCCCCATGACTCGCTACACCAGCACGGCCCAGGTGTCCATCATCCTGTTGGACGTCAACGACTGCCCGCCAACCTTCACCTCCCAGAAGAGGACCTATATCCAGGAGAATACTCCAGTGGACACGGTGGTCTTCACGGCCCAGGCCATTGATGCAGACAGTGGGCCCAACAGCTACGTGGAGTACTCCCTGAAAAGCCCCTTTGGGAACAAGTTCAGCATAGGAACTATCGATGGAGATGTGAGGCTGGTGGGCGAACTGGACCGGGAGGAGATGTCCAATTATACATTGACTTTGGTGGCCAAGGATAAGGGCGAGCCGCCGCTGTCTTCAGCCATGGATGTCACGATGCTGGTGCTGGATGTCAATGATAATACACCCAGTTTCTCGCAGAACATCTACGACATCGAGATTGAGGAGGACACGCTGACGGGCTCCGATGTCATCCAGGTGTTTGCCAGCGACGCTGATGAGGGAACCAACGGGCAGATCCGTTTCTCCATCGCTGGGGGTAACATCAAATCTGATTTCAGGATTGACTCGGTCACCGGATGGATCTCGGTGGCCAAGCAGCTGGACCGAGAGGTGCGGACGTCTTATTCCTTGGTGGTCCAGGCTGCCGACCGCGGAAGCAGCTCGAGGGTGGACCGCGCCACAGTCAACATTGTGCTGTTGGATGTGAACGATTGCCTGCCGGTGTACGAGCTCTCTCCCTACTCTGTGAACGTTCAGGAGAACGCGGGGAGTCTCCCCAGCAACATACTACAGGTCAGTGAGGTCTTTCACTTTGTTAGTCATTCTAGACAATCATGGTCAAACATTATTGACATTTCTGGACTGGGAATTTAAGTCTCATAAACAAAGCACCAATTCATATGCCAAGCTTTAGGCCTTCAACAAGCTAATGGCTTAACTTAATGTCTAGGAATATTAAGCCATTAAGTATGTATGGTATCAGTTTACATACTTTACATACCGTACATACTTGCGGAGTGGCAGGTAGCCTAGTGGTTAGAGCGTTGGACTAGAAACCGAAAGGTTGCAAGATCAAATCCCCGAGCTGACAAGGTAAAAATCTGTCCAGTGCCTATGCCTCGGCAGGCCCGTTAGGCTAGTCCAGGTGGGACGCCGGGAGGCACGGGTACTGTCAAGCCTGCTCCCGCTCTCCCTCCCTGGTGCTCGAGGGCGCCGGGCTGCCCTGCATTATGCATTCCTGTCACCATCATTACGCACACCTGCTTCCCTCATCACGCCCATCAGCGATTCATTGCACTCACCTGGACTCAATCTCCTGTGTTATTTCCTTCCCTATATCTGTCTGTTCCTCAGCTCTGTTCCCCGCTTCAGCATTGATTGTCGTATGCCTTTGTATTACCCGGTTCAGATGCTGTTCCTGTCCTGTCCCATGTCTGTGCTAAATTAAAAGTTCAAGATCAGACACACAAAAGACCTTTCTCCACTGCAGAGCAAAAACACAAAGGACCTGCCTCCACTGCAGAGCAAAAACACAAAGGACCTGTCTCCACTGCAGAGCAAACACACAAAGGATCTGTCTCCACTGCAGCGAGCAGACACACAAGGACCTGTCTCCACTGCAGCGAGCAGACACACAAAGAACCTGTCTCCACTGCAGCGAGCAGACACACAAAGAACCTGTCTCCACTGCAGCGGGCAGACATACAAAGGACCTGTCTCCACTGCAGCGGGCAGACATACAAAGGACCTGTCTCCACTGCAGCGGGCAGACATACAAAGGACCTGTCTCCACTGCAGCGGGCAGACATACAAAGGACCTGTCTCCACTGCAGCGGGCAGACATACAAAGGACCTGTCTCCACTGCAGCGGGCAGACATACAAAGGACCTGTCTCCACTGCAGCGGGCAGACATACAAAGGACCTGTCTCCACTGCAGCGAGCAGACATACAAAGGACCTGTCTCCACTGCAGCAAGCAGACATACAAAGGACCTGTCTCCACTGCAGCGAGCAGACATACGAAGGACCTGTTTCCACTGCAGCAAGGAGACACACAAAGGACCTGTCTCCACTGTAGAGCAGACACACAAAAGACCTGTCTCCACTGCAGATTAGACACACAAAGGAACTGTCTCCAATGCAGAGAAAACACACAAAGGACCTGTCTCTACTGTAGCGTGCAGACACACAAAGGACCTGTCTCCACTATAGAGTAGACACACAAAAGACCTGTCTCCACTGCAGATCAGACACACAAAGGACCTGTCTCCACTGGAGAGCAGACACACAAATGACCTGTCTCCACTGCAGGTCAGACACACAAAGGACCTGTCTCCAATGCAGAGAAAACACACAAAGGACCTGTCTCTACTGCAGCGTGCAGACACACATAGGACCTGTCTCCAATGCAGAGCAAAAACACAAAGGACCTGTCTCCACTGCAGAGCAAAAACACAAAGGACCTGCCTCCACTGCAGAGCAAAAACACAAAGGACCTGTCTCCACTGCAGAGCAAACACACAAAGGATCTGTCTCCACTGCAGCGAGCAGACACACAAGGACCTGTCTCCACTGCAGAGCAAACACATAAAGGATCTGTCTCCACTGCAGCGAGCAGACACACAAGGACCTGTCTCCACTGCAGAGCAAACACACAAGGACCTGTCTCCACTGCAGCGAGCAGACACACAAGGACCTGTCTCCACTGCAGAGCAAACACACAAAGGATCTGTCTCCACTGCAGCGAGCAGACACACAAGGACCTGTCTCCACTGCAGAGCAAACACACAAGGACCTGTCTCCACTGCAGCGAGCAGACACACAAAGAACCTGTCTCCACTGCAGCGAGCAGACACACAAGGACCTGTCTCCACTGCAGCGAGCAGACACACAAATTACCTGTCTCCACTGCGGTGAGCAGACACACAAAGGACCTGTCTCCACTGCAGCGAGCAGACACACAAAGAACCTGTCTCACTGCAGTGAGGAGACACACAAAGGGCCTGTCTCCACTGCAGAGCAAACACACAAAGGATCTGTCTCCACTGCAGCGAGCAGACACACAAGGACCTGTCTCCACTGCAGCGAGCAGACACACAAAGAACCTGTCTCCACTGCAGCGAGCAGACACACAAAGAACCTGTCTCCACTGCAGCGAGCAGACACACAAAGGACTTGTCTCCACTGCAGAGCAAACACACAAAGGATCTGTCTCCACTGCAGCGAGCAGACACACAAGGACCTGTCTCGACTGCAGCGAGCAGACACACAAAGAACCTGTCTCCACTGCAGCGAGCAGACACACAAAGAACCTGTCTCCACTGCAGCGAGCAGACACACAAGGACCTGTCTCCACTGCAGCGAGCAGACACACAAATTACCTGTGTCCACTGCGGTGAGCAGACACACAAAGGACCTGTCTCCACTGCAGCGAGCAGACACACAAAGAACCTGTCTCACTGCAGTGAGGAGACACACAAAGGGCCTGTCTCCACTGCAGCGGGCAGACATACAAAGGACCTGTCTCCACTGCAGCGGGCAGACATACAAAGGACCTGTCTCCACTGCAGCGGGCAGACATACAAAGGACCTGTCTCCACTGCAGCGGGCAGACATACAAAGGACCTTTCTCCACTGCAGTGGGCAGACATACAAAGGACCTGTCTCCACTGCAGCAAGCAGACATACAAAGGACCTGTTTCCACTGCAGCAAGGAGACATACAAAGGACCTGTCTCCATTGCAGCGAGGAGACATACAGGGAACCTGACTCACTGCAGCGGGCAGACATACAAAGCACCTGTCTCCACTGCAGCAAGGAGACATACAAAGGACCTGTCTCACTGCAGCGGGCAGACATACAAAGGACCTGTCTCACTGCAGCGAGGAGACATACAAAGGACCTGTCTCACTGCAGCGGGCAGACATACAAAGGACCTGTCTCACTGCAGCGAGGAGACATACAAAGGACCTGTCTCACTGCAGCGGGCAGACATACAAAGGACCTGTCTCACTGCAGCGGGCAGACATACAAAGGACCTGTCTCACTGCAGCGGGCAGACATACAAAGGACCTGTCTCACTGCAGCGGGCAGACACACAAAGGACCTGTCTCCACTGCAGCGAGCAGACATACAAAGGACCTGTCTCCACTGCGGTTAGCAGGCACACAAAGGACCTGTGTCCACTGCGGTTAGCAGACATACAAATAACCTGACTCACTGCAGCGAGCAGACACACAAAGGACCTGTCTCCAATGCGGTTAGCAGACATACAAAGGACCTGTCTCCACTGCGGTGAGCAGACACACAAAGGACCTGTCTCCACTGCGGTGAGCGGACACACAAATGACCTGTCTCCACTGCGGTGAGCAGACACACAAAGGACCTGTCTCCACTGCGGTGAGCAGACACACAAAGGACCTGTCTCCACTGCGGTGAGCGGACACACAAATGACCTGTCTCCACTGCGGTGAGCAGACACACAAAGGACCTGTCTCCACTGCGGTGAGCAGACACACAAAGAACCTGTCTCCAATGCGGTTAGCAGACATACAAAGGACCTGTCTCCACTGCGGTGAGCAGACACACAAAGGACCTGTCTCCACTGCGGTGAGCAGACACACAAAGGACCTGTCTCCACTGCGGTGAGCAGACACACAAAGGACCTGTCTCCACTGCGGTTAGCAGACACACAAAGGACCTGTCTCCACTGCGGTGAGCAGACACACAAAGGACCTGTCTCCACTGCGGTTAGCAGACACACAAAGGACCTGTCTCCACTGCGGTGAGCAGACACACAAAGGACCTGTCTCCACTGCGGTGAGCAGACACACAAAGGACCTGTCTCCACTGCGGTGAGGAGACACAGAAAGGGCCTGTCTCCACTGCGGTGAGCAGACACACAAAGGACATGTCTCCACTGTGGTGAGCAGACACACAAAGGACATGTCTCCACTGTGGTGAGCAGACACACAAAGGACATGTCTCCACTGTGGTGAGCAGACACACAAAGGACCTGTCTCCACTGTGGTGAGCAGACACACAAAGGACCTGTCTCCACTGTGGTGAGCAGACACACAAAGGACCTGTCTCCACTGCGGTGAGCAGACACACAAAGGACCTGTCTCCACTGTGGTGAGCAGACACACAAAGGACCTGTCTCCACTGCGGTGAGCAGACACACAAAGGACCTGTCTCCACTGCGGTGAGCAGACACACAAAGGACCTGTCTCCACTGTGGTGAGCAGACACACAAAGGACCTGTCTCCACTGTGGTGAGCAGACACACAAAGGACCTGTCTCCACTGCGGTGAGCAGACACACAAAGGACATGTCTCCACTGTGGTGAGCAGACACACAAAGGACCTGTCTCCACTGTGGTGAGCAGACACACAAAGGACATGTCTCCACTGTGGTGAGCAGACACACACAGTGCAGCTTGTCTGTATAATGTTCCTACAAGGAAATTATTTTGCAGCTGTGTGGAAACGGCTCCAGCGGCAGTGGGTCGCCACACAAGAACAAGTCCCTGTGCCAACCTGATTTGGCCCTCTATCTGTGCCCCGGCGGGCATTAAAGACAGAGCCCATAATGCACTGGCACCACTGATGTAAAGTACTTAAGTAAAAATACTTTAAAGCACCACTTAAGTATTTTTGGGGGGTATCTGTACTTTACTTTACTATTTATATTTTTGCCAACTTTTACTTTTACTTCACTACATTCCTAAAGAAAATAATGTACATTTTACTACATACTTTTCCCCGACACCCAAAAGTACTCATTACATTTTGATACAAAAATGGTCAAATTCACACACTTAATAACATCCCTGGTCATCCCTACTAGATCTGAATGGCGGAATAAACACAAATGCTTCATTTGTGAATTATTTCTGAGTGCTGGAGTGTGACTCTGGTTATCCGTCAATAAAAAAATGTAATAGAAATTGTGTCGTATGGTTTACTGGGTGACTTTCACTTTTACTTGAGTAATTTTCTATTAAGGTATCTTTACTTTTACTCAAGTATAACAATTTAGTTTTTTTTTCACCACTGACTGGCACCCTCAAATGAGTCCTTTTGGTCTGAAGATTTATGCCCAACCTTACAGCATCTGGAGAGGAGGTTGGAAAAGACCAATATCATATTTGACATTTTTTGGGGCATATTTTCAGTAATGTCTGTCCTCCCAGACAGATGTTACAGTCTTACATTTTTCTGATCTCTGAGAAAATCTATTTTTATTGTGTCCATATTAGGATAGCCTCAGAGTCATGAGGAGTGCTTAACTCTGACTTATCCGTCTCATCTTTGCTCTCTAGGTTATGGCCAGGGATGATGATCTGGGTTCCAATGGCCAGCTGAGTTACATGCTGAGCGGTGGGAACGAAGAAGGAGCCTTCAGTCTGTCGTCCAATGGTCAGCTGATCCTCACCCAGACCATGGACCGCGAGGCTCAGGGGAACTACACCCTCGTCATCACGGCAACCGACTCCGGTAAGAACAGCTGAGAGCGGTCAATTTATAATCTTCAAGTGTTTCTAGCATTTTGACACGACAGCATGAAGATGGACAGCGACTGTTTTATTACGTGTTGTCGTCCATTGGTGTTTGAAGTGGCACACCTGTGCTAAATACCTACCGTATTCAACATGTTCAACTTAGTGTCTATCATCTCCTTGAAAAGAGAGCCAATATCTGGCAAAGGAAGAGCGATGCTCCGTAGGATGCGTCTGTGTTACATCACATGGACATAGACCCAAGTATCTTAACACAAAGCAACTATTTCAACAAATCATGGAGTTCATCCTTATTTCACACTGTAAGCTACGCATTGTTTTGTTATGCAAATGTCAATATAGGGGTATTATCTTTGACCATAAATCGTATAGTTTTGACCGCTAGTTGTCTGTACCTGCACCGAAACTCCAGTGTTTTTCTTTCATCGCTTGTTCTCCAGCTTCTTTTTAAATAAGGGAGCCAATTTGTTTCCAGCACTTTTATTTCCATGACTGATCAAAACTACTTGTCTCATGCTCTCTCTCGACTCTCTGCAGCAGACATATGGTGAGCAATACATCAAATCGCAAGAAATTGGAACATCGAATCGGCAATAAAATTACTGTATCGAATCTCAATACATACAGAATCACAATACATATCGTACCGGCACCTAGGTATGATGATATTGTGAGGTCCCGGGTAATTCCCAGCCCTAATTATTTCCGCGCAAGGTTTTTTAAGTATATCCCAGGAAACCTTGTTGCAGCATTTCAAAGGGCCCTTCTCTGTTTGTTTGGATACAGTGGTGGAGCTTGTTTTATCCAGATAAAAGGTTAGGTTGTTATTCCATAGAGGTCAGTAAATATGCAGTTAAGCGAGTACATGCGTATCCTCGTCCGAGCCAAATCACATGGTATGTAAGTTAAGTATATGTTTCTTTGGTCTACTCTGGCATGGCCGTCATGGTGAAAGGGTGGTTCTGTTTAATTCCTGGACTGACCATGTGACCAGTAGTAATGATGGGTATTTTTGACTTGGCATTGACTTTGGTGAGAAATTTTTACAGTAAAGAGATTCACTCTCTGTAGTGTGCTATAATGTTGGCTAGTGTGCATTGGGATAATGGATTATAGTCGGGGCTTCCCTCTTTGCAATGTCTCAAAGGTGTATTGTGTCAGACCCTGGGTGGCATCTTGCCACAGTGTTTGTTTTGGACATGCGCAAAGGATTTAAATGCACAATCTATAACTTTAATATCCAGTCAAAAGTACTGCAGCTTGTCTTTTAAAATTATGGCAGTGACAAAGCCATGAAATGTGACACAACTATACTTATTTTGTTTGATTTATTACTTACAATAGGCTCAAATTCAGAGATGTTGAATATCATGATTCTAAACCAATTATGACAATTATTGTGTTCCATTTGATATCTGCTCCAAAAGTATGCCATTGCTTGAAGCCCTGTCAACAAATGCAAAATATGTTGATAGAACATTTTGGAAGTTTTACCAATAAAAATGCAAAAAGAGGGATTTGAGTAGAAAATTGAAAAACCCATAATCATAGTACAGTCGAAATGACCCTGTTGAGGCTGAGGCTAAGACAGGGAGGGAAATGGTTACCCCATTTACTATCTGGCAGGACATCTTTAAGGTAGATGTTGAATATGTTCATTTTAACTCTTTGTTTACTGCAAGACCACTTCTCAAAAAGTTCATTACAGTAGTTTTGGAAAGTGTTTTAATTGCACAATTCAGAACGAGCTGTCGTGTCTAATTGATGATTCCTTTGGGTGACATAAAGTAGGCCTATGATTAGTTATGTGTAGTTCAAATATGGTTGATGTGTGGATCATGGAAGGAATTCCACTTCAGGGCTTGTTTTGCTCCTCTGTCTTGTGGCTGACACTCTTTCAGGGTCTGTCTGAGGGTTTCAACAAAGGTAAACTCATTAACCGGTGGCTGAGTGGAATTTCAGGGCCAACTCTGTTGAGTGGAATCTGTCATGAAATGTATGGAAACAGAAGAGCTCTCTGGTCCTGGTTCTCATAATGCTTTCTGGCTGGGGAACAGGGAGTTTGGCACACTCCTGTCAATGTTTGGAACTCTGCGCTCTGGCCCGAAATGTGGCACAAATACAAGTTGCATAAAGGTGTTTTACAAGGAGGCTTGTTGAAAGGAAACTTGAAGATCAGATCCCCTTGCAGTGGAAAGTTGTTGGCATAATTTCTGAGGGAAAAGTGTGACCAAGAGAGAAAGATAACGGGACTGTGGAGTCCCAGGCAACTGTAATAGCTATATGGTGTTTAACATCAAACATCTGGCATCAACTCAAGGAAAATCAGATTTGTAGCCCACTGCTTAGCCACATACCAGTACAAGTTATCCCCCTGAACACATACAATAGACATTGGACACACACACACGCTACAATATGTTGGCAATGAGTGATACTGGAACTGTTTTACTCAACCACCACAGTTTGAAAAAACACATATTTCTGTATGACATGTTGGTAAGTTATAGTAGCAGCTAACCTTGAGTATGCATCGTTAACTTTCACAGAGTTGCTTCTCACCAAACAGGACTTTTAGATGTTAGTCCATATGTTTACAGTGCAGTTCATGTATTAACTCAGATTGTTTTGATTGTTTTACATTTACAGTAACACTAGCAGAAGTTCCAAAGTGTTGTGAGGAAGAGAAAACACTGATGTGGTTTACTGGTTAACCTTATGTTCTTTCCTTACAGGGGGGATCGAAATGATGGGGGGAGAAGTGTTATAGTGTGGACACTTCACAAATACTTACATTGAATATGTATTGTACTTACGTGCAGTACAGTAGGATTGCTATTCATGTGTGCATGGTTATTATTGTCATTGGCATTGACCGTGATGAGGTCATCACCCAGAGACAGATCTATACAAGGCGACTCTATCACATGTTGAGTTTGCTGTATCGCTTTGCTGTGTTTGTACCGTTTGTACTTGGCTGTACACCTTTTATTTCTTAGGTTGGAAATAATGAAAAGTAATACAGAAATGCATGTGGGCATTCCTTGTCAAGTTACTACACTAAGTGTTGATGCAACCTGAAGGCATTATACATGCATTCATTTAGGCTGTCTTAGGAGCCATTCTCTGTTGTGAATGCTTATAGCACAGTTATAATGCACGATAGACGACTGCCTTTGTGTGATGCTAGATGACATTGAACGTTAGCAGGTTGTGCTCTCTCTCATACTGTAGAATGTCTCCATTGTCTAGGTCACGTGCGTGTGGTGAGAACGTCTCCGGAGGAACATTGACATGCACCACGTTTGGTCCCATTTATTAAAGAGGAGGACACAGTAAATCCCCCAGCCCATGCCTATGGCGGCGCTTACCATCGCATAGAAATCCCCTCTTTCACATCTCGCCATAGGGCCAAAGTGTATGTACTTTCTCCCTTTCAGGTCTAAACGACCGCTTAGCAGATAAAGGATTGTAATGAATGTCCCATTTGAATGCAGGATCTTTTATGAATCTGGTCTGAAAACCTCCTAGGTTTCTTAAGTATTTCCAGCGTAGGATTTATCCCTGTTAGGAACGAATGGTCTGGTCATCTTAAAGATGATCTTTGTCTTGGATTATAACTATTGCTTTTTAAAGAGTTTTTTTTAGAGATGTCTCACCTCGCCCCTACTGTGCTTTAGTACTTAGCTCAGTAGAATGATTTCAATGGAAAGTGAAGCTAACAAAGTTTGGAGAATTACTGATACGTGTTGTAAAAGCATAGATGGGACCTTGCCAAATCATTGTCCAAAGCTGGCCACAATAAATATTTAATGGGGTCCATTTCTGAAGTCCTCTCCAAGGCAGACTAGTGGCAACACAAGACGAGGCCAAATAAAATATCAGGTTCCTCAAATGAACTTTAACAGACCTGTAACATTCTAGATCAACTCTTAAAAAACCGGCGCAGTAACAATGTGGTCTTGCAGGACGTTTCATTTTCCTATGGCTCTTTTTCCACTCCTGGTTTCTGGTCCGCTTAACAATTGCGGGAACATAATGTTTGTGTAAATAGCTTTAGTGTCTAATAAGTGTTTTAAAGAGGTGGCGTGGGTTGGATGATTAGTGCTTTGCTGCAGCCAGGAGATCCACGTTTTAAAAACCGTGGCTCTCTGTGACTCTGATGCGGTCTTCTCAACCATGATCACGCCACTAACACACAACACAGTTCATCTCAAATAGGCGATTTTCCGCCACAATAATTCCAATAGTGTCTTCTAAGTCGTACTCCATGGAAAACCAACGGCATAGACGGCTCTTCGGTTGTTACTCTTTTTCACTTTTGGAAACAGCAGAAAAACATGTCATTTAAAAGACCTGTGGGCCTACTGGGTGACAACAATGTCAAAACCATTGAACAGTTCAGCAAATGAAAAGCGTCATGGTAATAAAAGCACAAGAGGCAAATCACTTCATAAACTCCCAGTACGTGTCCTGCAGTAGGAGAAAATGGCAGTTTGTCTATGAATGGACTTTTCCTGTCTGTCTACAAACCGCCAACCCCTATTCATAACATAATGGGGGGAAAATATGTCTAACCATTCACATACAGCACTCCATAAATAACTGAAAGCTCTAACATTCCAGGTATCATTTGATGAATACTTCTGAGATTGCTGTATTATTAGAAATCGGGTTCTGAAATGGGGAGTGGTCTGTTGTGTATAGCTGGGAATACCCTTTTATATTATCTCCCTCATTAAGTGTGAGAAAAAGCCCTGTTTACTTTGTTACATTTGGCAAACCCAGCAGTGGGATAGCTCGCACCCGACAAACACAGCTTCACCATCCCCATTCAGGCGTGTTGGAGCGGGCACATTAAAAGCAGCTTTGGTCGCAAAGCAACAGGTTCTCATGAAGAGAAAAATGTCAATGTCGGGCGAGATGGCGGCCAATTCACTGTGAGTAATGATGTGTTTTATTTATGCCGTCCCAAAAGAACACAATCTAGCCGCTGTCCATAAAGCTTAATTAACAGTTTAGCCTTAAACTCCCAGCTACAGATGGCTGTCAGATAAATGTACACATCCATCCTTCTTCCTAAGTCAACCTGTCTGGGGCTTCCAACTTTAATGAACCCTAGAGTTTGGACAACGATGCCATTGTTCTGATGAACCAGGGTGTTCAATGAGAGATCACTCAATGATTCTGAAGGCAGAGATTATCCCCAGAGTCAGTAAGACACCCAAACCCAGCTCTTACCACTGCTCAGACTGGCCAATCCCTGGAGGACACAACAACCTTCCTCAGGGGGGTGCAGCCATTTCCTGCAAGTCAACTCCCTGCACAGATCTCAGTGTGTGGCATATGCTCACCAACCAGCTTCAGATAGTTTAATTGTAATTATATGTCTTTTGTACCCCCTCCAGCTCTGAAAGGATGGCCCATGCCACCTTTTCCAGGGCTAATGTGATTTGTCCTCTGGTAATGTACACTAATAAGGTGCTTAGACTCGGCCATATGTTTATGCTAGACAATGCTTACTGGGGAGGGCTTAAGGCCGGCTTACAGGGAAAGCTGTCAGTGTGTGTTTAAGCCAGAGCAGGCAACGCAGATGGAACACAGCACTCCCAGTGAGTCTTCAGGGCTTGTTATTTTGGACGCTGACACTTAGGGTTATTTAGGGTTCTCCCATTCGCTCATTTGATCCCACCAATAACAAACATTTTAGGCGCATAGGCTTAAATGCAATAATTGCATATTAGGAAGGAATTGAACATTATTCTTCTCACGACCACTCCAGTCTCTTCGATATCATTTAGAAATATCAAATACAGTTATGTTTTGGTCTCAGCTGGCCGAATTGTCATTGAGCGAGCCTAGGGGGAATGAATCATGCTTAAATTGGTATTGCTTTTTTGATTGAATTAAGGTGGTGAGGGATCCTCATACTGTGTTAGTGCTTAAAGTATTTATCTGAGGTGTTGTGTTTCTTTCGTGTGAAATGGGCTATGATGACTCAATGTCTCTATCATTGTCTTATTTCTCCCGTACTGTAATGGCTGCCGATGGAATCTACACGGTTATCTGAATACCATCAGCCTGTAGTCTTGGAAATAAAAAGTGAACTGTGGAGACAGGTCTCTCGTCAGGACTTAGCTTGGGCTTAGCATGTAGCAAAACTATTGCACAGCTTGCTGACACCACTAGGAGTCTCGGGGCAATCCTTGTCTTGGAAACAAGGTACCATGAGATAAAATATTTTCTGATTGAAAGAGCACATTTCTTGTGACCAAATGCCATTTCTTCATGTTGTAATCTCCAAGACATATTTTTTATTAAATATATACACTTTATATATATACACGTCGCCAAACAATGAGTGGTGTTTGCTTTGCTAGAATCACAGCAAAGTCCCCCAAGTATTATATACAATGCGTCTCCCAAAGATGAGAGCGGTGTTGTTGATATGTCCCGGTGTGAGGTAAATACTGATCTATAAAAGTGTAATCATCAAGACAGGATTGTCAGGTCAGAGCAGCTTTCCTACACTCTTAGAAAAAAGGGTTCCAAAAGGGTTCTTCGGCTGTCCCCATAGGAAAATCCTTTTTGGTTCCAGGTTGAACCCTTTTGGGTTCGATGTAGAACCCTCTGTAGAAAGGATTCTGCATTGAACCCAAAAGGGTTCTACCTGGAACCAAAAAGGGTTCTTCAAAGGGTTATACTATTGGCTAAGCCGAAGAACCCTTGAAGATTCTAGATAGCACATTTTTTTCTTAGATTAACCCCCGTGTAAAATGATGCTAATGAGGCTAACTCAAGTCCAATTTGAGCAGAGTTGATATCTGACATTTCCAGCTCCTTAAGTATAGTAAACAAGGTTCAGAAGGTTGATTTCAGCCTAGTCTTTTTAGTTGAATCTTAAGTTAAGTAATTTTTTAAAATCATATTTAAGCCTTTTTTCCAGTGGATGTAATGAAGTTTGGCCCTACCCTGGAGTATCACCGGAGATGGCACTAAAAAACATGATGCGGTTTCATACTAGCTCGTAAATAGTGTCAAATACACAGAACTGCTGGTGCAGCAGGAAGAAAGAGCTCTCTGGGAACACGTTTTGTCTATGGAAACAATACTTTATAACCACAATGAATGGCACCACCACCGGTGCTGCAGACGTCCCAGTATAACTTTCCACCAGCTCTCTTTCCATGGCACGATGATGTAATTTGTCATATATCTGCAGGCCAGACAAGGGTTGCTTGCAGCCAAACCTACTGTATGCCTAGTTCTGCCATATCTCCCCAGGCTCAAGCCATTGGTCACAAGAGGTGGAAACGTTCACCATTCAAGTCGGCAAAATTGTTGACCTTGATACTTTGGTCGCCAGATTCCAGTGCAGACTGTTTGGATGAGATGCTGGCATTTTCATTGGAGAGAGCATCCTATTGAAACAGCATCACCATCTCACTGTTTTATTCCTCCATTCACAGTCACATTTTTGAACTTGTTATCAATATGGGTGGGAACTTAGCATTATATTGGTGTGGGTGGTAGCTATGCTCTCTTCCTCCCGTATTCAATGTCACAGAAGCAGTCATGGAATGTTTTCTCCTAACCAAAACTATGCATCAGCACCATACTTTGCATACTTGTATTTGCACACAGTATTCCATTCCATGATGACTGAATCTGTGAGCCCACAGAATGTAGTAAGAGATCTTCAGAACTATGTATACATTATGGACAAACAGCAGGTCAAAATGAAGAAACTATTGTTATGTGCTAGCAATGATCCCTGGGAGGTTAAGATGAAGACTGTGGAGAGAGAAGGATGGTTTGAGACTGATCCACACAGAAAGTTGTGGAAAATACCTCATATGAACCATGGCTGTCAACAAGGGTGTTTTTCATTGAATCACTTCTTGATAAGTTCAACAGATTTCCATGCTCCACTGAGTTAATGACTGTCGCAGAGAAAGTCAATTGGTTTTAAAAGACTCTAATCGGTCAAGGAGTTGCAGATCAGAACATCCTTAGCCGGCAACATTGCAGGGCTCTTACGAGTTGTTGTCTGCCAAACAGAGCTTGCCCGGAAACAGTGGCTCAGCGTTCCCTACCTTAAACCGATGCAGACACCTCCTGACATGGATTAAGAGGATCAGTTGTAGAGTGGCTGCCATTTAATCTGCTTCCATAACAACCCGTGAAACAATGACTCAATCTTGTCAATCCCGTCACGTTGCACGCTTGTATGGGTGATGACACTAAGCACAGAGACCGACATGTAAATCACATCGGACCACTACTAAGCAGTTTGCTGACTCATATGTTTTGATACTGGTGCCACTGGTTATGTAATTTAATGATGACAATCCAACTTAATGTATTTATAGTATTCAGTGTTCCATGCATTTAATTTGGGGGGGGTCTTAAAAATTGTATTGCTTTTGAATGAGCAAATTCGTAAGTCAAGGCTGCCCTATTTTCTACTTTGAAACACCTTGCTTGAAATGATGTACTGCATGATTGTAAATGACCTTGTCATATGCGCTTTTCAAAGTCTAACAAAGCCTAGAGTTCCTAATAAACATACAATTGTGAAAATTAGCAACTTTTCTTGAGGCAAAGCAATGAATGACTCATCCTTGTAATGACTCAGCAGTATAGTTTGCGGTTTCTGTGCCTGGTATTTTGGGATAAAACTGTTGACTTTTTCGCTGTGTATGTTATCATTTATTTTGTACTGGAATGCATTTTTTGTTTGGGGTGTTTGTAACAATTTGCAGTGTGTTTGTGCTAACAACTGCTGTGCTGATCATAGCAGCTGAATGTATGAAGGATTTAGCTAAATCTGCAGGTATTAGATTAAGTTATTTCATTTAACATAAGTATTTGAGAGGGATTTCTTGCAGAAGTGCCATCACCCCACCGCTCATTCAATAAATATAAGGCTCGTCACTGGACCATAATCCCTTTGTCATCCAAATGAGTAGATAAGCATTAGTAATGCGGCAAAGAGCTTATGAGCACGTGTTATTAATGAACATGATCTTTACACATCAAGAGAGCCCTCCTGGCTCTAAGGGATATGCTCCCTATTGTCCCCCTGCATTCCATTCAGGAGTTTCTGTATGTTTTGATTATGCACAGGCTCCAGATCAAGAGAGATTATTCATGGCCTCTTTCCAAATGTTTATTTTATTATTGTATTATTCATCCGTACCCCTGCCCAAGGTTCAATTATTTGACATTTACAGCTGAATATACAGCTGCATATTAGCCACACATTCATTGGTAACACTTTACATTAACAGGCCATCTAAAGAGAAGTTTGTGAAGGGGCAACTTGAGCCAGCAGATGTTTGAACGTCTCTGTGTTTCTGCTTTGCAGTTGGTTTTAATCTACTATTGATTTAAATCCATCCCTCAGGGCCCGGAGTGCCTTATTTCGTCACTCGCTTGGCGAATGAACGGCTAGATTTTTGCTGAAAATAGAATGTTCTGTTCTCTCGATTTCCACAAAGTAACTCACTGAGTGCTGCTTGCCTCAAAATAGATACCGGTACCTCAGCAACCAGATTACATCTATGATGTCCAAGAGCCAGGGAAGGACACGTTCTAAAGATTCTGTTTCAGAGCTATTGATGTCTTTTGACGTGTTGTGTGTTGATGTGGCAGCATGGCTCAGAAAGCAGGACTGGTGGTGACCGAAGACGTTTGCTGGATTAAATGCAGGGATCTTGTGGTGCAGTCCCTGCAAGGATATAAATTGCTTCAGCATGTAAACGATAAACCCGCACAATAACTCATCTTTCACACAAAATGATATTCTAACTGTGGTCATATGGAACTGCCTTAGGTATTTCAAATAGAGTTTTCTCTTGTTCCTTTGATATCCTCTCATTGCCTTTTTGTCTTTTTTCCTCCCCCTTTTATGACCAGGCTCTCCTCCCCTGAGTGGAACGGGTACGGTCACCGTCTTGGTAGATGACGTCAACGACAACGTCCCTGTGTTCACCTCGTCCACCTTCCACACCACCATTGCAGAGGACGCCCCCACCGGCACTGACGTGCTCCTGGTTAACAGTTCCGACGCAGACGTGGGCCTCAACGGTATCATAAGGTACATTCCAGAGCCAGACGCCCACCCCACTCCGTCCCTAGGGTCATAGGCGGGCTCCTGTTACCCCAAGTCGGACATTTTACTCAGATCGGACCCCCGCTTGTTCACCCTCCCCTCGACCCGGTACCCCCAATGGGGAGGCGCATGTGGGTGAGGAAACTTGCCCCACTTTCCCAAAACATTGTAATGATGATGTTAATTGGCTATGACAGAAGTAGTATCGGGGGTTCCACAGGTTCTAGGCCTTACTGGAAATCAGAACCAGTTGCCATCAGTTATTAGTTTCCATTCTCACAGCCCATTAACTTGGGATTTTTTACTTCTGCTTTTGAACTGTTTGGACCACTTCTGGTTGTAGACAGTTTGTTTGTTGTCCGAATAAGTCTGTGTTCACACTTTATTCCATAATTTGTCACCAGTTTCAGGGGAAATGCTTTTCTAGGAAGCCTTTTCAAAATATGTGCTCTTGTGTACATGTAGATGTCAGTATATGTTTGTGTCTGCGACTTACTGGAAACTTCTGAAAAGTTGAGTGAAACACTATCCTCTTTTGGAAACCAAAAAAGTATGGCTCTTTGGTCACAAATAATTCCGGGGTGTCTCCAACCCTGAACTTCAGCAGAGAGCAGCTTGAATTAGAAGCCTCTGTGAGAATGAAAAAATACAGGAGAAAATGGAAGTACCAACTTGGATAGAATATTAAGATGGATACCTTAAGAATTGGGTAATGCTTTGATAGATGGTGCTTTCTTCGAAACCAAAGAAACAGCAAGGAAGTTACATTAGATCTGTGTTTCTCTGTTAAATGTGCTCTCTGCCTCTTTAAAGCCGTGTCCTCCACATGTCCTCTTCTGTGTGTCCCTACAGTTACAGATTGACTGGAGGCAACGGTCAGTTTTCCATCAACCCAGGTACAGGCCAGATCATCACCAGCTCCCTACTGGACCGGGAGGCCAGAGCCAACTACCAGCTCCTAGTTGTGGCCACAGACGGGGGGCAGCCCCTGGGCATGTCCAGCTCCGCCACTGTGTCAGTGGTGGTGGCTGACATCAACGACAACCCTCCCCGCTTCCACCACCACCCCTACGTCACACACATCCCCGCCTTCACCACAGCAGGTGGGTTCAGATTTGATCAATTCATCTTAATGTCAAATATTAATGTTCTTCTATATCGAATTATATATGATTATATAATTAAAGTGTACTGTATATGAACCCCTATGAAATTATTACTTTTGTGAAAAATATTGATGATGAAGTGAATATCTGTTGTACTTATAGTAGTTATTATGAGGTATTTTGTCTCATTTCATCCACTCATTCTCATTTTCAGGCAAGTTGGTATTCGCTGTGACGGTGACAGATGAGGACGCTGGACTCAATGCTCAGCTCCACTACTCTCTAACTGGCCGCAACTCCGACAAGTTCAAGATTGACCCCGTAAGAGGAGCCATAACAGCCAATGAGAGGTTGACAGGCAGCTCGGAGGTTACCCTCACTGTCCGAGTGAAAGACGGAGGAACCAATCCCAAAACAGACTCGACCACTGTGACCGTCCGGTTTGTGACCGGGGGAGACTTCCCTGTCATCAAGCTGAAGGATACTACTTTCACATTCCCAGAGAGCCAACCCACAAACACAATCGTTACCATTGTGACCGGGGCCTCAACACGTGGTGGGGCCCTATCATACTACATCGCCAGTGGAAACCTGGATAATGCCTTTCACATTGACCAGTTGACTGGAGAGCTGTCAATCAAACATTCACTGGACTTTGAACACATTCAGAAATATGTGCTCTGGGTTGAGGCCAGGGACCAAGGATTCCCTCCCCATTCCTCCTATGAGAAAGTGGAGATCACAGTGCTGGACGTAAATGACAACCACCCTGTATTTGACAGGGAACCATTCCATGCAGATATACTGGAGAACCTGTCCCCTCAGCGGGTGCTCATGGTCTCTGCCGTGGATCAGGACAGTGGCCCGAACGGCCAGCTGGAATATGCCATTATCGACGGCAACAAGGAGAACAGCTTCAGCATCAACCGGGCCACTGGTGAAATCCGAACGACCAGGCCTCTTGACAGGGAAAAACTAGCTCAATATGCCCTCAAAGTGAAGGCCACCGACCGTGGCAATTCTCCCAAAAGCACAGCTGTGAAAGTCCTGATCAATGTATTAGATGTGAATGATAACGCTCCCAGGTTCTCTAAGATCTTTAGCGCCACAGTGCCCGAAAACGCCCCAGTGGGTTACACTGTCACCAGGGTTACAACCACAGACGAGGACACGGGTGCTAATGCCATAAGCAAATATTCAATCACAGACCAAAGTCTACCGTTCACTATCAATCCAAGTACTGGAGACATAACTATCAGTAGACCACTCAATAGGGAAGACACTGGCCATTACATTGCCAAAGTTTCTGCCCATGACTCTGGCTGGACAGTTAGCACGGATGTCACAATATTTGTAACGGATGTAAATGATAATGCCCCCCGATTCAGTCGGCCATCTTACTACCTGGACTACCCTGAGCTTACAGAGGTGGGGTCACTCGTTACTCAGGTGTCTGCGACTGACCCCGACGAAGGTGTCAATGGCAAAATATTCTATTTCATCAGGTCCCAGTCAGAATATTTCAGGATCAATTCAAGCTCTGGAGAAATCTTTATCAAGCAGCATTTAAAATATCAAAACTCAACTGGCAGCAACATAAACATAAATCGGCACAGTTTCATCATTACTGCTTCAGACCGTGCGACCAAGCCATTGATGAGTGAAACTACAGTTATTGTAAACATAGTAGATAGTAATGACAATCCACCCAAGTTTGAATCCTCTAGCTACTTTACCCCTGTCACGAAAAGCGTCAAAGTTGGCACCAAACTTATCAGGGTCATAGCTCTTGACCTTAAAGATTTTGGCCTCAACTCTGAGGTGGATTATATAATATCAGGAGGGAATAGCACTAGCAAGTTCAAGCTGGATAAACAGAGTGGATGGGTCGCAGTCGCCTCCTCACTCACCTCAGATATGAACAAGGTGTTCCTCATGGATGTTACAGCCCGAGACAAAGGGAACCCCCCTCTGAGTGCTAGAACCACTGTGAAAGTGGCAGTCACTGAGGAGAACCACCACACACCAGAGTTCTCCCAAAGCCAAGTCACAGCTACCATACCTGAGAGCCTTGCCGTGGGGACAGCCATCAGGACGCTCTCTGCCAGGGACAAGGACAAAGAGATGAACGGGCTTATCACATACAACATCACCACAGGTAATGACAAGGGCCTGTTTGCCGTGAACAGTAAAACAGGAGTCCTATCTCTGGCCAATCATCTGGACTTTGAGGAAAAGCAAAAGCATGAACTCCGAGTGACAGCCAACGACGGGGGATGGATTGCAAAGACCAGCTACGTCATGGTCACAATCCATGTGACCGATGTGAACGACAACCCACCTATATTTGAACCTGATGAGTATTTCCCTGTGGTACAGGAGAATGTTCCCAGTGGCACAACGGTGGTGAAAATGAATGCCACAGACAGAGATTCAGGGCCCAATGCTGTCATGGCTTACGTGATTCAGTCGTCAGACAGCGACCTCTTTGTAATTGATCCAAACACAGGCGTAATAACCACCCAGGGTTTCCTGGATTACGAGGCTAAGCAGGTCTACCACTTAACAGTGAAGGCCTTCAATGTCCCAGACGAGGAGCGCTGTAGTTTTGCCAATGTCAACATTCAGCTCAAGGGAGCCAATGAATACGTTCCCCGCTTTGTCTCGAAGCAGTATTACTTCGAAATCTCTGAAGCAGCTCCAACAGGCACAGTGGTGGGAGAGGTGTTCGCCAGTGACCGTGACCAAGGGGATGACGGAGTGGTTTACTACCTAATTTTCGGGAAGAGCAGAAGAAAGGGCTTCAGCATCAACAGGAAAACAGGACAGATCCACGTCACAGGCCCCCTCGATCGTGAGAAAGAGGAAAAGATCTCACTCAAAGTCCTGGCGAAGAATGCGGGAAGCATCCGTGGGGCTGATATTGACGAGGTCTTTGTGAATATCACAATCCTGGATGCCAATGATCCTCCTGTTTTCAGCCAGGAACTGTATAATGTTCAGATCAGTGAGGGTCTATCCCCTGGTGGTCTGGTCACCTTCGTTAGTGCCCAAGACTCTGACTCTGTCCCAAGCTGGAGCAGATTCTCCTACTCCATATCCTCAGATTTAGAGAAAAATGTCTTCACTATCAACCCCCAGACTGGCCAAGTGTCTGTAGCAGCTGAGCTGGACAGGGAAACCACTCCTGTGTTCAGCCTGACTCTGCTAGCTGTGGACTCTGGCTCACCCTCCGCAACTGGAAGTGCCACCCTGGTTGTGAATCTGGAGGACATTAATGATAACGGTCCTACTCTGAAGACGGTGAGTGCCGAAGTCATGGAAAACCAGCGAGCTGGGACAGATGTCGCAACTCTTACTTCAACCGACCCAGACCTGTCACCCAATCAAGGTCCATTCTCATACAGTCTGCTCATCTCGGGCTCAGCCAGTAATTACTTCAGCCTCAGCCCCACTGGAGTGCTGACCACCAATCGAGAGATTGACAGGGAGCAGATCAGCGACTTTTACCTCTCTGTGGTGATTAAGGACTCCGGTGTCCCTCAGATGTCCTCAACTGGAACAGTCCACGTAAAAGTAAACGATCAGAATGATAACCCATCAGAGCCACGCTCCGTGGAGATCTTCATCCACTATTTCGGAAACATGTTCCCCGGAGGATCCATTGGGGTTGTGAAGCCCCAAGACCCAGACATCCAGGACAGCTTCCACTGCTCCTTGACCCCTCCTTCATCCAGTCTGTTTACCATCCCAACAGGCACCTGTGACCTCAACTCAAAGGCCCGCTCAACAGACGGAACATTCGAATTAGCTGTCCGAAGTAGTGATGGTGTCCACGGCTCTGTCAGTAGTAACGTCCGAGTCTTCTTCGTGGGGTTCACCAACGCCACTGTGGACAATAGTATCCTGATTCGCCTCCGTACCCAGGGGGTTACCACCTTCCTCACCAATCACTACCTCAGCTTTGTCCGTATTGCAAACTCACAGCTGGCAGGGCTTGGCACTGGAGTACAGCTGTATGGCGCCTTTGAACTCAACAACCAAACATTCCTGATGGCTGCCATAAAGCGAAGCAACGGACAGTATGTCAACCCCAGTGGAGTTGCCACCTTCTTTCAGAGCATTAAAGATGTTCTGCACAGGCAGAGTGGTGTACAGATAGACTCAGTGGATCACGACCCCTGCACACGTAACCCATGCCAAAATGGGGGCAGCTGCAAGAGGCGCCTTAGCGTGGGGCCAGATATGAAGACTGAGGATAGTGTCCCGGTGATCCTTGTCTACAACCACCCCCATCAGCCCTACGCCTGCAGTTGCAGACCAGGGTACGCAGGGGCGCTGTGTGAGATGGATATAGACGAGTGCCTGCCGTCTCCGTGCCACAACGGCGGGACCTGCCACAACCTGGTGGGAGGATTCTCCTGCACCTGCCCAGAGGGATTCACAGGCATGGCCTGCGAGAGGGACGTCAACGAATGCCTCTCCAACCCCTGCAAGAATGGAGCGCTGTGCCAGAATTACCCCGGTGGATTCAACTGCCTCTGCAAATCTGGCTTTGCAGGTACCGTACACCGCCTTAGGAGCCATTTAGATTTTATGAGCAACACAACCACAGATGTTCAGCTAGGCTCAAGTATACACACACTGCACATGACTCACACTTTTTTGTCCAAGTACAATATTTGCCTCCAAACGAATGCAAGAGGTGTTGTAACCCTAGCATACAGGCTTGACTGCCAAAAACCAAAAACTGTTTGGTTTTACGATTGCAAGTTGGGGGGTATCAGCTTTGATGCATATCAGCTTGTCATGTTTACTTTAATAAAAAGGATGATGCGAAATTGACCCCAGTAAGGGCCTTACTGTGGACTGTACACAGTTCACTAGTCTCATATAGTCTCATATTCCTCTGCATGCCTTTCTTTCTACAGTACTTAAGCATATTTTTTATATTTAGGGCTCTGCTCATCTTTCTTTTGTTCAAACATTGAGAGGTTTATGATCCTTACAGATCCTTAAAGATAAAAAATAAAAACATTTTGAGTGAACTATAGATAATTAGCCACTCTATTTTTGTGTAAATCACTCCCTCCCTACTTGAATTTGATGGTGTGATAAATACAATAATATTACTCTTAATGAAGGGAGTGCACATGGAGAAGCATAAATGAGAACAGTAGTTTGAATCATGTCTGTTTGATCAGCTGCTGGCAGTAGTAGCTGATAGACATTTCCAATGATCACCAGCGGACATGTTGCCTCAGCACCAGTCATTACTGTCTTTTTTGATTATGACCATAACAAATGACCACACACCTTGTCGTTTCATCGAGACAAATGGCCCTCCTGAAGAACTGCTCCTTTTGACTTAAAGAAGTTTGCATGCCCTCCCGTTGAACTCCACACTTCCCATTTTCCATGCCTGGTTGTGGTGAAATAATTGTTCTAATGGTACAGGAGTCTTAAAAATGCTTAGAAATACATAAAGCTGCAGGCCATTGTCAGTGTCGCCCCTTGCATACCTTGTTCTGTCTGTTATTGTACTATCTTATGTTATTCATCACATTTTCATCATGTTTTAGTTCATTGGCTTCAGAGATCCAATGAAGTCTACAGTTCTAAAATCTCTATATATTTTTGTACTTTTTCACACATGCAAGTTTCAAAGAAACTCTTATAAGATTACAATAGCCTAGGATCAGGGTTTCCCAAACTCGGTCCTGGGGCCTTCTCTGGGTGCACTGAGTTTGGGAAGCTATGGCGTAGACCCTCTGTGGTTTTAAGCATCAGTGACAGGGTGCCATAGGAAGAAAAACAACATGGACTGTGTTTTCCCCCACATCTTCCTGTGTTTCCCCCCCCCCCCACGTCTTCCCACCACGTTCATTTTAATTTGTGTTGTTTTGTGAACCCAGGAAAAACGTGTGATTCCATCATCAATCACTGTGAGTGTAACCCATGTTTTAATGGCGGCTCCTGCCAGAACAGAGTGGATGGGTATAACTGTCATTGTCCATTTGGTAAGTATTAACTTAGAGGAAACTGCTACGTGATTGAAAACTATCTCGATTGGCAAAATGACTGGGGATAGCATGACACTGTGGATAGCATGTCTCCATGTCACATTTATTCACATACTGTATGTTGTGTAACTGTTTCTCTCTTCTAAGCATGATACCCTTATGGTTAGCCTATGATAGCGGATGACAACAGATTCCCAGCTGTGTGCTGATTTTGTAGATGCAGTATGGTGAATTATTCATGACATCCCTGTTTCATTTTTTTCATTCCTTTCCTCCTCAGGGGTCTTTGGAAAACACTGTGAACTCAACAGCTACGGCTTTGAGGAGCTGTCCTACATGGAGTTTCCGAGCCTGGATCCCAACAACAACTACATCTACATCAAGTTTGCCACACTAAAGAGCAACGCTCTCCTCATGTACAACCATGACAACCAGACCGGAGACAAGGCGGAATTCCTGGCTCTGGAGATCTTTGAGGGACGGATGCGCTTCTCGTTTAACTTGGGAAGCGGGACCTATAAACTAATCACCATGATAAAGGTTTCAGATGGACAGTTCCACACAGTCATCGCAAGGAGAGCTGGAATGGTGAGAGGCATTTTTGTTACATATTGCTTTATTACCAAGCTGATTTTATTTGTTTTGCATCATAAACAGTTGGAAAATATATTTGGTTTGAAGTCAATGGTTTTATGGACCTATAATTGCACAAATGTAGAGTAGCATTCTAAAGCCCCCACATGTAGGCCTATATAGAAGACTAGTTTATGTTTCAATAGCAGCTATAACATCCTGGGTTTTTATAGCTGAGAGCAGCGTCCACATTTGGCCTCATATTTTTTTTTTTTTTTGCACCGTGAGATGATAATTAAACTGCCCACACACTGGTAGTTCTGCATATCGTTTTCATAGTTGTAATTATATTTGATTGCTTGTTGTGATTTACAATATGGCCTCCAAAATAGCCTCAGACTCTGAAATTCCTTCTATTTGCTCCAAATCTAGTTGTTTCTCTGCCAGTTGTTCAGTGGTTGGGCTAAAACAATTACTAGCCTGTCCAAAGTTGTATAAGTCTCCTGCCGGACTTCAGATTTGTAATTTCCCATCATGCACAGGGATTTCATAGGAAACTGGCAAAATCATTAAATTGACAGCTTTGAGAGAGTGACAGGATAGACAGGTGCTCAACGTGTAGTGAGAAATGCGATGTGTAGGTTGAGGAATTACGATGTTGAGGTTCTTAACCGAGTTATAAGAACGAAAACAGAGCTTATTATCTATTCTTCTGCTCTGCTGACTAGTATTTTTTCTCCGATATGTCAGTGGGTGCTGCAGCACCCCTACTTCCCGCGGCTATGCCTGTGAAGAGCATTTTTTCAGTTCCTCCACTTTTGGATTCTGAGCAGATGTGATAACCAGACACCAGTCATAGTCCTAGTAATGTAGGACACACCGAGAGCGTCAAGGACACTGTTGTTTATATTTAAATCATATTGTAGTTCACCCAACTGAAAGCTGCACCCCAGCAAGCATCATTTATATTGTCTATACTCTGTATTATAACAGCAATAGTTATGAGTATGACCACTAAGAACACTAATGCAGCTTACATTTGTAATACAGTCATTTGCAATTTAACTGCAACATTTGTTGTAATGTTCTTCTCAATGCTATTTTTGCCTTATTTCCTATTCCTTCCCATTGTGAGTGGTTTTAGGCCTCACATAAATAATTTACAACTAGTCGCACCCTTCAGCATCCACGTTCTGTTTTCATCCTCAATGAGTCTTGAACCTGACTTTCTCAAGTAAATAATCATGGCAAATGGAAGACAATAGCAGAGAGGGTTGGTCGTTGGAAAAGGATGCTCTCCAGTGACACTTTTCCGCCCTCATATATTGTGACATCACTAATCTGCGGTGTTTACCCTGTAACCTGAAAGTTAAACAAACAGAAACAATGCTCCTGTTCTTTTGTCACATTCTATATCCATTTTCAGAGGGTGTTTCCTCCAGAAAACCCTTCGCCAGTCATGCGAGACACTTGACAGTATGTGTAGGCTGTGGTTTGGCTGCAGGGGCTTTGATCTGAGAGAAAAGCATTAATAAAATGCCCATCTGGCGCCGAAGGGTAGCTCTTGCCCTTCAGCAACAGCGACAAAGCCCTGAGACAAATGAATCTTTTTTTTCCATTGTTGTTTTTTTGCCTCGTAAATTGTACGTTTCTGTGTTAGCAATTAGCGCAGGAAGGGATGGTGGAGTCACGCTCTCTGGCATCTCTTGGATGATTTGTGCTCACGTTCCGTGGAGGCCGCTCCGTGTTTACCTAAGATCTTGGTGTACGTGGAGCATGCTGTCATGGTTTTTCAACACGTTCACACACTTTTAATTTCTCCTGCCACCTCGTTTTTTCACCTCAGTCAAGCTTCAGAGACCACAGAATTAAAGAGAAAGTAGAACAATTATTAGCCTTGGCTAACGGTAAAGGTCATATCTTAGGGAATTTTAGATTTCCATGTAGGTCTACTGCGTCTTCATAATGATGGTTTCAAATACAGTATGCTATCGAAAATAACATGAATTGTAACTTACAAAATCAGTCATGTAGTTGTATTTACTGTTGTCTGTCTGTCTTCCTGCAAACTGGAGTGCTCATCTGAGTAAGATATTACTGTCTGTGCTGGTACAACCATCAGGAAGGTGCAACGTGTGTGGTAATTTGTTTTGTGTTGTATGTGTGCTGTACAGTCAAAGCAGAATAACATGTGCGTGACCGTGTCTCTGCTCCTCTCGTCATTCAGGCTGCGTCCCTGACAGTCGACCTGTGTGGGGACGATCAGGAGCCAGGCTACTGTGCTGTGAGCAACGTAGCTGTCCATACTGACTGGTAAGAACACATAACGTTACATAGAGCTTACCACACAGTCCATCCTGGCAACGTACACCCAGCTGTCAACTACATAGTGAAAGGCTCAAATCGGTAGAAGAGACTTTTGGTATAAATAAGGGAAGCATTTATTTCCAGATGCAAATAGCACTTTATTTCCATGATATACTGTAGTAAATAAATATAATTCCTTGAGAGAAAAAAAACCCATAATGCCATTTGAAGCTGTTTACTGTCAGAGTAGCTCTTTCTGACCACTTTCAATTTATACAAACTTCCTCATCGGTCACTATTGGTTCTCATTCTGGGAAGTTGAATATATCAACAATACAACAATATCTCATGTCTCTGCTAATGGAACAGTCTGTGGACCCATCCATCATGTCGACTGTTCTCAATGAACCCTTGCATATCCACGTTGGCTTGTGTAAACCATAGTGTCTGTAAACACATACATGGACATCACATGTATCGTTTAGCATTGTGAGAGGCCCAGAGTGAAAAGCTGTCTGGATCCATAGGGGGAGAACTGTGTGTGAGACTGTCTGAGTGAGTGATCTGGCAGATGAGGAGGGTCTGCTGCAGTTTATTTGCGGAGGGCCCGGACCCCTGTAGGGCCATGTTGTTGTGAGAGGCGCTGACCCCCAGCGGCTTCTCCTTCTCCTTCTCGCAGGATCCTGGACGTTGGGCCCAACCGTCTCTCGGTGGGAGGCGTCAGGTCAATAGAGCCCGTCCTTCATCGCCGTGGCCAGGTCGCCACACACGACTTTGTGGGCTGCATCATGGAGTTCGCCGTCAACGGCCGCCCACTAGAGCCCAGTCAGGCCCTGGCATCCCATGGCATCCTTGACAGGTTTAGCTCTCTCCCTACCTCTTTCTTTCCTACATCCTTCCATCCTACTCAACCCCCTAACCCCCAAACTCTCCCAGCACGATATCTGGTCATTCTCTGTAGCTCTCAACCCTCAAGAACCGCTGAAAAGCCATCTTTGATATAAATAGCAGACGTACAGTTTTTTTGGAATCGTAGAATGGAGATTTTTTCTTTTAGTTTGTTGTGAATAGTGGCGAGGACAGATCTTTTAATATGCTAATTCCCTGGGTCTTTTATGGTTTTTCTATTGGAGGAGTTGCATCTGCCGGGTCCTGTAGAGGGCCCGCTGTCCACCATGGGGGCTGACTTGTCTGTCTGTCTGTCCTTAGATGTCCCAGACTGGAGGGAGCCTGCACAGCCAACACCTGCAGACATGGGGGCACCTGTATTGACTACTGGTCCTGGCAGCAGTGCAAATGCATGGAAGGCTTCACTGGCAAAAACTGCGAGAAATGTAAGAATCCCTTTGGAGGGGAATTTTGGCTGACTGTGCTTGCAGTCTGAGTCATACACTTCTTGTGAATTTGACCATCACTCAGATGCAGATTGTATAATTTCCTTTGATTTACCCTGACTTGTGCTTTTCATTCTTTCATAGACATCACGGCCGACACGGCTCTCTCGCTGGACGGGACTGGTCGGCTTGACTACGCCATGCGCCAGAGCCCCAAACGGGATGTCCTGCTACGCCAGAGCCTCATGGGCTTGCCCTCTGACTTCTCTGGGCCCAGCAGCCTTGAGGTCAAGTTCCGCACCCGCAGCAAGAGTGGCACCCTGCTCCATGTCCAGGAGAGCAGCAACTACACCACCATAAAGGTAAAGGAAGGCTCCACGGAGCGATGCCAGAGACATGCTAGAATGTGTCTGCAGTTCCCAAAGCATCCGGAGGCACAAGTGAGCGTACATACAGGCATGTTAGTATATTTGTCAATTTCTCCATTTGCTACTTTGTCGTCATCCTGAGATCCACACGTAAACATGTCACACATACACACAGTCCTCCCTTAGCTCCCCATCCCTGAGTCAAAGCTATAAGGGGACCTGTCTTCATCACCTCCTCTCATTACCCATATATATACGCTCCATACGGTCCTTCAATCTGCTGCTATAAACTTCAAGGCTCTGAGTGATTCGGGGCAGCTGCCCAAGGGCCTTCCTTTCCTCCAGGACACAGAGGGTCTCTCTGGTTGTTTTCCAGTGCAGAGCAGCCCCCCAGAATCCCCCTACCACTACTAGTATACAGCCCAAAGAACAATATTGAATGTACTGCATGACCCTAGAAAATGAGAATCATTTCTACAGGAGTATAAATCATGTAAAAGAGATAAGTTTAATTGGTTCTCCAGATCTCTTTTCCTGTGTTTTTTGGCTCACGGGATTTTTTTCCTTTTCCAGATTTTGTCGTGAACCTTTAAAATCAATTCCTCCTGAAATGTATGAGATGACCATACACAATGCCTGGCACACATTCATTTTGTAAGAGAAAGTCATATTGGTTCATTACTTTTAAAGAATGAACTCTATTGCGTATGGATAGAGTTTATGCATAGTGAAAGTAAAAGTATTAACTGGTCCTGCATACATAACACGATCATAATAATAATATCAGTCCGGTTTACTGGTATTTGGCACATGCAACACTTTCCTCTGCACTGCAAAGAGGGTTGCAAAGTGACTGGTAATTTACCAAAGTTACCCGGAATCTTCAGTGACTTTGGTAATTAACAGAAAATCAATGGAAATCTATTATCGTAATTTCGAATAACTTCAAATAAATATGTGTAAGTATTCATATATAGTGTTCATTTATTCTATGTCTGTCCATGTTGTTTCTAGTAGATAGACCATATGGTTGCAGAGGAAATAGCCTATATAATGAAGAAATCATCAAGTCAATGGTATTAATTTCCAAATATTGACTTGTACCGCCAGTTTGATGCGAAAACATTGCAAATACATATTGACGTAGTAAAATGAATAAAAGTTAGGGAAACAATTTTTATAAAGGACATTTCATGCTAAAACCCTCATTCCATTGGTATTCACTAAGTTGATGGTTTATATACAGGATAATGTTTTACAGCTTTGTCATTCTATGTTGTATTATTTAATTATTTCATATATTTTACATGATAAGGCCACACAGATGGACACAGATTATTGGGGACACCTGTGATAATCTGAAGTACCCAAAAGGGCCACTAGATGTCTTGTGATAGATTACGTAAAATCTTTGAAAGACACCACAGTTCTGGTAGTTTACTGGTAAACTTCTAATGTTTCCAGTAATACACCCTGCCTTTGCAAACCTAACTGCAACAGTCATTATTGTAAAGGAACATGTGTTTTCAATCAACTCTCCTACCTGTTACAGTAACGATACTGTAAATAAAATTCCAAAACAAGAACAACTCTCCAACTGAAATGAAACATCAACAACATCCCAGAGTTGAGAATTATCAGAGCCTGAGCATATAATCATATCATCATGCTTATCCATTTCTCCGAGCTCTCCTTCTCCACAAACATATACAATACAGTATCTATGTCTGTCCTCCCGTCTGCGTCCGTCTGTCTGCGTCCGTCTGTCTGTGTCCACCAGTCTGTGTCCGTCCATCTGTCCACATGTGTATCTATCCATCCATCCATCCATCCATCTAACTTCATCTCTGTCTCTTTCCCCCCCCAGTTAAAAAATGGCAATGTCCACTACATCTCTGACGCGGGCGTGGGAGGAAAGGTGGAGAGGACCCTGGGGGAGATGGTCCTATCAGATGGCCAGTGGCACGTCCTGCAGATTTTCAAAAACGGCTCAGCCACCTCCCTTTACGTGGACGGAGCCCTACTCAAGCTCATCCAGCATCCCACCCAGGACTTTGGGGGTCTTAATGTCCTGACCATGTCCCTCGGTGGTGTCCCGTCTGGCCCCACCCAGCAGAAAATTGCATCAGGTGATTTGGTGAAATGTGAAGTTGCTGTTATTGTCATACACTGAGTGCACACAACATTAAATCAAATCCAATTTTATTTGTCACATACACATGGTTAGCAGATGTTAATGCGAGTGTAGCGAAATGCTTGTGCTTCTAGTTCCGACAATGCAGTAATAACTTATATGTCTTATACACAGTGTAAGGGGATAAAGAATATGTACATAAAGATATATGAATGAGTGATGGTACAGAGCAGCATAGGCAAGATACAGTAGATGGTATCGAGTACAGTATATACATATGAGATGAGTATGTAAACAAAGTGGCATAGTTAAAGTGGCTAGTGATACATGTATTACATAAGGATGCAGTCGATGATATAGAGTACAGTATATATGTATGCATATGAGATGAATAATGTAGGGTATGTAACATTATATTAGGTAGCATTGTTTAAAGTGGCTAGTGATATATTTTACATCATTTCCCATAAATTCCCATTATTAAAGTGGCTGGAGTTGAGTCAGTGTCAGTGTGTTGGCAGCAGCCACTCAATGTTAGTGGTGGCTGTTTAACAGTCTGATGGCCTTGAGATAGAAGCTGTTTTTCAGTCTCTCGGTCCCAGCTTTGATACACCTGTACTGACCTCGCCTTCTGGATGATAGTGGGGTGAACAGGCAGTGGCTCAGGTGGTTGTTGTCCTTGATGATCTTTATGGCCTTCCTGTAACATCGGGTGGTGTAGGTGTCCTGGAGGGCAGGTAGTTTGCCCCCGGTGATGCGTTGTGCAGACCTCACTACCCTCTGGAGAGCCTTACGGTTGTGGGCGGAGCAGTTGCCGTACCAGGCGGTGATACAGCCCGCCAGGATGCTCTCGATTGTGCATCTGTAGAAGTTTGTGAGTGCTTTTGGTGACAAGCCGAATTTCTTCAGCCTCCTGAGGTTGAAGAGGCGCTACTGCGCCTTCTTCACGATGCTGTCTGTGTGAGTGGACCAATTCAGTTTGTCTGTGATGTGTATGCAGAGGAACTTAAAACCTACTACCCTCTCCACTACTGTTCTATCGATAAGGATAGGGGGGTGTTCCCTCTGCTGTTTCCTGAAGTCCACAATCATCTCCTTAGTTTTGTTGACGTTGAGTGTGAGGTTATTTTCCTGACACCACACTCCGAGGGCCCTCACCTCCTCCCTGTAGGCCGTCTCGTCGTTGTTGGTAATCAAGCCTACCACTGTTGTGTCGTCCGCAAACTTGATGATTGAGTTGGAGGCGTGCGTGGCCATGCAGTCGTGGGTGAACAGGGCGTACAGGAGAGGGCTAAGAACGCACCCTTGTGGGGCCCCAGTGTTGAGGATCAGCGGGGTGGAGATGTTGTTGCCTACCCTCACCACCTGGGGGCGGCCCGTCAGGAAGTCCAGTACCCAGTTGCACAGGGCGGGGTCGAGACCCAGGGTCTCGAGCTTGATGACGAGCTTGGAGGGTACTATGGTGTTGAATGCCGAGCTGTAGTCAATGAACAGCATTCTCACATAGGTATTCCTCTTGTCCAGATGGGTTAGGGCAGTGTGCAATGTGGTTGAGATTTCATCGTCTGTGGACCTATTTGGGCGGTAAGCAAATTGGAGTGGGTCTAGGGTGTCAGGTAGGGTGGAGATGATATGGTCCTTGACTAGTCTCTCAAAGCATTTCATGATGACGGAAGTGAGTGCTACGGGGCGGTAGTCGTTTAGCTCAGTTACCTTAGCTTTCTTGGGAACAGGAACAATGGTGGCCCTCTTGAAGCATGTGGGAACAGCAGACTGGTATAGGGATTGATTGAATATGTCCGTAAACACACCGGCCAGCTGGTCTGCGCATGCTCTGAGGGCGCGGCTGGGGATGCCGTCTGGACCTGCAGCCTTGCGAGGGTTAACACGTTTAAATGTTTTACTCACCTCGGCTGCAGTGAAGGAGAGTCCGCATGTTTTCGTTGTAGGCCGTGTCAGTGGCACTGTATTGTCCTCAAAAAAGTTATTTAGTCTGCCTGGGAGCAAGACATCCTGGTCCGTGACTAGGCTGGTTTTCTTCTTGTAGTCCGTGACTGACTGTAGACCCTGCCACATACCTCTTGTGTCTGAGCCGTTGAATTGAGATTCTACTTTGTCTCTATACTGACGCTTAGCTTGTTTGATAGCCTTGCGGAGGCAATAGCTGCACTGTTTGTATTCGGTCATGTTACCAGTCACCTTGCCCTGATTAAAAGCAGTGGTTCGCGCTTTCAGTTTCACGCGAATGCTGCCATCAATCCACGGTTTCTGGTTAGGGAATGTTTTAATCGTTGCTACGGGAACGACATCTTCAATGCACGTTCTAATGAACTCGCACACCAAATCAGCGTATTCGTCAATGTTGTTATCTGACGCAATACGAAACATATCCCAGTCCACGTGATGGAAGCGGTCTTGGAGTGTGGAATCAGCTTTGTCGGACCAGCGTTGGACAGACCTCAGCGTGGGAGCTACTTGTTTTAGTTTCTGTCTGTAGGCAGGGATCAACAAAATGGAGTCGTGGTCAGCTTTTCCGAAAGGACGGCGGGGCAGGGCCTTATATGCGTCACAGAAGTTAGAGTAACAATGATCCAAGGTTTTTCCAGCCCTGGTTGCGCAATCGATATCCTGATACAATTTAGGGAGTCTTGTTTTCAGATTAGCCTTGTTAAAATCCCCAGCTACAATGAATGCAGCCTCAGGATGTATGGTTTCCAGTTTGCAAAGAGTCAAATGAAGTTCGTACAGAGCCATCGATGTGTCTGCTTTTGGGGGAATATATACGGCTGTGATTATAATCGAAGAGAATTCTCTTGGTAGATAATGCGGTCCACATTTGATTGTGAGGAATTCTAAATCAGGTGAACAGAAGGATTTGAGTTCCTGTATGTTTCTTTGATCACACCACGTCTCGTTAGCCATAAGGCATACGCCCCCGCCCCTCTTCTTACCAGAAAGATGTTTGTTTCTGTCGGCGCGATGCGTGGAGAAACCCGCTGGCTGCACCGCCTCCGATAGCGTCTCTCCAGTGAGCCATGTTTCCGTGAAGCAAAGAACGTTACAGTCTCTGATGTCCCTCTGGAATGCTACCCTTGCTCGGATTTCATCAACCTTGTTGTCAAGAGACTGGACATTGGCGAGAAGAATGCTAGGGAGTGGTGCACGATGTGCCCGTCTCCGGAGTCTGACCAGAAGACCGCCTCGTTTCCCTCTTTTACGGAGTCGGTTTTTTTGGGGGGTCGCCGACTGGGATCCATTCCATTGTCCTGGTTGAAAGGCAGAACACAGGATCCGCGTCGCGAAAATCATATTCTTGGTCGTACTGATGGTGAGTTGACGCTGATCTTATATTCAGTAGTTCTTCTCGACTGTATGTAATGAAACCTAAGATGACCTGGGGTACTAATGTAAGAAATAACATGTAAAAAACAAAAAACTGCATAGTTTCCTAGGAACGCGAAGCGAGGCGGCCACCTCTGTCGGCGCCGGAAGTATAAGGAACACCTTCCGAAAATTGAGTTGGAACCCCCCCCTCATTTGCCCTCAGAACAACCTCAATGCATCGGGGCATGGACTGTACAATGTGTCGAAAGAGTTCCACAGGGATGCTGGCCCATGTTGACTCCAATGCGTTCCACAGTTGTGTCAAGTTGGCTGGATGTCTTGGGTGGTGGACCATTCTTGATACACACTGGAAACTGTTGAGTGTGAAAAACCCAGCAGCGTTGCAGTTCTTGACACACTCAAACTGGTGCGCCTGACACTTAATACCATACCCAGTTCAAAGGCACTTATATTTTTTGTCTTGCACGTTATCCCTCTGAATGGCACACATACACAATCCATGTCTCAATTGTCTCATGGCTTAAAAATCCTTCTTTAACCTGTCTCCTCCCCTTCATATACACTGATTGAAGTGGATTTAACAAGTGACATCAATAAGGATCATAGCCTTCACCTTGTCAGTCTGTTATGGAAGGACATGTTTTGTACACACAGTGTAGTATGTGAATGAATGGTAGATACCTTTTTCACTGAATAAAAGGTCTTCTGTTGACCATATTAGGTGGTGTTCCAGTCCTGCTGACTGGAGATAGTGTAAATTGTGTTTTTGACATTGGACACATATTTGACTGTGAAATATTTACAGTAGAAGAGAGTTAATGTTGCTCTCTTTGACAGATTATTTCTAGACAATAACTAATGTGAAACTAGTTTAATTAGGTGAGGGAGCCCCGCCTTTGATGCTTTCATGTTTTAATCTCTTTGCTCTGGAACCTCGGCTTTGGTTAGGCCTAAATCACGTATCAAATGTCCTCAACTCTGACTTGAAAATAGTTTGGATAGGGTGAACGGGAGGGCTTCCAGAGGGAGGGATACACCGCTGTCAATGTATGACTTTTAGGGGAAAGAAAATTACTTAATACTATGGGCTGGACTAATATGGTAAAAAATGAGCAATTTGAATGATTTGTTGGCCTCTTTCACACAGCAAGGTCCAGGATATATTTAAAAATAAACACGCTCTGAACACGCAGATCTATTGCAGGCTGCCTTGCCTAGCACACTGATAATCTGGTCCCGGTTTCCACGCCTGCACCAAATAAGACCTGACCCCTCGCTCAATATGCGTATCGAAGCAGCTGTGTGCATTCAACTAGTAAGATTATAATGAATAGGACAAAATAGTTTTAATTTATATTGTAATAAATTCAATAAACATTTTTACATCTGTGAGGGACATTGTGAGGCAATATGAAAGTAAAGGTTTGAATTGGTCACCAAAACATTTCTTCCACATGGATGTCTTGAAGCGATATGAGGTCTGAAGGTAGATTGTCTGGCATCAACTTCCCATTTTTTAGTAAATAATCATATTGGTTTGTCTCAGAATTGACCCATTTGAGAATGTGATTTGTCGAGGTATTTTCCATGAGAAAATTTCATTGAGATTTTAATCGATGCTGAACCAATAGTCGCCAAAATTCCCCCAGTTCTGATTATAGCTTTCAGTTCCTGTTAATTACAAGGAGGCAATCCAAGCCTCATTGCAAATTCTGAAAAGCGATCAAACTTGTGCCATTCGGAAATTATGATCTTCCAGGCCACTATGTTGTCTTAATAACCGTCCAGGACTACTTCCTGTTTACTGAACACCTCTTCCTATTCTTCCTGCAGGCTTTGATGGCTGCCTGGCCTATGTGAAGTACAATGGGGAGAATCTACCATTCAGTGGAGATCACAGCGCTGTCACCATCTCCAAGACCAGCTCAGCCGTTAAGATTGGCTGCAGAGGGCCCAACCTGTGTGAGAGCAGCCCTTGCTGGGATGGCCTGATGTGTGTCAACCAGTGGTACACCTACCAGTGCCTCCCGCCCGGCGAATGCGCCTCCAGCCCTTGCCAGAACCGAGGGAGCTGCGTCCCTGGCCCCCGCTCTAGTTACACCTGCGTCTGCTCTGAGTTCTACACTGGCAAGACCTGCGAGACCCTGGTGGCGTGCCTGGGGGTTCAATGCCCTCAGGGCACCCTCTGCAAGACGGCCAACAATGGCGGCTTCATCTGCAGCCCGAGCCCCACAGCCAAGGAGCTTACCTTGCCCATCTGGGCAGTGCCAGCCATTGTGGGAAGCTGTGCCACAGCCCTGGCCCTGGTGGTGCTCAGTCTGATCCTCTGCAACCACTGCAAGGGCCGCAACAAGACCAAAGTGCCAAAGGAGGAGAAGCAGCCTAAGGAGGAGAAGAAGAAGAAGAAGAAAAAAGGGAGTGAGAACGTGGCCTTTGACGACCCAGATAACATACCTCCGTACGGTGATGAAATGACGGTGAGGAAGCAGCCTGAGGGGAACCCCAAGCCTGACATCATCGAGAGGGAAAACCCCTACCTGATATACGACGAGACGGACATTCCCCACAATAATGAGACCATCCCCAGCGCCCCCTGTGCCCCCTGCCAGATGCCTGAGGCAGACATGGAACACTATGACATAGACAACGCCAGCAGCATTGCCCCGTCCGACGCCGACATCATCCAGCATTACAAGCAGTTCCGCAGCCACACGCCCAAGTTCTCCATCCAGAGACACAGCCCTCTGGGCTTTGCCAGACAGTCTCCCCTGCCATTGGGTGCCACCAGCTACACCTACCAGCCCCAATACAGCCAGGCACTGAGGTCCACCCCTCTCAGCCACTCAGCCTGCCCCACGCCCAACCCCCTCTCCAGGCACAGCCCGGCCCCCTTCACCAAGCCCTCGTCCTTCTACCGCAACACCCCCACCAGAGAGCTTAACCTGGCCCGCAGGGATGGCAGCCCCCTGGACTTGCACCACAATGAGATGAGCCAGCAGGGAGCCATGTTCAACTACGGCAACCGGCTGGGCCGACGCAGCAAGAGCCCCCAGACTATGGGGGGCCACAGCTCCAGGCCAGGCAGCCGGCTCAAGCAGCCCATCGAGCAGATCCCCCTGGAGACGGGGCCCCCCGTGGGGCTGTCCATTGAGGAGGTGGAGCGGCTCAACACGCCACGGCCCCGAAACCCCAGCATCTGCAGCGCCGACCATGGCCGCTCCTCGTCTGAAGAGGACTGCCGGAGGCCCCTGTCACGGGTACGCAACCCAGCCGATGGCATCCCTGCCCCGGAGTCATCATCTGAGAGCGACTCCCACGACTCCTTCACCTGCTCAGAGATGGAGTACGACCGGGAGAAGCCTGTGGCCTACAGCTCCAGGGTGCCCAAGCTGTCGCAGGTCAACGAGTCAGACGCCGACGATGAGGACTACGGTGGGCGGCTCAAGCAGAGGCGCTACTCCAGCCGGCGGACCGAGGGCGGGCCCGCTGCACAGGCACCGATGACAGACCACTACACTTTGCCCCATAAACTGGGCCAGCAAGCCGGGGGCTTCAACTGGGACAACCTGTTGAACTGGGGCCCAGGCTTCGGCCATTACGTAGATGTATTCAAGGACCTGGCCCTGCTGCCGGAGAACGCAGCCGCGAAAGAAATGAACATTGAGATGAACATTGAGATGAACAGTGGGGATGGGTCAGTGACCATTCTGAATGAAGGGGAGGCCGAGCAATATGTATGAGACTATTTATTACAATCCTGTACAGTATGGTATGTTCTCTAAAAGATAAACTAAGACAATGTAGATAAGAAGCAGAGCACATTGGGCTAGCCGTCTCCGTTAATTTCTTTGTGGAAATAAGACAACCTTCAATGCAGTAAAGCAGAAAATGACACCTGTAATATTACTTCTAATGGAGTTAGCCCCTTGGAAGAGTATACCAGTCCTTTCCAGACCTCTAATTGTACATTAACACTGAATGGTTGGAACAAAAAGCCTGGGTCTGAATTCAATTTGATGACTGCAAAGCTAAATTTGATCTTCATCAAATGTAGCTGGTCTGTATTACCAATAATGCCGCTCCTTTGCGAAACGTCTGTCACATTCACCAGTGAAAGATAAGATGAGCGATAGCATTGAAACACTCGCAAGAGAATTTCCAAAGGCCATAGCAATAGAAACCCCTTGCCTGTGTCTTTTTTTGTCCCATTTCTAATTTTTAAAAGGAAGCATATGTGTATGATTCTACAACACCTCTAGGCATCCAGATACAGCCCTCATGTAAAAATGAGCACACCACTTTGCTTGCACGGTAATCGAGGCCTGCCAGTGTTATGACCCAAGCACAATAACCGCTCTCTGGCTGTATGTGTTCTCTCAGATGACTGGCTAAGCACTCCAAGAGCTAGGATTAATCAAGTCCCTGCCTTACAGACATTTTAGGATGCTGAGGATACTATTGTTTCTGTTGGCGGGGTTGGGAAGGGAAGGTTCTGTGATGAATGGTCTGGATCACAATCCCCCGAGCCTGAGTGTTATTTGACCAGCCAAAAGGTTCGGCCGATGATAGCTGATCCATCCCGTCATGACGTGAACCCCACCCTACTACAACTATGAACTTGTGTATATTTGTCTGTTTTCATGGGAAATCATGGACGTCATCGTTGTCAGTGTTTTTGTGCATTATTTTTAAATGTATGGTTTCTACTTTTTGTACTGTTTATTAACTTAAACGACTTAAGATGGGGTTTTATGGATATTTTCACATGCAGAAGTGTGTTCTTACTTTCAGGGAAAGTAAGATTGAAGACTTATCTTTTACATTTGTTACATATGTAACGTCAGTATTTTCCCACTTTTGATAAAACTATAACACACTTTATGCTTTGTACATGTAAAAAGCCAATAACAGAATAAAACGTATTTATTTAAAGGTCTCTTTCAATACAAAGTGAGCATGTCATGTGGTAAGCAATCTCACTGCAATCCTGTGGGGGAGGCACCTTTTGAGCTCAGATTGCAGTTCATTAATGTGGGTGGTATGGTATTTTATACTCTAAGGACTATAAGACTGTTGTGAGTAGAGTTTAAATAAAGCATGTGCTGAATTGAACAAAACATTTTAAAAGGCCATTGAGGACCTAAATGAAACTGAGCCACAGTGCTGGCAGCCAAGCACAACATCCAGCGGACTCAGCGACGCAGGGCCCTCTATTGCTTTCAACAATTATTTACATCTGGCTTATTGAGTAGAACAATTTTTTGTAGCCTGGTGATCTGGTATGTAACATGCTTATCTTCTCCGTCATCGAGAGAGAGGGGCCACGAAGAGAGAGAGAGAGAGAGAGAGAGAGAGAGAGAGAGAGAGAGAGAGAGTGGGGAGCCATGAACCAAGCGAAGAGTGACAACCCAAATCTGGTAGATTACTGTGGACTCCTGGAGAGGTTCTGTCCTGCCGAGACCAATGTTGACGTAGACTGCTTGGGAATGCTGTACCATGCCGATGCTGAAATAATAACACTCATAAGGATAATGATAGTAAGTGAAAAAGGACCTCGTGTAAACACAAGAGAAGATGAATCCAAATAAACCTCACAGCAGCTCTCTCGCTTTGCTGTGTGAGATTGGCATGGCAGGGTATCAAAATGAAACCGAGAGAGGAGTCGAAGATTGCATAGCATGCACTCCCCTCTAACTAAATGTGAATTAGAAAGGGAGACATATGGATGGCAAAAATAAATACCAGCAAATGCCAGATGGGATGGTGTTTCTTTTTCCTTTGTGGGCCTAACTTTTTTTTTTTTTTTGGTGTGCAAAATCATAATCTTGCTAATAATGAGGGCCTCAAGGGAACAAAATGGCCGGTGTGGGGGCCTGAGGGGGAAAAATGGTCCGGTGTGTTAGATTTCTGGTCCCAGTCCACCCCTGGAGACAAGGCTGCTTCATAAAGGGAGCATTGTCCTACTATATAAAGTATATATATTTGCCCAAGAAGGATTTGTTGTTGCAAAAATTGTTTTGCAGCATTGTCTTTTTGTAATAATTTACATTAGCTGGTTACCATATATATACAGTTAATGTTATTTCAATAGAGTAAAATGGACAACACTCATAGTCTAGAATGACTTCACATGATTAACTATGTAAATTTAGCAGTGCAGTGTGACTACTTTATCAACATTCACCACATGAAGTTACCAAAGTTGAAATTGGAACTAGTTGTTTTCCAAGCAAGTGATAATGATGGAGATGCCAACAAGACTAGAGCTAGAGGCAATTTCCCATGTACAGGTGAAGTCGGAAGTTTACATACACCTTAGCCAAATACATTTAAACTCAGTTTTTCATAATTCCTGACATTTTATCCTAGTAAAAATTCCCTGTCTTAGGTCAGTTAGGATCGCCACTTTTTTTTAAGAATGTGAAATGTCAGAATAATAGTAGAGAGAATGATTTATTTCAGCTTTAATTTCTTTCATCACATTCCCAGTGGGTCAGAGGTTTACATACACTCAATTAGTATTTGGTACATTGCCGTTAAATTGTTCAACTTGGGTCAAACGTTTCGGGTAGCCTTCCACAAGCCTCCCACAATAAGTTGGGTGAATTTTGGCCCATTCCTCCTGACAGAGCTGGTGTAACTGAGTCAGGTTTGCAGGCCTTGCTCGCACATGCTTTTTTTTCAGTTTTGCCCACACATATTCCAGCTAGCAACAGGTAACTTGGTCACGAAAATCAGAAAAGCAGTCAAATTAAATCGTTTACCTTTGATGAGCTTCGGATGTTTTCACTCACGAGACTCCCAGTTAGATAGTCAATGTTCCTTTTTTCCAAAAATATTATTTTTGTAGGCGAATTAGTTTGTTCTTCACGTTTGGCTGAGAAATCGACCGGAAATTGCGGTCACGACAACTCCGGAAAATATTCCAAATTAGCTCCATAATATTGACAGAAACATGGCAAACGTTGTTTATAATCAATCCTCAAGGTGTTTTTCAAATATCTATTCGATAATATATCCATCGGGACAATTGGTTTTTCAGTAGGACCGATTGGAAAAATGGCTACCTCTGTATTTTACGTGAGAATCACTCTGAGAGCAATCAGGTGACCACTTACACAACGGGTATTCTTCAACATAAAGGCGTAAAACTATGTCACAATGCTGTAGACACCTTGGGGAATACGTAGAAAAAGCAGGTCCTAATCCAGGCACTTGTCATCTCCCGTCTTGATTACTGCAACTCGCTGTTGGCTGGGCTCCCTGCCTGTGCCATTAAACCCCTACAACTCATCCAGAACGCCGCAGCCCGTCTGGTGTTCAACCTTCCCAAGTTCTCTCACGTCACCCCGCTCCTCCGCTCTCTCCACTGGCTTCCAGTTGAAGCTCGCATCCGCTACAAGACCATGGTGCTTGCCTACGGAGCTGTGAGGGGAACGGCACCTCAGTACCTCCAGGCTCTGATCAGGCCCTACACCCAAACAAGGGCACTGCGTTCATCCACCTCTGGCCTGCTCGCCTCCCTACCACTGAGGAAGTACAGTTCCCGCTCAGCCCAGTCAAAACTGTTCGCTGCTCTGGCCCCCAATGGTGGAACAAACTCCCTCACGACGCCAGGACAGCGGAGTCAATCACCACCTTCCGGAGACACCTGAAACCCCACCTCTTCAAGGAATACCTAGGATAGGGTAAGTAATCCTTCTCACCCCCCTAAAAAGATTTAGATGCACTATTGTAAGTGGCTGCTCCACTGGATGTCATAAGGTGTATGCACCAATTTGTAAGTCGCTCTGGATAAGAGCGTCTGCTAAATGACTTAAATGTAAATGTAAATGTAATCCCATTCACTGCTCAATAGGGACGCAATTGGAACGCAGAGCTTTCAAAACATGAGGCACTTCCGGATTGGATTTTTCTCAGGCTTTCGCCTGCAATATCAGTTCTGTTATACTCACAGACAATATTTTTACAGTTTTGGAAACTTTAGAGTGTTTCTATCCTACGCTGTCAATTCTATGCATATTCTAGCATCTTGTCCTGACAAAATATCCTGTTTACTTTGGGAACGTTATTTTTCCAAAAATGAAAATACTGCCCGCTAGTCACAAGAGGTTTTAATCTCTAGTAGACAGAACGTGTCTCCTTCTTGAGCGGTATGATGGCTGCGTGGTCCCATGGTGTTTATACTTGGGTACTATTGTTTGTACAGATGAACGTGGTACGTTCAGGCGTTTGGAAATTGCTCCCAAAGATAAACCAGACTTGTGGAGGACTACAATTTTTTTCTGAGGTCTTGGCTGATTTCCTTTGATTTTCCAATGTTGTCTATCAAAGAGGCACTGAGTTTGAGGCCTTTAAATACATCCACAGGTACACCTCCAATTGACTCAAATGATGTCAATAAGCCTATCAGAATCTTCTAAAGCCACAACATAATTTTCTATAATTTTCCAAGCTGTTTATAGGCACAGTCAACTTAGTGTATTTAAACTTCTGACCCACTGGAATTGTGATACAGTGAATTAAAAGTGAAATAATCTGTTGGAAAAATGACTTGTGTCATGGACAAAGTAGATGTCCTAACCGACTTGCCAAAACTATGGTTTGTTAACAAGAAATTTGTGGAGTGGTTGAAAAACAAGTTTTAATGACTCCAAACTAAGTGTATATAAACTTCTGACTTCAACTGTCCATACCCCAACTAGAAGCCATGGATTACAGGCAACTGGGCTAAAGGGTAGAGTTGCCGCTTTAAAGGAGCGGTCCTCTAACGCGGAAGCTTATAAGAAATCCTGCTTTAACCCCACGACGAGCCATCAAACAGGCAAAGCGTCAGGACCAAGATCAAATCGTACTACACCAGCTCCGAAGCTCGTCGGATGTGGCAGGGCTTGCAAACTATTACAGACTACAAAGGGAAGCACAGTCTGTAGCCATGAAATGCTTTGAAAAGCTGGTCATGGCTCACATCAACACCATTATCCCAGAAACCCTAGACCCATTTCCATTTGCATACCGCACCAACAGATCGTCAGATGATGCAATCTCTATTGCACTCCACACTGCCTTTTCACACCTGTACAAAAAGAACACCTATGTGAGAATGCTATTCATTGACTACAGCTCAGCGTTCAACACCATAGTGCCCTCAAAGCTCATCACTAAGCTAAGGACTGTGGGACTAACACCTCCCTCTGCAACTGGATCCTGGACTTCATGACAGGCTGCCCCCAGGTGGTAAGGGTAGATAACAACACATAGGCCATGCTGATCCTCAACACGGGGGCCCCTCAGGTTTGCGTGCTCAGTCCCCTCCTGTGCTCCCTTTCACTCATGACTGCACAGCCAGGCATGACACCAACATCATCATTAAGTTTGCTGATGACACAACAGTCATAGGCCTGTTCACCGACAACAATGAGCCTATAGGGAGGAGGTCAGAGACCTGACCATGTGGTGCAATGACAACAGCCCCTCCTTCAGTGTGATCAAGACAAAGGAAATTATTGTGGAGTACAGGAAAAGGAGGACTGAGCACCCCCCCCCATTTAAAATCAGCTGGGCTTGACAATCTGGACCCTCTATTTCTGAAACTATCCGCCGCCACTGTCACAACCCCTATTACCAGCCTGTTCAAACTCCCTTTCATATCGTCTGAGATTGGAAAGCTGCCGTAGTCATCCCACTCTTCAAAGGGGGAGACACCCTGGACCCAAACTGTTACAGACCTATATCCATCCTGCCCTGCCTGTTTACATACCCTACATTATTCATCTCATATGTATACGTATATACTGTACTCTATATCATCTGCATCCTTATGTAATACATGTATCGCTAGCCACTTTAACTATGCCACATTGTTTATATATTCTTATCGGCAGACTCAGTAGCCTCGTTTTTTCTAATGACTGCCTTGCCTGGTTCACCAACTACTTTGCAGACAGAGTTCAGTGTGTCAAATCGGAGGGCATGTTGTCCGGTCCTCTGGCAGTCTCTATGGGGGTGCCACAGGGTTCAATTCTCGGGCCGACTATTTTCTCTCTATATATCAATGATGTTGCTCTTGCTGCGGGCGATTCCCTGATCCACCTCTACGCAGACGACACCATTCTGTATACTTCTGGCCCTTCCTTGGACACTGTGCTATCTAACCTCCAAACGAGCTTCAATGCCATACAACACTCCTTCCGTGGCCTCCAACTGCTCTTAAACGCTAGTAAAACCAAATTCATGCTTTTCAACCGTTCGCTGCCTGCACCCGTACGCCCGACTAGCATCACCATCCTGGATGGTTCCGACCTAGAATATGTTGACATCTATAAGTACCTAGGTGTCTGGCTAGACTGTATCTCACTGATCATCCCTAAAGCTAACACCTCATTTGGCCGCCTTTCCCTCCAGTTCTCTGCTGCCTGTGACTGGAACGAATTGCAAAAATCGCTGAAGTTGGAGACTTTTATCTCCCCCACCAACTTTAAACATCTGCTATCTGAGCAGCTAACCGATGTGTTGTTGTCTGTTCACACTGCTATGCTTTATCTTGGCCAGGTCGCAGTTGTAAATGAGAACTTGTTCTCAACTAGCCTACCAGGTTAAATAAAGGTGAAATAAAAAATAAATACAAATAAATTATCATCTATGGGGCTGTAGTGGAGTAGGTTGAGAGCTTCAAGTTCCTTGGTGTCCACATCACCAACAAAGTAACATGGTCCAAGCACACCAAGACAGTCGTGAAGAGGGCATGACAAAATCTATTCCCCCTCAGGAGACTGAAAAGATTTGGCAAAGTTTTTGCAGCTGCACCATCGAGAGTATCATAACGGATTGCATCACTGCCTGGTATGGCAACTGCTCCGCCTCCAATCACAATGCACTACAGAGGGTAGTGCGTACGGCCCGGTACATCACCGGGGCCAAGGTTCCTGCCATCCAGGACCTCTATATCTGGCGGTGTCATTGGAAGGCCCTAAAAATTGTCAAGGACTCCAGCCACATTGTCATAGACTGTTGTCTCTGCTACCGCACGGCAAGCGGTAGCAGAGCGCCAAGTCTAGGTCCAAGAGGCTTCTAAACAGCTTCTAACCCCAAGCCATAAGACTCCTGAAGAGCTAATCAAATGGCTACCCAGACTATTTGCATTGTTCCCCCCTTCTACGCTGCTGCTACTCTCTGTTATTATCTATGCATAGTCACTTTAATAACTCTACATAGATGTACAGTACATATTACCTAAATTACCTCGACACCAGTGCTCCCGCACATTGACTGTGTACCGGTACCCCCTGTATATAGCCCCACTATTGTTATTTACTGCTGCTCTTTAATTAATTGTTATTCTTTCACTTACTTTTTTTGTTATTTTCTTAAAACTGCATTGTTGGTTAAGGGCTTGTAAGTAAGCATTTCACTGTAAGGTCCAAATGTGACAAATACAATTTGATTTGATGTTATTAATTAAACCGATGTATAGTGCAACGAGTGATTGCTTGAAGTACCTAGGAAACTGTTGTCGTGTCTTTGGCTATGCCGGATTAAGTGATATGACATGCTATTCTATAAAATAATTTCTCCGTAATTAATAATACCCGATTGAGCTAATCATGTAAATTTACATTTACATTTAAGTCATTTAGCAGACGCTCTTATCCAGAGCGACTTACAAATTGGTGCATACACCTTATGACAACCAGTGGAAAGTGCATCTAAATCTTGTTGGGGGGGTATGAGAAGGACCCTATCCTAGGTATTCCTTGAAGAGGTGGGGTTTCAGGTGTCTCCGGAAGGTGGTGATTGACTCCGCTGTCCTGGCGTCGTGAGGGAGTTTGTTCCACCATTGGGGGGCCAGAGCAGCGAACAGTTTTGACTGGGCTGAGCGGGAACTGTACTTCCTCAGTGGTAGGGAGGCGAGCAGGCCAGAGGTGGATGAACGCAGTGTCCTTGTTTGGGTGTAGGGCCTGATCAGAGCCTGGAGGTACTGAGGTGCCGTTCCCCTCACAGCTCCGTAGGCGAGCACCATGGTCTTGTAAATGTAATTAACTAGAGAGTCGGGGCACCACAATAATAATAATAGTTATAGAGCTGTTATCTTCTGAATAACCTCTTAAAGGACTAGTAATATTTCACATCAATAGCAGTCAATATTAATTGTCATCTTAATTCAGTCTCATCTGAAAGTTGTAAATTATTGGTTATCGGCACGGACCCTGGCTAACAAGTTGAATCAGCAATACAAAATCGGGTTTAATTATTTATTTACTTAATACCTTACTAATCACACAGAATTACACATACACATAATTAAATCATAACTTGATTACAAATTACGTCATAAAGGAAAACGTCCCTAGTGGGCGGAACAGATATGACAGCTTGTTACACAAAAGAAAAGGGGCTGGGTTTGAGTGAAAGAGCGGGAAGACTGAGGAACAAAGGGCGAAGCTGTGCTATCGTAAATACAGTATCTTATGCATTCTAAATTACCGCCCATTTGGAAAATGCAACAAATATTTACTCTGAGCTGCGCTTCAGTAGGTTGGTGGTAGATGGAAGGCCGTGTTGCCCAACCAAGTCCTTTGTCCTATGAAGAATGTCTCTGCTGGTAAATTGAATACGTTGTAGTAACGTCGTTGTGTGGTAGACGGGATACTCTGTCTGTTCCTTCCTAACCCTTGTTTGCAGCGGCTGTTGCTAACTCAACGGCTAGGAGGTATCAATTCTGTAGTGAATAAGAGTTCAAAGTTCATATCATTCGCAACCAAAGCTCACGCTGATCTTGGCTTCGTTCTGTAGTTATTATCTGAACCATTCTGACATCGGGCAGTCGTCCTCACATCCTCGGAACAGGAGGTTATATTGTCGTCAAGGCTTTATATAGGAAGGGAGAGGAGGGCGTGTTTGAAAAGTTTTATAGCCCATGTCCCTTCACTGGGGCGGGCCACTGATTCTACCTTATGAAAACCCAAATCTCACATTTTAGAAGCTAAAATCACATTTCAATCCCATCACAAATAATTTCATATTCAAACATTTAATTTGAACAACAATTCCATGTGAATCCGATAACTCTGATGTGTAGACTTTCCACTGTAGAGTTCATGTCATCTTATCATTGATGAGAATGTCTCAGATGACAACCGAACTGACATCATATTTATTAAGTACCACCGCATATGTTCAATTGGTCGGATTACCAGAATATAGTTAATTTCCCCCCACCTTCTGATGTTCCCAGAATCTCTATGTTAACCAAGGGTTTTTCAATTGTAACATCAGTAAGGTAGAGAGAGGAAAAAGGGGGGAAGAGGTATTTATGACTGTCATAAACCTACCCCCAGGACAACATCATGACACTGTGGTACAATTTCGATTGAGTAGTGTACCCAGTTACGATGTTCTGTGCTAGGTCTTAGCAGCATTGACTTGGTCTCAGTTGTCTCTTTGCTCTATAGAAATTCCCCCCAAAAGGGATTTAGCCCACATGTTTCTACTTGTTATCTTATGTTCGGTCTGTCTGGTTATTGCTTGTTGACCATTGCTTGTTGACAATCTATTTTTCTATGTTTTTGTCTTGAAGCTGAGATCATTGATGATTTGAAGGAGACCTCTCTCTGTGATGGGTTGAAGACACTGTCCACTGTCGATACTGGAGTCATAGCTGATTGTATCTCATCCTAAATCAGTCATATCTCTTTCTCTGGTTGACACTATCTTTCCAAGTCCAAGAAAAGATGACAGAAAACCCCATGGCAAATACAGTACAGAGTGTTCTTTTTTCCCAGGGGACACTACTTCAACCTTTTGCCAAGCACGGAGAGCTAGGTGGCACTTAAGTCAGCATCCCCCTGAATTAGAAAACAAAAGAAACTGCTGAGCCAGTAATGTCACATTGTTTGACTATGTAGTGGCACTGAAATGGGATGTTTGGTACTAGTTGATGTTCACTGCTTAGCACTTAACAGACACTTCTGTTTAGCCTACATTATACTACGCCTTGGACTAGAAAATATGCCAAGTCATAGAAACAATATATATTATATTCCAAAGATGTGCAGACATAGAAAAGTATGTTTATTTTTCCCTTTCCCTACAGTTTAATTAATTGATGCTTTCATGTCAGTTGAAAGGCATCGACTTGGCTGCAGTACGCACAGCATTGACAAACACTTTCGAAGGCAACGACACAGCTTTGATGCAGATGTGAACATGAACACTCCTTATTAAGATGAAGCAATAATTTGTAGATGTGTCTTTTGCTGTTATTTCACGTGCGCGTATTTCACGAATGAGCCAGTGATTTGTCTTCCGTGTATCCATCAAGGCCTTAAGATTCTGTAAGGATACCTGAACACCTGCCTCAAGAAGATAGTCATTGTATGATGTTTCAATTAGTAGATCATCACCTTCAGCTTTAAAGACATGAAAGATGCCACTTCCCGGAATAGGATTTAGGCTTGACCAACAACTCTTGACTCTTGTTAGTGGATAAGGATCATGGTCATATGACAATGCTTTTAATTAAAAGCCACGTCATTTAAACTGTTATTGTTTAATCAAACCCCATGACGCCCGGAATCTTAGGAATAATCAATCTTTATAAACAAACTCTGGGCAGATTTTGAAGGAACTGGATGATTTAAGAAAGGCAATTTCGCCACACCACATCCTCTTATAAACATGGGGGAGAAGTCAAAGTAAACAGAGAAGATATCAAAACAATTTTAATTTGACTTTTATTCTATGACACGTGTGGATTTAAAAATAGTTTCGCTCAACACTAAGCTACAGTTGAATTCGGAAATTTACATACACATAGGTTGAGTCATTAAAACTCGTTTTTCAACCACTCCACAAATTTCTTGTTAAACAAACTATAGTTTTGGCAAGTCGGTTAGGACATCTACTGTGTGCATGACACAAGTAATTTTTCCAACAATTGTTTACAGACAGATTATTTCACTTATAATTCACTGTACCACAATTCCAGTGGGTCAGAAGTTTACATACACTAAATTGACTGCCTTTAAACAGCTTGGAAAATTCCCGAAAATTATGTCATTGCTTTAGAAGTTTCTGATAGGCTAATTGACATAATTTGAGTCAATTGGAGGTGTACCTGTGGATGTATTTCAAGGCCTACCTTCAAACTCAGTGCCTCTTTGCTAGACATCATCGGAAAATCAAAAGAAAATAGCCAAAATTGTAAATCTCCACAGGTCTGGTTCATCCTTGGGAGCAATTTCCAAATTCTTGAAGGTACCACGTTCATCTGTACAACAATAGTACGCAAGTATAAACACCATGGGACCACGCAGCCGTCATACCGCTCAGGAAGGAGACGCGTTCTGTCTACTAGAGATTAATGTACGTTGGTGCGAAAACTGAAAATCAATCCCAGAACAGCAAAGGACCATGTGAAGATGCTGGAGGAAACAGGTTCAAAATGATCTATATCTGTCACGGTCTTCCTCCTCTTCATCTGAAGAGGAGAGGCGAGAAGGATCAGAGGACCAAAATGCCGCGTGGTATGTGTTCATAGTGAATTTTAATAAAGAGAACACTGAACAACACTGCAACACTATACAAAAGAGTAACAAAAACAATAAACCAATGACGACCGTGAAGCTACAAATGAGACCTGTGCTGACACAAGCCATAGACACAACATAGACAATCACCCATCAACAAACAGTGCAGCCCAGGCTACCTAAGTATGATTCTCAATCAGAGACAACTAATGACACCTGCCTCTGATTGAGAACCATACTAGGCCGAAATATAGAAATCCCCAAATCATAGAAAAACAAACATAGACTGCCCACCCAACTCAAGCCCTGACCATACTAAATTAATACAAAACAAAGGAAATAAAGGTCAGAACGTGACAGTATCCATAATAAAACAAGTCCTATATCGACATAACCTGAAAGGCCGCTCAGCAAGGAAGAAGCCACTGCTCCAAAACCGCCATAAGAAAGCCAGACTACGGTTTGCAAATGCACATGGGGACAAAGATCATACTATTTGAAGAAATGTCCTCTGGTCTGATGAGGACTGTTTGGCCATAATGACCATTGTCATGTTTGGAGGAAAAAAGGGGAGGCTTGCAAGCCGAAGAACACCATCCCAACCATGATGCAGGGGGTGGCAGCATCATGTTATGGGGGTGCTTTGCTGCAGGAGGGACTGGTGCACTTCAGAAAATAGATGGCGTCATGAGGATGGAAAATGATGTGGATGCATTGAAGCAACATCTCAAGACATCAGTCAGGAAGTTAAAACTTGGTCGCAAATGGGTCTTCCAAATGGACAATGACCCCAAACATACTTCCAAAGTTGTGGCAAAATGGCTTAAGGACAACAAAGTCAAGGTATTGGAGTGGCCATCACAAAGCCCTGACCTCAGGAGGACTGCAAACCTTACTCAGTTACACCAGCTCTGTCAGGAGGAATGGGTCAACATTCACCCAACTTATTGTGGGAAGCTTTTGGAAGGCTACCCGAAACGTTTGACCCAAGTTAAAGAATTTTAAGGTAATGCTAACAAATACTAATTGAGTGTATATCAACTTCTGACCCACTGGGAATGTGATGACATAAATTCAAGCTGAAATAAATAATTCTCTCTACTATTATTCTGAAATGTCACATTCTTCAAATAAAGTGGTGATCCTAACTGACCTAAGAAAGGTAATTTTTACTAGGATAAAATGTCAAGAATTGTGAAAAACTGAGTTTAAATGTATTTGGCTAAGGTGTATGTAAACTTCCGACTTCAACTGTACGTAAGTCTCTGTGGGGACGACATCATCGATGCACTTGATTGACTGACTGATGTGGTCTACTCCTCAATGCCATCGGAAGAATCCCGGAACATATTCCAGTCTGTGCTAGCCAAACAGTCCTGTAGGTTAGCATCTGCTTCATCTGACCACTTTTTTATAGACCGAGTCACTGGTGCTTCCTGCTTAAATTTTTTCTTGTAAGGAGGAATCAGGAGGATAGAATTATGGTCAGATTTGCCAAATGGAGGGTGAGGGAGAGCTTTGTACACATCTATGTGTGTGGAGTAAAGGTGGTCTAGAATTTTTTTCCTCTGGTTGCACATTTAACATGCTGATTGTCACGGTTTTCATATGGTGAAGGAGAGTCGGACCAAACTGCAGCGTGTCGATTGCGATCCATGTTTATTTAAACAAACATAAACACGACTAAACACAAACACTACAAAACAATAAACGAAAACCGAAAACAGCCTATACTTGTGTCAACTAACACAGCACAAGGACATCAAGACACTCAGGACAATCACCCACAATACAACCAAAGAATATGGCTGCCTAAATATGGTTCCCAATCAGAGACAACGATAAACACCTGCCTCTGATTGAGAACCACTTCAGACAGCCATAGACTAACCTAGAACACCCCACTAAGCTACAATCCCACTATCTACACACCACATACAAAAACCCATGTCACACCCTGGCCTGACCAAATACATGAAGAAAAACACAAAATACTACGACCAGGGCGTGACACTGATAGAAATTAGGTAAAGCTGATTTTTAAGTTTCCCTGCATTAAAGTCCCCAGCCACTAGGAGCGCCGCGTCTGGATGAGCGTTTTTCTGTTTGCTTATGGCGGTATACAGCTCAATGAGTGAGGTTTTTGTGCCATTATCTGTCTGTGGTGGTATATAGACAGTTACAAAAAAATACAGATGAAAACTCTCTAGGTAGATAGTGTGGTCTTCAGCTTATCAGGCGAGCAAAACCTCTTCCTTAGAATCGTGCACCAGCTGTTTACATATATGCATATGCCCCCGCCGTGTGTCTTACCAGAGGCTGCTGTTCTATCCTGCCGATGGAGTGTATAAACCGCCAGCTGTATGTTCTTAATGTCGTCATTCAGCCATGACTCGGTGAAACATAAGATATTACAGCTTTTAATTTCCCGTTGGTAGGATGTACGTGCCTTCAGTTTGTCCCATTTATTTTCCAGCGATTGAATATTAGCTAGCAGGACAGAAGGCAAAGGCAGATTAGCCACTCGTCGCCTATTCCTCACAAGACACCCTGATCTTTTTCAGCAAAATCTCAGTTTCCTTCTCCAGCGAATGAGGCCTGGTCGGGTGTCTGTAATATACCCCTCCCGTCTGACTCATTGAACAAAAACTCTTTGTCTAATCTAAGGTGAGTCCTCTCAGTTCTGTTGTCCAGAAGCTATTTTCAGTCATATGAGACGGTAGCAGCAACATTATGTACAAAAGTTACGAACAACGCGAAAAAACATTGTGTGAATTTTTTTATTTTTTATTATCACACTCACGGTTAGTCCTTTTCCATGTACTTTTCCCAAAGAAGAGACCAGGTTTAAGCGAGGTATACACAGTCTCATTGTAAAGCATATCTTTATAATATTCCCTTTTTTCAGTGACTGTGAGGCCCAGACCGGACAGCTCTGAATTATGAGTTGCTGATTTGTTCTCTCAACTACAATAAGAAATGTAGAAACAGCTGCCTTCTATATAATCACCATGTATTTCAGTACAGCATGGCTGTTATAATGTTTATGAAATCATTATATAGGGTGATTTTACACACACTGACCTTCTGGGCAGCAACTCTAAGCAGCAACTCGACCAGAGGACCTTTTCAATACTTCCTGTGGACTTAGAGGAATTGGATGATGGTCATAATGTAAAATACCACCATTTAATAATGTATTTCCTCGTTAGAATTTGGCTGCACTAGGTGGCATCCCAAGTAGGACTTTGGAACTCAAGTAGAAGTATGGATCCCAAGTAGGACTATGGCTCCCAAGTAGGACTATGGATCCCAAGTTGACCTAATTCTGTACCTGAGGGGATTTTGTACTTCAATAGTTTTAGTCTTTTTCTCTTTAACAGGCTTGCATGTACATATAGAGGGGATAAACAACATTCATGTCCAAATAAATGCTTCTCTTTAGTGTGAAGGAATGCACAGACACTTGGCAGCTGTTTCAGGCACATTAATTTTCACAAAAACATTCTTTGCCTAAATGTCCACCTTCACTCATTGCGTATACTTCAGCCGCTCCGTGTCCCCTTTGGACTTTCCCATGCCCCCACTATCTTTTCTCAAGTCTTCATCTTTTCATGCTGTCAGGCGAGCTCTCGGCAGCCTCATTGCTTGTTCCAAGGTCTGGGCTTCATGCTAATTGTGTGTCAATGGCTGGGTTACCTCCCAGCTACATAATGCACCTTGTTTCCTCAACTCAATCTGGACTGAACCATTTGTGGTCTCATTAAAATGCAGGAGGAGAAGAAAGGGACTGTATAAGGCAAGCCATGCTCCGAGCATTTGATGTAAACTACGATACAAGAAAAACGTGATTAGTGGTATTGTTTTGGAGGGAAACGGATAGCACAATTCCGGATGGGGGTCAATCAATGTATTAAGTTCTTTAAGGATGAGATTGGACATACTTTACTTTAATCCATAAGGAGTTTGTTGTATTAAAATCATCTGAGCATATCTTATTAAAAGTGCTTCACTTGTATTGACCGAATCTGTCAGTTTGAATGGCAGTGCTGTCATGCACTTGATTTTGACATTATCCTTAATGACTGTACAAGATAGCACAAGAGGTAAAGCCCCTTTCCGTGGGTTAAGTGGAAGTTCCTAAGTGAATGGCACACATAAATTGTTTTAATTGTGTCCACATAAACCACAACCACTCAGCATGACCATCTAGTCAAGTGGGCTTGCTTTGATCTTCTCAGAAAGAGAGCAAAGGGAGAGCACAGGGGATAGCAAAAAATGGAAGAGAAAAAACATCATCAACAATTAAAATGTGCCCAATTATTGGACCATAAATAAAAGCCTAATTAGCATAAATTGCTTCCACATTGTTGCTATTTTTATATTATTATTATTTATGTTTTGGGAACAGTCTCTAAAGTATTCAACATTAGTGTAATGTTTGCTTGAGTTATGATGGAGATGCTTCATTTCATAGTGAAATTGCTGCCTAATGAAAGCTGGTGGGGAAATATTTACTTCTCCCATTGCAATATCCACATCTGTTTTCGTTTTTTGGGACACAGCGAGCATTCACAACTCGTGTTGACTCAATTGCAGAAACCAGATGATTGTGTTTCTCTGATTGATGGTCAGAGTGTCGTCAAGGGTGATTATTACGATTTTGATTCCTATCAGGGAAAACTCAATGACGCATCTGTCAAGGGTGTGCGTACTGGTAGTGAAGTCAGGTGCAGGAGAGCAGAGGCGCACACTTTATTGAGGCAGGAGAAACCAACAGACGTACGCCACTGTGTCGAAACCTCCAGCCAAATGGCAAAAGTGCAAAAACACGCAAACAGTCACAAAATGTATGTTTAACAAATAAACATACCTCGTGAACAACACGGAATATAAGAACACCAGTCAGGCGCATCACAAAATAACACAAATAACAATATCACACAAAGACATGAGGGGGAACAGAGGAATAAATACATGCAGTGTGATTGGGGAATGTAAACCAGGTGTGCAGGGAACAAGACAAAACAAATGGATCAATGAAACATGGAGCGGCGATGGCTAGAAAGCCTGTGACGTCGACCACCGGACGCCGCCCGAACAAGGAGAGGAGCCGACTTCCGTGGAAGTCATGACAGCATCAGTGACTATGATGTATTTCTTCTATGATGTCATGAGCACGGAGGCAATTATAGAATGTTATGAGAGAATCTGTGTTGACTCAATAAATGTTCCTGATTGTAGCTCTTACCAATTGATGAAGAGCAGAGGAGACTTAAATATAGATATGGAGCAATGTGAAAATTCCACTCTCACCAATTAGACTAGAAGTAGGTGTGAAGTTAATGGTAGGAGGCTGCTATTAAGATAAATAGGTGTTCTGTTAAGCATGATGTTATGACCATTCTAGGAGAGAACATTTAGAGTACATTATGGGTTACTTGGTTGGGATGTGAAGACACCCGTTCTATTGATTACCAAATCACCATGGTAATGGAACTTTTTTTCAATGCAAAGGCCTGTCCAAACAGAAATGTCCTCAGTAACCTTTTGTTTTCACAGACTTAACTATGCATCCAAAAATGGACAAAACATCTTAGAAAACAACTGTTTCCTAGTGATGAATTGTACTGGATATCATTAATGATAGGGCTATATAGTTGCCTCTCCTCAAAAAGCGTGGAGAATAGCATTACGTTCTATGAAGACTTCCTTTGACGCCATTCGGTTGAAACCTCAACCCAAAGGGATGGTCCAATGACTACTCCCAAACACTTAGATGGACTGGGCTGAAGTTTCAGCCTTCGACTTCCAGTGTCTTTTGTTCTCTGTTGTGGGTTTGGTTGATTTAGTTTTTATTACACGCCTCGATTCGTGTAACTCCAATTTATAGTCACCAGTTCCAGCATGGCAGTATACAATAATAAGCCGTAATTCTTTTCTCAAGTTTTAATGTTTTCCTTGGTCGCTGTTGATGTCACCGGGCCATTAAAATGCCAAAAATGACTTCATTTGAATTTCCTTCCAACTTTGAAGCGAAAACCTTGCTGTTGTCCCTATTATTACTCTTCTGGCATGATATTTCAGGTCGTTCTTGATTGTAAATTCTATAGGTGTAGAAAAGTTGCCTTTCAAATTTCTCATAAATTGGGATGTGGCTAAATGTGCACGAGGACATTGAGAATGCATATCCTATAGGAGCCTCATTCACCTCTTGACCTTGTGATTGTAAGATAACAATGAACGTCTACTAAACAATGGCTTTTGGTTTGTGCCAGGAACAAGAGCCAAGAACATGAAATAGAATAGGGGACCTTGTGTACGGCATACTTGACATTGTACACAAGGGCACCTCCACATGTTTATCAATGAAGGCAAACTAAATTATTACTTAATTCTCTAGTATAAACGTTTAAAGTTCAACACCGTGGCTGGCCTGAAGCTGAACTCAATTCTGTCCCATCACGATTGCCAATACAAGCAGATGCCGCTCAGGATACTGTATAGCTCTGCTATTTCAGAAGAGGATGATAAATACATCCCCAATGTGATACTCTCCAATGTAATAATAACCCATGATGCTATAAAGAGCACTGCTTTATTTTCTCTATAGATTTTGGTTGCCACCCAGAATTCACAACACTGCAGTTAAGCCTCGACTCAGGCCCACACAGTATGGAACGATTCTTGGTCCTCAATCTGCTGGTCCTGGATCAGGTCTTCATGTCTCCAGCTGGGAACACTCAGTCGTCCAAACTGCTTATGCGGGCAGCTTTAGAGAAGATCCGTAAAACAGCATCTGAATGAAATCCTCTCTCCATGGTTCCATAACACAGGTTTTATGGCATGAAAAAAAGCATAAATCTTTTGTTAGTGCTGCAAGGGGATACTCTTTTATCAAAAAAGTACCCTGAGCTATAAATCAAAGACAGTTTTAAAAAGTCCCAATTAGAAATGTAATTGTTGCGGAGTTAAAAAGAACAAAACAGTGATACATGATACTGGGATGCATGAATGAATCGAAGTAAACAATGTGAAATGAAATCCTTGTTGACGTGTTTATCCACCCAGATTTCTACTCATTCACTGTACTGTTGAAGTTTATTATCATGCTGTCCTCTCTTGGCAAGGTAGAACAGCCTTCTTTCTCTAAGATATTATTTCAATTCATGTTTTTCCTCAGAATCATAACAAAAAAAACACAAATGCTTATTCAAATGTTTATTGAGTAGCCTACTTACGTCTAACTATTCCAAATTCATAGCATGTGCCATTAATGACAATGTATTTACATAGTAATTACATCTAGAGAGATACAGTGTAACTACATTGCAGATGGACATTGTTTCTTGTAACTGAGAAACCTGTTTGAGGGTTGGATAACATTTACATGTGTGCGTGCTCTGTGCTGTAATTACGTTCCACCTACTTATGTAATTATTTAGTGACACTTAATGTAAATTGAGACCAAATGGGGTACTAAAACAAGGCTACCACAGGTACAGTAAAAATATATATATTTTTGTCAATGTTGGCTTTGGCTGTGGTATGATTCTGAAAGGCGGCGGTTCATACAGTAATTATCAAATAGCTCCGTAACGGTAATGAGCAAGTAAGAGGGTTGCCGCGGAGTGTGTTGAAGTTCAGCAGGTTAGTCAAGGAGGCTTAGCCTGAATATTTCCAGGCTATTAAATTCAATGGTGAGATTCTTGTGAAGAGCCTCCAAACTCCAAACCTGGTTCCTATTCCACCTGGACAATCTGCTTTCTTTGGACACCACATCTTCCTCTTATTTGATTTCAGCTCTTTGAGATATAAAATACATGCTGATACTTAAAAGTGTCTTAGGGGACGTCTCGAGGTAGAAAGCAGCGTCTTGAACCATTGGAAAAGTAATTTATTATATGCTTTTGGCTTCAGTGTGAATAATGCCAGAGTTAGAACTGTTCTGGATGAGACAGAAATGCACACAGTCTGTGTTACTACAATATTACTGGGATCCATTAATGCTTTTTTGTACAAGTACATCTTGGAGTCCATTCAGGTATTTTTATAAAACAGATCAAAAGATTTATGGCACCATATTTTCCTCTCACAGTTCTCGTCTTTGCGGAAGAGTGTCAGCGAAGTCATTATCTGGTCAGTTGTACATTAAGATGCAGAAATGTACAGATACTGTATCAATGTGTCACCGTTTAGATCCTCCAAAATTTCTCTAGCATGTAATGGAAGTGTCTGCAAGGTTAACTGATTGCACTAAATGATGGTGCTTGATGTTGTTATCTTGAGTTAGGGGGCAAATACCACATTGAGTTTGGTTTACGCTCCATACTCTTGCTGGCTATGTGTTAGAGTATACCTACTCTGATAATCAATGCATAGTGAACAACTAAATGAATGCCTGTATGTGTAAATTGTACCAATCTAATCAATACTATGTGGTGGCCTGGGAACTGCGGTGACCTGCTTGTCTATACGTTCATTGCATTGTAACTCTGTCGAAGATACTCAATGTAGACATCTGAGAAAATAGTTTAAAAAAATAGCCTTTGTGGTTTACTTCTTAGAAAATGTAGTTGTACATTGACCACAATGATGCAATCATACAAATGTGGTCCAATAATTGGGGATACTCTGGCAGATATTATGTCCCATGAAGATTTAGCGGGCTCTGATGGTTTTCCCAAACTCTCGTTCATTGGCTTCTGAGACTAAACTCTCCGTTTCTGAGAGAATCCAACTGAACACCCAGACCATGCAAGCCAGGCACAAGCCCTGAATCCAGCTGAATACCCAGACTGTGCAGGCCAAGCCCAAATCATGAATCCAGCTGAAAGCCCAGACTGTGCAGGCCAGGCACAACCCTGAATCCAGCTGAATACCCAGACTGTGCAGGCCAGGCCCAAATCATGAATCCAGCTGAAAGCCCAGACTGTGCAGGCCAGGCACAACCCTGAATCCAGCTGAATACCCAGACTGTGCAGGCCAGGCACAACACTGAATCCAGCTGAATACCCAGACTGTGCAGGCCAGGCCCAAATCATGAATCCAGCTGAATGCCCAGACTGTGCAGGCCAGGCCCAAATCATGAATCCAGCTGAATACCCAGACTGTGCAGGCCAGGCACAACCCTGAATCCAGCTGAATACCCAGACTGTGCAGGCCAGGCCCAAATCATGAATCCAGCTGAATGCCCAGACTGTGCAGGCCAGGCACAACCCTGAATCCAGCTGAATACCCAGACTGTGCAGGCCAGGCCCAAATCATGAATCCAGCTGAATGCCCAGACTGTGCAGGCCAGGCCCAAATCATGAATCCAGCTGAATGCCCAGACTGTGCAGGCCAGGCACAACCCTGAATCCAGCTGAATACCCAGACTGTGCAGGCCAGGCCCAAATCATGAATCCAGCTGAATGCCCAGACTGTGCAGGACAGACCAAGTCCTGAGTCAGCAGTCTGGCCACTCCGTTGATGAGGTGCATCAATGAGATATTTCCTCATGAAGGTACTTTAAGGAAAGTGGACTGCTGTTTTCCTGAGTTGTTTTTCTTTTTAGCCATTGAACTTCCCCCACAACATAGCCTTTCCGTGACAGAAGAACACACTTGGTTAAGACTGTTCAAGAGATTGTTGTTTCTCTGGTAATGTAGTTGGTGGTACGAAGTACTCCACTTAGATGGTGTGAGGGGGGCTGCTCTCAAACGGTCTGTAAGAGGGGCAGGACGTTTGAGAGCAGCCAAGAGGCCTGCGTTTTTCCTGGCACACAATGACAGGAAACACTGCCACACTACGAATGGAAGCCAAAAAGTGGTAAAACTCAGTCAGCAGGGCCTCGTCCATTGTTATAGAGGATTTATTGCTTTCTGCCACTCTTACAACAGTTCCATTGTGATGATATAAAGAGATAAAGAGAGATGCGAATACCATGAATATTATACCTTCCAACCTGGTTAGTCGCTGTCAGTGACCATGTGAGAGTGCAGATCCTCACCTTGAATGTAATTTCTTAGGGCCCTATGAATGTCGTTATCAATGTCACCGAGTCTTATCATGTACATTGGAATAACTTCCTGCCATGACCTTTGAATGACTCTGCCTTACTGTATACAGACATCCCATTGAGTTTTGAGGCATCGCGTTTGCTTTGTTGAGCCTTGTCTCTGGCCGACGTCTCTGCTTTATAGTTTAAAGGTGTGTGGCATTCTCTCAGGAGTACATGAAAAACCTCACAGCCTCCCCAAATGTCAAGGACAAAACATAGTGAGGGCAGCAGGCTAAGGGAGAGAACATCTCCTCAGCTGAGTAGCACAGATTGAAAAATACAAGGTCGAAGACAGAGAGTAACATGTCCATGATTCACAACAAAAATCAACAAACATACTTTTGTTGAGTTAGTAAGACTAAATCCAAATTGCACTGGAGCGATGCTCAGAGATGTTCATGTGACCAGTCAGAGGTCTCTGTAGGGGAAAAAGGTAAATCAATTTAAGTGCCTGATATTGATCTCATCCCTATCCCTGGGATTAACCTTTGACCTTCTATGAAATGGACAAGAAAAGGAGGTACATTTGAAAAGAGATCTTTGTCTTGGAATTTTGACATATTTTTGACACAACATACAATATACCGCACACATTCCACTGTGTCAGTTTGCCTCAACATTAGTACCATGGTAAATAATAGTTATTTTCATAATTGTATGCATTTCAGAATTCATTTTAATTCTCCGGACAGCTACTGTAAATTACACATTTGCTATCCAGTATAATATTATTTTACAATCCAAAACGTCAGTGTACTTGTGCTGTTGCATTCTTGTGTTAAAACTAACTAACTTTTGATAAATCTCTGTACGACCACCGAATCCAGCAGTTTATTCCCTAGGCCTCACAATCATCTATAAAGTCAAATTCTTCTACATCCTTGGAGGAGACATATTATAAGACAATAAAACCATACAGCAGCTTTAGAAAGTTGAATTAATATGTTGTCATAACAGATAAGGTGAAACGAAATGTGTCATTTCTTTATTCTCAATTACCTTAACATAGTGATGGAGACTTATCCAGGCCATCTGTTCAGACAGCATCATTCTCTGGGTTCCTATCTGCAGACCAGAGAGTTGGTTTTCCACTTTGAAAGTGGCAAATCAAAGGCTGACAAGTAGCTGCCTGCAGCCAGTGCCAAGGGTAGATCTAGGTCAGTGGGTCATCTTGCCATACGGTGGCACAGCGTGTCAACCAGCTGTTCCAAAGGAAACTAGTAACCAAGTACATTGAACTGACCAGGAAACTGATAACATTCACTTAACACCCTTCAAAATGAACAAGACACCTTGTAAGATTTTACTTATTTGCTACTGTTATCACACATTATCTGCAATACATCAGTGACCATGGAAAGAGACCAGTGATACATGAAAACACAGCAGAAAGTTGGGCCTACTGTAAGACCTTATCTCTTGAGGACATAAATTCCCCCCATCTGTCAAAGACATGTTACACTCCTTTCACAAGTCATCTCATTTTAGTCATTTAAAAAATGGTCTGCACTGCTTCACTGTTTACTCTCCATGAATCTACCTTAGTGGCCCACTAAATGACTTCCTGTACTGGCAGGAAATGTGGGCCTATTAATCAAGGTTCCTATTGTACAGACAATGTTGAGGAATTGACCCCTCCCAAAAAGGACATGTTCAACAAATGTTCTACCACAAGTAAGATTGGCTGCATAAACATTAATCTACTGTGTTATGCTTATAGCTGTGAAATATTTGAACTTGATGCAAAGAGAACTGTATCATCAGCATACAAATGAACATGTGAATCTTCATTAATTAGAGATAGTTGAACATAGAACAAATAAGGGGGGCAAAACTGAGCCTTGAGGTGCACCATAACGGTGTTGGGTATATCATTGGATATTGACTCAAAGTCACACCTGTCCTTGCAGCTTCAGATTCATCCTGACAGTTTCCTCCTGACTGAATCTGGTGTGGATTTACTTTATCTGAAAATTATTGAATTGAGGCCCAAGTTAGTTCACATTCCCAGCCCGAATAAACTGTACCTGGGATTGAACCAGTATTTTTTTGCGATCAACTTTTTACTTATTTACAGACAATAACAAAAAGCAGGTAGGTACTGTAGGTATATACAGTGCCTTGCGAAAGTATTCGGCCCCCTTGAACTTTGCGACCTTTTGCCACATTTCAGGCTTCAAACATAAAGATATAAAACTGTATTTTTTTTGTGAAGAATCAACAACAAGTGGGACACAATCATGAAGTGGAACGACATTTATTGGATATTTCAAACTTTTTTAACAAATCAAAAACTGAAAAATTAATTTGAGGTCGCTTTCCTTTCCATACAAATGTAGAGACTAATGAGTGGATATTGTCCCAGTATTTCTTAGGTGGAGCTAGTGGACTCATTGCATATAAAAAGTGAATTTGGGCAAGAATATTCATCTTAATGATGGATAGTCTAGCTTGTAGAGAGTTTGGAAGCTGTGACCATTATTAACTGACATATTCCTTGGAGAATCTTTAATGTCGTGTAGGAAAATATCTCGATACCCAGATATTTACAGAGACCAATGAGATGTGATTGGGTACCACTGACGGACTGAGTCCTAAGCTTAGTGACATTCTAATTTTTTACCCTGAGAGGGCAATAAAATCATCAAATGTAGAGAGTATATGGTCATGAAGAGACAGTATTATCAGTATACAGACGCGTGCGATCAACAAGGGTATGTGATCGGAGGTATTATTAAAACTATATTGCTACGGTCTGATGTTCTGTGCTAGCGGTTCGATGGAAAGAGCGAAGAGCAAAGGCGAGATTGGGCATCCTTGGCGACAGTCTATGGTTATGGGGAATTGTGTAGAGCAATTGCCCCCTGTGGTCACCATGGCAGAAGGATTTGCATATAAAACGTTAATCATGCTGATAAACTCAATTCCTTAATTAAAGCGCTCTAATACCGACCATAGAAAATCCCACCAACCTATCTAATGCCTTCTCAGCATCCAAGGAGAAAACGGCACATGGAGGTTTAATGTCATTAGTGGCATTAACAACATGTAATAAACAACACATTATCTGAAGTATAATAAACCCTGTCTTGTCGTGATGCTTTAGTGTAGTCATATACGACTCTAAATGGGGCTGAGAGAACTTCAGCAATACAAGTTAACCTCAGGACACAACAATTACATAGACTAAGGTCTCTAGTTACCAGTTAGAGTCTGATCTTTATTGGGCTTCGGATGTACTGCAATCATTGCAGAGTTTACAGTACATCATTAGGAAAATATCCATTTTCAACCGAAGTCATGTAAAAATGGCCCTCATCTTTGTTAGGGCATAGAGTAAAAATAAACAGATAGCTCTAGCTTAAACTGACAGATTTGTATGTCCTTTTGATGTTATTATGCTAATTAGATCTCAGCAGGGGCGTGAACATTGACTCTAGGGTTTTTATAAGGTTAGCTGTTAATAAATCCACTGAAATGGTTCAGAAAAAAATAAAGGTAAAACTTAGTCTAATGCAGGTCACATGACTCCCTGGGACTGAACAAGTCTAATGCAGGTCACATGACTCCCTGGGACTGAACAAGTCTAATGCAGGTCACATGACTCCCTGGGCCTGAACAAGTCTAATGCAGGTAACGTAACTCCCGGGACTGAACCAGTCTAATGCTATTCCTCAGAGTTGCTCTTCCAACGTCAAGAGAAGACTGTTATGATTACTGTTGCTGCTAATACTTTAAATAGAACCGAAGCGTAAGGATTCTTGGACAGTGTGTGGAATGATAACACTATGAGGGAGGGCCCCCGTCCCTTGCGTAAACATTAGCTTTGGTGAGATATTTTTAGTGAAGCACACCTGTGTCACTGCCTGATTCATAACGTGTTCATGTATTACTGAGATATGTTAGGAACCAATTTGAAACTTAAACAAAACCAAATAGACCAATAGAATTGTTGACAAGATTTCAGTAAACATCTTTTGTACATTTTTACATCATAGACTCCATACCTCTCTGTAATTGGGCTCAGATCTGATCTGACCTATACACTTGCTTTGAAAACAGATTCCCACAATAACATGAAACAAAAACCTGCATCGCTAATAATTTAATTACTTATCTGTACTTTTTTTGCAAAGCTTTTTCTGTAAGGCGCTGTGCATTGTAAACAACGCATTCTGTAGAAGGACAACTGCTGTATTTCACAGGCCTCATAAACGGCTAGTTCTAATCAGCTTGTAAGGTGCTCAGAACATCAAACCCTAGCAGGACTTCTCCACCATGTGTGAATACTTACACCTCGCTTGATGTACAGTAATGTATTGTGCCTGTCCTTGAGGCTCTTAAAAAACTTGACTGGTTCTTAAACAGGGGAGCGGATCTTTTCTACACACTATACAGTCTGAATCTATTTGTGTCAAGAATGTTTTCTATAATAAACCCTAAAAGTACTGTTTTTTTTGCAGTACTATAGTTCCCTTTTTTGTGTGTTTCTTCCACCTGCATGAAATGGTCTCGAGAAAAAAGTAAAAGGGGGAAACATACACACAGGTAGTGATGCTAACTTGGAAATCCTGTCCTATAATGACTCTTAAAAACCTTGAATCTCCCGACTCCTCAGCTCAGTCCTACATTAGGGCCATGCCTAAAGTTTAAGCACATTGCTAGACTAAAACAAACTCATTATTTCAATTTCCCATTGAGCCCCGCTTTCTAAGAGACAGCCCAGCGTGGTCCATTATTTAAATATTTTGCTGCTTTAATTACACGTGGCTACGTGTTAATTACCGTGATAATACACTGGCACTTATTTTCACACATGACTAGGCTTGTCATGGCGATGGTTTTCACTTCATTTGGTCTCTTCAGTCCAATCTAAATGGAAAACAATGCTCCATCCTCCTTCAATGACTTTGAACTCCTCTCAAAACACGTTTAAGATGCTGGTTCTCACACACGATGGCCTTGGAGGGGAAATTTGTGAACGGAGACTTAGATTGAGAGCCCCCGGAAGGGAGTTCTAATTAGCTCCGATGTCCAGAACACTACAGGGCTCTCCACCGCCTCGGGATGCTGAGAGGAGAAGAAAGGCGGGGGTAGCATATGAATACTAATATCCTGTAGGACTAGCTGGTCAAAGTCCAAAACATACTAAAAACGAAATGGAAATGACGATGAAGTGATCTGTTGACATGGATCAGCAAGAAAGTTGGTGTAGATTAATTGACAGGTCACAACAGGTTTACAGCATAAATTCACACGGGATGCTTTTAGACAGGGGAATTCCTGTGTTTGAACTGTATCAAGCAGTGGAGGCCTCAGGCCTTCCGAGTGGCACCGTGGTCTAAGGCACTGCATCGCAGTGAGGCGTCACCACAGACCCGGGTTTGATCCCAGGCTGTGTCACAACCGGCCGTGACTGGGAGTCCCATAGGGTGGTTCACGATGGCAAGAACCTGGAAAAAAGGGCTGAGATGTGTCATGTAATGTGGATGTGATGTTTGGCTCTTCTGTTATGCGGTCAAGCAAAGTCAGGGGAATGATTTTTCACTTATTGTAACGTTGTTCTTCGTTTGTAGAAAGAGAGTCGGACCGAAATGCAGCGTGGTGGTTACTCATGACTTTAATGAAAAAAGTGACACATGAAATAACTATACAAATACAAAAACAACAAACGAAACCTAATTATGAAACCTAATTACAGCCTGACTTTCTGAAGAATAAAGCGGTACATGAAATAACACAAAAGACAGGAACAATCAGCCTATCTGGTGACTAACACTAAGACAGGTACAATCACCCCCGGCACTCAGTACAACATATAAAATGTCACGGTTCCCAAACATATAACAAAACACAAGATACAATGACCAAATCAAATTACAGCCTATCTGGTGACAGAGACAGGAACAATCACCCACGAAATCTGATTACGGTTCCCAATCAGAACAACGAGAATCCTCATTGGAACAGCCAAGCCTATACAACACCTCTACTCAGCCGCGATCCCAAATACTACAAACCCCAATACGAAAAATACAATAACCCCATGTCACACCCTGGCCTGAACAAATAATTAAAGAAAACACAAAATACTAAGACCAAGGCGTGACACTTATAGGCCAGTATCCTCTCTCATTGACTTTGGCTCAGTGTAACATCGAATCAACTACATTCTCCCATTAGGAAGGTATCCTTTTTAATGTTCTTGGCTTCCAAGGCCATAGAAATGACATTTCTCAAAAATACCGTCAGAAGGACAATATGGCACGATATGCACCATTGGTCGGGGTTCCGTAGGTCGGGGTGACTTGTAAGTATCCAACGGCGAGGGGGTTATCTGCCTCTGCCCTCAGTCCTATTAGCCAATGTACAATCATTGGATAACAAAATATACGAAATACAATCATGAATATCCTACCAATGGGACATTAAAAACTTTAATAGCTTATATGTTTCACCGAGTCATGGCTAACATGCAGCTGATGGGGTTTACGCTGCATCGGCAAGAAAGAACAGCCGCCTCCGATAAGACAAGGGGTGGCGGTCTGTGTATATTTGTAAACAGCGGCTGGAGCACGAATATTAATAGTAAGGAAGTCTCAAGGTTTTGCTCGCCTGAGGTAGAGTATCTCATGATAAGCTGTAGACCACACTATTTACCAAGAGAATTTTCATCTATATTTTTCGTAGCTGTCTATTATTCACCACAAACCGATGCTGGCACTAAGACCGCACTCAATGAGCTGTATACGGCCATAAGCAAACAGGAAAACGCTCATCCAGAGGTGGCACTTCTAGTGGCCAGGGACTTTAATGCAGGGAAAATGATATCTGTTTTACCTCATTTCTACCAACATGTTAAATGCGTAACCAGAGGAAACAAATTCTAGACCACCTTTACTCCACACACAGAGATGTGTACAAAGCTCACAGGAAGCACCAGTGACTCAGTCAATAAAGAAGTGGTCAGATGAAGCAGATGCTAAACTACAGGACTGTTTTGCTAGCACAGACTGGAATATGTTCTGGGATTCTTCCAATGGCATTGAGGAAGAGCGGGACTCTAACGCAGAAGCTTATAAGAAATCCCGATGAACCATCAAACAGGCAAAGCGTCAATACAGGACTAAGATTGAATCGTACTACACTGGCTCCGACGCTCGTCGGATATGGCAGGGCTTGCAAACTATTACAGACTACAAAGGGAAGCACAGCCACGAGTTGCCCAGTGACACGAGCCTACCAGACGAACTGAATTATTTCTATGCTCGCTTCAAGGCAAGCAACACTGAAGCATGCAGTGTTGCTATTATCTATGTATAGTCACTTTAACTCTACCTACATGTACATATTACCTCAATTACCTCGACTAACCTGTGCCCCCGCACTTTGACCCTGTATATAGCCTCACTACTGTTATTTCACTGCTGCTCTTTAATGATTTGTTATTATTATTTATAATTTTAACTTATCCATTTTTTATTTAACACTTATTTTTCTTAAAACTGCATTGTTGGGTAGTAAGGGCTTGTAAGTAAGCATTTCACTGTAAGGTCTACCTACACCTGTTGAATTTGGCGCATGTGACAAATAACATTTGACTTGATCTGTACATCACAGTTATTCTTAGGTTGTTGCTGCTGATTGTTGCAAATCATCCGTCCAGCAAAATAATGCATTATTGTCATAGTACTGCAGAGAACCTTTGTTCGACTCCATACTTTGGATTAGACACATTCTTCCGGTGTGAGAATGTATGCTTGTGGATACCTTGTGGATAGTGCAACAACACTTAATGGGGGTTGCTGTTACTCAACATAGTTTAGTGGAAAACCAGCTGTCTGAGTGTGAAAACAAAACAAGAGCACATACGATGGTGGTGTTGAAGAGTTCAGTTTTGTCATGCTTATGTCCCTACAGGTTAAGACAATGAATGTGCTGCTTAGGCTCTGGGCAAGTCTGTTCTACCAAACCTACTGTGATAGCAGCCAAGGGGATTGGACCAGGTTGTATAACCAAAATACAAATAAATGTTGTCATTTAGCTTCGCTACGGTGATCAATCAAAACTTGAAAACAAGTCCAAATGTGAACGAGTGTTTCGCAGTCTGGCTTCGTCAATGTTTGGTCTCTTTTGCTCATTTGCCCCTCTCAAAAAATACTCTTAATACTACTATGATACCACAGCTATTTATGGTCTTCGAATTTGACAATATTTAAATATATTGCTTTTAGCATATTGTTTCATACCCGTGAGCATAGCCAAGTTGAACAATAAACACAATAACTTTGATGCCTCTCAAAAATTCGAAATGAGTAATTCTTCATTCTCAATTATTAATTACCCCCTTGAACCTTTTGCTGTATTCAATTATATTTTGACGACAACAACATCTGAAAGTTTCCTAAGTAAAAAATTAAAATAGCTAATAATGATTAGAATCTAAATTCATCTAGGTCATGTCCCTGTTGAATTTTCCCACAGAAAATATTACAACTGGGCTTTGATGGTAGTTACTCACATGCAAAGGATTTTTTACTAGTACACTCGCCAGAGAATGGGTGCTGATATGATCTCAAGCAGGACAAATCTTTTTAGAAATGGACATGGGAGAAAGTTAAGAACTTCTCTCTCTCTCGGGGAGCCCAAGGAGCATCATGTTTAAGTAAACGTAATGTTTTTCCGACGTAATGCTTTTACAATTATTTTCATACATTTTGTTACTGGTCAATTCATTGTTCATCTGAGGTGCACAGTTGTGCCGTTCTCATTGGTCACAAAGTGTCAGCTAACAATCACCGACACTGATTGAGCAGGTGTTCGTCAGAATGTTCTGTACTGTTCTATATTAATGTAACTGGCACCAAAGCTAATCACTAATGGTCCTAGTAAAAGGACTGCATCAGAATGACCCAATGATGATTTACATAAACATGTGATCACACAGAAACACTCTCACACATCACCACCAATTCTTAGTGACTTGGACACCCAGCTGGGCACAATTCAACTCCCATGAAGGTTTAATAAAATGGACACCGTACATGTTGGTATTGCATGGGTTGAAATGTTGTCAATGTTTTGGGGAGACTTTTTAATATTCCGCTCGTTCTTTCCCTTATGTAAGATGAGGTTTGCAGTGTGTTACAGTCAGCAAGAGTCTTAAGGTCAAACAAAAGGTCAAAACATTGAAGGACATCCTATAACCAAAAGCAGAATTTCTCAAAACACTAAGGGTCATATTCACCGCCATCTTCCGGTTGATTAGCATAAGGCCATTATATTCCTACGGTTAATATGAATCCTGTAATCCTTGAGGTGCTTATTTCGCATTTCTTAATTTGGGTAGTACAATTAGAATCACCCTGAACCTAATCAGATTTAAAGCTACAGAGTTCCTTTTGAAGTTCATGAAAATATGGAATCCATTAAAGTGCACACCCATTCATTTGTGCGTTCCTGGAGTTGCTGTAAATATGTCAGTGTATACGGTCGCCCTGTTTTTAGCCTGTAGCCAAGTTTGCGGTATTTTGTTTTTCTTTGTGTTCTGCTGCTTACTCACTGTGTATGTGGGTTTTTCTATAAATATTGGGGTCAATGTGGTTCAAAATGGTTTAACCCCCCCCCAAAAAAAGGATTGTCATGCAGTTGCACATGTCTACCAGAGGAATAAAAGGGAATATATGCAAATTGGCCCACAACATGAGCCTATGAATTTACATCCTTTAAGCAGGGTTCATAAAGACATTGGCAAGTCTAATTCAAATACTTTCAGGGACTTTTTCAAACACTTCATTGTACTTTTCAAGGACCACAATGTTATACATTTGTATAATTTAAATAAGCGTACATATTGGGCCTAAAATTGAACACCCCCCCCCTCGTTCCCCCCAAAATTATGCACTTTGTTTTTAAAAGTAGGCAATTACCACTTTAAGAATAATTACTTTTTAGACCTTGCCAATGCATTGATATTCAAGTGATTATTACATTCTGAAATATTTGTGAATAATGTAGACATTGCCTGACTAAATAGATTGGATGCATGGTCAGACTCTGGCAGCTCATGACAGACGGGAGACTCTGGCAGCTCTGGACAGATGGGAGACTCTAGCGGCTCTGGACAGATGGGAGACTCTAGCAGCTCTGGACAGACGAGGCGCACTGTAGGCCTGGTGCGTCGTGCCGGCGCTGGTGGTACGGGGCCGAGGACACGCTCCTCAAGGCGAGTGCGGGGAGGAGGAACAGGGAGTACTGGGCTCTGGACACGCACAGGAAGCCTGGTGTGGGGGGCTGCCTCCGGAGGGCTGGTGCATGTAGGTGGCACTGGACAGACCGGACCGTGCAAGCGCACTGGAGCTCTTGAGCACCGAGCCTGCCCAACCTTACCTGGTTGAATGCTCCCGGTCGCCCTGCCAGTGCAGGCGAACCGGGACACCATGCATAAGGCTTGTGCCATGTACGCCGGCCCAAGGAGACGCACTGGAGACCAGATGCATAGAGTCGGCTTCATGGCACTTGGCTCGATGCCCACTCTAGCCCGGGCCATGCGAGGAGCTGGTATGTACCGCACCGGGCTATGCACCCGCACTGGGGACACCGTGCGCTCCACAACATAACACGGTGCCTGCCTGGTCTCTCTCGCTCTCTGGTAAGCACAGGAAGTTGGCGCAGGTCTCCTACCTGGCTTCGCCATACTTCCTGTGTTCCCCCCCAATACATTTTTGGGGCTGACGGAAGCCCTGCTTCCGTGCTGCTTCTTCAAACCGCCGCCTCTCCGCTTTGGCTGCCTCCAGCTCTGCCTTGGGGCAGCGATATTCCCCCGGCTGTGTCCAGGGTGCATCACCGTCCAACTCGTCCTCCCATGTCCATTCCTCCTTGCGCTGCTTGTGCTGCCGCTTCTCCTGCTGCACCTTGGGGCGGCGACACTCCCCTGGCTTTGCCCAGGGTCCTCTCCCGTCGAGGATTTCCTCCCACGTCCAGAAGTCCTGATTGCGCTGCTCCTGATGGCGCTGCCTGTCACCACGCCGCTTGGTCCTGTTGTGGTGGGTGATTCTGTCATGGCTTTCTTCCTGGGAAGGTGAGGCGGACCAAAACGCAGCGTGGTTATAGTTCATGGTTCTTTAATAAGAACACTCAAACATGAACAAACGACAAACCAATAAACGTGAAAACCGTAACAGTCCTAACTGGTGCATAAAACACAAAGACGGGAAACAATCACCCACAAAATACCCAAAGAATATGGATGCCTAAATATGGCTCCCAATCAGAGACAGCGATAAACACCTGCCTCTGATTGAGAACCAATCCAGGCAACCATAGACTTACCTAGACACCTAAAAGAACACAACCCCATAAATCTACAAAAACCCCTAGACAAGTCAAAACACATAAAAAAATTTTTTTTTTTTTTTTCACACCCTTTTTTTTCACACCCTGGCCTTTTTCACACCCTGGCCTAACCAAAATAATAAAGAAAACAAAGATAACTAAGGCCAGGGCGTGACACCAACAGCTACATCCAGGATTCTTCCAGGGTTCAAGTTAAATATCTATTTTGACTGATTAATGCTTAATAGATGATATAACGACAACTTACACTGCCATAAATGCAAGGACAGAAAAGTTGAATTTTATGTCACGATTTTAGACAAATCCATCAAGACACCAACCATGATAAAGGGTTAAACAGGGTTAAATCAATTCGTGAATTTGATTGAACATAGCTAGGATCCCCCATTATATCCTAATATAGTGACATAAAAAAAAAAGCTAATTATCAATGACTTCTGTAACAACATCTGTAACAAGTTGTCCGGTGTAGGAAATCCTCACTGGTGCCCTAGTTTAACCCTCCTGTTATATTCGTTTCATGTAAATTCATTCTGTGTTCCCGGTCCAAAATGACCTCCCCATTATAGCTGACTATAAATCCATGACAATACATATATGTTGTGTTAGACCTAATGTTGTGTTAGATCTTTTTATCAACTTAAGATCTTGTGAACATTACAAGTTCTGAACTTCATCGACCTGAGCTCATACAACTCGTTTTTAAGTTTTAAAAAAGCATAATGTATGAATTATTTTGACTATAACAAACATCGAATATCGCTGCCCCAAGGCAGATGAAACATATTGTGATATTTATCACAGACTACTTTACGTCAAAGTTTAACAAGAACATTTGTTTTAAAACAAATTTTCACATCTTTAAATAGTGGCACAAAATAACATCTGTTGTGTTCCCGGTCAAAACTGACTGGTAGGATTTTATTAGTAAAGAAAGGACATAGGCCCAAAACTACACATGAAAACTTTACTATATTACAGAATTAATGTCTGAACACATTAAAGAACAACAGTAACAATAACAGCATTACTAAATGTTCACAGTCTGTCAATCAATGTTGGTTACATTTGGTGTGTCCTCGTGCACATGTTGGACAATATGTGCCATGCAAATATATGCACTGCATTTATTGTACATAATGCTCGCTTTGACATCGCTTGGTGCGCACAGATTGCACCTCTTCCTTTTGTCTCTGCTGTCTCTGGCGGCCGTAGATCTTCTGGCCCTTGTATATCTCTCACCAATCCAGCAGAGGATGATGTTGGAGGAAGGTGTTGGCACTGTTGAATGAGGGGTGTCACCGTGGCTTTCCCCAACTCTTCTTGGAATAGTCTCCTCTTGAAGAATTTCCCCTGCTTCCAGCCTGGATTCACCTCCATCAACACCACAAATGTGTTGTAGGCCGACACATCCAGGATGTTGAAGAACACCACCATGGGCCAACGTGCCATCCTCCTCTTACAAGTGTATGTGCCAGTAACCTGCAAAAGTGCAACAGTCAGTCAATAAAATAATAAGTACATACAAGTAAATGTTATCCGCCCTGATAACATTTTCAACTGACAGCCGACCTCTCCTCTCAGGTGGGTATGAAGACCAGGACAAATATTTGACCGGAATGTAACAACAACCTCAGCAGGGCCCTCTTCCTCATCACTGGATTGTTCCACATCGGTTGACTATTGGTCTGGATCATATTCTGTGTTGTCTTCAACTTCTGACACTTCCTCCTCTAATGCATCTTCACTGTCGGTTTCCTGGCCTCTCTGTAACGATGTTCTTCGTCCTCCTCTGACGAGGAGTAGGACATGTCGGACCAATGCGCAGCGTGGTATGAGTTCATGATGTTTATTCACTGAACACTGAAAATACAAAATAACGTGAAATAAAAAAAAACCGAAACAGTCCTGAAAGGTGCAGAAAACACGAGACAGAAAATAGAACATAGACTACCCACCCCAACTCACGCCCTGACCAAACTAACACAAAGACATAACAAAGGAACTAAGGTCAGAAGGTGACACTCTCTCCTCCTCACCAGTGTCATGATCAAAGATATGATCAAGAGCCTCACATAGACTATATCATTTGGTCATTGTGCTGCCACAGAATTAATTGTGAGCAAGGCCTGAAAAAAGCTTTATATACCAGATCGAGAAACATTGTACAGTATATATTATTGAAACAATGTTGCGATTGTTTGTGAGAATGCCAACAGGTGGTGGTTCCCATGGGGGAAAGATTCTATTGGGGAAAGATTCTATTGGGGAGTGAGGTATGTGTGTGTGTGTGTGTGTGTGTGTGTGTGTGTGTGTGTGTGTGTGTGTGTGTGTGTGTGTGTGTGTGTGTGTGTGTGTGTGTGTGTGTGTGTGTGTGTGTGTGTGTGTGCTCAAACACAAATGCATGTGGGGGTCTGGGAGAGGAAGTGTGTCCATCTGATGAATGGGCATGTGCATCATTGGCATCAATTTTATACATTAATTCTAGTCTCACCCATTCATTTCTAATGACCAGTCATTTTTGACCGGGAACACCACAGTCAGATTAAATTAACTACATTTTTCAGAGAGAAAATTTGTAAATCGGTCCAATTCGGCTGGAATACAGAAAGGTTACAGGGGGGTTACAGAAAGACCAATGTGTATACTGTATTCTCGACATTGCTCATCCTAATATACCTACTACTTTACATACAGTACCAGTTATTTTTCTAATTATGCACTGTCTATACACACCACATAATTATATTCTGGATTCTGACACATGCTCACTCTAATATATCTACCTCTGGATGATTAATTGAACTCTGTCATTTCTTAATTTCTTGTTTAGATTTTTTTGTGTGTGTATTTTGTCACGCCCTGACCTTAGAGATCCTTTTTATGTTTCTATTTGGTTTGGTCAGTGTGTGATTTGGGGTGTGTATTCTATGTTCTATTATTTGTATTTCTATGTTTTGGCCGGGTAGGGTTCTCAATCATGGACAGCTGTCTATCGTTGTCTCTGATTAAGAACCATACTTAGGTAGCCCTTTTCCCACCTATCTTTGTGGGAAGTTGACTTTGTTTATGGCCTTTAGTTTCACGGTTTGTGTTGTAGTGTTTATTGTTTTGTTCGGCATCTTTTCGAAATAAAAGAATATGTACGCTCACCACGCTGCACCTTGGTCCAGTTCTTTCAACGGCTGTGACATATTTGCAAGACATTGTACTGCACTGCCTGAGCTAGTAACATAAGCATTTTGCTGCACCTGCTATAACACCTGCAAATTTGTGTACAGGATAATAAACTTTGCTTTGATTTATACTCTGGGATTCATTCTCTTCGGTACAGACAGAGGCCGGCCTTCCAAAAACCCTTCCAGCTTGTTAGTACATCCTGCCAAGTCTACTTAATGTGCCCACCTGTTCGTTTGATAGCAAAAACACCTCTTTTTCATCTGTATCATGTTTACATTGCCTGGTAGGCTCCAATTTATGCTTGGTTTTCTTCACTTCCCAGGCACTTTGGATTATGAAGTAATGACCTATTATGGCTACTTTATGCCATTGACCCTCAATTGACATAGTGCTCAGTTCTCTGTCTTATGGACATTATTTTAAGGGAGGAGACACTTGTTTGGTGATAGAACAGGTACAAGTTGTGGTGTCGGAGGTCCAACAAACAGAGGAACTGAAACATCAATGGGTAGTGTCAATGTTTGGTGAAGCAAACCTATAATTGCCAAAGAATTGTAGTATGTTTTGGCTTGTTTTGTCCCCCATCGATAATGATGACGTTACTTGGATGAAAGGGTGTCCATCTTTGAAAGCAACAGAGATTAAAATGTGAAAGGGCATTACCAGCACAATTCCACATCCTTCCCCGTGCCATCTCAACTGTTTCAAAACAGTTCAAAGGTTTGGAACTGTTATGGCAGGAGGGCTCCTGCTGAGGTCTCGTCTGAACTGCACGCAGATCCCTAACTCAAACAGACATGTTAACTTGGGCAAAAGCAAAGATTTGACTACTGGCTGTATGAGCTATGAATTGAAAGCTCTTTCTTCTCCTAATTGTACATTGTGAGTGATAGAGGAGGAGACTTATGCCTCATGAATTGTTCATGCACACAGACTATGTAGTTTGGTTTGACACCTTTGTAAACCACAACATAATTCAGGAGGAAGATATTGCCAAGTCTGGCGGGTTACTGAACCAGTTGTGGTGCGTCAACATCTGTCTTTACTAATAGAATACAATATATATATATATATATATATATATATATATATACCAGTCAAAAGTTTGGACACACCTAATCATTCAAGAGTTTTTCATTATTTGTACTATTTAGAAAAATAGTGAAGACATAAAAACTATGAAAAATGTAGTAACCAAAAAAGTGTTAAACAAATCAAAATATATTTTATATTTGCGATTCTTCAAAGTAGACAACCCTTTGCTGGTTGAGAGAATGCCAAGAGTGTGCAAAGCTGTCATCAAGTCAAAGGGTGGCTATTTGAAGAATATAAATATAAAATATATTTTGATTTGTTGAAGGTTACTTTTTAGGTTACTACATGATTCCATATGTGTTATTTCATAGTTTTGATGTCTTCACTATTATTCTACGAGAGAGAGGGAGAGAGAGAAAGTGTTGTTTTTTGGAGGGGGGGGGATTATTTAAGATACTCTATGAAGAGGTAACTGTTTTTGGAAGATCAGCAGGGACTTCAGGGGTAAGCTGGTTTCATCATTGGGGTGCCAGGACAAAGCATGGACTTGGCTGAGCGGGAGATGCCCTCCCATAGGGGTGGGAGGGCCATGAGATCAGAAGTGGCAGAACGGAGAGCAGGGTTTGAGCATGGCCTGAAGGTAGGGAGGGGCAGTTCCTCTATCTGCTCTGTAGGCAAGCATCATGGTCTTGTAGTGGATAAGAGCTTTGACTGGAAGCCAGTGGAGTGTGTGGAGGAGCGGTGTGAAAACCAGGTGGGCTGCAGCTTACTGGATACATTGCAGGGGTTTGATGGCACAAGCGGGGAGCCCAGCGAACAGCAAGTTTCAGTAGTCCAGACGGGAGATGACAAGTGCCTGGATTAGGACTTGTACTGCTTCCTGTGTGAGGTAGAGTCGTATTCTATGGATATTGTAGAGCATGAACCAGCAAGAGTGAAGCAATACTTTCATTTTTGCAAAGAACGACAGGGTGTTATCCAGGGTCATGCCAAGGTTCTTTGCACTATGGGAGGGTGACACTGTGGAGTTGTCAACCGTGATGGAGAGGTCTTTGAGAGGGCAGACCTTCCCCGGGAGGAAGAGCAGCTCCGTCTTGTCAAGGTTGAGCTTGAGGTGGTGGGCCGACATCCAAGCTGAGATATCTGCCAGGCACGCAGAGATGCGTGTCGCCACCTGGGTGTCAGAAGGGGAAGGAGAAAAGTAGTTGAGTGTCATCTGCTTAGTCATGATAGGAGACACCATGTGAGGATATGACAGAGCCGAGTGACTTGGTGTATAGAGAGAAAAGGAGAGGGCCTATAACCGAGCTCTAGAGGACACCAGTAGTGAGAGTACGTGGTGCAGACACAGATCCACTCCACATCATCTGGTAGAAGCGGCCTGTCAGGTAGGATGCAATCCAAGAGTGTGCAAAGCCTGAGACACACCGTGCTGAGAGGGAGGAGAGGAGGATCTGATGGTTCACAGTGTTGAAGTTAGCAGATAGATTTTGGAGGATGAGAACAGAGGAGAGAGAGTCAGCTTTGGCAGTGCGGAGAGCCTCCATGACACAGAGAAGAGCAGTCTCGGTTGAGTGACCGGTCTTGAGGCCTGACCTTTCCTTTTTGGAAAGGAAAGGAAGAAGGGATACAGGTCTATAGTTTTTGACGTCAGATGAGTCAAGTGTTGGTTTCTTGAGGAGGGGAGCTACTCGGGCTATTCTGAAGTCAGAGGGGACACAGCCAGTGGTCAGGGATGAGTTGATAAAGGAAGTGAGAAATGGGAGAAGGTCTCCAGTGATACTCTGGAGAAGGGAGGTGGGGATGGGGTCGAGCGGGCAGGTTGTTGGGCGGCCAGAACTCACTAGTCGCAGGATTTCATCTGGAGAGTGAGAGGAGAAAGAGGTCAAGGAGTAGGGTAGTTAAGTGTGAGTGGGACCAGTGGCCTCAATAGGCTGAGTGAGGAGCAGAGGAGGGAGGGGGTGGAGGATTAAGGAGGTAGAAGGTGGAAAAGAGTTTCCTAGGGTTAGAGGCAGAAGCTTGACATTTAGAGTGATAGAAAGTGGCGTTAGCGGTGGATACAGAGGAAGAGAAGGTAGAAAGGAGGGAATCATAGGTCCTCTGGAAGTTTAGCTTTCCTCCATTTCCACTCAGCTGCCAGGCCAGGAGGAAAGGGGACAGTGCAAGTCATAAGATGTGAAAAGGGAGGAGAGAAGGGTCGAAGAGGCAGAATCAGAATCAGAAGACAGGAGGGAGAAGGATTTACCAGAAGGGGGAGATGATAGAGGGAGGAACGAGCGCGACGATTGTGACGGCACATGACTTGGGTGACCGTATTACCGCCACATGGCTGGAGTAAAATTCTATGTGACGGTTTGAGTCACTGTAATCTCCTTTTATGCACTCTGGACATGCTTTGGTAGTAACCAACATGCTAACTATCTTCAGGTCCAAATGGCCTGGTACTCAGGGATCTATTGTCCCTCTGACCACTCTGACATCAATGCAAATGCATCGAAAATCACAACAAACACATCAAACAATAGGCCTACCTTACTTTTGAAACTCACTCACTGTGATCAATATGAAGAAAGAAGTTCAGCAGCAGGTTGAAAAAGTGTAAAACATGGTTGTTGTGGATGTTGTTTCAAAAGCCAAACACAACAACAGGGACAGCACTTTCTAAGGGATTCATTCAAAACATCCATACGCATATTAGAGTTTATACATAGCCCTGAAAACAACGAAACAAGGGATTGTGCCGTCATAAAATATGTAGCCTACCTGATATTATGCTTGGCAGAAAAACATAAAACAAAATTGATTTAAGATGTCTTTGGTACATAATTGGTCTAGCCTTTGATTGTGGACTGAATTATTATGCAGACTTGTTACCTTATAATTGCTAAAGGTCTATCCATGAGTCTGGGAGAGAACTCATAGCCCTAGGCCATGCTGTTGGTTCATTTATTTTGCAGGTTGGCTTACAGTTAGCCTACAATTTGTGCATTTGTATTTGAATAGCCTAGTAATAGGGCATTTTTAATATTTGTATGATTAATTGGGTGACACATTACCTTTAGCTATACAACATAGCTCACCATCATGCGTTTCCACCTTCCACCCCCACCTCCCCTTTATTCCTTTTTGGAGGACGCAGACGGGCTGTCAACAGTTTAGGGAAATATGTTTCCTTGTGAAAACATGTTACTATCGATGTTCCCAAAAAGATTTTCACTTGTTCTCCCAGCTTCAGAAACAAGGTTGGAGAGAACATGGCATACAGAGTTTGAGCAGAATATCACCTGTTGGGCAGCGAAAGCATGCTCCTCAAACAGTGGTTTATGGTGAAGTATGTGTCCTTATATTTAATTATCAGCTGCTCATATTAAGCACATGCTCCGCTATAAAAACCAAAGTAGCCTACAAAACAGACCGCCGTAAAAGCGCATACAGTGCATACAGATGAAATGTATTTTTACCCTGCCCATTAAATTAAATTGAGAACACTCTGATGGGTGAAAATATGACCACTTGACAAGAGAACAGCTGTGCAGCACGGAACAGAGAAAAATCTTTGTTTGCTACTTCCTCAAATCATCACTAACCTATTGTCGTACCATGCAGCCCATATACGTTTTGATTTCTAAAACATTCTAAAGTTTATATCCTTCACAACTAAAGTTGCCAAGTAACTCTAAATCTAGCATATAGGGCCTGTTTCAAATTATCACTTTTACACTCAACATAGCCACTTCATATGCACACACGTTCCTTAAAACTTCTTAGGGCTGCCAGTGCAGAGCGCAAAATTTAAACAACAGAAATCTCATAATTAAAATTCCTCAAACATACATGTATCTTATACCATTTTAAAGGTAATCTTGTTGTTAACCCCACCAAAGTGTCCGATTTCAAATCGGCTTTACAGCGAAAGCACCACAAACGATTATGTTAGGTCAGAGCCAGGCCACAGAAAAACAATTTTTTCCAGCCAAAGAGAGGAGTCACAAAAAGCACAAATAGAGATACAATTAATCACTAACCTTTGATGATCTTCATCAGATGAGACTCATAGGACTTCATGTTACACAATACATGTATGTTTTGTTCGATAAAGTGCATATTTATATAAACAAATCTCAGTATATATTAGCGCGTTATGTTCACTAGTTCCAAAAACATCCGGTGATATTGCAGAGAGCCACATCATTTTACAGAAATACTCATTATAAATGTCGATAAAAATACAATTGTTAGACATGTAAATATAGATACCTGCAACAGCTGTGTCAGATTTCAAAAACTCTTTACGGAAAAAGCAAACCATGCAATAATCTGAGAATGGCGCTCAGAAAACAGATAGAGATATCCGCCATGTTGGAGTCAACAGAAATCAGAAATAACATTATAAATATTCACTTACCTTTGAAGGTCTTCATCGGAATGCACTCCCAGGAATCCCAGTTCCACATTAAATGTTTGATTTGTTTCGATAATGTACATAGTTTTTGTCCAAAGAGCTACTTTTGTTAGCACGTTTGGTAAGCAAATCCGAAGTCATGAAGCGCGTTCCCTAGTTGCAGACGAAATGTCAAAAAGTTCTGTTACTGTCCGTAGAAACATGTCAAACGATGTACGGAATCAATCTTTAGGATGTTTTTCACATAAAACTTCAAAAATATTCCAACCGGAGGATTCCTTTGTCTTCAGAAAAGCAAAGGAACGCAGCTACCTCTCATGTGAAATGCATGTGACCAGCGTGTGACTGCTGGCAGACCTCTGACTCATTCCTCTCTCATTCAGTCCCACCTCACAGTAGAATCCTCAATCAAGTTTCTAAAGACGGTTTACATCTAGTGGAAGCCTTAGGAAGTGCAACATAACTAATATCCCACTGTGTATTCAATAGGGCCTGGGTTGAAAATCGACCAACCTCAGATTTCCCACTTCCTGTTTGGATTTCTTCTCAGGTTTTTGCCTGCCATATGAGTTATGTTATACTCACAGACATCATTCAAACAGTTTTAGAAACTTCAGAGTGTTTTTTATCCAATACTAATAATAATATGCATATATTAGCAACTGGGACTGAGGAGCAGGCAGTTTACTCTGGGCACCTTTCATCCAAGCTACTCAATACTGCCCCTGCAGCCATAAGAAGTTAATGGGAGAAATATCCTTTCTATTTTATTCAGCTATACAATCATATAAAATAATGTCACAGAACTTAAGCATATCTTGGTTTTTCATATCATAATGTTTCTTTAGAGCTGACTATAATAAATAATATAATAAATAATATTATGATGGTGTTTATTAAATTGTGTCACGTATACTCCCTCTCCGGCCTCTAGGTCATCAGGCTGCTGATTATCCTGCACACCTGTCACCATCGTCTTGCACACCTGCGACACATGACACTCATCTGGACTCCATCACCCACTTGATTATCTTCCCTATATCTGTCACTCCCCTTGGTTCTTTCCTTAGATGTTATTGACTCTGTTTTCATGTCGGTGTGTTGTTTGTGTTTTGTGTTCATTGTTTCTTTTATTTATTAAAACACTCACTTCCTGAACTTGCTTCCCGACTCTCGGCGCACTCGTTACAAATTGATTTATTCAACTTTTTTACATTTAAATGTTTCAATGGCGCATCTGTGGCTTGTATGCATGGAGGCCTGGAGATGCTAAAGGTGTTTTGCATGACAATACCCGGTTGACAAAATGTCATGACCGCTATAGCCCTACACATGACCATCTGGGTGGGGGCTGAGTGGTTAGGGTTGGAGGAAAGGGAGACAGAAAAGGAAACAAAGTAGTGATCAGAGACCTGGAGGAGGGTTGCAGTTAGATTAGTAGGTCGAACAGCCTTTAGTAAATATGAGGTCACGTATATTGCCTGCCTTGTGAGTGGGAGGGGATTGGGAAAGGGTGAGATCAAAAGAGACAAGGAGGGGAAAGTGTGAGTTGGAAAAAAATAAATTGATGGGAAACATCAGGAGGTCGAAGTCCCCAAGTACGCCATCATCAGGAAATTAGCTTATCAAGGTGTCAAGCTCATTGAGGAACTCTACAAGGGCACCTGGTGGGCGATATATGACTATGTTCAGCTTGAGTGGACAACTGACAATGACAGCATGCAGTTAAAATGAGGAGATGGACAGGTGAGAGAGGAAGTAAATATAAAATCTCCAGTTAGGAGAAATTAGTTGACCAGTGCCACCACCGCTATGACCAGATGCTATTTGACTATGAGAGAAAACGTAATCAGACGAAGAGAGAGCAGCTGTTGTAGCAGTATTCTCTGGGGTGATCCATGTCTCCGTCAGGGCCAAAAACTATAGGGACTGAAGGACAGCATAGGCTGAGATGAACTTGGCGTTCTTGACCGCATTTCGGCAGTTCCAAACTCTGCCAAAGATCCAGAATCCAACATGGGTTGCGCAGGGTACACTAAATTAGAAGGGTTTCAGCCAAGGGGTGGGAAGTCTGTAAAGCCTACAGGAAGAGGAGCCAACAGGTATAGATAGTTGCCAAAACAAGAAAAGAGTCAAATGAGATCATCACAAAATAACTAGGTAAGATACTCAAGTGAGAGATTGATGTGGAGCCTTCATCAAAGAACTCTGCAGAATGGTCTTAGTTTTCGGCAATGGTCTTAGTTTTTCCGACGAGACGGCCACTGACACGACCGCCACTTACAGCTGCCGCTGAGAAACCAGGAGAGACTGAAGCACTAACATTAATTGTTAATAGCCTAACATAAGTGGAGAGCACACATCCCTGTACTAATTGCTGATTGCTTAAGAGAGGAGAAACCACTCCCCCTCCAATAAATAAAGCCACTGATTACCAAAACAAGTCACAAATGGTCCTGCCCCTTGATCCTGGTTGATGTGTGAACAACTATCTGCAAGTTATGAACAGTTAGCAGTTTACACACCATGAAGGTCACTGGGAATACAGACAGCACTTAAACACTAGGTTGCAAAAAGACCGTACTAGACCACAACAGATTAAAACAAAAATGATACGTTTTCCTCCTGGAGATAACCAGGAGTCCTCAAGCTATAGAATGAAGCATATATATTTGTGTACATGAACTTGCCAGTTTTTCCCCATATACAGACTAGTGTGACAGGAGTTCATAGTAGATTGTCTGTTAATGAATACTTTGCCCAGCACAATAGGGAGAGATTTGCTACAGGCATAGCCCTGCAGTACACAACAGATACAGATGTGGTATAACCAAGTCATGGAGCACCAGATCAAACTGTAGTCAACCCTAAAGAACATTTTACATAAGGAACAATCCTCTTGGAGATCGTTCTCAAGCTGCATCATTCTATACTGTGATTTCTTCTCTCGCAAAAATTGGATGACATCATCATCTAGACGTATCATAATGGGTATTAGGTGGTTGCTTGGAGGTGCTAGTGCTGCAGACACAGGCCTCTCCATTAGTCTCATATGGTTTCATATACAGTAGATACAATCTGTAACTGGGATCCAAGAGAAAGATCTCAACCCAGTAGTTAGCTAGTTCACCTTGTCACCCTGCGTCTCTCCTGTTTAGATACGTTGTTTAATGTTCATTCTAGTTCATCCAGCTCTAAGTAGTTTATCCAGAATACTTCCACTGTGAAATCAGAGTAGTAGCACTCAGTTCCGTAAGTCAGTAAGCTACGAATGAGCATGGACATGGGGTTCATTTATCACTCTAGTCTTCAGGCCAAAGGGAGAGCACATGGACTTCCACCCTGCACAAGAGCTCCGTACAGGTGTCTCACAGCAAATGGCCTGCTATCGCTGACAAGCAATTGCTACATTGAAATAGTGTGTGTATCACTTGAGTCAATGAAAGGCAATGCAATAATTCAGTACTATTTGTTAATGACTGGACCTTTAGCCCAAGTGGACACAAATGGACCGTATTTCAAAAACGTGCTAAATTTGAGGTACCAGTATAACTTGTCTACAGTTAGCCACTGACTTAAAGTACACACAAGATGCATCTTTAAACACAAAAACCCTCAAAGGGTCATAGGGTCTTAGAGTAGAGAGAGGTCATATTGGTTCCATCCAATATTTTGAGAGCAGTTCAGCACATATAACTTCCTATTAAGAAAAAAACATTCTAAAAGTAAAATAAAATGTCTTGACAAGTGGCATACAAAAGGAAACATGAGTCTTGCAGTTCAACATCATTTGTTACTTCAAAGAGATTAATAACTTTAGCAATAACAAGACCCACCATGACCGCACATTAGCTCACGCTTGACTGAGATAGCATAGAGGAGATCTCGTTATGGTGTTCTGAGCAACACCCGATGTGTGGAGTGTCCTAGTGTGTCTCGCTATGACCGAGCACAGTAGTCTTCTGTGGAAGCTCAACCAACTCCACATTTGAGGGCACGGATCGTTAACCTTTCAACAGGCTTGTTTTATACCACTTTGGGGACGAGTTTGGAGACAAAAACACACATGCATATGGTATGCTGACCACCTCTCTTCCACAATATTAAATCACAATTCTGTATTTGCTTGTGGTTACTCTAAATGTCGGTACATCTCAAAATGATTTGGTCGGTAGAGTTCATGTTGACTAACCACCCAGTAGCTCAATGTGTTGTTGGGGACAGGGTTCACCTGTGGACCCATTTCAGAGGGTCAAAGCCAATGACTCTTTACAGTGTGGAACATTAAGAAAAGGAGCCATCAGTCAAAGCCTGATCACTGTTGCTTATGGAAGTGCATGATATATCATTGCCACAGGTGTAACCCAATGTAACTGTACTGTTCAGGCTCACTAGTTCATCCATCTTACAGGGAAGGAAGGGTAACGGCCTGCCTGATTACCCAATGTTTTTCATTCATTCACGCGAGCATAGACCCATCCTATCTCCTTAAACCAAATCATCGTTAAGGGATAAATGAACCATTAACTGAATCAACGTGAGACCCTTGTATAAGTCATGCATGAACGGGTTAACCACTCAGGTGGAATGAGAACCAGAAGGACATGGTTCATGATGAGAGTCACTCAGGGAAAGTACTTATTTCTCATTAACACGCCTCCCCGTGTGGCTCCGAGCGAGGACTTAACTTCCATCTTTTGCCCTACCTTACCCTGCCGGACACCTGACATGACGCGTCCCTTATCCCCTGTCCCGAGGGAACCCAATGCCAGGTGTTACCCTGCACGTGCGTGATGCCGCTGCTCCATATAACTACCATAACGCTCCCTCTTTATTGCCTTCCCCTCAAGTAAAACAATGTGTTTTTGACCAAATTGACTGAAGTCAAGCCAGCGTGACTAGGATTTCACACATGCTCCATTGTTAGGGCCCTGAGCGGGTGATCCAGGCAGGATATACCCTTGTTAGGCCGGAGGAAATCCCTGGCGAACGCATGCACACATCTTCCATTCAGTGTGCGACGAGGGGCTTATTTTTGTCAAAGGGTGCCCACACACACGTAGCATAGCATGCGTCCTTGTTGCATTGCGTTTAGGCATGAGTCCCATGAATAATGAGTTTGCAGGTTCAGTGCTAGTTTGATTTGAGCGAAGCTATTACTTTAACAGAGAGAATATTGGGCTTCTAATTTAGTCAAGCATATCAAGGCTCAGGAGAAGACCCAGATGCAGACAGTTCGAAGTAACAAAAGTTTATTACAAAAATAGGGGGCAGGCAAATGACAGGTCAAGGGCGGGCAGAGGTCAGTAAGCCAGAGCAGAGTCTGAAAGGTGCAGAACGGCAGGGTCAGGGCAGGCAGAGGTCAGTAATCCAGGTCAATGTCACAAGGTACAGAACGGCAGGCAGGCTCAGGGCAGGCAGAATGGTAAAAACAGGAAAAACTAGAAAACAGGGACTAGATAAAAACAGGAGTATGGGAAAACCGCTGCTAGGCTTAATGAGACAAGACGAACTGGCAACAGACAACACAGGTATAAATACACTGGGGATAAGGGGGAATATGGACGACACCTGAAGGTGGGTAGAGACAAGCACAAAGACAGGTGAAACCCGATCAGGGTGTGACAAAGACATTACTCTAACAGAAAGAATATTGGGCTTCTAATTTAGTTAATCCATTACTGTAACAGAGAGTATATTGGGCTTCTAATTTAGTTAATACATTACTCTAACAGAGAGAATATTGGGCTTCTAATTTAGTTAATACATTACTCTAACAGAGAGAATATTGGGCTTCTAATTTAGTTAATCCATTACTCTAACAGAGAGTATATTGGGCTTCTAATTTAGTTAATCCATTACTCTAACAGAGAGAATATTGGGCTTCTAATTTAGTTAATCCATTACTCTAACAGAGAGAATATTAGGCTTCTAATTTAGTTAATCCATTACTCTAACAGAGAGAATATTGGGCTTCTAATTTAGTTAATACATTACTCTAACAGAGAGAATATTGGGCTTCTAATTTAGTTAATCCATTACTCTAACAGAGAGTATATTGGGCTTCTAATTTAGTTAATCCATTACTCTAACAGAGAGAATATTGGGCTTCTAATTTAGTTAATACATTACTCTAACAGAATAGCTTCTAATTTAGTTAATCCATTACTCTATATATTGGGCTTCTAATTTAGTTAATCCATTACTCTGACAGAGAGTATATTGGGCTTCTAATTTAGTTAATCCATTACTCTAACAGAGAGAATATTGGGCTTCTAATTTAGTTAATTGGGCTTCCATTATAACAGAGAGAATATTGGGCTTCTAATTTAGTTAATCCATTACTCTGACAGAGAGTATATTGGGCTTCTAATTTAGTTAATCCATTACTCTAACAGAGAGAATATTGGGCTTCTAATTTAGTTAATCCATTACTCTAACAGAGAGAATATTGGGCTTCTAATTTAGTTAATACATTACTCTAACAGAGAGAATATTGGGCTTCTAATTTAGTTAATCCATTACTCTGACAGAGAGTATATTGGGCTTCTAATTTAGTTAATCCATTACTCTAACAGAGAGAATATTGGGCTTCTAATTTAGTTAATCCATTACTCTAACAGAGAGAATATTAGGCTTCTAATTTAGTTAATCCATTACTCTAACAGAGAGAATATTGGGCTTCTAATTTAGTTAATACATTACTCTAACAGAGAGAATATTAGGCTTCTAATTTAGTTAATCCATTACTCTAACAGAGAGAATATTAGGCTTCTAATTTAGTTAATCCATTACTCTAACAGATAGAATATCTGGCTTCTAATTTAGTTAAGCCGACGACAACACCTGATTAAGACTATGATTCACGGCACGTCTCTTGGACCTACCGCACAGGGATCATGCATAGCGGTGGGAATAATTCCCCCAATGTTGTTGTAATATCCCTGAGTGAGGACCAATATTGTGTCCAAAAGGCTGCGAAAGCAGTGAGGACTTCAGCCACAAAGAACAAAAAACAGTACGGGAGCTGTGCTTTATTTTCTCATTTGAAAACAGAAAAAAAAACTTTGGCCCTGAGAGCTTTACTGTTGTTACAAATGAGGCTGATGCAGAGCACAGCAATGTTTTCCATGCGTTTCTAGAGAGTCCCATTTCCTCTGGTCTGTGTGACCTCCGTTCACCCCCCTTTATTAGCAGTGAGACAGCCCGCCCAGTGGCGGTAGCGGAAGCCCATTCAACCCAATGGGGCAGCAAGCCAGACTCTCCAACCACATGCCAGCTGCCCCCAGCTCAATTTATCAGATTATTCCTTTCAGCAAATTATTTTGGGAGAGATAGAGATTAAACCCGAGACTTGAGCTCCAGCAACTCAGGACGTCGGGGAGATTGTGTTCCTGTGAATGCCTGGAAATAGAATTCATCCAGAAAATGACAATGTCTCTAGATCATTAAGAGGTAACAGGTAATGTCATACCTGAGGTCTCCCTGTTTGTCCCAACAGACTTAAACATTTATTTTAGACTTCCCCTCTAACTGTTAGAGAAATTAGGGGGGGGTGTATGTGAGAGTATATGACATATTTCTGGGATTCTGGGATTCTATGCTAAGACTGGGATTCAATGCTAAGGCTGTTTAGTGCAGTGCAATATACAAAATAATCCTGAAGAGTTTATTGACGAACCCTAAGTCACATAATAAAAAAGTCCCCATCAAAACCAGTCAGTTTAAGCTAGAGATATCTGTTTTTTTTGCATGGGCTGCTTCTCAATCCACCACATCCGCCTATGGGCTGCGTCTCAATCCACAACATCCGCCTATGTCATCCTTCCTCATCTGTGGTGGAAAGTGGCAGAGCTACAGCGTTGTTTTTCAGACCAGGAGACATCCCGAAAATCGGTCTTCTTACGAAACCTCTGTAGCGTCCGAACGATGGTGTTCTCTATTTTGCTCTACGACCCCTATAAACCCAACGGGACTCGTCTGAAGGCGGTACCACCAATGTGACATCTTCTGTCTGTAGTGTCTGAATAGTTTGGGCAACAAACTAACACAATGGTGTTCTCCGTTTTGCTCTAGGACCCCCACAAGTGTCATGGGACTCGTCTGAAGGTAACCCAGTACCGTTTTTTTTAAATGTATGGAAGTATGGAGGTAGTTTTATGCCCCCCCAAAAAAGGGGTTAAATATGTGCCCCAAAAAAAACTTAAATACTTCCTGAGCTGTCTTATATTTCCTAGATATAGGACAGACACTTGAAAACCTTAATGACTGCCTGTTTTGCCATTTATGAATGTGTTAATTAATTCATGTGTTCAATTTAATTTAATTTTATACAAATTATAATATTTTTCGGGGATACCTACAGAATAAAATAGCTAAATGACCATCTTAAAACAAATGCATATGTTATCTTAGTAGAATCAACTCCTCAAAAGCTTAGTCTTTTAGAAGTAAAGGCATTTTCCTCACTGTTCGTGGAGATCACATTCATGATAAATGCTGCGCATGAAGGCTGAAGTGTAAATTACCTTTAATAGTCTGTTATAGTGCACTGCGCTATAATGTGCCTTGCATTGAATTAGTGTAGGCATAAACCCCATAGGGCTATTGACTGCATTCACTGGTAAAGCAGCTGTGAAAGCAGTGACACACAAGTATTTCTGCAAGTGAACACTAAGGACATGACCTTTTAAAAGGTGTGGAGTTTGGAAGATTGTTTTTCCCCACTTAAACTGTAGAGGGAGAAAAAACAAATCCATTTTCCATTGGTGGAATACAAACATAGTGTTTTGTTTTGGTTGGCAAAGTGGGAGAGAATAACTTACGCTTAGATTCTTAGGTTTCTATGCACAATCACTGTTCAATGACTATTTGAGTATTAACACATTGTTCTGAAAGATATGGGCATTGATGTTGTTAATGAAGGACAGTTCCACTCATTTTGACAATGCTATAGCATGAACCATCACTGATGGTCTGACCTGTAAATGAAACATTTTCTCTGTGTGCTTATATATAGTATGCCAGTTGATATACACTTAAAACATTTCAGAACTCATATGTTCAAGATGCTGCCCTCATTTAGACATTTCTTTAAAACGCTTCAAACAATTGGAACTATTTTTCCAAACCACTTCAGCCATCAGCTGTTGCCCCCTTTCAAATGTGTCTCAATGCTCAGCAAAAAAACAGATGTTTTACATTTATTGTACAATTTCTGTTTGTTTTTGTTTCTTCTGATAAATGACTCATTCCGACCTAAGAAAATGAGAATAGATAATTGTACTGTTTTCCAAACCCATCTGCAGTTCTGTGTGTTGACCGAACCGAATTTAACAGACAGTTTGTATGAGTTCGCTAAATTGCTGTTGTCTCAAGTATCATACCTCATGCCAATTATGTAAAAACTGTAAACACAACCAGTAGGATAATGATAATAGGATAATTGTGCTGTAGATCTCTTTAGAATAACACACATCCTGCAAAGGGAATGCCTCCATCATCACAGAATTGAAGTGAAGCACGGTCCACTGTTCTCAAAAATGAAATTAAAGGGAGTTGATGGACAGGACGTGTTGAGAAGTAATGAAGGACTACTACAATCAAATGTTGGCAACACTTTACTTTACACGCAGTGTCATAACACGATATGGAGCGGTCATAACCATGTCATAATGTCACATAACGTGTCATAATCTGTCATAATATGGTCATAACACTGTCATGAACCATATATTTACTCATGTTGTGACATATATTGTGTTATTTTGTGACTGGTTATGACATCTACTTCAGAGTGTCAACACCCACATTCACTCAAATTATTCTTTTCCAAGAAGTCTCCTTTCGTTTGAAAGTTTATTTCTTAAATACTTTGTTAAATCACTTTTTTTCCCCATCATATTTTAAATCACTTCATGGCACTGTCATGAAGCATTATGTCCATCCTGTGTCACATTACTTGGACTAAGAAAAATACACTTTATGACACTGTCAAGAAGCATTACGACCACCAGAATCATATAAGCCAGATAGCCCGGTAATTGCACTTATGTCAGTCATCAGTCAAAAATAAGGTGTCTTGTCCTGCTCCTGAAATCTGCTCCTGCACTCATTCCAGTCATCAGCAACAGAGCATTGGGGTAGGTGCATGTCTGACGTCAATGTGTGCACAATGATTATTTAATGTGGTCAATAAAATACAATTATATAACAAAGCATACTGTTGACACGTAGGCTATAGTGTAATTGAGTGTTTTTCCTTGTGTGGCACTGTAGGTTTTGTGTGTTTTGACACCCTTACGTGGGTGTTTTCTCAAATTCATTTCAGCTTTATTTAACCAGGTAAGCCAGTTGAGAACAAGTTCTCATTTACAACTGCGACCTGGCTAAGATAAAGCAAAGCAGTGCGACACAAACAACAACACAGAGTTACACATGGGATAAACAAGCGTACAGTCAATAACACAATAGAAAAAAAATAAAGTCTATATGCAGTGTGTGCAAATGGCGTGAGGAGGTAGGCAATACATAGGCCATAGTAGTGATATAATTACAATTTAGCAGATGAACACTGGAGTGATAAATGAGCAGATGATGATGTGCAAAAAAACGAAAGGTAAATAAAAACAATATGGGGACGTGGTAGGTAGATTGGGTGGGCTATTTACAGGTGGACTATGTACAGCTGCAGTGATTGGTTAGCTGCTCAGATAGCTGATGTTTAAAGTTAGTGAGAGAAATATAAGTCTCCAGCTCCAGTGATTTTTGCAATTCGTTCCAGTCACTGGCAGTAGAGAACAGCGGAGAACGAAAGGCGGCCAAAGGAGGTATTGGTTTTGGGGATGACCAGTGAGATATACCTGCTGGAGCACGTGACCAGTGAACTGAGATAAGGCGGAGCTTTATCTAGCATGGACTTATAGATGACCTGGAGCCAGTGGGTCTGGCGACAAATATGTAGCGAGGGCCAGCCGACTAGAGTCTACAGGTCGCAGTGGTGGCTGGTATAAGGCGCTTTGGTAACAAAACGGATGGCACTGTGATAGACTGCATCCAGTTTGCTGAGTAGAGTGTTGGAAGCTATTTTGTACATGACATCGCCAAAGTCGGGGATTTTGGATTGGAGATGTTTAATATGAGTCTGGAAGGAGAGTTTACAATCTGGCCAGACACCTAGGTATTTGTAGTTGTCCACATATTCTAGGTCAGAACTGTCCAGGGTAGTGATGCAAGTCGGACGGGCGGGTGCGGGTAGCGAACAGTTGAAAAGCATGCATTTGGTTTTACTAGCGTTTAAGAGCAGTTGGAGGCCATAAAATAACGCAATTATATGTCACATCAGGTCGAAATATCTGTGTCATGACAGTGTTATGACCATATTATTACAGCTTATGAAATGTTATGTCAGCTGTTATGACATATTACAACATGGTTTTGATCGTTTCATAAAGTGTTATGATGCTAGGCGTTAAGTACAGCGTTACCAAAATGTTAATACAGTAGTTCTAGGCATGTTAAGAAGCTGCATTTCCTATTAAGCCATTTGATTGCTTGTCCAGGGCAGCTCTCGTCCCGCCTCCCAGGGAAGTGGCTGGGACTGGTGTGTTTTCCTAATCAGTGGTTTGGATAAATATGAAGTACGAGGGAGAAAAACATACTTCAGTCCTAAGGTTGTGTCGTTATGAAGATCTTGGGATCTCATTTTTGGCTTCAGATCCATTTAGAATTTCGTTTTCTGCTCTCTGAATGGAATGGGCCACTGAAACTGCCACTGGGTGCATGTCACTGGAAGGGTCACTCGCTGGGTCAAAATATGACCAACAAGGCACCAAATAATTTAGCACTATCAGATCTTGGTCCAACACAAGGATGAACACACAAGGATGAACAAGTGATACAAAAAAAGTGGTAGTTCTGGGGCCATTAGGCTAAGAACAAAAATGAAATGCCAAACATGTGCTCAGTATTAATGACCAGCATCTGTGATGTTGAGAAGATACATAAACCACTTGCATATTAAACAAAGACACGTGCATGGCAGAGGATTAGTGCAACAAGTTCAGCCAAACATCCAAGCCTGGCATTTTTCACTGGGCATTTAAAACAACCATGGTCTGTTGGAAAGAAGTGACTCAACACGGGGCAGCTGCTTACTGATTCAACTCTAAACACACAAAATCCTGGTAGACTGCTGTTTAGCCCAAACCGAGTTTCACCCCCGACCGTTATTGTTTGCCGTGAAGCAGATTGAATGTGGCCTCAATCAGCATATGAAGTCACTGAGTGATATTGAGAAGCACGATGGACTCATCATTTCAGACAACTGCAATGTTCACCCTCGTGTTGAGAGAGAGCGAGTCAAACGACATGAATGTGCACTTGTTGAAAGTGTTGTTCTTTCTTGATATTCTGTTCCAACAATGTGATGGCCATATCAATATAGCTTTAGACGAGATAGTATCAACGTCAATGATCAGCCGTTTTTTGTTGAGAGCAATGTTGGCACGGTCTTTGAGAGTCTTGTCAAATTGCATCAAAAATAACAGCAGAGAAAATCGCATCTGACTTTTTTAAAGAGGGACATTTATGTAAAAGGCATACTTTGTACTGTACCAAGAAAGAAACCATGTCTGTAGTTGTTTTTTCACATTTCAGAAGGGCTTTCATGATCTCACTCAGAAGCACCATCTCTCACTGTGGTTGGTTGCCATGGACTCCTCTTACTTCAGACATGAGTAACAAGTTGAGTTTGGTTTGTATCAAGGCTGTTGTTTTTATCGCTTTCCAAATGTGTTACCATAGACCCCCATACAACTTTAGTAGGCTATAGCACCCGTTTCACCAAATGATACCATCGATTTATCTTTCTAGTTTTATCCAAAATATGACATTTTTTGTCTTCTATGGAAGATGCCGCATGGCTAAAACAGGATCTAGTGGGATCCAGTGAGGATGAGAAACAGAATAGTCTGGAAAAAGAATGCCAGCTGGGCTAATCTGGTCCTGGATCATCACTCCAAAGCATAACTGTCTAATTTCTCAAAGCAAGTCACCACATCTTGATACCAAAATGATGCGGGAGTCTCAATGTGAACATTCTCATATTAGGACATGATCTGGTTCCCATCACTGTTCAATTGAACTTGATGGATTTTGTTGTCAAGGCACTTGTCATGGAATCCACATGTCACGGTTTTCAAATGGTGAAGGAGAGTCGGACCAAACTGCAGCGTGTCGATTGCGATCCATGTTTATTTAAACAAACGTAAAACACGACTAAACACGAACACTACAAAACAATAAACGAAACGAAAACCGAAACAGCCTATACATGTGTCAACTAACATCTAACAAGGACATCAAGACACTCAGGACAATCACCCACAATACAACCAAAGAATTTGGCTGCCTAAATATGGTTCCCAATCAGAGACAACGATAAACACCTGCCTCTGATTGAGAGCCCACTTCAGACAGTCATAGACTTTCCTAGAACACCCCACTAAGCTACAACCCCACTAAGCTACACACCACATACAAAAACCCATGTCACACCCTGGCCTGACCAAATACATGAAGAAAAACACAAAATACTTCGACCAGGGCGTGACACCACAAGTGTTTCGCAAAGAGACTTTCAAGACCTATGCAAGAATACAATGGAGAGGCAGTCTTGATCTGAGTCCCCTGTTGTGATACAATTTTGACATATTGAAAGTATATCTTTGTTTAAAGGTGCAATTTGCAGAAATTGCTCTGCCATTTCCTGATTGCTAAAATTCATTTGCCAACACCTACTAACAGTTACTGTGTTTTCACACAGTTTTCACAAATTTGCACACTGACTCGGTACCGGTACCCCCAGCCTCGTTAATGTTATGTTATTGTGTTACTTTTTATTATTTTTTACTTGAGTTCATTTGGTAAATATTTTCCTAACTCTTCTTGAGCTGCACTTTTGGTTAAGGGCTTATAAGTAAGAATTTCACGGTAAGGTCTACACTTGTTGTATTTGGCGCAAGTGGCGAATAAAGTTTGATTTGATTTGTGTTACTAACAGTTCCGGTGCTATTGCTAGTTACTGTGTTACTAACAGTTACTGTGTTACTAACAGTTACTGTGTTACTAACAGTTACTGTGTTACTAACAGTTCCGGTGCTATTGCTAGTTACTGTGTTACTAACAGTTACCGTGTTACTAACAGTTACCGTGTTACTAACAGTTACTGTGTTACTGACAGTTACTGTGTTACTGACAGTTACTGTGTTACTAACAGTTCCGGTGCTATTGCTAGTTACTGTGTTACTAACAGTTACCGTGTTACTAACAGTTACTGTGTTACTGACAGTTACTGTGTTACTAACAGTTCCGGTGCTATTGCTAGTTACTGTGTTACTAACAGTTACCGTGTTAATAACAGTTACTGTGTTACTAACAGTTACCGTGTTACTAACAGTTCCGGTGCTATTGCTAGTTACTGTTTTACTAACAGTTACTGTGTTAGTAACAGTTACTGTGTTACTAACAGCAAACTATTGCCAGTTCTTTTCTGTGTGGAAAAGCATGTATTGGACACCATACAAACTCCCTTCATTCAGACATGCAAATAGACCTATCCCCGGTGCTTCATTTTCCCCCTTCCTTCGAGTGTCCCACATGCTTTCTTTTTCAGTGACCTCTCTTTCAGTCCTCTTTCAGACAAACTTTTCTAACAGACTCTAGACAGTTTTGGCTGTTTGTAATCGTACAAATCTCATCTTGACAAGGCACCTCTGTAAAAAAAAAAAGAGAGAAAAAAAGGAAAGTTATCGCATGTTTGAAATGAGTCTGAATTCTTCCCCGGCCAGCAATTTTATTAAATGTACCCTCAAAAGTGTGATCAAGTGAGAGAAAAATCTTACAGCTACCACATGCAGTGGACAAAGTCCAAGCCAAACACTCCCAACGGTGTGTACACCAAGACAGATGACTATAGGACTCAGGGCCTGGCTAGCACAATGTAGCCCTATTCAGTATTTATTTTCATAGTTCAAAGCACTGGCAGCAACCCACTTGGTGTCTGCAGTCCAGACCAATACACTCCTGATTGCAACAGTGAGCTTTTACAGGCCACAGAGGAATATTCCAAGTCTTGTGCCATCTACCAACACTGCACCTACCCGCTCCCCAAAACATGTGGGGCTTAAGGGTAGGGGGTAAAGAGATTCCATTGTAAACACACGTTGCTGTGGGCAAAACGTATGCTTTGAGCAGTTTGGCATAATCACAGAAACCACATTAAAGGGAAAGGTCAACAAAGCAATGATAAGTAATGTCTCACAGGCTTATCCCTGTACACTATACTGGGTTATCCACACAATCCTCAACTCCAGGAAGCCCAAGTGATATACTAGCTACCGTATATAATAAAGAGAAACACTGGTTAAACAGACGACTTGTGTTTCTGAAGGCATATTTTACTGTCTGGGAATTCCCTCACTCTACCCAATGATTTAATTCAGGATGGATAAGGAGGGGAAATCAGTTCAATTACCAGGTTGGAAATGTTAAGGGAAAATATTGCAAACATCAGCACTGTACAAGCACAGCATGACACTGGATAATTCATATGTGGGTCATAATTCGCCCTATAGAATAATAATCGTATTGTAATACAGACGAATCGTTTCAGAAATAGAATCTGACTGAGACAATAATTGGTCCAGTGTTTTTATTGGAAAGTTTTGGCTGTCTCCAGCACCAAGATTATTGTAGATATTCTATGCAAAAAACATTTTGCGTCATTGTAAATATTGTCCATTGCATCCTAATGTTAAATCAGAGTTCATTTCATCTTAACTGTTTGAATGTGCTTTTTGTATTTTTAACATTCCATGTTTTGCTGATCAAGACCTTACCCAAATAGACCATGTAGGCCATTGAGGTGCCCAATTTCTGCAAGAACTGAAAACTGGCCAATGCATACAGACAATATTTGTATATGCAAAATCAGCCAGAGTGTACATTTAGCATGAAAATGGGCCTACCGGTTGTATTTAAGCCCACTTTGCCATAGCTCAGATACACATGAAAACAGGAAATTACCCCGAAAATAGTTGGAACATTGCACAAAGATGCACAAATACGATTTAACATTCAAAATGGGTAAATATTTAATTTAAGTGCACACTTCTTGATCACTTCATTCTAGACATTTTCTCATTGAGAGGAAACAACATGCTTTTGCCATTGCTGTTCATCAGCTGTTGAACCATGTGTTGGTAAAGGCCTCAAACCATCAGAAAGTCATTTGTCAGATCATCAGGAAAGCCTGTGATTAAGGTTCTATCCTCCTTGTCCTACTTTCTTCTGCCAGTTTGTTTGGGAAAACTTTGAATGCCAAGAGTGAAATCTTTGTGATTATATGGCAATAAAGGAGAGATGAAGTAATCCCATTGTGTAATCTCATTGAGAGCAACAGGAAGTTGGTTTTCCCATCGCTTTGTGTCAAACACAATGCTTTATAGTCACGATGACTGAATATAATTGAAACGATTAAGGGCAAAATAACATTTATTGTGGAGAAAGTATTGTTTTGGTTAACACAATAATAATAGGTCATTGTTCTGTTGACAGCTCAACTGGGAATATTGTCATCTATCTTCATTTCAATTTATTTAGCCAATTATCAGATTTAACATATGAATTTTTTATGTCCGTGTCAAAACCAAGAGATTACACCTCAGAGATGTCTTCAATGCATTTCTCTGCATTTACTATAGTCTCCTGGGAATCCACAATGGGAAGCACATGAAGTTTAATTCAGACCCAGATTTAACACACTGTTACATCAGGCAAACTTGTGAAAGGACAGCGCAAGCTGAGCGACAGATGTGCAGATTGCATGTAATTTAGCATGAAGCCACCAGCCCAAGTCATTCAGAATCAGAGTATGTTCTCACTTTCCTGAACAAGCAGTCCTGTTCAAAGCTTGTGATTTTTGTCATACTATCCAGGTCTGTGCCCAAACAGGGCTTCTACTTTTAAAAAGCCACCTTTCCAGAAACAAGTCTCTCACCATTGCTGCTTGTTATAGACCCCCCTCAGCCCCCAGCTGTGCCCTGGACACCATATGTGAATTGATGGACCCCCATCTATCTTCAGAGTTCATACTGTTATTGTAGGTGACCTAAACTGGGATATATTTAACACCCCGGCCGTCCTACAATCTAAGCTAGATGCCCTCAATCTCACACAAATTATCAAGGAACCTACCAGGTACAACCCTAAAGCTGTAATCATGGGCACCCTCTTAGATATCATCCTGACCAACTTGCCCTCTAAATACACCTCTGCTGTCTTCAACCAGGATATTGCATCCTGTAGCACTAATTCCAAAAAGTTTTGGGAATAAGAGCACCTCCTCCCAGCTGCCCACTGCACTGAGACTAGGATACACTTTCAGCACCGATAAATCTATGATAATCGATAATTTCAATAACATTTTCCTACGGCTACCCCTACCCCGGCCAACAGCTCTGCACCCCCTGCAGCAACTTGCCAAAGTCCCCCACGCTTCTCCTTCACCCAAATTCAGACAGATAATGTTCTGAAAGAGCTGCAAAATCTGGAACGCTACAAATCAGCTGGGCTAGAGAATCCGAACCCTCTATTTCTAAAATTATCTGCCGAAATTGTTGCAACCCCTATTACTAGCCTGTTCAACCTCTCTTTTGTATAGTCTGAGATCCCCAAAGATTGGAAAGTTGCCGCAGTCATCCCCCTCTTCAAAGGGGGAGACACTCTAGACCATAACTGTTATAGACCTAAATCCACCCTTACCTGCCTTTCTAAAATCTTTGAAAGCCAAGTTAACAAGCAGATCACCAACCATTTAGAATCCCACCGTACCTTCTCCACTATGCAATCTGGTTTCCGAGCTGGTCATGGGTGCACCTCTGCCACGCTCAATGTCCTAAACGATATCAAAACCGCCATCTATAAAAGACAGTACTGTGCAGTGTCTTCGTCGACCTGGCCAAGGCTTTGGACTCTGTCAATCACTGCATTCTCATCTGCAAACTCAATAGCCTTGGTTTCTCAAATGACTGCCTCGCCTGGTTCACCAATTACTTCTCAGATAGAGTTCAGTGTGTCAAATCGGAGGGCCTGTTGTCCGGACTTCTGTCAGTCTCTATGGGGGTGCCACAGGGCTCAATTCTGGGGCCAACTCTTTTCTCTGTATATATCAATTATGTCTCTCTTGCTGCTGGTGATTCTCTGATCCACCTCTACGCAGATGACATCATTCTGTATACATCTGGCCCTTCATTGTACACTGTGTTAACAAACCTCCAAACAAGCTTCAATACCATACAACACTCCTTCCGTGGCTTCCAACTGCTTTTAAATGTTAGTAAAACAAAGTGCTTGCTCATCAACCGATTGTTGCCTGCACCCGCCCTCTTGACTAGCATCACTACTCTGGACGGTTCTGACTTATAATATGCCGACAACTACAAATACATAAATGTCTGGTTAGACTGTAAACTCTCCTTCCAGACTCACATTAAGCATCTCCAATCCAAAATTAAATCTGGAATCGGCTTCCTATTTCACAACAAAGCCTCCTTCACTCATGCTGCCAAACATACCCTCGTAAAACTGACTATCCTACAGATCCTTGACTTCGGCAATGTCATTTACAAAATAGCCTCCAACACTCTACTCAGCAAACTGGATGCAGTCTATCATAGTGCCATCAGTTTTGTCATCAAAGCCCCATATGCTACTCAACACTGCGACCTGTATGCTCTCGTTGGCTGGCCCTCGCTACATATTCGTTGCCAAACCCACTGGCTCCAGGTCATCTATAAGTCTTTGCTAGGTAAAGTCCCGCCTTATCAACACCCACCCGTAGCACACGATCCAGCAGATATATTTCAATGGTCATCCCCAAAGTCAACACTTCCTTTGGCCGCCTTTCCTTCCAGTTCTCTGCTGCCAATTGCAAAAATCACTGAAGCTAGAGTCTTATATCTCCCTCACTAACTTTAAGCATCAGCTGTCAGAGCAGCTTACCGATCACTGTACCTGTACACAGACAATCTGTACATAGCACACCCAACTACCTCATCCCCATATTGTTATTTATCTTCTTGCTCTTTTGCACCCCAGTATCTCTACTTGCATATCATCATCTGCACATATATCACTCCAGTGTTAATGCTAAATTGTAATTATTTTGCCTCTTTGGCCTATTTATTGCCTTACCTCCCTACTCTTCTACATTTGCACACACTGTACATAGATGTTTCTATTCGGTTATCGACAATACGTTTGTATTATGTGTAACTCTGTGTTGTTGTTTATGTCGCACTGCTTTGCTTTATCTTGGCCAAGTCGCAGTTGTAAATGAGAACTTGTTCTCAACTGGCCTATCTGGTTAAATAAAGGTTAAATCAAATTAAAAATTAAAAAATATCACAGATTGATAGTGGGGCATATCCAGTATATTAGACAATTTGGTTAGGTTCGCCAAGGTTGGTCCACTTTTGAAGAATGGTTTATCACTGATCAGTGTTGATTAGCTTTGGTGCTATCATGTTAGCTCTACATTATTTCCTATCTGAGTCGTCATTGTTTTGATACAATTTAGTTTGAGCCTGTGAGCAGTTTGGCAACCTTCATGTCCACAGCCATAATACTCATAGGCCAATATTACATCAGAGGTTCTAAAAGTGGACCCTGGTACGCTAACATTTCAGTCTTCAAATTATGCTCTCAAAAGTGTTGTATCCCTCGACTTTGCTTTAAGCTCCCAATTATGTTGCCCCTCCTCCTATCTGTCCAAAACAATAAAAATGTACCCAATCCTGTACAGGGAGATTGGAAGAGCAAAGAGCTACAAATTCCCTGTTACAGTTAGGATGTGGAAGTCGAATTGAATTTATCTACATGGAGCCTCCTTGTTCGCTGATAGAACTATCAAGGGAGGAGGATTTGTCCATAGTCATTTATCACTCTCACAATTGGCTCTATATTTTAAACACCACTCTGGAGTAATGGACTGGTTCCAAATTATGATCTAAACACACCAAGGTCTGCTCATTTGGGATATATAAACAGGTGGTGATGACTGCACATCATATTGGCTTCTTAACACTGTCATATCTAATTATGGACGTTGGCGTCAAGCCATTATTAACTGTGACATCGATTATAGCCACTTGATTCATGCATGGTAAAGCGTTTCGCCTATTTATTGTTACGTGACATGGCTGGGATATGCCCCTACCTTGTCATACGTAGGCCACCTCCCACAATTATTATGGGCTTGTAAGGAAAATGGATGGTGGGTAAAACATTAACAGGCAAGACTGCAGGCCTAAGAAGTGTTACAAAGCGTAAGAGCTCCCACCGACTAGAGTCGCACCCACGCACACTTCCCATCACAGTGTGGCAATTCCTCTTCCTCTCCCAGTGCGTTTTGGGTACATCTGGATAAGCCATATAATTAGGGCTTCACAGGGGCAGAGAAGTGTGGAAACATGGTGTTTCCAGAAGACTGCAGAAGTGCTGACAACTGCTGTTCCAGTCGAATTCAGATGAATTATTATTGGTGGTGGTAATCTTGGTCACACTTTTCAATGTAGGATATAAAACGGTGGATGTAAATGATGACTTTTAGGAAGATGTGAAACTATTCCAAAATGGGTGAAACAGAGACCCTCTGTATAAGGGGTTACAGCATGTTGCATTTTGCTGATAAATTATTCTGTTTTGGGTTCTGCTTTAAAATGCAAACAATACTGAGTGTATAATCTACCAATTTCTCTGCAACTATTTTAAAATAGCAATGCCACTGAGCCAAAAGTGCCAGGGAACCACCTGTCCTTGCAGAGAACTCACAGACACCAACAAACAGCCATGTCAACTCCTCTTCGTCTTCAGGCAAGACACTTTCTCATTAATAAACAGGGTCATATTCTGTAACAAATAACGTTAGAATATCCAAAGGTTCTCCCTTAGTTTCTTGTAATTTTTTCTCCTCCCCTCTTCTCGTATTTTATTTTCCAAAGAGGATGACTGGTAGAGGACGTAATCTCTGCCAGCTGTAGACTCCCTCCTATCTTATCTTTGCATGAGATGAAGTTTCCTCTCACAGGCTGCCCCATCCAGTGCCCGCTCTTAGGCAGAGATACAAGGAGAAATTCTTCCTTTAAGATTCAGCCTCCATGAGAGGTCCACCACAAGTGTTGTTCATTTCCTTTCCTTAGCTACAACTTTGACAGGCAGGGGATATTGACATTTTCAGAGGACGCTTAATTTATTCATGTCTGTTGTACATTCAAATGTTGATGATTTAAATCTGTCAGCATAAATCTGTCATTTTAATAAGAATTTGCTTTCTGACATACAGTATACGATCAGCTCCACAGACAAAGATTAGAACGGCTGCTCTCCTCGCAGGACTACATTTCCCAGAGGCCTCTTCATCTACGCTCAGTCCAGCTGAAAGCTATTCTGAATCATTAAAGATTGTCTCATCGAAGCAGATGCCAGTAGTTATGGATCGATTAGGCTTGCCCTAAATAAACTGACAATGCAAAACTAGTGGCCAAGTACTTGTCAACCTTTGGCAATGCTAAATACAGTAACAGGTGAGCCTTGCATTATGTAAAAGTGTGATCTATTTAACTTTATAGAAATGGTCCTGGGGAGCAGAGGGAAGATGGATATGGATGGAGAGGAGCCATAAGGCTGACACAAAGTGTGCCCCTTCCCCACTGTTTCTCCTTTCATCCAGCATTGTACAGTTAGAGACTGTACCAAAATGTGTGTATAATAACCATGAATCACACTAATTCTTGTACCATGATGCGACCGCAGGGGTAAACTCTTTCCATGCTGCAGTGCACCACAGTCCTCAAGCACAACCGTTCCTTTAGGACACAAACCAGAACAGAGCAAAATCGTTTGTTTCTTCTTCTCTCTCCTGGAAAATGAATAGAGAGCCTTGGTTTAAGTTTCGAGCAGCACTCTTGGACAGATGCTAATTAATTACAAAAGGTTTATTCAAACAGATCTTGCCAATCCAAGGACTTTGTCGTGGAGTGTCTCCAGGAGATACGTGCTGTGCTGTGACAGGGACCTCCTGGGAGTTTGGAGCAGATCCCACAGCTCCAGATGTTCTCCAAAGCACTGGAGAAGAAGCCCAAAGAGGGTTTTGCACCATTTGAGCTGCTGTGATGTGGGCAGTGTGAGGAATACAATAGATGAACCCAGTGTGTCCCGTGTATCCTTTGGCAAGACTACAGTAATGGCTTTTAAGCATGACTGGAGAGAATTAAAAACCAAGAGAAATGTCATGGCTCAATATTTTGTGATTTTCAAAGCTGAAATATTGGCTTGGCCAATTTTGAGAAAACGGCATCAGTCACGTACGTACAAGTGAGTTGCAGATATACTTTGATACACGCCTCGTAAATTTGTCCAAGTACACACAGACAGACAGCCCACAAAACACATAATTTCTTAGTGGGGATGAATGCCATATTGGAAATAAAATGGACAAATGGCAATCTCATAACAAACTTTATGTTCAATACGTGCCACTCATAACCAACTTTTATGCTCAATATGTGCTGTTTCTCTCCTTTTCAGTCTTCATAATTCAAAGTTTACAACATAGCTACTGGTGTATCAACCAAAGACATTAAAAGTGAATTACATAAAAACTATTCTTCATGTCTAGAATGTTATTAAACGTACAGTATCTTCACGTATATAGTGAGGGTTATGAGGCTTTCCGAAAGATGATTTCCACATTATGTCCAATCCCCAAAAATGAAATAAAAAAATCCACAAAATTCTCCAAGACTATGACTGATACAAATCACTCAGTATAGTGCTCAATGGCTGCATTCACACAGGCAGCCCGATTCTGATATTCTTTCCACTAATTTATCTTTTGACCAATCATAGTTGATCTGATTGGTCAAATTGGACCAGTTCGTGAATAAAATATCAGAATTGGGCTGCCTGTCTAAACACAGACAATCTCACCCATATGGTCACATTAACACATTAGGGTCATACAAAGGGTCTTACAAAGGGTCTTCGTAACACTGTACACTACCACAAACCAAGGGAATCATTAACGAACACAGACAAATCTCTCAGCCAAATGTTTTTGCAATTAGTCCTCTTTGACTTTATGAATGGTTTCTGGAGGTAATATCCCCCCAGTTCTAAGCCTTCTGATGGCTAGTAGTTTCCAATCATGTTTATTTGTTAATTTTATTCAGCTCCCAGGAAAACATCGTAATCTTGGTAATCATTATACTTGATGTAAGGAAGGTCAGTTGCAGGCATTCGTGTCAGCGAGCCAAAGAAGCTATACGAAGACATAAGAAGCAATGTTGTTTCCATTAACGACCCAACACATAAACATGCTTTCTCTCTGTACCTCATCAGGACATGGCGAGGCGCCAAATTCTACCAGAGGAATTACCACAGCAAGCATGTTCTCACCGACATCAAACCTATTCAATAAACAATTTGGGGATGAATTACATGATAGATCGTAGCGGCTCGGTGTGGAAATCTTGTTCAGTGGGCTTCTCTGGATAAGTTCCATCTCTTCTATCATCTCAGGGTCATTGACCATGACAGCAAGGCACTTGAATTGGGTACAGATGTGTCTATCCTCTGTGGTTGATCACTGGGAAGGGATGAAGACAAGTTGATTAAACATGGATTATGATGGGTTTTGGGACCTGATAGGATTAAATGCTTGTTGAAGCTAATGAGTGTAACACTGGAGATGTTAGACATGGAGCTGAGCGAATCAGATTGCTAATCTTACTCAGCTGTGTGGTAAAGCCAGAGGTCTATAGATATCTTCAGAATCTTTGCTTTTGCTAAAAGCTCTCCTTTTCACCCCACACCATCAATTCACAATTTAATTGTGACCTGTACTTGAATATGTTCATTGCAGGTGTGTGGTTGATCTAATCATCGTGGCCAAGTTTCGTGACCAAAAGTTTTGAGAATGACACAAATATCAATTTTCACAAAGTTTGCTACTTCAGTGTCTTTAGATATTTTTTGTCAGATGTTACTATGGAATACTGAAGAATAATTACAAGCATTTCACAAGTGTCAAAGGCTTTTATTGACAATTATATGAAATTGATGCAAAGAGTCAATATTTGCAGGGTTGACCCTTCTTTTTCAAGACCTCTGCAATCCACCCTGGCATACTGTCAATTAACTTCTAGGCCACATCCTGACTGGTGGCAGGCCATTCTTGAATAATCAATGCTTGGAGTTCGTTAGAATTTGTGGGTTTTTGTTTGTCCACCCGCCTCTTGACGATTGACCATAAGTTTTCACTGGGATTAAGGTCTGGGGAGTTTCCTGGCCATGGACCCACAATATCGATATTTTATTCCCTGAGCCACTTAGTTATCACTTTTGCCTTATGGCAAGGTGCTACATCATGCTGGAAAAGGCATTGTTCATCACCAAACTGTTCCTGGATGGTTGGGAGAAGTTGATCTCGGAGGATGTGTTGGTACCATTCTTTATTCATGGCTGTGTTCTTAGGCAAAATTGTGAGTGAGCCCACTCCCTTGGCTGAGAAGCAACCCCACACATGAATGGTCTCAGGATGCTTTACTGTTGGCATGACACAGGACTGATGGTAGCGCTCACCTTGTCTTCTCTGAACAAACTTTTTTCCGGATGCCCCAAACAATCGGAAAGGGGATTCATCAGAGAAAATGACCTTACCCCAGTCCTCAGCAGTCCAATCCCTGTACCTTTTGCAGAATATCAGTCTGTCCCTGATGTTTTTCCTGGAGAGAAGTGGCTTCTTTGCTGCCCTTCTTGACACCAGGCCATCCTCCAAAAGTATTTGCCTCACTGTGCGTGCAGATGCACTCACACCTGCCTGCTGCCATTCCTGAGCAAGCTCTGTACTGGTAGTGCCCCGATCCCGCAGCTGAATCAACTTTAGGAGATGGTCCTGGTGCTTGCTGGACTTTCTTGGGAGCCCTGAAGCCTTCTTCACAACAATTGAACCGCTCTCCTTGAAGTTCTTGATGATCTGATAAATGGTTGATTTAGGTGCAATCTTACTGTCAGCAATATCATTGCCTGTGAAGCCCTTTTTGTGCAAAGCAATGATGACGGCACGTGTTTCCTTGCAGGTAACCATGGCTGACAAGAGGAAGAACAATGATTCCAAGCACCACCCTCCTGTTTAAGCTTCCAGTCTGTTATTCAAACTCAATCAGTATGAAAGAGTGATCTCCAGCCTTGTCCTCGTCAACACTCACACCTGTGTTAACGAGAGAATCACTGACATGATGTCAGCTGGTCCTTTTGTGGCAGGGCTGAAATGCAGTGTTTTTTTTGTTGAGGATTCAGTTGTTTTGCATGGCACAGAGGGACTTTGCAATTAATTGCAACTCATCTGATCACTCTTCATAACATTCTGGAGTATAATCAAATTGCCATCAAACAAACTGAGGCAGCAGACTTTGTGAAAATTAATATTTGTGTCATTCTCAAAACTTTTGGCCACGACTGTATGTACAAATTGTCAAAGTGTTTGGAAATGTATTTTTACTATTTAATGAGTTATCATTGAGTGTGGAATATCAGGCTATAAAACTATAATACTGTGAATGGCCATTTTCCTGGGAAAGAGCTTTTCAAGTATAAAGGCATACATCCGAACCAAATTTGCTGGGAAGATACAGTTTTAACTAGGAGCTTTTAATTAATTTTTTTTTTAATGTAGTGGTGGTAGTATGATGTGTATATCTGTTTCATGCTTATGCAAATTGTTTTTTATTTGGATATGTTTATGGGACGGACGCTATCCAATAGCAGTCATTGAACTTGATTTAACCATACAATACAGTATTTTCCCGATATGGACCAACACAACTGATTCTCAGTTCACTTTCAAACAAGAGGAAGTTCAACTTATTCCAAACACTCTTTCGGTTGAATATTGGGACTTACATATGGAAGTGCTTTATATCTGTTGTCCACTTGCTGAGGAGCAACACATTCAGCCATACTGTCTACACTGGTGATGATGGGTCCTCTGGCTTCAATGGAATAAAAGCCACATCATATCTGTTCAACAGTTTTGTTTGGTTTTGGTTTCAATGTTTTGTTTAAGTGATTATAAAATTATCCCAAATACAAACTTAAAACCCCTGAAAATGAATAAGCAAAGTTTTGCATGCAAACATTTGACAAATGAGGGTCTCTATGACTAAGGGGAACGGCAATGTGAAATTATGATTTCAAAAAATGTAAGTAAACCTTGGAACAGTTTCATAGGTTTCTTTGCCAGGATTGTGCTCAAGTTATTTGTCAAGTATAGGGATGTTAAGGTTGTCACAAGCCAAAATGCTTCACAGATGTTTTTCAATGAGTTCATATCTGTCAACAATGTAGATGTTTATGTTGCTCATAGTGCATATTGTATGACAAACTGGGCTTGATCAATTGATCATGTAGACATTTTCAAGGGGGATCTTCCCAGAAACAAAGTATCACAAACATTTGTTTCTGATTATTTTGTGAGGGCCATTCCACCGCTTCAAACTGCCACAGCTGGATGGTTCACTGGGGTACAACCATGTTTTCTTTGAGCTCTAGGATACCTCTGGCAGGCCACCCTCAGCGGATCGATCAAACACGGATGCATCCTGTTTTCAGGGGAAATGGAAAGAGAGACTTGCTCTTTTGGACGTTACCAAGGCTACTCTCCGTGTTAACTTCTCCATATTTAATGGGTTGGTTGGATAGTGCAGAAGAGAACCTCTCAACAGTTTTTATTTTCTTGTCAGGACCAGAAAGAAAGAAACGTCGCTCAGGTGTTTCTTTTACGCATTTTGGTCAAATGCATTTTCAGAAATGAGCCAAAATGTACACATTGTTCCTGTTGTCATCTGCCTGGCAGAGACACTGGTTGTGCCTTGTGGCGATTGGCTATCGACTATGAGGGCTGCGTTTGGTAGCGCTCTCATTGGAGCAGGAGTTCACGGTGAGTGTAGTCAGACCCGAAGGGAACAAAAAGCTTCATGCAGTTCTGCGGTTATTTGATATTGTTTCCAGATTCCTGCTAGCAGCTTGCAGGGTGAGTCGGGAGTTCCCTATTGAAGTTTTCAAGAGCACACAGAGAGGCAGAGTCATAAAACCATAGACAATGAAAAAGAAGCTGGGTGGAGAGAGAGAGGTCCTGTTATCTAATGATCTCAGCAGGCCTCGAGATCCATGTTTGGTTTTCCCTAAAAAGCCTGGAACAAATGGAAGTGGGGATAAGGCCGGAACCTCACACTCATTTGGAAGCAATTCTGGGATCTGCCATCTGAAATTGCTTGGCTGTGATACCATTGCACATTCCCAAAAGTAATGGTTTTCAGGAGATCTTGGGAGACAAACCTGTCCCCTTTTTGAAGATTGTATCAATATATACATTTTTAAATAGCTTACAGAAAGGACAAATATATGTTTTAATGTAATAATGCTTAATTATTGAGTTCTCCAGATCTTCAGGATTATGGGCGGTGTTCATAATGGCCTTGACACTAGGACCATTCCCACTGGGAACACCACCTCATTGTATGAGACAGTCACCAATGTGATTTAATCATTTATTCACCCAATCAAGAAGTTTCAACCATCTAAAAGCACAACCAAATTCCAATGGGAATACAATGTCAAATATGTTGTATTTATACAACAACAATGTATTCTCTTATGACCGTTTCATCTAAAAGCACAATGAAATTACCTGCAGTTGACATTACATTAAAAGTACATTGTGCAAGTGATCAATACCGTTTGAGATTCTGCACATATCACTATTTAATGCACGTTAAATAAAGCTTGATTTGATTTAGTCCTATACCTTAAGTTAGATATTTGGTTGAGATGGAAACGTGAATACAACATTAATTATTAAATTGAAGACTGCATTTGAAATCAACCAGTGCTTGAAACGCTAGTCCTATTGTAATTGTCTATTTTTAGTTGAATCATGGGTTGAATTGAAAAAATAGCTGTTGATGACTTTGCAAATGCTATATAGGTCTAAATAGTATTATCGATGATATACAGTGCATTCAGAAAGTATTCAGACCCCTTGACTTTTTCCACATTTTGTTACGTTACAGCCTTACTCTAAAATTGACTAAATTGTTTTTTTCCCCACATCAATCTATTCACAATTCCTCATAATGACAAAGCAAACATGTTTTTAGAAATGTTTGCAAATGTATAAAAAATGTCAAACTAAAATATCACATTTACATAATAATTCATACCCTTTACTCAGTACTTTTCTTGAAGCATCTTTGGCAGCGATTACAGCCTTGAGTCTTCTTATGTTTGACTCTACAAGTTTGGCACACCTGTATTTGGGGAGTTTCTCCCATTCTTCTCTGCAGATCCTCTCATGCTATGTCAGGTTGGATGGGGAGCTTTGCTGCACAGCTATTTTCACATCTCTCCAGAGATGTTTGACCGGGTTCAAGTCTGGGCTCTGGCTGATAGCACATTTGAAGTAGTCAGTGACAAATATCAACGCTAAACAGGACTGGGCTTGGTAAAAACCCTGAATGGGAGACCAAAGTGTAGCTGTAGGTAAATCAAAGGTTTGCTGTAGATATAACATTGAAGATCTGACATTGTTTCATAGGTACAAATTAAACAAGGTCAGTCTAGGTTGAAAGTTGGTTACCAAAAATATACTATCATGTGATTGAAATTTCACCCTCAAAACAACAGTTGATTACTTTTTTCAAGTCCAATGTATTTTCCAAATAGATTCCACCTTATAAATATGTTGACAAATTACGTTGAAACAATGTTGATTCAACCAGTTTGTGCCCAGTGGGATTTGACTATTTACACTGTGTGGTTTCAGAGTAGTGCAGGTTGGATTACTATCACATGACCTTAAATGACTATGCTGAACTGTCTCTTTGTGTTAAGTTAGAAGGAAAAACTTCTGGTTTAATACAGGAAGAGCCAAACCCAAGGGACATGTCTCCAGGTGTCTGTAAAGAAGTGGTCCAGGTGCACCGTACAGCTCATCGATCAAATGAGGCCTACAGTACTTCCCATCTGCTGTGGGAAGATACGTGACACTCTGCGTTTTAAAAGCCGCTTCAGGACTTCCACTTAATTAAGTTCACTATGAGATCCCCTGACTGTCAAATCCCCACTAGTGAGTGCGACCCAAATGGATTTACACTTGGCAGTCTTAAGATTCTGAAATATTAAGAATTAGGTACTCCACTCTGATTCAAGTCTAAGACAGAAATTATTGTCCATCCCATTTCCTCATATCTTGTGAGCTGTGGTACTGTATATGCAAAGCTCCATCAAACATATGATATGCATGTGGTGGATGTATCTGCAAGGTTACTGCTGGGATTTAGCCATTCATGTATATTTTTGGTATATCTGCTTTTCAACAAAGTGTGTGAGATTGAATCTCATGCCATCGACTAGTCCTCTTCCTGAGAGAGGGACAATTATGTAGTGGGTAACAGGTGCGCTATACCGCTTTAATAGCTGGGTGCTCTGCCATATATAACAATAACTTCAAATGAAATCCCAAGTTCAAGAAACATTGGGAAACGGCGACACTCCAAGTTCCTTAATAGAAATGACAAAAAAGACGTCACATCATTTCACCTTTTTATTTCACCAAGTGCGGTTTGGCAGTTTTGCCTTTATCAGAGAATCAAGAGTTGTGCCATAGCCATTGTTAATTACAATTGCCCTCACCTGTGGGAGGGTGGTACATAGTGGTAATAAAATCATTAGTGAACCAACAATTATTGCAATATACATACAAATACATATAGAAATACTCAGATCAGCATCTAGGTGTGATGATGACATTTAGGAAATTTAAGACAGTTTTGTTGCATTTAGTTACTTCCTATTGCACAGTAAAGCCTACAAAAATAGATGTTTGGGGGAATAAAAAATAGACATCTGGATAGAAATATTGTAATTGAATGTAGGAAAACATTCATACACATAAGCATTCAAAATACAGCGCTGCCATATAATCTACAACAAAGGTCAATGATAATTTAGACCTTCAGGATGTATGGTATCTAGTCTATCAAACCAAAAAATCTGTCGTTGTGAGAGCATTTTTAGGTATGTTATTGCCTCTAATAGGTGTGATCTGTTCTAGGACCACAAAGCACAAAGAGCACCTGCAGCAACAGCCTCCATTAAAGTTGGAGTGATACTTTTTGAATTGTTCATTGTTTTAGATGCTCCCGGCAGGTAGCCTAGTGGTTAGAGTGTTGGGCCAGTAACCGTAAGATAAAACTATGTCATTCTGCGCCTGAGCAAGGCAGTTAACCCACTGTCGATTATGGCAGCCCCCTGCACCTCTCTGATTCAGAGGGGTTGGGTTAAATGAGGAAGATGCATTCAGTTGTACAACTGACTAGATATCCCCCTTTCCCCTAAAAACATAGAAATGTATACAATAGTTTGTCGATTTTGGCGCCTTCCCCAAGATACACATTCATTGTGAAATACTTTAGAGATGAGTGCATTTTTAAAAGGACAACCATTGTATTAAGACATTACTTTTGCATAAAACACATCCATCTGTTATCAACAGAAACTTCACTGGTAGTTGTAAAAAGCTAGGCCTACATCCTCTCTCAAAGATTTCACACAACTGCTTTTGTAATCATGGTGCACCGACACATGGCAAATCACTCAATTTTTTTGTATTTTTTACAATGAAAATAGCTTAAAAAATGTCCAGCAACACCTTTAAAACAGCCGCCCCCTCATGGCCTCTGAGCATGCCTGTTTTCTGTTTCAGACTCAAAGCGAACGCACTTCCTCTGCTTAGCCTCGCAACACAACTGGTTTTGAAAATGGCCAACGTCAACTGCAATCTAAAGGCTGTGAAAATATTTATTCTCAATGGGTGATCAGGTTACTGTGAATTTGTACTGGGTGGGCATCAAGGATGCTGTGAGTACTTTAAGTGTTTTACTAGTCCCGCATAGTACCAAGAATTGGTCTCGAAACTTTATGTCCAGCATGGAATGTGAACGGCTCATAGCCTTACATTAAAGCCGCGGCCATTGATATCAGAGGTCCCTTCTAACTATATAGTGTTGCTCCCAACTTCAAATCAAATCAAATGTTATTAGTCACATGCACCGAATACCGCAGGTGTAGACCTTACAGTGAAATCTTTACTTACGAGCCTCTAACCAACAATGCAGTCTAAAGAAAATATGGATAAGAATAAGAGACAAAAATAACAAGTAATTAAAGAGCAGTAGTAAAATAACAATAGCGAGACTATATACAGGGGTGTACCAATACAGAGTCAATGTGCGGGGGCACCGGTTAGTTGAGGTAGCATGTACATATAGGTAAAGTTATTAAAGTGACTATGCATATATGACAATAGAGAGTAACAGTGGTGTAAAGATGGGGGTCGGGGCAATGCAATTAGTCTGGGTAGCCTTTTGACTAGATGTTCAGGAGTCTTATGCCTCGGGGGTAGAAGCTGTTTTGAGGCCTCTTGGACCTAGACTTGGTGCTCCGGGACAGCTTGCCGTGCGTTAGCAGAGAGAACAGTCTATAACTAGGGTGGCTGGAGTCTTTGACAATTTTTAGGGCCTTCCTCTGACACAGCCTGGTATAGAGGTCCTGGATGGCAGGAAGCTTGACCCCAGTGATGTACTGGGCTGTTCGCCCTACCCTCTGTAGTGCCTTGCAGTCAGAGGCCGAGCAGTTGCCATACCAGGCAGTGATGCAACCAGCCAGTCAACTGGCAAGTGTCTTCACTGACATTTTCAACCTCTCCTACTCCAATTTGCATACCGCCCCCAACAAATCCACAGATGATGCAAAAAGGAAAACCTACGTGAGAATGCTATTCATTGACTACAGCTCAGCATTTAACACCATAGTGCCCTCAAAGCTCATCACTAAGCTAAGAACCCTGGGACTAAACAGCTCCCTCCAGACCTGGATCCTGGACTTCTTGACGGGCCGCTCCCAGGTGGTAAGGGTAGGTAACAACACATCCGCCATGCTGATACTCAACACAGGGGCCCTTCAGAGATATGTGCTCAGTTCCCTCCTGTACTCCCTGTTTACTCATGACTGTATGGCCAGACACGACTCCAACACCATCATTACATTTGCCGGTGACACAACAATGATCGCACAACACCAATGAGACAGCCTATAGGGAGGAGGTCAGAGACCTGGCCCTGTGGTGCCAGGACAACAACCTCTCCCTCAACGTGATCAAGACAAAGGACAGCACCCCCCTCATTCTCACGGGGCGGGGTTGAGAGGTTGAGAGTCCACATCACCAACAAACGAACATGGTCCAAGCACGCCAAGCCAGTCGTAAAGAGGACACAACAAAACCTATTCCCCCTCGGGAGACTGAAAAGATTTGGCATGGGTCCTCAGATCCTCAAAAGGTTCTACAGCTGTTGTATTCGGCGCATGTAACAAATAAAATTTGATTTGATATAAAGTGACAGATAGTGCCCTCTTTACAACTGTGTGGGTGTGTGTGGACCATGACAGATCCTTCGTGATGTGGACACCTATTACCTGATCTATTATGTAATGACAGAAACTACGTTCATTCGGGTGCCTATAAAGATGGATTAACAAGGGGAAATTATTATGAACAAATGATTTAATATCGAATGCCAGTAAGGCAAGCCATAATGTGAGAGCCATGAATGATTGCATGCAGTGGTCTGGCATTTTCGGGGTTAGACATGGTTGACTTGTAATAATTGCTGGATTACCTCTAATAATTGAATTGGTCTCTGAAAACAAGCATGGTGGATGTGGTGGAGGGTCAAAGATGAAACAGAACAAGACATTGACATACCCACCCCACCCCATACCCACCCCATTTAATCATTTATTCATCCACCCCATTTAATCATCATTTATTTATAGATGGTGGTACAGATGTAGTATTTCAATTTGATTACTCTTTTGTTGCTGATCATTTTCTTGCACAGCAGGTATTGCAAACGTGTAGTGTGTTCAAGGTTTAAAAAGGCTTTGTTTCTAATCTCCACTTTAAAATGTCAGACTTGATTTGTCTGAACGAAAAAACACGAATCAACCCCTAGAAAACAAGTCCATTAATTAATACACGCAATTAACATTTCCTGTTGCTGCAGGATTATTTTCATGCTGTAGCAAACTGACTCAAATTAAGATCCTACATCTGTAGATGCTGTCGAAAACATTTGGAGAAAACTGACAATGAACATTGACCATGTTTGTTTTTGTTTCCAATGAAGAGTTTACTTCATTACAGTCTTTGTTCCTATTTTTATATACACTCTATAGAAGAAAAACTTAAGTGAATGGTGTAGGAAAGTGTCAGCCAACTGCTATTAGCTTCTTCAATTGAAGGCCTTTTCAACACTGTCTACATTATTAGAGAGGACAAGGAGATATTTTCCAGGTAAGATGAGGATAGCCTTCTCAGAGCAGCAATGTTCCATTACATTCACATCTGGTCTCTGACCTTTGGGAAGTAATAAAAGATCCTGTCTAAGCCCTCAGAGACAGTGGATGAGGAATAAACACTAATACGACAAAAGCACCTCAAGATTTTAAGAATGTCTCACTCTTGGAAGAAAAAAAAATCTCAGAGTGACAGTAGTTTATGTTAATGAAATGAACATCGAAACACATGAAGGATTACCATTCACAGAGGATTATAGTAATGTTCTGGATCTCCGGCTCATAGTGGTGAGGAATTTAATCCGGTTGACAATAGAGAAAATATTGCATGAAAACACATTCTTTGTTATGTTCAAGATTACATTTTGCCCCACAGCTAAACTATAAAGCAAATCATAGAAATAAACATTCAACCATTGATGCTCTGTAAGCCATAAAACTGCAGGCTGGCCAGATGGACCAGCCTCTTGTCAGAGCCCCACATAGTTTCTGAATCAAGCTTTTTTTTAAATTAGCTTTAAAACTGCAACATTTTCTCTCAACTTCATGGCAAAATGTGAACAATAGCATGAGATGAGCTACAGTATAAAACAACATATTTTTTCTCTAGGACCCATCGCAAAAAGTGTAGAATTGCAGGAAATTTGTTTTAAAACGGCAACATTTTCTTTTAGCCTCCCCCAATCGACCTCCGACGCGTCCTGTAGGTCGGTGCCCATGGGCCCCAATTGCGGTTGTCCAACCCTGAACGCATGTGGACATATTAAGAAGGAATGCCCACCGTGTTTTTGCTGCAGGATTTATGGCTTGTGAAAACAAAGCTACGTTTGGACATCGTTATAAGACAGACTTCCATCCAGTGTTTATCTAGTGACTAGACGTAGGCCCCGGAGCAGGCCTGCACCGAGAACACCCTTACTGACCCACAGAGAGCACCAGTCCACTGGGACCCAGAGGGCTTCACCCGTACCAACGACGGGCGGCGGTCCTGTGAATAGGCAACAATGCCACACAAGTTGAAAGGCTAGCAGCCGCCCTCTAGCGAAGCAAACTAAAAATATTATGATTCCGTTCATAAAGCTTTCACTCTTTTTGACAGGCGCAGACCGTCGAACAAGGAAGAGTTGTCTCTTTTCCAATAACTCATAACACACCGGTGAAATATGGGCTGATAAGTGATATGAACCTTTGCTGGTTAGGTTGATGGATCCACTGAACAGGCCATCTGAAGAGACAGCCTGTTGAACCTGAAGGACCCCATAGGAGAGTGATTCACGAGAGACAGCAATAAGCAATAAACAGAGCCCTTTAAGAGTACCTGGTTTGAGGAGTTAGCGAGGTAACTTTGGTCAACTCCGAGTTCAACTCAGGATAACCTGTGACACAAAAGTGGCTCTCCTTTTAGCCTGGTAAATGCATATGACAACGAATCCTTCAGAACTAACCAGCTCTGAGACAAACTAACTCATAGTTAACTCCATGTATCCTGAATGAAGTGTCTGAGCAGCGAGTTGAGGCCCAATGAAATCATACTCCCGCCCTCTCTCAAAGATTGTGTCATCATCCCTTCAGTTGAAGAAGATGGCTGATTAAATATAATTTTTGTTAAAAAATGTAATGTTAAAAATACTTATCAATTACACATTTAGCAATGACAAGATGCATTTGAAAGGTCACACACAGTAAAACACCAAAGACGGAGTTAACGATAAGTAATAACATAAAGACATAAACTTTCTAAAAGCTAGAGTTAGCGGCAGGGCGGACAAGCAATACCGTTGTAATATGGATGAAGCCTGAGCTGCAATGTGAATCTAACTGGAGCCAGCTAGCTTTAGAAAACCCTGAGTAGATTTCGCTTGCATCATAGCAAACCCTCAGGTTGTCAGCAGCCACGCAGTGCCTTTATTCCAATAGAAGGTAATCCCTCTGATGCGTTGCAGTGCCCCTGTCCACAGGTATTTAAGGAGAGCGGGAACATTCGTCAGTAGAGCCTTTTAATAACATCATAAATATTTATTGGGTTTTGGCTCTGTACTCCAGCACTTTGGATTTGAAATGATACATTGACTATGAGGTTAAAGTGCAGACTGTCAGCTTTCATTTCCATCCATATTGGGTGAACCGTTTAGAAATTACAGCACTTTTTGTACATAGTCCCGCTCATTTTAAGTGACCAAAAGTATAAGGACAAATGCACTTATACGTGTATTAAAGTTGTCAAAAGATTAGCATTTGGTCCCAAATTCCTAGCACGCACTGATTAAATCAAGCTTGTGACTCTACATATTTGTTGGATGCATTTGCTGTTTGTTTTGGTTGTGTTTCAGATTATTTAGTGGCCAATTGAAATTAATGGTAAATAATGTATTGTATCATTTTGGAGTCACTCTAATTCACAAGCTTGATGTAATCATTATCTGCTAGGAATATGGGACCAAATACTACACTTTTGACTACTTTAATACACATAAGTGAATTTGTCCCAATACCTTTGGTCCCCAAAAATGGGGGGACTATATACAAAGAGTTCTGTCAGTCTGCACTTTAACCTCATAGTCATTGAATATATTTTTCTAAAATGCTTCACCGTTCCCAATAATTAAGGAGGGCACTGTATGTCTACTAAGGTCTCATGCAACCTCCAGTAAATTTAAAGAAACTGTCGTGAGATTTTCACCATGAACCCTCTTGTCATGTTGGTTTGAATGATTCGGGAGACAGACGCAGGAATGCGTAATATGGGTTTTTATTTCGCCCAATATGGGTTTTTATTTTGTGTAAAGGCACGGGGACGAAGACCAAACAAACACTATACAAAACACAGGGTAGAAACCCAAACAAAAGAGTGAGGAGTACCTTGAATAAATGACACAAGAGCACAATGATTAACACACGGGACGAGACCCATAATCATCTGCGCAATGGCACGAAAGCCAAAACACACAGCACAGGTACTCACAAGTTGTAAACAACCCTAAGTCTACTGGAAAGGTTGAGATATTTTAGCAAAATTCAGGTGGTAGTCAGGAGTGTTGTGCCAACATATTTATTGTAATATTAGACATGTTTTACAACTCCAGATATCCCTTTAAAAGAATGGCATTATCCAAGTGTAGATCAATCAAAGAAGGTTTGGTCTGTCCAAAAAAAACATTAAATGGCAAGCTGGTAAAATACTAAATAATTTAAGGGAACCGTTCATTTTATATAAACATGAACTTGCGTCTCTGGAACAATATGTAATCCTATGGTTTCCAGCCAAGAGGTGTATTGTTCAAAGGCTTGAATCCTGGACGTGTTTTTGTGTTTTTGCATGTTTTGGCTCTTTAAAAACTTCGGCGGATGCCAAAAGCTATTCATGGGCATAAGTTGCAGTGTTTCATGGAAGTATAAATATCACATTTGGAAGCAAGGCACACTGGATACTGTTAAAATGGGTAGCAGTAAAAGTAGCGAGTGCTTTCTTGACCCTATCCATTCTGAACCCATTGTGTGCTTGTTACTAATAACGATGCTGAACTGAACTTTCACCCATTACTATGGAGTGTGCAATTGAAGTGCCCTCACATGGAAGTGTGGCTTGTGAGTTTTGACGAAGCGCTGCGTTACTGATGAGGTGCAATACTTCTGGAATGTTGGCTTGAGAAGGAGGCCCATTGTAAAAGTTGGAAGTTTTGCCATATGCTCCAATCCAATTGTCATTTGTCCACCATGATAGAAACTTCTTCAACGGTCTGCTCTGAAAAGCTCCTGGACAAATGAGAATTGGATTGGAACATATGGCGAAATGGTCTCATACTATATACTGTATGAGAGACCATGATGATCCTCAAGCTTCACTTTTGGCTGGAAGTATACATAGTGGATCAATGGCAGAAGCTGCAGCTGGAATCCAATATTTATCCAAGCCACTGAGTGCATAATGCATGAGACCATGAGACCCTACACCAGACATGATGATAAAAGACAACTTCTCAGGCGACTTATCAATTTTAACTTCTGAGAGATTTTTTTGTAAAGGAAATAGTAAAAAAAAAAGATTTCACTGGAGGTTAATGGAGTGAGTGAGTTAATGAGATAATTGCCCTTGGACATAAAAATGTATTTGATAGGGCTTTGACTAAAATCATTCAGTCCCTCAAACTATATCCATGGAATAGTGATCTTCTATGCTACAACATTTAACCAAACAATAAATGATGCATCAGTAGGCAGAAACAGGTTTCTGACATATTTCCTGTGTAAAGCAGGGATCCTGCGATGCAATATTTACACAAAATATCTCACATATGATCTGGATTGTTGGACAGCTGCTTTCAATCGCAGGAGCGCAGCAAAAGATACACTGAAATAATTTTTAAATGAAGAAGGAGGGATGTGAATCAGAAACCATCTCTACAACCTTCCAGATTTGATTCCTGAGAAGCGTAATGTTTGGTAAAAAAAAAATTATGTTTCCCCTTCCTGTTATTGTACCCACATGCCCATGTGCATGCAACATCAAATTCCACAGGAATCCCAGAAAACGACGTAACAATGTACCACAACTAGAATCTCAAGCTATTTTTGAAATGATTGCATCATTAGATCCCTATGGAGTCCACTACTTTAGACCAGGGCCTATAGGAATCTAGTCAAAAGTAGCGCACTATAGGGAATAGAGTGCCATTGGAGACTCACACAGCCCTAGATACATTTCCAGGAAGTCGGTCTGCTTTGCTCTGACTCATAGTGTGCTTTGGTCACACCAATAGCTGGTAATAATTTGGACAGTAGTTACCACATTCAGAATATTTGTCATTTCCACATGCAGGGGGTCGAACTGTAATACTTTGTGGCTGTGGTAGCCTAGTGGTTAGAGCGTTGGACTAGTAAACGGAAGGTTGCAAGGTCAAATCCCTGAGCTGACAAGTTCTGCCCCTGAGCTGACAAGTTCTGCCCCTGAACAGGCAGTTAACCCACTGTTCCTAGGCCCTCATTGAAAATAAGAATTTGTTCTTAACTGACTTGCCAAGTTAAAGGTAAAAATGAGCATTTATTTATTTGAGCAATGTGTTTGATAAAACAGCAGCTAAGTAATTTCAGTTAGGATTGTTCTCTATTCCTACACTTGGAAAGTCAGGAGATGGATCAGCTGAATGTGACTAGAGATGGATAGATGAAACTCTCAATGAGGAAACCACAGTTAGCTTGGATCAGGGCACAAAACTGCTACCAAAACACTTGTATTCGCGACTCTTTGACTTGGCAGTGCAACACACATTTCTATTGGTCACTAAGGTGCTAGTGAAAAAAGGCAGTTCGTTTTTGGTTCACAATTTGCACAGTTTTGTTATTTTCAAGATTTATTCAAACAGCAATGGTTATACAACAATGGGTATATGCAGGCTAGGTATACCAAAAGTTTGGTAAGAAGTCTTGGTTGAATCTTTGTGATGCACAATTCAGTCATCATGGCTGTTTGAATAACATTTTTGAAAGGTTTTCCCCAAAAAACATCACAATTGACTGCAAAGTTGGCCTACTTGGCAGAATGATGTAATAATGATTTATATCATTCAAAATCTCTGAAAATAACACCCTTTTTGAGATTGTGCAAAGGTATATTTTCAAAATTCAAACAATCAATGTAAATATGATATTGTCAAGTTAAAATGATTTATGTATGGAGGGTAGGATAGGTCATTATAGGCTACTTGCTCAGCCCGCAAATTAAAGATAACATTTAAATGATGTGCGCATCATCAGCTTTCCTGGGCCAGTATTCTTTTCCTTTGGGCCAGCAGCTTTCAGTTTGCACTGGCCCAGTGTGCCACAGGCAAATTCACCTGAATGTCAAACCCTGCAAGGGCATGCTAATTTCTAAAATGGCTAGTCATAATTGGCCTGGTTCTGAATGGAATGCAGATACATTATGGGACACAGTGTAAGGGATTTCCTCATCTTCTTCCGAAGAGGAGAGGCGAGAAGGATCGGAGGACCAATATGCGGCGTGGTAAGTGTCCATGGTTCTTTTAATAAAAAATAGTACACATGAACAACTGAATACAAAAACAATAAACGTGGAATGAACGAAACTCAAAACAGTACCGTGTGGTGAAAATAACAGACATGGAAACAAACACCCACAAACACACAGTGAAACCCAGGCTACATAAGTATGATTCTCAATCAGAGACAACTAATGACACCTGCCTCTGATTGAGAACCATACCAGGCCGAAACATAGAAATCCCCAAATCATAGAAAAACAAACATAGACTGCCCACCCCAACTCACGCCCTGACCATACTAAATAATGACAAAACAAAGGAAATAAAGGTCAGAACATGACACACAGGCAGGGGTTGGAACCGGTTCAGGGAACAGAAGCCAAAAACTGGAAAATATCAACATTTTCCAAGTAACGGAAACAGAACTGGGAAAGAAAGTGATCTATAGTGTTCCGGAACAAAACCCTTATAAAGTTTAAAACCTCTTAGGGCGATGCATCCTGCTAGTGGGACAGCTTCCGGTGAAACTGGAGGGTGCCATTTCAAATAAATAATCATAAAAATTATGGAAATTAAACATTTATGTACATATAGGTTTTATATCGGTTGAAAGTTTAAATTCTTGTTAATATAACTGCACTGTCTGATTTACGATAGCTATTACAGCAAAAAAATGCCATGCAATGGTTTGAGGATGGCGCCCCACATCAAAATATTTTTCCACTGGCACAGGTTTCATAAATTCACAAATAACAATGAAATATTCACTTACTTTTTGAAAATCTTCCTCTGATTTGTCATCCAAAGGGTCCCAGCTCTAGCATGTAGTGCCGTTTTGTTAGATAAAATCCTTCTTTGTATCCCAAAAAGTCTGTTTAGTTGGCCCCATGGATTTGAGCAATCCACTCGTTCAACATGCAGAGAAAGGAATCCAAATCTACCCCTAAACTTTGTTTCAACAAGCCAAAATACGTTTCTATCTACTCCTCAGATACCCTAAAATGTAATCAAACTATAATATTTCTTACGGAAAGAAGTATGTTCAATAGGAAACCGATTTTAGCAGGTGTGTCCTGTCTTCATTTCGCATGCAATCGTGAACCTCCAAGACTGTCCATGTACTAAAACTGATATTTCTTATTCGTTTTTGAATTTACAAGCCTGAAACATTGAACATAGACTGCTGACACCCTGTGGAAGCCATAGGAATTACATCCAGGGAGCTAATTGTCAGTATGACCTTATACTTGCCATTGTAAGAGGATGGTCTCTCTCAAAAATAAAAATGCAGGTTGGTTTTTCTTTGGATTTTCTGCTACCATATCTATTGTGTTATATCATATGCATATCTTGGCTTCAGGGCCAACAGGCAGTTTACTTTGGGCATGCCATTCAGGTGGAAATTGAGAAAAAAGGGTCTTAGCCCTTTGGATTTATTTTGTTTTGAATTCTGGTGCCACTGTACACACAAGCATCATAGCTAGCTCTGGGCCAGGGCGTTGAGCTAGCCTCTGCGTTGAGCCATCTCCCGGACGTTCAAGTTCCTCCATTATTAGCTGCTCCTCTGCAGGTATCTAGCTAGTATGTAATTATGTAATTCAGTGAAGTAATGGTAGGACTACTACTAATATCCTAAACACATTACAATGAACATCATATCATGATGCCCAGCGCTTCAAGCTAAGCATTCTCCATGTTCCCTCACTCCCACCCTGCAAAATGTCAGTCGCATCTAGAGCCCTACACGTGTTTGTCCATCAAGCACGTAAACAACTAGCTTGCCAGGTCCATAGAAAGCTGCTTTTTCTGCACCAATTGGTGGATACATTTAATGAGCTAAATGGAAAAACTAAACTCACCAAAAAAAGAAACGTCCCTTTTTCAGGATCCTGTCTTTCAAAGATAATTCATAAAAATCCAAATAACTTCACAGATCTTCATTGTAAAGGGTTCAAACACTGTTTCCCATGCTTGTTCAATGAACTATAAACAATTAATGAACATGCACCTGTGGAACAGATGTTAAGACACTAACAACTTACAGACGGTAGGGCACTAAAGAGGCCTTTCTACTGATTCTGAAAAACACCAAAAGAAAGATGCCCAGAGTCCCTGCTCATCTGAATGAACATGCCTTAGGCATGCTGCAAGGAGGCATGAGGACTGCAGATGTGGCCAGGGCAATTACAATGTCCATATTCTGAGACGCCTAAGACAGCGCTACAGGGAGACAGGATGGATAGCCGATCATCCTCGCAGTGGCAGACCACGTGTAACAACACCTGCACAGGATCGGTACATCCGAACATCACACCTGCAGGACAGGTACAGGAAGCAACAACAACGGCCTTAGTTACACCAAGAATGCACAATCCCTCCATCAGTGCTCAGACTGTCCACAATAGGCTGAGAGAAGCCGGACTGAGGACTTCTTGTAGGCCTGTTGTAAGGCAGGTCCTCACCAGACATCACCGGCAACAACGTCGCCTATGGGCACAAACCCACCGTCACTGGACCAGACAGGACAGGCAAAACGTCTCATGTGGTACCCTTGTGGTACACTTCCTGCAGGTTCATCCTGACATGACCCTCCAGCATGACAATGCCACCAGCCATACTGCTCGTTCTGTGCGTGATTTCCTGCAAGGCAGGAATGTCAGTGTTGCACCATGGCCAGCAAAGTTCCCGGATCTCAATCCCATTGATCACGTCTGGGACCTGTTGGATCGGCGGGTGAGGGCTAGGGCCATTCCCCCCAGAAATGCCTGGGAACTTTCAGGTGCCTTGGTGGATGAGTGGGGTAACATCTCACAGCAAGAACTGGCAAATCTGGTGCATTCCATGAGGAGGAGATGCACTGCGGTACTTAATGCAGCAGGTGCCCACACTAGATACTGACTGTTACTTTTGATTTTGACCCCCACTTTGTTCAGGGACAAATTATTCAATTTCTGTTAGTCACATGTCTGTGGAACTTGTTCAGTTTATGTCTCAGTTGATGAATCTTGTTTTGTTCATAAAAATATTTACACATGTTAAGTTTGCTGAAAATAAACGTAGTTAAGAGTGAGAGGACTTTATAAAAAGTAACATAAAGGAATTATATAAAACTGTACTTTTTTCTGGTTTGAACCGGTTCAGAACTTTATTTTGCTTGTCGGAACAGCGGAAGGGAACAGATTGGAAAATAATTTTGGTTTCAACCCCTGAAAACAGTCGAGGTCATTAACTGGAAATACAAATTGGTGCGACCAAATCATGTTCTAGTGCCATCAACTGAAAAATGTGCCACCAGTAGAAAAAGTTAGTCTAGAACCCTGCTTGGGTGACAATACTAGTTACTTTTATTTATTATTCTTAACCGTATTTTTTAAAACTGCATTGTTGGTTAGGGGCTCGTAAGTAAGCATGTCACAGTATGTTGTATTTGGGGCATGTGACTCATACTATTTGATTTGATTTGCTATTGGTCTGTAAAATGAAATAAAATAACTGATGACTATTAACCTATGTGATGTACGACAAAAAAGTTGACATCCATATGTCATTGCTAACTGCTTCACTCATTAAAGGTTAGTAATGGGTTAGTGGGGACAGTTAGTCAGCCTATTACACTTAAGTTACTCTCAACGCTTTGTGATTCAATGTGATCCTCTATAGTTCTGTACTACTCTTCAACAGAAGACTGTATGAACCATTGCTGTTGAAACTGCATTTCTGATTGATTATGTAAGATGGCATAATTCCTTTTCCATACATTCATGACTCAATCTGAGCAATAGTTATTCTCTGGTAGACTGTAAAGAATCGTTCCTGACTGGTTAGAAGGGCACTCTAGAATGGACATTAAAACCATATAACGGGACAGTTGGAAAATATATTGGGACAGTTGGAAAAGATATCGGGACCTTGCAATAATGACGCAATAAGTGCCTACACATGCAGACCGTACTTGCTACAAAGTTACAGAAAGCTAAACCAACAACCACACAAACCGAAATTAGGTTAAACATAAACACAAGTTCTGTGAGGAAAAATGAAGCTAGCTAGCTAGCATTGATTTGTTTTTGCAGAGACATACAGTACCAGTCAAGTTTGGACACACCTACTCATTCAAGGGTTTTCCTTTATTTTTAACAATTTTCTACATTGCAGAATAATAGTGAAGACATCAAAACTATGAAATAACACATATGGAATCATGTAGTAACCAAAAAAGTACAAATATATTTCATATTTGAGATTCTTCAAAGTAGCCACCCTTTGCCTTGATGACAGCTTTGCACTCTTGGCATTCTGTCAAACAGATTCACTATTGAGATAGTTTGGGATGATTGAAGACCTCTGCTGTCTTCAACCAGGATCTCAGCAATCGCTGCCTCATTGCCTGCGTCCGTAATGTGTCCATGATCAAACGACCACCCCTCATCACTGTCAAACACTCCCTAAAACACTTCAGCGACCTGGCCTTTCTAATCGACCTGGCCCGGGTATCCTGGAAGGATATTAACCTCATCCAGTCAGTAGAGGATGCCTGGTTATTCTTTAAAAGTGCAATCCTTAACATTTTAAATAAGCATGCCTCATTCCATTTTTTTTAGAACTGATATACGGATATAGCCCTTGGTTCACTCCAGACTTGACTGCCCTTGACCAGAACAAAAACATCCTGTGGCATACTGCATTAGCATCGAATAGCCCGCTTGATATGCAACTTTTCAGGGACGTTAGGAACCAATATAGACAATCAGTTAGTAAAGCAAAGGCTAGCTTTTTAAAAGAGACATTTGCATCCTGTAGCACAAACTCCAAAACGTTTTGGGACACTGTAAAGTGCATGGAGAATAAGAGGACCTCCTCCCAGCTGCCCACTGCACTAAGGCTAGGAAACACTGTCACCACCGATAAATCCACGATAATCAAGAATTTCAATAAGCATTTTTCTACGGCTGGCCATGCTATCCACCTGGCTACCCCTACCCAGGCCAACAGCTCTGCAACACCCACAGCAACTTGCCCAAGCCCCCCCCACACACACACACACACACTTCTCCTTCACCCAAATCCAGATTGCTGATGTTTTGAAAGAGCTGAAAAATCTGGACCCCTACAAATGAGCTGGGAAGGACAATCGGGACCCTCTCTTTCTAAAATTATCCACCGCAATTGTTGCAACCCCTATCACTAGCCTGTTCAACCTCTCTTTCGTGTCGTCTGAGATCCCTAAAGATTGGAAAGCTGCCACAATCATCCCACTCTTCAAAGTGGGAGACACTCTGGACCCAAACTGTTACAGACCTATATGTATCCTGCCCTGCCTTTCTAAAGTCTTTGAAAGCCAAGTTAACAAACAGAGCACCGAAAATTTCGAATCCCAGAGTACCTTTTCCGCTATACAATCTGGTTTCCAAGCTGGTCATGGGTGCACCTCAGCCACACTCAAGGTCCTAAACGATATCATTACCATCATCCATAAAATACAGTACTGTGCAGCCGTCTTCATTGACATGGCCAAGGCTTTGGCAGAATAATCGGCAGCCTTGGTTTCTCAAATAACTGCCTCGCCTGGTTCACCAACTACTTCTCAGATAGAGTTCAGTGTTCAGCCTGTTGTCCGGACCTCTGGCAGTATCCATGGGGGTGCTACAGGGTTCAATTCTCAAGACTCTTTTCTCTGTATATATCAATGATGTCGCTCTTGCTGCTGGTGATTCTCTGATCCACTTCTACGCAGATGACACCATTTTGTATACATCTGGTCCTTCTTTGGACACTGTGTTAACAAACCTCCAGACGAGCTTCAATTCCATACAACACTCCTTTCGTGGCTCCAACTGCTCTTAAATGCAAGTAAAACTAAATGCATGCTATTCAACCGATCGCTGCCTGCACCCGCACGCCCGACTAGCATCACTACTCTGGACGGTTCTGGCTTAGAATATGTGGAGAACTACAAATACTTAGGTGTCTGGTTAGACTGTAAACTCTTCTCCAGACTCACATTAAGCATCTCCAATCCAAAATGAAATCCAGAATCGGCTTCCTATTTCACAACAATGCCTCCTTCACTTATCCTGCTACGCATAACCTCGTAAAACTGACTATCCTACCGATTCTTGACTTCGGCTATGTCATTTACAAAATAGTCTCCAACACTCTACTCATCACATTGGATGTAGTCTATCAGTGCCATCTGTTTTGTCACCAAAGCCCCATATACTACCCACCACTGTGACCTGTATGCTCTCGTTGGCTGACCCTCACCTCATATTCATCACCAAACCCATTAGCTCCAGGTCATCTATAAGTCTTTGCTAGGTAAAGCCCTGTCCTTATCTCAGCTCATTGGTAAAAAAGTACAAAAGATTTCAAAAGTAACACAAAATAACAATAACAAGGCTATATACAGGGAGTACCAGTACCGGGGAAATGTACAGGAGAACAGGTTAGTCGAGGTAATTTGCACATGTAGGTAGGGGTGAAGTGACTATGCATAGATAATGAACAGTGAGTAGCAGTCCCAGGGTCGTTAGCTTAGTGACGAGCTTTGTGAGCACTATGGTGTTGAACGCTGAGCTATAGTCAATGAACAGCATTCTCACATAAGTGTTCCTTTTGTCCATGTGGGAAAGGGCAGTGTAGAGTGTGATTGAGATTGCGTCATCTGTGGATCTGTTTGGGCGGTATGCAAATTGGAGTGGTCTAGGGTATCCGGGATGATGCTGTTGATGTGAGCCATGACCAGCCTTTCAAAGCACTTCATGACTACTGACGTGAGTGTTATGGGGTGGTAATAATTTAGGCAGGTTACCTTCGCTTCCTTGGGCATAGGGGCTATGGTGTTCTGCTTGAAACATGTAGGTATTACAGACTCGGTCACACAGTTGTCCGGATGCTTCAGTGTTGCTTTCCTCGAAGCGAGCATAAAAGGCATTTAGCTCGTCGGGTAGGCGTGTGTCACTGGGCAGCTCACGGCTGGGTTTCCCTTTGTAGTCAGTAATAGTTTTCAAGCCCTGCTACATCCGATGAGCGTCAGAGCCTCTATACAAAGAAATATCAATCGAAAACAGGTAGAGTGAACCATAGTGCAACTCAATGGCTCATAATCGCGCCTCAATGGCTCATTGTTATGGATTTATCGAAAAAAATGTCACTAGAAAACAGATTAACCAACAAGCAAATGCAGCTACTTTGTTTGAATAAATTAATAAAAATAACATTCTTAATAAAAATATGTAAATCATTAGTTGAGTATATGTTTGGTAACCCGTTGTATAAAAGTGATAATGCCCACGAAGCCGGTGTTTGGAGGATAGATTGACACAGTTTGCCGGCTCTTGACTACGTCTCGGGCCTGAAAACACCTGTACCAAAATATCCTCCAAATACCAACTTCTCTGGCATTATCACTTAAACATCCACCCTGTTGTAGGAGGTGGTTTCAGTCATGCCAGTTAGGAGTCTATTAAAAGTTTGGAGAAAGGCTGAGAACCAACTTTAATGAAAGGATGTATCCCAAGTTCACTGATAAACATACACGTAAGACTCCTGAACATCTAATCAAATGGCTACCCAGACTATTTGCATCCCCCCCCCCTCCTCTTTTACACCGCTGCTACTCTCTGTTGTTATTATCTATATGCATAGTCACTTTAATAACTCTACCTAAATGTACATTTACCTCAACTAATCGGTGCCCCCGCACAATGACACTGTACCGGCACCCCCTGTCTCGCTATTGTTATTTTACAGCTGCTCTTTGATGACTTGTTACTTTTATTTCTTATTCTTTCTCATATATTTTTTTAAACTGCGTTGTTGGTTAGGGGCTCGTAAGGAAGCAGTTTGATTGCTTACTTACGAGCCCCTAATTTGATTTGATTCGAAGCACTATGGAAATTGAGTGCTGTGAAATTAAAGCAAGAGGACCAATACTTGCGGATCGCAGAGAATTTAGCAAACAAGCTGTAATCCACAACCCATTGACATCAGGGGTCACAAAACAGTCATTTTGAAAGGTTCCTTTATATTTTTTTGTACTGGGAGCTTTGCATTTACTTAGGGGTTTTCTACATCAAAACAAGACAGTATTTAAGTAGCTAGATATTCATTATATTGGACTATTGTGGTCTTTTTTTCAAAAGCAACAGATTTTTTTTCTGCGGTTTGACTGGGTAAAATATATTGAGACAGTCAACACATTTTACTAGAGGTTGTGTCAAAATACCTCTAATTCAAGTTCATGCCATTATTATGACAAGTAACATACTAACATTGTACAGGTTGTTCTTTGTCATCTTGCACAGATGTAGGATCTTACCTTAGGCCAGTTTGATACAGAAGGAAAATAATCCTGCAGCAACAGGACATTTGAATTATTATGTGGATTATACACTGAGTATAACAAACTTTAGGAACATCTTGCTAATATTAAGTCCTCAGACAGCCTCAATTTGTCTGGACATGGACTTTAAAAAGTGTCGAAAACCAATGTTGACTCCAATACTTCCCACAGTTGTGTCAAATTGGCTGGATGTTCTTTGGGTGGTGGACCATTCTTGACACACACGGGAAACTGTTGAGCGTGAAAAACCCAGCAGCGTTGCAGTTCTTGACACAAACCTGTGCGCCTTGCACCTAGTACCCTACCCCATTCAAAGGCACTTCAATATTTTGTGTTGTCCCTTCACCCTCTGAATGGCACACATACAGTATACAATCCATGTTTCAGTTGTCTCAAGGCTCAATTGTCTCAAGGCTTTAAAAATCCTCCCTTAACCTGTCTCCTCCCCTTCATCTACACTGATTGAAGTGGATTCAACATTTTCATAAGTGAGTTCTGAATATCTCTACCGGTCGCACCAGCGTGAGTTGTTTTATGCATGTGATGTCAGAATGCCCTCACTGTTCCAAAATGGGATTGTTACGTAAAAGCACAGTCAACACACGCTCCCTGTTAATTATCTATAGGCTGTTTCAACTTGTCAATTTCAAAATATTTGATAACAAGTTGTATTTTCTAACAACAGTTTGAATTCAGGTGCGTTCCCTCTCCTCATTAATTTGCATAGAAGTAGCCCATTTCAGCGTTGTGGACAATGTATGTTTGAGGCTTTACTTAGTCCTGACAAACTTCTCTCTATGAGGAGAGCCCACACACTTCATTAATGTTTCAGCAGATCAAGTATGCAGACATTTGTGCAGTTTTGCACAAATTAGAACAGTATTTCTGGCTGGCGCTCGCATATCCTTCCTTGTTGTTTTCCTTACAAATAATTACTTTGGATATGTGTGAGTTCCTATCAAAGTAAGTGCCTTATTTTCTGGAAATCATGCTGTCGTTTCTACTGTAGGAGCACACAGTATGTACAGTGGGGAGAACAAGTATTTGATACACTGCCGATTTTGCAGGTTTTCCTACTTGCAAAGCATGTAGAGGTCTGTAATTGTTTTAATCATAGGTACACTTCAACTGTGAGAGACTGAATCTAAAACAAAAATCCAGAAAATCACATTGTATGATTTTTAGGTAATTCATTTGCATTTTATTGCATGACATAAGTATTTGATACATCACAAAAGCAGAACTTAATATTTGGTACAGAAACCTTTGTTTGCAATTACAGAGATCATACGTTTCCTGTAGTTCTTGACCAGGTTTGCACACACTGCAGCAGGGATTTTGGCCCACTCCTCCATACCGACCTTCTCCAGATCCTTCAGGTTTCGGGGCTGTCGCTGGGCAATACGGACTTTCAGCTCCCTCCAAAGATTTTCTATTGGGTTCAGGTCTGGAGACTGGCTAGGCCACTCCAGGACCTTGAGATGCTTCTTACGGAGCAACTCCTTAGTTGCCCTGGCTGTGTGTTTCGAGTCGTTGTCATGCTGGAAGACCCAGCCACGACCCATCTTCAATGCTTTTACTGAGGGAAGGAGGTTGTTGGCCAAAATCTCACGATACATGGCCCCATTCATCCTCCCCTCAATACGATGCAGTCGTCCTGTCTCCTTTGCAGAAAAGCATCCCCAAAGAATTGTGTTTCCACCTCCATGCTTCACGGTTGGGATGGTGTTCTTGGGGTTGTACTCATCCTTCTTCTTCCTCCAAACACTGCGAGTGGAGTTTAGACCAAAAAGCTATATATTTGTCTCATCAGACCACATGACCTTCTCCCATTCTTCCTCTGGATCATCCAGATGGTCATTGGCAAACTTCAGACAGGCCTGGACATGCGCTGGCTTGAGCAGGGGGACCTTGTGTGCGCTGCAGGATTTCAATCCATAACGGCGTAGTGTGTTACTAATGGTTTTCTTTGAGACTGTGGTTCCAGCTCTCTTCAGGTCATTGACCAGGTCCTGCCGTGTAGTTCTCGGCTGATTCCTAACCTTCCTCATGATCATTGATGCCCCACGAGGTGAGATCTTGCATGGACCCCCAGACCGAGGGTGTTTGACCGTCATCTTGAACTTTCTCCACTTGGAGAAAACCAAATGTTCCTATTCATAAAGAATGGAAGGTTTACTTTTTTAAAGCATCTGAATAGACTGACCCATAGACTGACCCAGAAACTGACCCAGAACAACTCTCTCTTAAAACATTCAGGTGAGGATGATTTTCTTGAAGGTTATACAACATAACGGTTTGAGGTTTGAACACTGAAATACGTTTGAATGTACTGGACGATAGTAAATGCCATTGAATACAGCTATCATAAACACAATAGGCCTATCATTCTTGAATTATTTAACCATAATTCCACAATGGAATTAACAGTTGCAAAGAAACAAGTATGTTACTGACATTTTTATGAATAGCAAATACTCGTTTGAAATCAATAATGCCTGTCCACAATACTGCAAGTCTGCTGCCTTTTAACGAAAACGATAGTCCTGTGGGACACTGTGTGAACATCTGTTGTGGTACGTTCCCTGCCACCAATATTGGCCACACAGGACGCTACACGTTGAAGGCCTGAAATTGGGAAGTTGGGAAGATGTTCCCTAAATATGGTTGCGTGAAAGTGTCCACCCCTGTTTTGCCACTGCCTACAAATCTTAGTGAAATTATCCTGACAGGATTGCTCCAGTCAAACCAGTGTTGTACTGTACTGAGTGAGACCTAGAGGATGGAGAAGCCACAGAAGGATAAGGGGGTTGCAGGTTACATTGGCAGCAGCGGAGTCATTTTGACTGAGATTTTCATTCTTCTTTTATTTCATTGGCCAGTAAGGCCTACAAGGAGAAACGAATGCCTGATTTCAGGCCCTGCAGAGTACACCCAGGTGGACCCTTATGAGGGGAAGCCGTATAACCAAGCGGAACTGATTTCCTCGTACAAACTTTCCCATGCAATGCAGTTCCACATCTAATGTCAGGTCACTTCCATTAAGTAGTAAAAGTTAACAGTAGAGTTCATGCGCATGAGGAGGAAGGACTGAGTGGAATATCTTGCGTTTGGTGTGAGAGCGTGAGAATCTGTCTAACGAGCTCATCTGCTGGAGCAACATGAGAACTGCAGTCAGACCATGTTAAACGGGCATATTTGACAGGCCGTTGGTGACTCATGAGAGGAAATAAAAACTACTTGTATGTGCCGATTGGAATGTTGTCCATTACACAGAATGGGTCCTTTCCCACAACAAAGACCTACAAACTAATATGCTTCATTCGCTCTGTTTATTGGAGCCCTACACACTGAAGATAAAAGACAGATGAATGCTGATTCTAACATAGCAGCTGTATAAATCAATGGTATTCCTCTTTAATATTGTTTATTTAATTGGCTGAAGCTGTGGCTGTTTCACTAATACCATAACCTCAATTTATGAAATGAATTAACTGATTGAGTGTGAGGTGAATTAGGGTCAGGTCGAACATAATGCATTATGGGACCTCTTTTGAGGTAAACACAGAAAAAGAAAGCAAATATTTTAAGAAACGCACAAGGGTTTAAATAGGAAACGGTGAAAGAACAGTAATGGAATGACCTTTGATAAAACAAGGCAACACACATTTTGACCCCCACAGCAGCCTCATACTGTTCAATGTTCTCTACCTATATAGTTATCTAAATACCTCCATTCAAACCAATGAACATTAAAGCCAATTATATCAAAATCATATTTTGCAGATAGAACCTTATAGTCCCAAGCTCATGAATACTTGTCTACCCCCCTCCCTAAGAAAATAAATACAAATAAAAGTCATGAAAAATACAAAAAAGAGACAATTCAGCAGGCCTAAACAACAGTGACATTTAGCATGTTACCCAGTGAACATGTTACACATAGAAACCCATAGAGCCAAAACGGCCCTGCATTTTGGGGACAATTCCACCACCTCCAAAATCCCAAATGAACTGCCACCGGCAGGGGCAATGGTCGTCTCATGAGCGTGAAAGCAGTGGAACTGGCGGCTTAACAGGACAGATGCCTCTCTGTTCTCACACACTCTTGAAACCATAGATGTGTATGGTTTTCTCTTTCGACTGTGACCAAAATGATCCCCGGATTTACCTCCAGGAGCTAAATGAGCTTCCTGTTGGCAATTAATAGCATCTGTTGTGAAGGGCTTGTGTTTATTAGAAACTCTTGCATGCTCTCTAAACAGAAAACAGTTAGACTTTCCTTGTGAATTAAAAAACCCTTAAGGAGCTGAATACAGGAACAACACAGACACAACCCACTAGGCAAAAACAGGTTGAATCAACGTTGTTTCCATGTCATTTCGACAACCGAAATTCAATGTGATGACATTGAATCAAGATAGAAAACTGATTGGATTTGCAAATAATCATCAACAGATGGGCATTTATTTTTATTTTTGTCACCTAACTTTTAACCTAGATTCAAAGGCATGGAGAAATGTTTAGTTGATTTCACAATGAATTCACGTTAGTTGGCAACTCAACCAAATGTAAATCCAAACTAGATGTTGAACTGCCATCTGTGCCCGGTGGGAAGTTGGGTCATAATGGTATGAAATAGTGGAATTAAATACAAATTAGAATTGTTCTTTCTTGTTCTGAGGGAAGCTCTGCCTCAGTGGCAGAAATGAATGTGATTGGTTAAGTTTAGGCTTTATCGGGGGGTTAGGCAGGCTTCGATCATCATAATAATATAATAAGGTACATCATCTCTCCCATGCACCATAATAGACATCATCATTAGCTTTTGAGCACCATAACAGCTTTTGAACACCATAACAGAGACTCTGACACGCTTATTAAGATTCATAGCTCACTGACCCTCTGTGATATAATCCACTGAACAGGTGTATCCCTCTCCTCTTCTTAAGTGTTACCAAATGTTATCAAATTTGTTCCATGAAGAAATGACGCAACCATAGAGGAAGGAGGAGGGAGTGAACTCTGGGAGACCAGATGCAGTGATTACACATGTGGAGGAGAAAACGCACATCTTCCTCCTCATGCACTGCACTAAACCACAGAATGTTAATACACCCACCTGCCGCTGATGGCACCTTTGATGGTGCCAGTGTGACATCGCCCTAGTTGGCAGGCACTCCCTTTAAGAAGGCCCTGCCTTTCTGTGCATTGGGTAACACTCAGGCTATAACATCCAGATTACTTGTGGGTGGATAAGTGAAATTCTCCATGCAGATTGAGGAATATGTTTTGTAATCTGATAATGCATGAAGGTCTGAGGAGGCAATATGCCTCTCACTGGTGCTAAGTGGAAAGTGCTTAATGAAAGTTAGGAGTTTGGCATAGATGTATTCTTCCAAAGTGAAATATAACCGTATATGCACCAGTGTCTGGGTCAGAGAGACTGATCCGTATACAGACCAGAGTGTCTGGGTAAATCAGATTGATCCGTATATGGACCAGTGTCTGGGTAAATGAGACTGATCCGTATATGGACCAAGGTGTCTGGGTAAATGAGACTGATCCGTATATGCACCAGTGTCTGGGTAAATGAGACTGATCCGTATATGGACCAGAGTATCTGGGTAAATGAGACTGATCCGTATATGGACCAAGGTGTCTGGGTAAATGAGACTGATCCGTATATGGACCAGAGTGTCTGGGTAAGAGAGACTGCTCCGTATAAAGACCAGAGTGTCTGGGTAAGAGAGACTGCTCCATATATGGACCAGAGTGTCTGGGTAAGAGAGACACATTCTTGGGCCAGGCACCCCTGTTGAGAAGAAGAAATCACCATAATTCCATTTCCAACCACTCACTGCCTCCACCCCAGAGTTGGCTAGCAGAAAGGTAGCTACGACAGCATTTGTGTGAAATAGCCCTTTTTTTAAGACATCACACATTCCTCACTGCAAACCACTTTTATCCACAGAGCAAGAAAAAAAGTCTGATCTGCACAAACGCTTTGACATTTTCCCATGAAACATGAAACATCTCTCTCTTGGAACCGACAACTATGAAGTGGTAGTAAATACAGACATCAAATCAATCACATCGGTGCAAATCTAATCAAGACTGAAATCTTTTGACTTTCGTCTTCCATTTTCAATGATCTCAACTCTGCGGCTGGAAAAGCCAAATTGCATCCGTTTCTAATCAGGCCTCCTGCAGGATTACATCGGGAGAGGAGGAAGAGAGGGAAGAAAGAGAAGAGAGGAAAGAGCAACACAGGAATTAAATAGTTATTAAAAGGCTTTATTGTGCCTCACAGCTGTTTTGGGTTATATAATAAACAGTTAATATAGAATTAGATCAGATAACCCCAAGGGAAGGCTAATTACCATATTTAAAAAAAATAATCATTACCTTCAGTAGTTACATCTGTTATTCACTTGGTGATTACTCTTCTGTAAACTTTCATCCTTAAGTTGTGCCTCACACTTCCCCCTTTTGAGTTCCTGTAGTGGAATAGTTTAGATGTTCCTGCAATACTTTGCAATAATTTGAGATAGGCTTCGTTGACAATGGATGTTACTGAGGAGGGGTCAATTCAACTCAGCTTCCATTTAAACTCAATCAACAACAGGAAGAGAATGGTGTAAAATACAGTGGAAATCACGTGTACACTTCAGCTCATCAATTGACATACTACATAGCGTCAAATGACAATGTGATGCCATGTTTAATCTCAAATAACCGTAATCATGAAATGTGCTTTGACTCGTCTCCCCCTTATCCCTATACGCAATACCACAAATTTCGGTTGTAAGAAAGTTAAAAAACCACATTGTTTGCATTGCCCAGTACATTGCTCAGTGCTCTTCACGTCATAAATCACATGAACTGTTACACGTAAGTAATGTGAGCCTTTGTGCAGAATAAAAGAGGAGCTCTGTAACCTTTGGACTGTCTTTGGTTAGGCCTCCTGTAATGGATTTATAATGACAGCACAGACCTCCTAAAACATAAATAAATACTGACAAAAACAGATGTAGGATGTTAATTTGATCACTTTTGTTGTTGAGAATTTTACTGCACCGCAGGAAATGCAGATTTATATAAATTCACTAAAAACCCACACGATTATATTAACAATATTTCCCTTTGTCGTGCAGTCTACTTTTGGCCAGCTAATAGCCTAACCACCGTTCAACGGTCATCTTGATGAAGATGGCGCTGCAGTGTCTGGGTAAGAGAGACTGATCCGTATATGGACCAGAGTGTCTGGGTAAGAGAGACTGATAGATGCAGTATTTGTTGTGCTTTTTTACACTGATATAAACTTCGGAACATAATATTTCCTATGATCGAAAACAGCTTGTGGACATCAGAACAGTGACCACTAACCTTGATTTGGATGAAGATTTCTACGATATCTACTGTGGACATACTGCTCATTCCGGAGCAGGCCCTAATCCCCAGGACTCGGAAGAGGAAGTGACGGCGCAAGAGAGGCAAATGATCGGGCTCCCTGACGAGACTATGTTAGCGAGTAAATCACTAGAGAACAAACTGGATGAGCTCCGTTCAAGACTATCCTATCAACGGGACCTGAAGAAATGTAATATCCTAAGTTTCCCGGAATTGTGGCTGAACAAGGACATGGATAATATACTGTACATCTAGCTGGTTTTCTTTGCATCGTCAAGACCTAATGTCAACTCCGGGATTCTAGGTTTTGCTCGCCTGAGTTAGAATGCCTCATGAAAAGCTGCAGACCATGCTGTTAATTAACTGAGAAAGTTTTCATCTGTTTTTTCGTAACTGTCTATTTACCACCACAAACTGATGCTGGCACTAAGACCGCACTCAATAAGCTGTATAAGGCCATAAGCAAACAAGACATGCACATCCAGAAGTGGCGCTTCCTGTGGTCTTTGATTTTAATGCAGGGAAACTGAAATACATTTTACCTCATTTGTGCCAGCGTGCAAAACTCTAGATAACCTTTACTCCACACACAGAAACTCATATAAAGCTCTCCCTTGCCTTCCATTTGGAAGATCCTCCTGATTCCTGTTTACAAGCAAAAGCTCAAACAGGAAGTACCATTGACAACCTCAATGTGGAAGTGATCCAATGAAGTGGATGCTAAGCTACAGGACTGTTTTGCTAACACAGACTGGAATATGTTCCGGGATTCATCTGATAACATTGAGGAGTTTACCACATCAGTCAACAGCTTCATTAACTTAGGGATAGCCCCCTTTAATTAAATTTTCACCGATATGACATTCCCAAATCTTACTGCCTATAGCTCAGTCCCTGAAGTACGGATATGCCTATTCTTGGTACCATTTGAAAGGAAACACTTTGAAGTTTGTGGAAATGTGAATTGAATGTAGGAGAATATAAAACATTAGATGTGGTAGAACAAAATACACCATCTTTGAAATGCAAGAGAAAGGTCATAGTTCTAGGCATCACTCTGGTTGTAATTCTGATAGTGTCCACAAGGTAACAGCAGTGTATGTGCAAAGTTTAAGTGAACATAAGTGAACATCAAGACTTTTAGTGTACATTACATGTACATTTGCACAAATTGTGAAGGAGACATTCTTATTCATATTACATTGTTCTGCAAGAATATTGTTACATCTGTATACTTGGACTTGATTTAGCTTTCCAAGTATTAGTTCCATATTATAAGTTCAACATTTGCAAAATAGACCCTTTTCATATCTTCATAACTCTCAATATCCTTAGAATTTTTGTCCAAAATGCATGCTGTCGTACAAGGTTAGTAGCTACATTTTACGACATATACATGGTTTCCGGATACCCCTGTAAAGCCCAGCTCATTGACTATCCAGCTAGCTTTGCTTCACCTCGATCGGTGCTTATTTGACAAACATACAGTCGTTTAAGTGATGGGTGCCCGCTTCATTGACATTTCAAATTCTTAAAATAAAATTGTGATCCTATCTGACCTTACACATGTAATTTTTACTATGATTAAATGTCAGGAATTGCAATAAACTGAGTTTAAATGTATTTGGCTAAGGAGTATGTAAACTTCCGACTTCAACTGTATATATATGTACAGACATTTATTATTTCTCTAAAATCTGCGATCTTGACATAATATGCTGCATGATTTACAACTGTCCCATTAAAAATGGAACGGCGATCCTTAAGAAGTGCATCAATGACGTTGTCCCCACAGTGACCATATGTACATATCCCAAGCAGAAGCCATGGATCACAGGCAACATCCACACTGAGCTAATGGCTAGAGCTGCCACTTTCAAGGAGTCCGGACCACCTCTGCTGAGCCATCAATTCCACTACGACCACTGCCGAGCCATAAGTCAAAACATCAGTACAGAACTAAGATTGAATTCTATTCGTTAGCTCTGACAATCGTCGGATGTGGCAGGGCTTGCAAATGATTGCAGATTACAAAGAGAACCCCAGCCGCGAGCTGCCCAGTAACACGAGCCTACCAGATTAGCTAAATTCCTTCTATGCTCACTTCGAGGCAAGCAAGACTGAACCATGCATGAGAGCACCAGCTGTTGTGGATGTGATCTCGTTCTTTATAGCCGATGTAAATAAGACCTTTAAACACATTAACATTCATATGTTCAACCTCTCCCCGACCCAGTTTTTAATACGTTTCAAGCAGACCACCATAGTCCCTGTCCCCAAGAATGCCAAGGTAACCTGTCTAAATAACTATTGCCCCGTAACACTCACATCTGTAGGCATGAAATGGTTTGAAAGGCTGGTGATGGCTAACATCAACACCATCATCCCAGACACCCTGAACCCACTCCAATTTGCATAACGCCCCAACAAATTCACAGATGACACAATCTCTATTGCACTCAACACTGCCTTCTCCCATCTGGACCACAGGAACACCTATGTGGAAATACTGTTCATTGACTATAGCTCAGCGTTCAACACAATAGAGCCCTCAAAGCACATCACTTAGTTCAGGACTGAACACCTCCCTCTGCAACTGGATCCTGAACTTCCTGATGGGCTGCCCCCTGGTGGTAGGGGTAGGCAACATCACAAACGCCACACTGACCCTCAACACGGGGACCCCTCAGGGGTGCGTGCTTATTCCCCTCCTGTACTCCCCATTCACCCATGACTGTGTGGCCGCGCATGACTCCAACATCATCATTATGTTTGCTGACGACACGACGCGGGTTGGCCTGATCACCGAAGATGATGAGGCAGCCTATAGGGAGATGCCAGGACAACAACTTCTCCCTCAACGTCAGCAAGACCAAGGTGCTGATTGTGGAGTACAGGAAACGGAGGCTGTAGAAGACAGGGCTGTAGTGGAGCAGATCATGAGCTTCAAGTTCCTCGGTGTCCACATCATCCACACACCAACACAGTCGTGAAGAAGGCACCACAATGCTTCTTCACGAAGGCACCACAATGCCTCTGACAATATTCAGCATGGGCCCTCAGAAATTTTACAGCATCTTGACTAATTACATCACTGCTTGGTAAGGCAACGGCTTGGCATCCGACAGCAAGGCACTAAGGAGGGTATAAAAAGCGGTGTCAGAGAAAAGCCCTATAAATTGTCCGATTCCAGCCCCCCAAGTCATAGATTGTTCTCTCTGCTACCGCACGGAAAACGGTATCGATGCTGATGTACCAAGTCTGGAACCAATAGGACCCTAAACAAGCCATAAGACTGAGTAGCTATTTAGTTAACTATTTAACTTTCTGCATTCACCCTTTTTTCACTAACTCTTTTGACTCATCACATACAGTATGTTGCTTCTAGTATTTATTATTTTTCATGTGGCCTAGTCACTTTACCCCTACGTATATGTACATACTGTATCTACCTCAATTACCTCGTTTCCCTGCACATCAACTCGATACTGGTATCCCATGTATATGGCCAAGTTATGGTTACTCACTTTGCATTTATTCCTTGTGTTATTTTTTCTCTTATTTCTTTTTTTTCTGTCTGCATTGTTAGGAAGGCCCTGTAACTAAACCAGGACTATTTTGCTGTGACAATATAAGTCAAATGAAGATCCCTTGTCTGTAGCCATGCCATGTGGAGCCCCATTCCTCTTCTCAGAATTGGAGATAAAGGGAATGGATTAATTCTGGAGTTTTGTAAGAAAGCCACCAAATCTAAACCGATGGGACATTTTCAAACAGACAGATCTCCCTGAAGATGTTTTCATAATCAATTAGTAATTATGTCTTGGCTATAAATAGGGATGGAATCCATGAATAAACAGAGTGGATTATTACTCTGCGGTAACTATTGGATGCTAGACATCTAACATCATCTGAAATGCTGACAAAAGTTGGATAATCTTATTAGGTTGGTGAAATACATTTAAACGTATGTATGTAGAGATTGATAGACAAGAAACACTAAATAGAGCTACATCGCTGCTTATAAATTCATTTAATTTTCAAGTCTTGCACTTTGTCAGTTTGCGGTATTATTGCTCATAGAGATTAACCTACATAGGAGCCAGCCTGCGATTTTCATAAACAGATTTCTCAGGCTAGCCCAAAGGCATATATCCACAGTAAAAATCCATTGAAATTATAGCTTTTGAAAGCTGACCTTTCCATTACACCCTATCCGCAGCCCATTATTCAAGGAATATTTTAACCATGTTTGAATTAAAAGAAAGCCTTGAAGTTGATACTGTGGCCCTCAACAGCTGGAAGTGTTAACTCTAGTGATGGCTGGACAGGTGTGTGGACATGAACACCCATGAAACACTGCTTTCATGTAATGTATCATTCCTGTAAGTTCTATGAAATGGGTTTTAGCAGGTGTGGCTGATGTTGAAGAGTCTGTCTGTTCAACTTGTGGTACTTAAATTATGAGAGGTGCTTAAATCATGGGTGGGCAGAGTGAAGAGTGTTTAGTGTATTTAGGTGTCAGGATACAGGACACAGATACAGTCAAAATTGACAGTTATTTTCATATACATTGGCTAGCGTTTGATACATTCAAATACTGTACTACTAAAATCAATCAAAGGCTTACAGTGCAGCACGCAAATGCTCAGTACATTTTGTCACATACTGTAGTCAAAATGGCACCTTCTCTGGCTCAGGCACAAGTATCCCACTGTCAAGGAGAAACATTTGTCTCACCGCTCCTCCTTACTAAGTCTGATTTAGTAGGCAACTGTGAGCTCTGTTAAGAGGCCATTTGTTATTCTGATACACAATCAAAGCAGAAGTTCTGATGGATGTTTTGGTCCGCATGGTGCACACTTCAAATATAAAATGTGATCCATGGGTGTTGACCTGAGAACCTGGATCAAAGGTCAACCATACCATGAAAAATAGTTGGGACCTTGTGAGAAAAAAACTAAACAACAAGCGGCTTCTCAGTTTATCTGTCTGACAAATCAAAGCCACTACGGAAGAAGGGTGCGGGACTGAGGAGTGTTTTCCCAGGAGTGAGATCCATAAATTAGTGTACTTTAATATTCTTATCCCAAAAGACAGGTAAGGATTTACACTCCTCTTGAAGTGGAGACAGCAAATTCAAACAGAGTTGGATAATTTACTGTGCCTGCTATCCATACTGAACACCAACGAACATCCAAATGCTTCAGTGAAGGGAGTCCACAGAGGAATGAAAGGCCTTGAATATCAACAATGATGTGTAAAATCTTATTTGAAATGGAAAATAAAACAGCACAGGCCTTGGCTCGGATGTTCTGATGATCAAATCTGGAGTAAGAGACAAAGGAAAAGAACATCTTTTAAAGCATGTTTTATTGAAAGCTATAAAAAGGTAGTCTAGATGAATTGTGCCTCTGGGGAATCAGCAGAGATATTTGTGGATATAAACCATGGACCTCCCCTTGAAGTAAACAAATAAGTGTGATTCTCCCTTTATTGGAATCAAGGGAAACTTAGAAGCAACAGAACAAAATGACTTTAGGCTTTGCTCAATGGGAATGTTTTGCTTAGTTTTGGTCCCGCGGAGAGCAAGTTTCTTTTAATTGACATACTGTGGTTTTCCTTACTGTCTACGGGCATTTGTTGGATCCTTCTTAGATATATGCACTTCCAACTCCCCCTCTAAGTGTGTGCCGTATTTCTCGTCCATCCTTCAGGAGAGTGACCTCAAATTCCAATGGAACTGATTCAGTGGGGAGGGAGTGTGGAAGCAGCCCCAGCCAAGTGCCAGCTCCAGCCTTCACTCCACACAGCCAAGGGAATAACATACAGGAGACTGGGGGTATGATGGAAGCCAGACGTGACGTCCCACCTTATCACTCCTGGGTGTTTCCATTCAAACATCACTCCAACATGTAAAAGATAGAAGAAGAAAAAATCACTTTTTTTCTATTTCCTTCCTTTGGCTGGATTCCTATAGTTTGTCCTTTGTCCTGACGAGGAAGTTAGTCAGTTCTGCACAAGGCAGTGAAATGTGACATGCAGAACAGCCTGCTGGTAACATAGTGAACCAGTTTGCTCACAACTAAGAAATGGCCAAACTCTATAGAACAAAAAGAGCCAGATTCCAGAGTTTAAAAATTTTATGACTTGCCTACTCACTCTCTTTCTCTGCAAATCAATATTCAGTTTTTCCAGTGGTTGAATGGAATGCCTATTGATGTACACTGCTGCCATCTAGTGATGTGAAAATGCAACATTGACAAAGTTACATGTACAGTAATGTGGAGCTGTGAAAGTATGCTGTTCTTGTGTCCTTTCAATGTATAGGGGCTTAATTTAACCATTAGGGATTGGAGTTGGATCCTCAACGTAATGTCTATGTACTGTAGGCATTGTCATAACATCAGTGAGGTTGGTCAATTTGTAGGATTTGTACAGTTGACAGTCTACGTCTTGATCTATTTTCCTACAAAACTTTTCCTAGATGGTGGGATACCATATCAATGAAAAGGATTGAGTTCGTATCCCCGCATCTGGTGTAGAAAGCTTGGTGTTTTCATGCCCTTGACCATAATGCAGTAGTATATTGTTGAGAGAATTATTTTGTTACGTTACAATGTATTATTTTTTTCCAAACCATAATGAGATGAAATTATTGGAAGCTTTCTACTGTCTGACATCATTAGCTTGCAGAACACGGAGCTAGAATTTTGTGATCCTCATCACGTACATACCGTAATCATTCTGTCCATTTAGTTTTAATTTTTGGTCTTCTTTGAGTCTTCCCTTGAGTTGCATTCGCCATTTCTCACTGGCACAATAAGTTATCATCATCTGAAAAAGCTATAAGAGCACAAAAAGAAATGTGTGAACAAATTAGTTACAAACAGATCTTAAAACCTCAAACTAAGACCGAATGTGTTTGTTTGAGTGTGTGGCAACGTGCTGGAGAGGACAGCAGTTTTCAGCAGAGTTTAGTTAGGAGTTCTTGAAAGAATGTATCAATGTCAATTCAATGGATCCAAGATTTTCCCCTTTTCGCTACATCTATCAGGGCCAAGAAAATACCTCACTCTTAGGCCTAGCTTGAAAACTCAGTGCTGTGCAATTCTCATATCTGCAATTTGTGATTTACCTTATCCTAAATCATTCAATTTGATATTACCTCACACCCATCTACTATCCATAAATGCACACCTAAAGTACAGGAACAGACGGGCAGTGCCATTAGACCATTCCGTCTCCTCCCATCCATATATTTATACCCCATAGTATAAGCAGCCCAGTGAAATATTTTAAAGGACTTTTAAATCACTTAAGCAGAGCATAAATCTTTACATTGCCCTCTTAGCCTGTGGCACGTTGGAAGGGATTTGGATATTGTGCGGTTCCTGAAAGAGAAGCGGCCCTGTCTTTTTCCGAAGTTGAGCTGAACTTCTGCTGAATGTGGGAAAGAAGAACGAAAACAGCCTTGTAGCCTGCAGTAGGAAGCAAAATCCAATCAAATCAAATTAAATGTATTTATATAGCCCTTCGTACATCAGCTGATATCTCAAAGTGCTGTACAGAAACCCAGCCTAAAACCCCAAACAGCAAGCAATGCAGGTGTTGAAGCACGTTGGCAGGAAAACCTAGGAAGAAACCTAGAGAGGAACCAGGCTATGAGGGGTGGACAGTCCTCTTCTGGCTGTGCCGGGTGGAGATTATAACAGAACATGGCCAAGATGTTCAAATGTTCTTAAATGACCAGCATGGTCAAATAATAGGTCTGGGACAGGTAGCACGTCTGGAGGCTGAGACAGGTGGGGTCAGGAGACACTGTGGCCCCATCCGATGATACCCCCGGACAGGGCCAAAAAGGAAGGATATAACCCCACCCACTTTGCCAAAGCACAGCCCCCACTAGAGGGATATCTTCAACCACCAACTTACCATACTGAGACAAGGCAGAGTATAGCCCACAAAGATCTCCGCCACGGCACAACCCAAGGGAGGGCGCCAACCCAGACAGGAAGATCACTGTGGAAAGATCCGCGTTTAAGGTGAGTGGTCCATGCCTGTTTAGAAAAGGGCCACCGTTTTTATGGGGGACCTAGACCCCTAATGAGGACCGCCCTGACTACGCACCAGGCTCCAGGACTCCCAGAATAGGAGCATGTGGTCTGGGGCTGGGGCTACCCCGTCAAGGACATGAGAGCAGAATGTTGGACAGGGTTAGGAGTTTCTGGCAGAGCAGGCCCTAACTCAACATGGATATTATTTGGGCATTGGGACTGTGAGATTGTGAGACTGACGACAAGCCCTCAGAGTTATAGCGCAGGAGAGTTAATTTAACTGAGTCAGCTCAACTTAAAACCTATTACTATGTTGTATGGGTTAGCGTGGTCAGCAAAAGCTCTCCGTACTATTCTTAAAATCATACCAACTCTCATTATAAAGAACCAAGTGCAATCTATAATGCCTTCTTGAAAATATGGAGTGTAGATGAATCATCACCATAACACTTTTGTAAGAACCTGTTACATGATCGTGGGCTCTGTCACCCATAGTACAGTGTGATGTAGTACTGCATGTCTTCTTCAGATAGCAGACTGAGGAACATGGGTAGCAGTCACACAGCGGTCACAACTGGGCTTGCCTTGTTCAGGCTCCCTGACCCACCCGTTTATCCATCCACGACTCGACTGTACGTGTTCATGTCCAAGACACAGAAGCAGGCCACAAAGCCTCTAGTATTCCTTCTTTGGTATTGGACTCCTGCCAAGCTCAACCATCTATACAACACACAAACTGGAATGTCACGAGCGTCTGAACGCAGACGAGGATAAGCAATTAAGGGCTCGACAGGTCCCAGTGGACCGTAAGCCCTGGGTACCTAGAGTATTGAGGGAATATCCTGCCTAGGGTCAAAGGGCAAGGTTACACGGGGGTGAAATTCTAAATCAAAGTGAGGAGCAGCAACTTGGGGAATAACAGGGTACTCTTGGGGCTATAATATCAAACAAATGATAGGATAAATAGGAGGACCATTGTCAGCATATATTATTGTTAAGCCAGGAAATTAGCTCCTTACCGGTTGGTCTAACCATGATACTTGGGCCAGAACGATCACGGCTGACAAGCTACAGCTGCCACGACTACTCCAATGTGATTGCACCTGACTGGTGGTGCTATAGCCTATAGATTAGTGTGGAGGCCTGCTATAGCCTATAGATTAGTGTGGAGGCCTGCTATAGCCTATAGATTAGTGTGGAGGCCTGCTATAGCCTATAGATTAGTGTGGAGGCCTGCTATAGTCTATAGATTAGTGTGGAGGCCTGCTATAGTCTATAGATTAGCGTGGAGACCTGCTATAGCCAACAGATTCGTGTGGAGGCCTGCTCTAGCCTATAGATTAGTGTGGAGGCCTGCTATAGCCTATAGATTAGTGTGGAGGCCTGCTATAGCCTATAGATTAGTGTGGAGGCCTGCTATAGTCTATAGATTAGTGTGGAGGCCTGCTATAGTCTATAGATTAGCGTGGAGACCTGCTATAGCCTATAGATTCGTGTGGAGGCCTGCTCTAGCCTATAGATTAGTGTGGAGGCCTGCTATAGCCTATAGATTAGTGTGGAGGCCTGCTATAACCTATATATTAGTTTGGAGGCCTGCTATAGTCTATAGATTAGTGTGGAGATCTGACCTGCTATCGTCTATCGATTAGTGTGGATGCCTGCTATATTCTCTAGATTAGTGTGTAGGCCTGCTGTAGTCTATTGATTTGTGTGAAGAACTGCTAAAGCCTATAGATTAGTGTGGAGGCCTGCTATAGTCTATAGATTAGTGTGGAGGCCTGCTATATTCTCTAGATTAGGGTGTGGGCCTGCTATGGCCTATAGATTAGTGTGCCTACACTATGGGCTGGCTTGTGACTTTGTTCAAATTATCATTAGAGTCCCATCATGCAGCCTTAGAACGTATTAAATATCAAAACATATAGCCCAACATTTTATCACAACTACAGTTGCATAAATAACTCAATTAAGCATATAGGAGGACCAGTTTTGTTGTTAACCCGCTCAACACAGAATACCCACATGTGCTTCCTTTGAAATCACTTCGAGAAAATGTACTAATGGAGTCCACATCCATATGGCATAGCCATATCAGGGCCTAACATAAGGACAACTCAGAGCATGCTATTCTGTTATTCAGAAATAGACTACATTTTATTCATAGCACGTTTTCTTTCGACCTGTCTAAAATAAAACATGGTTTATTGATGATGGGGTAGGCTATATTAAACAGATTTATTTGACTTTTTTAAATGATGTAGATGTTCCAAAGGTCTGCATCAGTGGTTTGTAGGCTATACTTGGAAGCCAGGAGATGCTAAATGTGTTTATGCTAATTAACGGTCAGTTACCGTGACACCGGCAGTTATTTGCTTGACAATCACCGGCTCACACGCCACAGCAACCAACCCCTGACCAACAATTACAACTCAGAATAATATCTGCCATAGCATACTTGTGATAATCAAGATGGCTGTCATTCGAAGCACTATCTTCTCCTCTCTCATGTCCATACCAACAAAAAGAGTTGGGCAGGACAATGATAATGATGCATCATGCATAACCACTTACTATTGTAGAGGAATCAGTCCTACGTTCTGCACTCTTGACTGTCCAAGAATGTTCAATAACTGCGTACAAAAACATGGATCACTTTCAAAAGCAGTCAGACATACAGCAACGCACAGATGGATGTGCTTTACTGTCTCAAATTCATTTAGAACAAGTCAAACCTTTCATTAAATCAGACGATGAAGTGTTACAGATCCCACATATGTTTCCCAAATAACTTCAAATCACTTTACCTAGTTGTTATCACGTTATATGTCTATAATATAGTTCTGTGAAGCAAAAGTAAACATGCTTTTAGTTAAATTGATTAAGAATATGCATAGAAGTAGTATATTTCTTAACCCTGCAGACCTGGGCTGTTGCTCTTACTCTCATTGGCCATTTTGTGTATGTTCAAGGTCAACTTGGAAGTGTCTCATATCACCTTCAATTCTGGTGAATGTATTTGGTTGGTCCTTGGTGTGATATTTCTTAAACTGAATAACATGTTTTATCACTTAATACATGGATGGGTGGCGAAAATGTTTTCCAACCAACCATTGTACCCATTGAGACCTGGGTGGCCCGTATCAGACATACTTTCAAGTCTCACGTCCATTTTACAACCATTTAGCCTTTGCCTGTCTGCCAAGCTGTTGTTTTTAAAGGTACAACAACAACAGAACTCAATAGCAGGAAGCAGTGGCCTGGTTGCCTGCATTGCACTTGGCAGCTTGACAATTATTTTTTTTAACCTTTATTTTACTAGGCAAGTCAGTTAATAAGAACAAATTCTTATTTTCAATGACAGCCTAGGAACAGTGGGTTAACTGCCTGTTCAGGGGCAGAACGACAGATTTGTACCTTGTCAGCTCAGGGATTCGAACTTGCAACCTTTCAGGTACTAGTCCAACGCCCGCGAGGCAACGAATTTTAGCACTAACGGTCGTAGGTCATGTTTTAATATATAATTCTGCTGAGTCATGTGTGTTGACCATCAAAACAATGGAGGGATGATGATTTGGTAGTTTTTGTTATATTTTCTTCAGTAACTTGAACAACACTTTCATGGAGGAACCATCCTTAGTAGCCCCGTTAGTTGTTATTGGTTACTCTATTTATTTAAGGTCAAAATAGTGTGCAGTGAGGAGCCAATGGGAGTTTAATTTTTAAAAGTTATGTGTGACGCTGCTTTTGCAGCCACTTTCCCATAGGAGGTACAGTTTTACAAACCAAGTTAAACAATATTTCATCTGGGCGCACGCATGCCACAGGGATATGTACTGTCATGACGTTGCCCTCTTTGGGTACAGCAAGCCCCATCCCCCTCTCCCTGTCTCCTACACACAGGCTGCTCTGGTCAGAGAGAAGTCGTAAATTCCTGGAGGAGATGATCTCCTCATGGCCACAGTATAGAGACAGAGTGAATTTTCATAGAGAACAAAGGAATTTCTTCCACCTCACAGAACTTGAGGTCCGAACAACATTTATGTTCTGGAGAAGGTATAAAAGATCGGTGAAGAATCCAGCTACGAACTGGTCCGTTTGGTACCATTTTGTGACACTCATGGGAGACAATACGGCCACATTACCATAACGCTGTTTATATAATAGCCTCAGATATGAGGTTTACATCTAATTGTTGTATAAGATGAATGAGTGAAGATGATACTGTTTGTAAAATTGTGTATTGTGACTTTTCAACAGAGATCCCGACGACACACTGAGCGTAAATATATATTGATTGCAATTGTTCCTGAATGAGTGAGCGTTCATGTGCAAAGGATTAGCATTTCAATTGTTATAATTATCAACTGTGTGTTGTCTTATCTCAGTTGACCCCCACTTCCCTTTTGTACACCAAGCCGCGATGCTGGTTTATCCCACTAGGGAAACTCCGTTATCATTTCCTTGTCACTATCTACTGGTTGTTTATGCATTTCTGTGAATTACTTAGTTAGTAAATAAATGATTTAAGACAATTGATGTATGGATGACTCATAGTGAAGACTGGGTTCGTGCAGATAACCAACAATTTACGCCGTTTGGAATGAGACTAACGTGAGGTAAAATAAATAAGTCATTCATCAGAAGACTAATTGATAAGAAATAAAATATCAGAAAAGTTATATTAGTAAAACTATAACTTCGTAATCTGAATATTTTGCTTGGTGCCCCGACTTCCTAGTTAATTTGCCTGATTAGTTCATTACGAAATGCTAATCACAGAGAATTTTTGATAAAAACTTAAAGTCTTCAGTTAATGATAGTAAAGACACGACAGTACATTACATGATTGACGTAGTTTATCGTTTGTGTTGTTTGTTGAGCGGCAAGCTAATTTGGCAAAAAATCCACAGTTACCTCAGAAATGTATTTAAACCTGTCAGGTTTTCATGCCAATTCATCTCAGCAATAAAGGTGTTCATAAAATACTGACATCTCAGAATCACATGATAGATGTCACGACTTCCACCGAAGTGGGCTCCTCTCCTTGTTCGGGCAGCGTTCGGCGATCGACGTCACCGGCTTTCTAGCCATCGCCGTTCCATTTTTCATTTTTCCATTTGTTTTGTCTTGTTTCCATACACACCTGGTTTTCATTTCCTCAATCAATCTACTTGTATTTAACCCTCTGGTTCCCATCATGTTTTGTGTGTAATTGTTTCATGTTATGTGGTGTTAGTTTACGCGCTTTACTTTTATGTTCTGTTTTTTTGAGCACGTTTGATTTATATAATGCTCTCGTTTTTGGAACAATAATACAAGTGCACCTGTTCATTATACTCTGCTCTCCTGCACCTGACTTCGCCTCCAATACACCATTGACAATAGAATGCTTCTTTTACACTGTGACTTGTGAAACAACAGTGTTAGACTAATATCTTTGGTTACGGCTCATATTTATGGGTTCATTGGGTGAAAAGGGTTCAAATGGAATTTAGGATGTGTGGGGGAGCTGTCTTTAGAAACACTGTTTTAGAGCAATGTGCATAAAAAGCAGAATGAACACAAAGATTACTGATTGAAACTGTCTCAAATCAGTGCAAACTATATCAGTTGAATTCCAGCTCTTCCAGTTTTCTGTTAGGTAGTTGGCCTGGCAGTGCACACAGTCTTGGCATTGTCTTTCAGTTAGAATAGGTAGGAAACAGCAAATGTGAAATTGATAAGAGAGTAACATTATTTCTATTATTAGTTTAATGTTAGCCTTCTCGTTAATTGACTTTTCATCGCTTCCACAGAGGAGATGATTTCCCATCATGCACTCAGTGTGTATACTTGCATCAGGCTATCAGCACCTCTGCAGGCAGCGCTGTTCCAGGAAGAAACTCCATTTATGTTATGACTACAAAGACTGATTGAAATTGTGTGTTCATTCCAATTTCACTTTGTGTATATGCTTGAGCTACTACAATGTACCCATGTTTAGCCTAAGGGAAGAGACGTCTTTATTTTTATTAGACCGAGCCACCAAAGTTTTGAATATCTTCATGGCCATTTTATGCAAACGTGTGTCAAAGCTGAATGGAAGTCAGTAGGGTGCCCTGGAATGAGACATTCTTTATTGGGGCGTTGGCATGTTGAGCGAGTTAGATATATGAGGGGAAAAGCCATCAAAACCCTGTATTTTATCACTTTTCTAATGAATTCATTGGGATATTTCTAGCTTGGCGTTCACCTCACATTTATTCTACTGTTTGACTCCTGCAGTAAGATAAATGTGGAATAAGTCCCTGCTGGTGGACTTTGAAACAACCCTTCGAAGAATGTGACAGTCACAGAATGGTCTGGTCGGTTAAGGAAATGCATGATTTTATTATTGGATTTAATTTCAGGTCATTACAGTACCACTGCCCCATTTAAATGGTTATCTTGGTGTCTGATTTCATTTTAATTCTATCACTTCCATTTGATATGGAACATATTGGGGTGGTATTTTACCCATTTCCCCATTATATGGAGTGAAATAGCATGACTTAAAAGTCTGTGGCTCCAAGTGTTCTTTATCAAATTCAGTCTACTGTTTTCTAATGAAGGAAGATTGTGTTTTCCTTGGGAAGATGAATCTGGTTAAGTGTCACAAGATAGAAGGAGCCATAAACACAACAGACATTTATGAGACATGTATAAATATGACATCATGAATCGTGATATTATCTGACTAAAGAAATATTTAAGTTTATCATATCTAGTGTGCACACTGTCAGAATGTCTCAAGTGACTTAAACCTTGAGGCTTTCTGAAAATGAGCAGTGAAGTGACATGGCAAATTACTATTTTATAGGAGTCTCCAATACTACGTAACTTCCTCTTTGGTGCACTTTCCAAGTCGATGTTAATCAAAATGAAACCCATCCCTCTCAGTCTGTCACACTTCATAAATCAGTCAGCTTTTTGTGCTATAGGTTTGCATATAAAATAATATCTTAAAAAGGGAATGTCAATTGGTGTGGTTGACTGTAATTTGAATTACCTCAAATACAGGTGAGGAGAAAGTCCAAGGATTCCACCTTCAACTCCATTCCATCTTCATAACATTATACTGAGGTCATTCAAATAACCATCCCATCATGCAATGCATGTAAAATACATTATGCGTTACTGAAATTTCCCAGACTTTAAGTAAAATGTGATACAACTACATCTGCTTATTAAAGGAAACTGAATATCCATGATGTTCATCAATCAGACAATCAGTCAGAAACCCAGAGCAGTATATAATATTTCCATACCATACAGCCAAGGAGTATTCTTTACAACCAGAGACAAAGGAAAGACTGGTATCCAAGTAGAGGTTGACTTTGACTTGCAATCGGCACAGGTTTTCAATTCAAACAATAGTAATCAGTAAAGAAGAATTTAGTGTAGTTTAAGATTTTTAATGAAGACTTATTAAAGGCTTACAAAGTTGACATTTTGTTTACATTACCACATATTTTGGCACAGTGGAAACATCAACCCACTGTCAATCCATTGGCTTCAGACATAGCCCAAGAAATGATAATTCAGGTGTTTTATATATTCTGGCTTCTAGTCACATGGCACAAGAGCCATAGAACAGTGGGAACTCCTTGTCACACAAGTATGCCAAATATAAGTTTGATCCATAATATGAATAACTTTTTTTTATAGCCACATGACCATTAGAAGTGACAATGACAGATGACTGTTAATTTGCAGCGCTGTTTTCAGAACAAAGCCTTCATTTGATAGAATGACCTGAGGTTGCCAGTTGTAAAAATCCAAAATAAGCACGATATTTATTTTCCTTGGTTTCTTGGACTGTGATTCCAGTGTTTATGTTTCTAAAACATCCACACTTGCTTACCTTCATGCATACCAAATATGAATTATGGTTGAGTTTGGGTCTGTATTTGGTTTTAAACTGACACTGGTTTCATCCTAAATGATTGTCAGTTCAACAAATGGCAGTAGACATACCCTTAGCAGTTTATTGGTGCATACAGTATTTAGCCAAATGAGTCAAAATGTCAGCATATTAATGGGTATGATAAACGTTTGGCTCTTATTTTCATTTCCCTTAATTTAACTTCCAAGGGAGAGACAAGGACAGCCAATACAGCACTCTTTCCTACTGACCTATTCTAATAGGAAAACAGCATTTTAAGGAAGTAAATTACACAGTTTTAACAGGACAAAGGGTATTGTGTAATATATGGGCAAGAATATTTCTAGTGCTTTGACTGGGGGCAAAGCAATAGGTAATTTAAAATGTTATTAGGCCACATTTATTCCCAACGGTTTATGGACGCCATTTGACCTTCACTTAAAAGTATTTGTGGAAAATCAGGACAACATTGTAAAAAGAGAGGTTAGTTATGATAAGGAGTTTAAAACGTGAATGTGTCCCAAGTCTGCACAAATACTGTACAAGCGTGTAAACACTTTGTTTGATAAAATCCAATGAAATGGCTTTTAGATCCGTTTCATGTTTTTGGTCCAAATCATCATGTTGTTGAATCTTATTTTTCATAATCATTGTGCCAGAGGATCAGTTGGATGTTTATTTTTAACTGTGGTAGCCCACACATTATGATTTTCTTCCACACTGTAAGATTCTCATTTCCTAGCCAGAGGGGGGAAAATCTAATTAACGGGTTTAGATGTTTTAAGGGCACTTCACTGTATCATTTTGGTACAGTGTCCTTCATAAAATATAATTCCAACCTTCAAAAATGTACTTTTGTATGGAAACATTGCAGTAATCATCCACTGGAGATTCATTCAAGGTCTTTCCGATACCTGCTGTCATACCCTCTGTGTTATGCAGAGGCAAAATGAACATAGCTAATTATATTAACCATTACACAACTACTTTACTCATGCAGCTTGATGCTGGGAACTGGTAACTGATGGGGAGAATCACATAGCAAACCCACATGAAGCAACATGAAGAACGCCATTACAGAGTGAAGCTGTCCTCGGTTTATAAAATAGTGTTTTTCTGGTTGATCCCTTATTTAATGTATAAAGACAGGTTCCGAAGTAGGATACGTGTGGTGCACACAGTGTTTATTGCTGGATTAGTATAGCATCTGACTCTCACGTTTCACAACTGCAGAGGCTAAAAGACCTGTTTAACCATTCATATTTCATCTTCCTTCAGCCTAAGGCTGTAATTCATGTGATGTGGCGAAACTGAACCAGGACATGCCAATGCAAAATAAGGTACAATATGGTCAGTACAGAAAGCTAAACACTGTATTTACCACCACTTTTCCAGACGTGTCAACAGGAATCATGTGAATTTAGGCCAGCCATTGGTATTTGTACTTGGCTTGGACTTAATAGTGCCCCTGTGCATCAATCAAGTAGTTCCCTTTGTTAGGTGGAGATTGTCTTAAAGCTGTCTCTCCTGAGGGAGCAGGCACTTTTCAAGTCCTTGAGTTCGGCTAATGGTTTGTCTTCTACTTATATCAACACGGTTGACTTGGGCCGTTACCTTAATTGGAGGCTCGTCTGGGATTTCTGATCTCTGATATCTTTTAAGATTTCATCTAATCATCTACAATCTACCATAAAGATACAATTATCTTTAGCTAATCTTTTTTTGCACCCACGATACCACATTTCTAATGGCACCAACAATTCTTTGCATCACAATGATTGTCGGCAGTATTATAGTCACGCAAGTTGAAGCTCAATAAATTCAACAAATCAACAAATCAACTTCGCAAATCATCTCGTCATGATCCGTTTGGCCGTTACCCAGAACCACTATACCGTATTTTTGACAAGGTTGTTATCAATAGGGTCTTCTAGATGTCGAATTAATGTGCCCCGTGCAGCCCAAAGGGCAGCTCCTTGTAATGTAACAATCCGTCCGAGGTGGCGAAAGCAGTTTTTCCCGTGCCTCGGAAGCTAATTGAACCTGCAAATAAACCTTCGTTAGGTCGAGTGTGCTGATAAATTCAGCCATTCGAATAATTCATCAATTCAGGGGGATGGGGTAGGTGTCGAGCTTTGAGATTTCATTTACCTTTTTAAAATCATTACAGAACCAAATGGTGCTGTCTGGTTTCGGCACCAACACTATGGGGCTGCACCACTCACTATTCGCCTTATCTGTTATATCAGCTTCCAACATCGTTTTACCTCAGTCCTGACCTCTCTCCTTGCTACCGGTTTGTGGTAGGGTCTCAACTTCACCTTTTTCCTGGGTTCGGTTATGATGCTGTGCTGTACCAGATTGGTGTGTCCTGGTTCACTGGAGAACACATCCTGGTTTCGGCCAACCAACTCCCTCAGCTCCTGCTTCTGGGTTTGGCTCAGCTGCTCCCCCATTGGCACCTCCACCAGCTTGGTCTCTGTGGTAACCTTCTTCTGTGAAATAAGAGTAGAGTACATCACGTGCATTCCATTTCTTTAGAAAATTCACATGATAAATCTGGGTCAGATGCCTATGTCCCGGCTGTCTGACCCCATAGTTAACTTCACCCACCTTCTCAATGACTTCGTATGGCCCATTCCGTCGGGCCAAAAACGTACATTCTGAGGTGGGGACCAACATCACACTTTGTGTCCAGGCTGAAAGTCCCTTCGTTGTGCCCCTCTGCAGTACACCCACGATTAGGCCTCCTGGGCCTCCAGCATGTGTTACCGTACCAGGGGCCACAGGGTTGCCATCAGATCTCATGTCTCCCATGTGCTCCACCAAGGTTTGGTGGTGCGACGGGTGTTGTTCCCAGGCTTCTTTAGCCACGTCCAGTAATTCTGTCCATCAGCCTCCATCACCTTTTTTATCATCTGTATCAGGGTTCGATTTAATATTTCCACCAACCCAATGGTCTGAGGGGGATACACTGAGGTGCGCAACTGGATTATTTTCATTAGCTTGCATAGATCCTTCATGATTTGTGACATGAACAGGGTGCCCTGGTCGGTCAATATTTCATCGGGGATGCCTACTGGGGAGAACAGCATGACCAACTCACATGCGATTCCCTTGGTGGCCATGGTACGCAATGGCTTCCGGGTACCTGGTGGCATAATCCAGAATCACTAGAATGTTTTGGTGCACTCGGTTGTTCTTGGGTAGTGGTCTCACCAGGTCCATTGCGATCCTGCTGAAAGGGACTGAAATAATCGGTAGGGGAATCAAGGGACTGAGAAAAATTGGTTTTGGCCCCACCTGCTGGCACTCCGGGCAACTGAGGCAGTATTTTTCCACTGCTTTCTTCACCCCTGGTCAGTAAAATCATGCCTTGATCCTGTCTAAGGTCTTCTCGCAAGAAAGTGGGAGTGCAGGACAGATAGTACAAAAGGGACGGGGCACCAACAAAAACTCCAGACATTCATCATTCTTCTTCACGACCTGATACAGCAACTTCTTCTTTATAGAAAAACAGCCTTTACGTCCACCGTGGTCACCTGCTGGAGAGTGCTGGCCAAGTTGGGATCCTCCAGTGTCGAACTAGCCCACTAGAGAGGGCTCTGGAGCCACCTCGTGGTCCATTGGGAACATCTCTTCCAGACTCGCCACCTCTCCCTCCAGCCTGGCTTCAACAGAGTCCCCATCCGAGAGGGGTTTGGTTGATGCCTGGGAGTCCACTTCCTGGAATCCACACATCCGGGCATCCCTCCTTCTGGCGTTCCTCCGACCTCTCCGGCTTCCTCCTCCATTCTGGTCCCCTCAGTTCCCCACGTTTCTGGACATACTGGTCCTCAGTTGGCGGAACATCGTGAAATCCCTCCCGATAAGGACTGGCAAAGGCAGGTTTGGGACGACTCCCACTGGTCGTGTTTGTTGTCCCTTTGTGATCTGTAGGTAGAGGAGTGTGGCAGGATAGTCCTTGGTCTCACCGTGTATGCACGTGATGGCCATGGTGTCCGCCAAGTTCGGGGACTGGGCGACGTCAGGTCGGATCAGGGTCACCATACTCCCAGAGTCCATAAGTGACGTGGTTTTCTTTCCGTTGGCTCTTACCGGGGTGACAGAGGAAGGACCACTCTCCCTAGCCCAGCATGCCATCAGCAAGCCGGAGGGCCACCCATTGGCTACTTCATTGGCTGAGGCCGAAGGCATCGGGACATCGCAGTTTGGACAGTTCCAGGCGATGTATCCCGTCCCGCCACACTCGTACTGTTGAGGTTCAGGAAGGGGCTTTGTCTCGGGGAGCTGACTCTGGGTGTCCCCTCGTCCTTGGCCAGTGTCCCGGCGTGGTCCTCCTCCCTTAGTCGCAACTTCGGGCGAGTGGAGGGTTCCACCTTCCATGGTTGTCCACTGCGCAGGACCTCCAAAGCCACCTGTTGTCCTTCCACCAGCTGATCTGCGCTCTGCAGGTTAGCTTGGCTGGCTAACTGTTTTAGCTTAGAACGGGAGAGAGCGTATGAAGTTATCTATGACCGCTGTATCGATGGGTGTGAGCATCATGGATTCAGCAGTTAGCCAACTCTTAGCCAGCCTAATTAGATCATGCATTTGTGATTGGGAGGACCCTGTTGGATCATACTCCCAATCATCTTTGATTTTTACCTTGTCAGCTTGGGGATTCAATCTTGCAACATTTCGGTTACAAGTCCAATGCTCTAACCACTAGGCTACCTGTCCCCCCACAAATGTTCGCCTCCACTAGCTGTTTCACCAATTCTTCCATTGTGCTCTGTGTAGCAGGCTCAAGGGTGTGGGGTTTCCATGTCACAAAGCTCAATAACAAAACACACACCAGTAACTAGAATGCAAGTTTATTTGGGATTTTTGTACACTGGTGAAAAGGGGGGAATTCACCAACTATTTCACAGTCCACAACCAGTCTTGCTGTCCGTTCCATTCTCTAGGGGTAATCCTAAAACTCAGGTCCTCAGCCAATCCGTTTCGGTACACAAGGGGGGCAATCGCACAGATATTTCTCTCTTTTCACCCACTCTTCATCACACATGCTTCTCTCTCCATTCTCTGCCCCTTTGTGCAGGCTGCTTCCTCTTTTATCCCCAAGCACTCCCTGGCTTAATGATCTACAGCCTCTCCTCGTTTGGGAAGGAAGACCATATAAGGCTCGAGGGTGGAGCCAGCGGGCTACAAGATATCTCCCCTCAATAACCACTCCCCTCACCTCTCCGTGCCGTCTTCCATAATATGTACTCTTAAAAGTGTTTTGTACTTGTCTAATGACTTTGTATTTTACAGATGTTTCTTAGCAGTTTCTCATTTGTCACAGTGTTTGTGTCAGGAGTTACCAAATCTGACAAGCCATAGATTATGCAGACTGTGTAACTTAAAGTTATGTGTGTATTTATGTTAATAGCAGGACACTGTAAAGTCCATTATCCCTCTGAAGAGTATGAATTAGACTGATTGAGAGGTGTTGAATCCTAAGCAACCCACCTACACATTGTTGTAAGTACAGTAGACCAACATAGCTACTGTAGAAGCTGTTTGCTGGAAAAAAAAGTGTAGAGCATGGGTGTAATAGGCATTGTGGTGCTCATTTGAATGTCATTTCTTTTTTGACTTCAGACCAACCTCTCACTTATCAAGTCCCCATCTGCATTGAGACTTCTCCACTCTTTTCCCAGGCTTGTCTGTATGAGGTAGTAACTACAGTACATGTGTGGCTTCTTTGTGTAGTGGGTAAATTAATATGGTTGTCTTAACAATTAAAACCAACAGTGCATCAATGATCTGTAAACTGGAGCATGTTCAATGCTACTAGTATTCATGAAACACAGTGCAAGGCTTTGGCAGAGGTCTATTATAATTCATCATTTTCGGGCAAAATCAACTTTACCAATAGATAGGCTTCCATACAAATGACAGATGTTCCTTCAAATCTTTGAAAATCTGCATAAAAACAATATGTCCATTTTCCAACCAAAGAGGTGTTTCCATCAAATTGACTTGTTGTGGATGAAAGGCTGTGCGTGATGACATAGTGCACAGCAAATAACTTTTGGTTAAATTCCCCAGTTACCGAATAAAAAAGTTAAATGCGTTTCCATCGCATTTACTGATAGTTTTGTCACTTAATTAAATGGTACATTGCGGGTATATCCTACATGAGATTATTATGGAAAAAATATATTTTTTTCTCTTCCAAGCATCGATCATCATGTCACCAGAATAACAACTTCAATATTTTATTGGAAATGAGCATCAAGCTCATCACCGTGCACTTTCGCCACCCAGTGAAGTTCATCATACCTTATTCAATCTGTAGCCTAATAAACTGCATGCTTTCACGAGTTGTAGAGGGAGGACCACACAACATCATCGCGTCACTCCAAGTTTACTTCTATTTGATGGTTAGTATATACATTTTTGCGCATAAAAGCATTTTCATGGCCATTTTACCAACACAAAAATATCCCGTTGTCTAGCGTATGTAGTTTTGTCCACATTTGGAAAGTTTACCGACAAATTTGCTGGTTGCATCAGGCCTGCCGATGTACTTTAGTCACAGAAAAAGGTTGGATGGAAACCTGGTTTCTGTGTGATGTCACATCCTTGAAAATGAATCCCAGTAACCATATCATCCAGACACAATTAAACCCTCGAGTCAGTCAGTAATAAAAAATAGTGGTTAAGGTGGGATTTTCTTAATGAACTAACAAGTTTGAGAGAGAGAGAGATAAATAACGATTGATATAGGAGTATTGATGTTACTAGGGTCACCTTGAATAATTAACTTCAGAGGATGTGGCATTGATACAGCCAACTTCATAACGTTGATCTCTGCAATGTGATATCACTTCCCTGTCCAATAAAACAAAGATAGGAACCAGACAAAGTTGATGTTTCTATATAATATAAACATTGAAACATGGCTTTGTGAGGGACTTGATTTATGCTTCCATCCACAGCAACCATCTGAAAAGTAGATTTAGCGATAGACTATCTGTATGGGTACAATGTTTTCATAAACTCATTCTACAGTACCTACACATGCATGGTATTAGACAAATCATAAGTATTTGGGGTGTTTCAAAATGTTGCCTGTTCGCTTTAACGGAACCTGATATACACTGATATACACATTAAGAACTCCTGCTCTGTCCATGACATAGACTGTCCAGGTGAATCCCGGGGCAAACTATTATCTGTTATTTATGTCACTTGCTATATCCACTTCAAGTCAATGTAGATGAGGAAGAGGAGACAGGTTAAAGAAGGAGACAACTGAGACATGTATTGTGTTTGTGTGCCATTCAGAAGGTGAATGGGCAAGACAAAATATTTATTAAGTGCCTTCGAATGGGGTAAGGTAGTAAGTGTCAGGCGCACCGGTTTAAGTGTGTCGAAAACTGCAACGCTGCTGGAATTTTCACACTGAACCGTGTCCCGTGTGTATCAAGAATGGTCCACCACCCACAGGACATCCAGCCAACTTGACATAACTGTGGGAAGAATTAGTAAGGAAGGTGTTCCTCAACATTAGGAAGAAAGGCGTTCCTAATGGTTAGTATACTCAGTGTATATGTTGTACATGTCTATTCCAGCCAGCCGATGATAACAGAGGGAATACAGGCATGAGATAATGTGTCAATTTGTAATTGCTCAGAATTCTAGGAATCAATTCATGTTCATCAACTATGGATATATTTGATGAAAGACATGAATAACCTCACAATGAGCACTAAGACCTATTTAATTGATTTGAACAATTTCTGTTTTAACCTAAATATTTTCAAGAACACAGTACAGCACTTAGTTTTATGAAACAGTGTAGGCTAGTAAAATCAGCTCTTGCCAGCTGGCCTGGAGCTTTATAGCAGTGTCTCAGTGGTGCAACACTTTAAATGCTTTCTTATGGTTTTACTGCTTAGACCTACAAAAAAAAGGTGTGTGGGCACTGATAAAGTAGTACCTCTTGGGTCAAATGTATTAACACCAGGGAGCACAAACACAGGTATTTGCAAAAAATTGTCTTAACAATTGACTAGTTTTGGTGTCCTTTATTCAATTAACCTGATGATGTTGAATGTTAAGCACATACTAAAGAACACATAATGGACATTTTATAAAGTGTCGATAACAAGAGCTACAGCTGTTGCTTCATTCTCCTGTTGACCCCATAATGCATTGAGGGTGATGTAAAAACAAAAAATATCCATTGCAGTGATCATAGGTTGCACTCCTGCATGAAGCAGTTCATTTTTGTCACAGTGATGTGGCCTCGCCTCAGGCCCAAAGATACTGAAGTCTCGTGAACTTACTACAATCCTTAGCCTGTTACAATGGTGCCGTGACCTGTATTAGACCTAAGGATAGTTGCTAGACCAGATTAACGTCTACAAGACGTATGTGGTCTAGAGATAGATTTGTGCCTGTTACACACACATCTTTGGTTGTAATACTCTCATTATAACTTGGGGTATTGTAAGTTGAATACATTAACAGGGGATAATACCTTTACTGTAGCTTGCTGCCCGTCAAAGTTCAGATATGAAAAATACGTTATGCACCTCAAAGATTGTAATCCAAGTCAAACAAACATCTGCATTGAGGGGTTTCACAGCCAATAAAGGGCTCCAGGAGTGGACTAATCTTTCATCGAGAGAAATCCACATTATAGCACTTACATTGTTTTTGTAGTAATCAAGCCATACTAAATCAATGTGATTCACTCAAAATCTTATGATTTAGAGGGTGATTTTCCAGCACTCACCTAGAAACTACAGGCTAGGGTCTTCAATCATGATCCATAGAAGGTAAAAATCCCCCAAGTCTAGAAGAGAAATCCATTTGTTACAGTATGTCACCACCAATGGCTTTTGAAAATTATAGTCTGCCATTTGTAAAACTGCACATAACGGCTACCAAGATAACAAATAATACTGGGTGAAATCATAAATCATAATCATGAATAAAAAAATAGGATTTTCTGTGAACTTGCTTGTACATACCTAATAACCCAGAGAAATGATTGACTAGGTGAATAAGATCATTAGGAATTCCTATGTCTGGAGAAGAATGCAATTAGCAGGTATCCTGAGAAACGCTAGCTTCCTGAAGTAGAAAGTATTTAGACAAATGTCTTCATGACTCAAATCTGAAGTAAACAAGAGGAGTTGCCAGGACTTCACAGTGCACCACGTCAACATGGAAAACACGGAGTGTTGTTTCTGTTCTGAGAAAAACACAATTAGGTATTTTCTCAGCATTTATAATTCAGTTTATTGATGAGGAGAGATTATCACACGTCTGAATAACAGGTAAACTGGTCCTTACTGCAAAGAGTAGTGAATCCAGGGAACATGCCTACTCCGACCTTCCAACAGAAAATAGGGAAAAGAAAATGGGTGGAAAATTTGGGAGAGCGGGTTGGGAGAACATAACCGCAATTATTAGCATGGAATACATCTGTATTCTCTTTCATAATGCACAATAAGGGGGTTCATAATAATTGCCAAGTGCATTATTTAATGTTGCGATGGGTATGCCAACCTCAGGGTCTTTCCAACTTCTTAATAAGCCACACTTATTGCTCACAATTGATTGGAAATAACACTATTAAATGCCTTGTTCCTGCGTTTAAAATGGTGTGTTGGTGGCCCCTGATTTGGAGTCTACATTAATTGGGCTATAACTTCACTAATTGGCATGAATCGCATTGCCTAATTATTAGCCTCGATATTATTGATCAAACGTCATGGAATTGAGCGTGATATAAATCTACATCTCTCTAGGTTAGCCTAAGGTGGGCAGAAAGCTACTGAGTATGCACATGTTCTTATTTGTTTCAGATTACTGTAAGACTTGTAGCATTATCCAGATTTTCCTTAACTTTCAGAAGAGATGGCAAGCCAAAACTGTAGTTGGCTAATTTTACCAACATGTACATAGATTGGACTAACAAGACATGTGGTGTCAAACGTTATGAATTCATTGTTTGTCATGGTATTCGGTATGTGGACAATTGACTTCAAATTCTCAGAATCTGAATAAGCATATGATGTGATAAAAGAGTGCCACAAAATGTTCTGTGGCTCCTGCGTCTTGCCAAAAACCTGTACTAATCATAAAAAAGTATAAAATAACTGTACTTAGTGTAAATAAAGTACAAATCTGCTCTTAAATTGCAGTGGGTTTGTCTAACCCCCAAGTGGGCTAAATTTAGAACAGAAAACAGGAGCTAAATATGCTTTGTTCAGGTGTGTGTGTGTGAGTGGGTGTGTTATTGTAAGTTTATACCTTTCAGCATATGCCATTGTGTTTCTATGGCTTTCATTCCCAACACCAAACATGAACCCCAGTTAGGCCAAGTAGGGAATTAAAGTACCTTAATGGACTCATTGAGGTAGAGTGAAAAACCAGAGACCATCCAGCCCCTCAGGACAACTGGCTGCCTTTCTGGGTTTTACTGGTGTTTCTGTCTCCTTCACCTGACCCCTCTACCTGACGCAATGTTCACTTACTCACACGTTGAGACAGAGCACCACTGTTACCTACATTTCTTTAGAATAGTATTGGAACGTGGGCATGAAACACGTTTTATTAATCTGCGCTTGTGTGAACCATCCATAGAATACTAAACTATGAAGAATGTTATGAACAGTGCAGGTGTGGTAAATGTCTGTCAAGCCTGCTGCCCCTCAGTAGTGAACTTGGAATCCAACCAAACATGTTAACTGCAGCCAATTTGACAGTCCTAAATGATATGCTTGCTTAGAAAAATGTTGGAGAAAAGGAGTAAAGGGGAGATTTGCCAGGTGAATCCCCTTACAAAGTCTGGGTGGACTGTCCCCAGCTACTTGCTCAAAGATAATATTTTACAGAAGAAGAAACACAGGAAGATGAACGTTTCTCTGTCATCCACACAAAGACAAGAGTTCCTAACTGTCACTTAAGTGGATAAAATTGGAGCTGACAAAAAGGTGAGGAAGACTAAGTAACATTGCATGAGTATGCAAAATCTTCACAAATCACAATACCATTTTTTATGGTTTATGTACAGATGTAGGATCTTAATTTGAGCCAGTTTGCTACAGCAGGAGGATAATCCGGCAGCAACAGGGAATGTGAATTATTATGTGGATTATAATTAATATACATTTTTTTGTTAGGACAAATTAAGTCTGACATTTTAATGTGGGATTACAAACTTAAACTTACAAGCATTTTTAAACCTAGAATTTGCATTTCCTGCTATGCCGTAACATTCTAAACAACAAACGCATGATTAAATTAAAATCCTGCATCTGTAGATTCATTTGTAAAGCAAATAATCCTCCCCTTTATCATCTGTAGAATGTAGCTCTAAGGAACAATTATACATGTCTATATTATGGCACCTCATATTTGAGCCTGATTGAGAAGAAAAAGTGACAATTTCAAAGCGGAACTACAGTTGAAGACTTATTTCATAACTTGTCATATACTTGGATAACATATAGGTGGTAGCGTGACATTACACCCTCACGGTAAAGTTATACATGCCATGACAGAACCAACCAAGTCTCATGAGCTATGGTATATGTTACGTAGGACTGAACATACTAATTCACTAATGCTTACACTGTTGTAATTACCTGAATAGGTAAAGCTGTCTCACTGTGAAGTAGAACAATATATTAATTTGTATGGTCATGTAAAAGATATGTGTAGCATGTTAATCATACTGATATAGTCAAATCAAATTGTATTTGTCACATGCACCAAATACAGCAGGTGTAGGTAGACCTTACAGTGAAATGCTTACTTACAAGCCCTTAACCAACAATGCAGTTTTAGGAAAAATACGTGTTAAGTAAAAAATACATAAGTAAAAAATAAGAAATAAAAGTAACAAATAATGAAAGATCAGCAGTAAATTAACAATAGCGAGGCTATATACAGGGGGTACCGGTACAGAGTCAATGTACGGAGGCACCGGTTAGTCGAGGTAATTGAGGTATTATGTACATGTAGGTAGAGTTAAAGTGACTATGCATAGATAATAAACAGAGAATAGCAGCAGCGTAAAAGGGGAGGAATCAATGCAAATAGTCTGGGAAGCCATTTGATTAGCTGTTCAGGAGTCTTATGGCTTGGGGTAGAAGCTGTTGAAAAGCCTTTTGGACTTGGTGCTCCGGTACCGCTTGCCGTGCGGGAGCAGAGAGAAAAGTCTATGACTATGGTGGCTGGAGTCTTTGACAATTTTAGGGCCTTCCTCTGACACCTACCTGGTATAGAGGCTGGAAGCTTGGTCCAGTGATGTACAGGGCCATACGCATTATCCTCTGTAGTGCTTTGCAGTCAAGGGCCGAGAAGTTGCCATACCACGCAGTGATGCAACCAGATGCTCTCCATGGTGCAGCTGAAGAACTTTTTGAGGATCTGAGGACCCATGCCAAATCTTTTCAGTCTACTGAGGGGGAATAGGTTTTGTCGTGCCTTCTTCACGACTGTCTTGGTGTGCTTGGACCATGATAGTTTGTTGGTGATGTGGACACCAAGGAACTTGAAACTCTCAACCTGCTCCACAATAGCCCCGTCGATAAGAATGGTGGTGTGCTCGGTCCTCCTTTTCCTGTAGTCCAATCACAATCACCACAATCACCAATCACAATCACAATCACCTCCTTTGTCTTGGTCACGTTGAGGGAGAGGTTGTTGTCCTGGCATCACACGGCCAGATCTCTGACTTCCTCCACATAGGCTGTCTCGTTGTTGTCGGTGATCAAGCCTACCACTGTTGTGTCATCAGCAAACGTAATGATGGTGCTGGAGTCGTGCCTGGCCATGCAGTCATGAGTGAACAGGGAGTACAGGAGGGGACTGAGCACGCGCCCCTGAGGGGCCCCCATGTTTAGGATCAGCGTGGCAGATGTGTTGTTACCTTCCCTTCCTTGGCCCGTCAGGAAGTCCAGGATCCAGTTGCAGAGGGAGGTGTTTAGTCCCAGGATCATTAGCTTAGTGATGAGCTTTGAGGGCACCATGGTGTTGAACACTGAGCTGTAGTCTATGAATAGTCTATGAATAACACATAGGTGTTCCTTTTGTCCAGGTGGGAAAGGGCAGTGTGGAGTTCAATAAATGGCATATATTATTAATAGAAATGGCATCATCTGTATATATTTTGGGGTGGCGGTATGCAAATTAGAGTAGGTCTAGGGTTTCTGTGATGATGGTGTTGATGTGGGCCATGACTGGCCTTTCAAAGGTCTTCATGGATACAGACGTGAGTGCTACGGGTCGGTAGTCATTTAGGCAGGTTACCTTAGCTTCCTTGGGCACAGGGACTATGGTGGTATGCTTGAAACATGTTAGCATTACAGACTCAGACAGGGAGAGGTTGAAAGTGTCAGTGAAGACACATGCCAGTTGGTCAGCGTATGCTCAGAGCACACATCCTGGTAATCCGTCTGGCCCTTCGGCCTTGTGAGTGTTGACCTGTTTAAAGGTCTTACATCGGCTACGGAGAACGTGATCACACAGTCAACCTGAACAGCTGATGCTCTTGTGCATGTTTCCGTGTTACTTGCCACGAAGTGAGCATAGAAGTAATTTAGCTCGTTTGGTAGGCTCATGTATATAATAATATATGCCATTTAGCAGACGCTTTTATCCAAAGCGACTTACTTATGTGTGCATACATTCTACGTATGGGTGGTCCCGGGAATCGAACCCACTACCCTGGCGTTACAAGCGCCATGCTCTACCAACTGAGCTACAGAAGGACCACAATGTCACCTGGGCAGCTTGCGGCTGTGCTTCCCTTTGTAGTCGGTAACAGTTTGCAAGCCCTGCCACATCCGACGAGCGTCAGAGCCGCTGTAGTACGATTCAATCTCAGTCCTGTATTGATGCTTTGCCTGTTTGATGGTTCGTTGGAGAGCATAGTGGGATTTTATTTAAGCTTCCCGGTTAGAGTCCCGCTCCTAGAAAGTGGGTGCTCTACCCTTTAGCCCAGTGTGGATGTTGCCTGTAATCCATGGCTTCTGGTTGGGGTATGTACGTACAGGATTGTGGGGAAGACGTCAGTGATGCACTTATTGATGAAGCCAGTGACTGATGTGATGTACTCCTCAATACCATCGGAACAATCCTGGAACATATTCCGGTCTGTGCTAGCAAAACAGTCTAGTAGTTTAGCATCTGCTTCATCTGACCACTTTTATATTGACCGAGTCACTGGTGCTTCTTGCTTTAGTTTTTGCTTGTAAGCAGGAATCAGGAGGATATAATTATGGTCAGATTTGCCAAATGGAGGGCGAGGGAGAGCTTTGAATGTGTCTCTATGGAGTAAAGGTTGTTTAGAGTTTTTTCCCTTTGGTTGCACATTTAACATGCTGGTAGAAATTAGGTAAAAAGGATTTATGTTTCCCTGCATTAGAGTCCTTGGCCACTAGGAGCGCCGCCTCTGGATGAGCGTTTTCCTGTTTGCTAATGGCCTTATACAGCTAATTGAGTGCGGTCTTAGTGCCAGCATTGGTTTGTGGTTGTAAACACACAGCTACTAAGAATATAAATGAAAACTCTCTTGGTAAACTGTGTGGTCTTACGCTTATCATGAGATACTCTACCTCAGGTGTGCAAAACCTGGAGACTTCCTTAGATATCGTGCACCAGCTGTTGTTTACAAATATGTAGACCACCACCCCTCGTCTTACCAGAGGCTACTGTTCTATCCTTCTGATACAGTGTATAACCCGCCAGCTGTATGTTATTCATGTCATCGTTCAGCCACGACTCGGTGAAACATAAGATATTACAGTTTTTAATGTCCCGTTGGTAGGATATACGAGCTTGTAGTTCGTCTATTTTATTATTCAATGATTGTACGTTGGCTAATAGGACCGATGGTAAAGGCAAATGTCCTTGCCCCAATAAAAACTTGTGATCATGCGAACACATATACAGAGAACTCAAACTGAAATCAGCGCCTCCGAGCCCAGGACCATTTGGGGGAGTGTTGGGTTGCATCGTCTCTCGCAGGCCTGTGGTTAACCTCACGCGGCAGTCTGCAATGCCCCCAGGCTCTCTCCTCCATTTAACCATCAGCATGGGAGGAACGCAGCCTAGTCCTAATGTCCACTCACACAGTAAACACAGACCTCCACTGTCCCAGAGTGCACTTAGATTCCCACCACACTATCCTTGTTCTCTCTCTGCCAGTCAGAGAGAGAACCTTTGACAACAAAATACACAGAGTACAACTTAAGACCTTCGCCACTATACTGAGAGCTTCGCCATTTCTAAAAGGACATTTTGGAGCTTTTGTTGGAGCTCATGTTTCTCCGGAGCCCCCATGCAGCAGAACGAGCAATGAGGAAGTCTACTGTGGGTGGTCTATGTTAATCAAAACTAAAAGGAATCACCAATAAAGTGTCTGGACCCACCAAACAGAGATTTGTGTAAAAAATAGCAAACCGATCCATTAAAGTAATGATGTTGTGATAACAAAACTACAGGCATCAGTTTCTATTGAACTTCAAAAGCTACAGTTTTCTCACGGGGAAAAGTCATGGAAGAAGGTGCGTGATTACGTATGTATCTGTCAATGTTTTTTACATTGACTGTCTAAATAGAGATTTATGACATGCATTTGTCATACTTACTAGAATGAAATATGAGTGAAAGCAACACCCCAATGGAGAGTGAAGGAAACACAGGTAAAGAGCAATAACTCATCTTACTCATCCGTGCAACAAATTTGTAAGGCATATTTACAGTGAATCAAAAAGCACATCCAAATGTGCTTTCAACATTTTTATCCATCAGGGAGAAGGTGAATGCATCCAAGTTTGGGTTGTCACATTAATATCAGGATAATCTTTGACATTCAAATTGTATCTGACAGTGAACTTCTGAGGCACAGATGTGTCGGCTTCAGCCCAAGCAGACACTCACTCCCATACCAGATAACTGATCAATCATTTGGTAACACCGGCAACTGTGAGCTTTTCATTATCAACCAAACGATTTGAACCTTTTCATAATCTTTCATCGGCCCTGGCTTTGGTGATGAGACCAGATGACTGCACTCACACATATTGAACTTTGATATAAAGCATAAAAAAATACAAATCCTTGTTTTTGAGCACGGTTGGGGGAGCCTGGCATGGGGCTATGCCTTATTACTTCTGCATTGGTTTCTGGGGGATTAGGACTCTCTGGATCTAGCTTCTGAGTCCATCTCTGGCCATAGTCGTCTGCACCCCACTCTCACGGCCTCTGTCTCTCCCTTTCTCTCGCACTCTCTCTGTCTCTCTGTCTGTCTCTCTCTCTCTCTCTCTCTCTCTCTCTCTCTCTCTCTCTCTCTCTCTCTCTCTCTCTCTCTCTCTGTGTGTCTCTCTCTCTCTCTGTCTGTCTCTCTCTGTCTGTCTCTCTTTGTCTCTCGCTTTGTTTTGCGCTCTCTCTCTTTCCCTCTTTCTCTGCTTCTCTCTCTGTCTCTGTGAGCCTTGCACCCGTGCTGCCAGGGCTGACTCTTTTGATTTGAGTGCAGTACATGTGGTTGAAATCAGAGGCCCTCCCCACTGCCAAGCCACAGGCCCAGTAATGGAGCACTGGTATAGGAGAATGAGCCATTGTCCTGGGTGCAGTTTGGAGGAGGAGCTCTCTGTAAGTCTCTAAAAAAAGAAGTAAAAAACAAAAAAGTAAACTCTTGCTGAGCAATGTTCCGGGGTCAAAGGGGAGGCTCCACAATTTCCCAGTAAATCCCGCTCCGGATAACAGCAAAGGAAAAACCATCAGAGTCATTTTCAATGCAGGACACAGCGTTTCCAGTGCTGTCTGCTGTTTACCTGCTGTCATTTTTAGAATGGGGGACTGCCGTTCTCTCCAGGTAACATAAGTTGTTTATGCTGTATTTCTTTTTTACCTTAATTTTACTTGACAAGTCAGTTAAGAACAAATTCATATTTTCAATGACAGCCTAGGAACAGTGGGTTAACTGCCTGTTCAGGGGCAGAACCACAGATTTGTACCTTGTCAGCTCAGGGATTCGAACTTGCAACCTTTCGGTTACTAGTCCAACGCTCTTACCACTAGGCTACCCTGCCACCCCATGCTTAGGGCCAGTGCCAGGTTGCAAGAAATGTGTTCTTCCAGCAGTGTTGGAATGTGGGTAAAATACAACTCCAGTCATGTTGTCAACAGTACACTTTAGAATGTCACCAGGGACATTTTCCAATGACTTAAAAATATTGTGGAAGCCTAATCCCTAAGAGATGTAACCAAAGCCAAACAAGCTCTATTGGCTGATCTGTTGTTGTCATGTCACAGGGGGCGCTGGTAAGGTTTGGATGTTTTTCTGCCACATCCACGTTCTTCCTCAATATTTCACTGCTTATGCTCAGCCCAAGACAAGAGTTCACAGGGTCACAGGCTCAGCGATGTACTAAAGGGCCATAAAGTACAATTCAAGGTAATGGTTGACATTTTGCTAGGTTAATCCCTGTGTCAGTAACTCTTCATCTTTATCCAATATACAGCCTACCTGCTGATCTTTTAAAGAGCTGCCTGTAGAGGAAAAACTTCATAAACACCGCCCAGTTCAGCTACGCTGTTTGACCAACGTATAGGCTGCTCTAAAACATTTTTTATTCAGAGGGAAACATCTGGAATTGATCCCCATGTTGTTCCACTGTGTGCACGAACCAGCATCAGGATGTAGCACCGTGGTCCTGACGATTTTTCGACTTCATTAAAACGTTTTTATGACTGAGGGGAATGGTGACTGTGCAAATATTGAGCGGATTGCTCATATAACCATTAGACCAAAAAGTCCCCCCAGCAGACATGTGGGTGTAATAAAATATATTTCTTGTTTTTGAAATCTAAAATGGGCTCTGAGGCTTGTTTACCTCATCGTATACTGCCAAACCATTAAAAACAAATGCAATGGCCACTCGTGGCATTCTCATTCAAATTAACATTCAAATGTATGCAAGTGGATCAGTGGAAACTCATGCACTGTCATGTTGAATTAGAACAGTTGCTTAAGACCCTTAGAATGCTTGGTGCCATTAGCTCCTGAGATTCCCTTCACAGATGTTCCCATGAAATCACTGCAGACATTAGCCTGCTCATCAGAACAGCACAGAACACATCAAATTAACCACCATTTACACCCATCGCCATAAACATCAATATATTTAGTTGAAATGTTAATAGCCGTTTTTGCTGTAAAACTCAGTCGAGGGATGCCCTTCAAAATATGATTAGACTTTTATGACATTGGCATGATAATAAACCCATTTATAGCGAGCAGGATGTTGGAAGGCGTCTACTGTAGCTGAGGACAAACCACCATGAAGTGAACATTCAGTGCTCCATCATATTGCCATCCAGTGTGTTTAATGTTCTCTCGTAGAGTGTAAATGTGCAAGAGTAGTCACCCAGTCTGACAAAAGAGCCAGAAAATGGTGTTTGTTTGGCAGAATTTTCACATAGCAACTGGGGTCAAAGTGCCCTAATGCAGCAGCTGAAGAGGAGTCTTCAACAGTATATAGATTTTTTACATTCAATTTGGTGCGCAGCGTGAATATTCAAAGTAAAAATGTATAATTTTCTCTATGAAGTTATATATTTTCACCATGATAATGTGAATAAGTAGGATGTAGATGTCAAATTCTATCAATTACAGATAATAAGAACCACACAGCAGTATTTAAGGACTGATTTTGTGTCTGTATCAATGACAATGTCAACGAGTAACACCTCCAATGCCACATAGTACAGTATGTCAGAGGGGCGTTGACAATGGTTGTCATAACAAACACCCTGTAAGGCTAAGTCATGGTTATGACAGAATTGTGACGGTGTAGTGTCATGCTGGTTAAGTCATGGTTATGGCAGTATTGTGACGGTGTAGTGTCATGCTGGCTAAGTCGTGGTTATGACAGTATTGTGACGGTGTAGTGTCATGCTGGTTAAGTCATGGTTGTGACAGTACTGTGACGGTGTAGTGTCATGCTGGTTAAGTTGTGGTTATAACAGTATTGTGATGGTGTAGTGTCATGCTGGTTAAGTCATGGTTGTGACATTATTGTGACGGTGTAGTGTCATGCTGTTTCAACTAGTGTTACCACATACTTAATCTATGAGTGGAGTAATGATAATTACACTGATAACTATTGATTTAAACTGCACATTAACAACACTTGGGTTTTCATAAGTAAAACCTTTGTTAATGTCAGCATTAACAGTAGTGACTTTCTCCATGTCTTCTGCACTTGTTTTTTACAGTGGAGGATTAACCAGAGACTGTTTGAAAAGCCAGCTGCTTCTTACATCTTGGTATGCCTCACAAGGTGATTTATGAACTGGCCAAGAGAGGGAGGCTGAGGTGTCCTCAAAGAGTTAAGAGCATTATGTCACAGTAGCTACCACCAATGTTCCTGGTGGCACAAATCATTCCCTTTATCACAGTAGTATGACACCAAGCCAAAAAGTAGGAAGGATTACTAAAATGGCAGATAATCAATTAAGCAGCAGACTTAATATGATTTATGCGTCTATGCTTCCCATGTTGTTTACCGGAGTGTTTGACTTGTGTTCTGAACCTTTGGCCATGTCTCAGAAAGGGTGTAGAATATCCAGATCACAAAAGTAGTGCACTGGGTCTACTAGTCCTGTATTAGCGGACCAATTTATTTCAGCTTTTATTTCTTTCATCACATTCCCAGTGGGGCAGACGTTTACATACACTCAACATTTTGGGTAGCCTTCCACAAGCTTTCCACAATAAATTGGGTGAATATTGGTCCATTCCTCCTGACAGAGCTGGTGTAACTGAGTCAGGTTTGTAGGCCTCCTTGCTCGCACATGCTTTTTCAGTTCTGACCACAAATTTTCTATAGGATTGAGGTCAGGGCTTTGTGATGGCTACTCCAATACCTTGACTTTGTTGTGCTTAAGCCATTTTGCCACAACTTTGGAAGTGTGCTTGGGGTCATTGTCCATTTGGAAGATCCATTTACGACCAAGATTTAACTTGGTCAAGACTGATGTCTTGAGATGTTGCTTCAATATATCCACATACTTTTCCTTCCTCATGATGCCATCTATTTGGTGAAGTGCACCAGTCCCTCCGGCTGCAAAGCACCCCCAAATCATGATGATGCCATCCCCATGCTTCACGGTTGGGATGGTGTTCTTTGGGTTGCAAGCCTCCCCTTTAACCTCCAAACATAACGATGGTCATTATGGCCAAACAGTTCTATTTTTTTGTTTCATCAGACCATTTGACATTTCTCCAAAAAGTATGATCTTTGTCCCCATGTGCAGTAGCAAATCCTAGTATGGCTTTTTATGGCAGTTTGAGCGGCCTTTCAGGTCATGTCGATATAGGACTCGTTTTACTGTGGATATAGGTACTTCTGTACCTGTTTTCTTCTTTTCATCTTCACAAGGTGCTTTGCTGTTGTTCTGGGATTGATTTGCACTTTTCGCACCAAAGTATGTTCATCTCTAGGAGACAGAATGCATCTCCTTCATGAGCGGTATGGCGGCTGCGTGGTCCCATGGTGTTTATACTTGCGTACTATTGTTTGTACAGATGAACGTGGTACATTCAGGCAAGGATCAACCAGACTTGTGGAGGTCTGCAATGTTTTTTTCTGAGGTCTTGGCTGATTTCTTTTGATTTTCCCATGATGTCAAGGAAATAGGCACTGAGTTTGAAGGTAGGCCTTGAAATACATCTACGGGTAAATCAACGATTGACTCAAACTATGTCAAGTAGCCTATCAAGGGCTTCTCATGCCATGACATCATTTTCTGGAATTTTCCAAGCTGTTTACAGGCACATTCAACTTAGTGTATGTAAACTTCTGACACACTGGAATTGTGATACAGTAAATTATAAGTGAAATAATCTGTCTGTAAACAATTGTTGGAATAATTACTTGTCATGCACAAAGTAGATGTCCTAAATGACTTGCCAAAATTTAAAACACTTAAACAAGAATTTTGTGGAGTGGTTGAAAACGAGTTTTAATGACTCCAACCCTAGTGTATGTATACTTCTGACCTCAACTGTATATCCAAGGATTACATTTCAGCAGGCATTACCCAGCATGCCAAGGGCAAGATGATGCTGATGAGGAACCTCAGAGGAACCAATGATCGTTTCCTCAGGACTCGACTCAATAATTATGTGTCAACGTCTCTGAAAACCGTGCAGGACTAACTGAAGGAGCTGTATGTCAAAGTTATATTTGGATGTGGTGCATCAAGCACTAGTCCCTACACTTCACATAGAACTGGAAGAATTGGATCAGTATTGGCCATAACTTATTTTCCCCTGGATCGTCCTCTGACAAATCGCAGTTGCCGCTGCCATGTACCCAATGCTGCAGCCTAAACACAATATTTGTGCACTCCGTTAATTCTGAAAACAATCAATCTGATCCCCCTATCCCCCCTTAACAGTGGCCATCTATCCCTCCGCATGAGTCCTGAGCCCACTTGGTTTAAAGATAAGTTAGTCTCACTGATTAACGGAAGATTACAGTTTGACAAGGCCAAAATAAATCTAGACTGGGTCCTAATCTATGGCCATGCTGGGAGAAAGTGACAGAGCGTGTGTGTCACGTTCTGACCTTAGTTCCTTTATTATGTATTTGTGTTAGTTTGGTCACGGCGTGAGTTGGGATGGGTAGTCTATGTTCTTTTTTCTATGTTGTATTTCTGTGTTTGGCCTGGTATGGTTCTCAATCAGAGGCAGCTGTCGATCGTTGTGAATCAGACTTAGGTAGCCTGTTTTCTCCATGTTGGTTGTGGGTGATTATTTTCCCTGTCAGTGTTTGCTCCATATGGGCGGGACTGTGTCGGTTTCCATTTATTCTCTTATTCTTTTGTTTTCTGTGTTCAGTTATATTTCATTAAAATTATATTATGGACACTTGCAACGCTGCGCATTGGTCCGATCCTTCCTACTCCTCCTCAGAAGAGGAGGACGAAAACCGTTACAGTGTGAGTGTGAGAAGAGTCAGAGAGCTTAGACAGAGGGGAGCAAGAACTCAACACCTAATTTATTTGGACATGTCAACAGTTAATGCCATCCATTTAATTTGTCTCTAAACTGTATTACTCCGTCTAACAAATTCCAAAAGCTGGGATACCATATCCCTTTACACTGAATCTGGAAAGTCCTTAAATCATGTCAGAAACAGTGGTCAAAAATAAACACAATACCTACAGTAATAACATGCAATTCTGTTGGAGCTCCTTGTTCCCATGAATTTTGTTGAACAGCAAATTTTTCTGGAATTCATTGGAGAGGTATATAAAGGTGTCTGAAATTTGTAAAATGCACCTCAAGTATTTTTTATTTTGTTGAAATCTTGCAGATTCAGTGGTTTTATCAGTATTATTAATGCTAGAAAATGTAGTCATATATAGTCTAATGTGAACACATAAGTGTCTCTATAAACACACAGAGCTCATATTTGGGGGCTCATCTGTTCCAGGATGATAAATATATTGTAACAGAAGTAAATGTTTGTGTCATGTAAGTATAATAAAAATATGTTAAACTAATTTGACCATTTTCAATGTCACTTCATAAGATTAGTTCGTACATGATGACTGGCAGTTAGGCTTCCTGTACATATTTCTTTAGTCTTGATAATATGGAGTACTATTGGTTAATTGGATTGATAATATGGAGTAGTATTAGTTATTCGGATTGATAACATGGAGTAGAAATGGTTCATTGGATTGATAATATAGAGTAGTAATGGCTATTCAGATTGATAACATGGAGTAGTGGGGGTTCATTGGATTGATAACATGGAGTAGTATTGGTTAATTGGATTGATAACATGGAGTAGTATTGGTTAATTGGTTTTGATAATATGGAGTACTATTGGTTATTCAGATTGATAACATGGAGTAGTGGGGGTTCATTGGATTGATAACATGGAGTAGTATTGGTTAATTGGATTGATAATATGGAGTACTATTGGTTAATTGGATTGATAATATGGCGTACTATTGGTTATCTGGATTGATAATATGGAGTAGTAATGGTTATTTGGATTGATAACATGGAGTAGAATTGGTTCATTGGATTGATAATATGGAGTAGTATTGGTTATTTGGATTTATTTCACTATACTATTGTTTTAGATCTCTCAATCCTCTGTTCTGGAAATCATTTATTAAGTCCCTTCGGAAAGTACTCAGACATCTTGACTCTTTCCACATTTTGTTATTTTACAGCTGTCACGCCTTGGTCTTAGTATTTTGTGTTTTCTTTATTTATTTGGTCAGGCCAGGGTGTGACATGGGTTATTGTGGTGTGTTTTTTGTCTTGGGGTTTTGTGGGGTGTCTACGTAGTCTATGGCTGCCTGAGGTGGTTCTCAATCAGAGTCAGGTGATTATCGTTGTCTCTGATTGGGAGCCATATTTAGGCAGCCATATTCTGTGAGTGTTTCGTGGGTGATTGTTCCTGTCTTTGTGTTTGCACCAGATAGGGCTGTTTCGGTTTTCGTTATTTCATTTCGTTATTTTTGTAGTTTCTGTATGTATAGTTTTTCCTTCATTAAAATATCATGAATCATCATCACGCTGCATTTTGGTCCGATCCTTGTTCTACCTCTTCGTCAGAGGAAGAGATAGAAGAGAGCCGTTACAACAGTGTTATTCTCAAATGGATTTGATAAAAATCTTCAACAATCTACACACAATACACCATAATGACAAAGTGAAAACAGGCTTTGGAAATATTTGCAAATGTATAAAAAATAAAAACATAAATACCTTATTTAGATAAGTATTCAGATCTTTTGCTATGAGACTCGAAATTGAGCTCAGGTGCATCCTGTTTCCATTGTTTCTACAACTTGATTGAAGTCCACCTGTGGTAAATTGAATTGATTGGATAAGATTTGGAAAGGCACACTCCTGTCTATATAAGGTCCCACAGGTGACATTGCATGTCAGAGCAAAAACCAAGCCATGAGGTCGAATGAATTGTCCTTAGAGCTCAGAGACAGGATTGTGTCGAAACACAGATCTGGGGAAGGGTACCAAAAACATTTCTGCAGCACTGAAGGTCCCCAAAAACACAGTGACTTTCATCATTCTTCAATGGAAGACGTTTGGAACCACCAAGACTCTTACAGACCAAACTGAGCAATCGGGGGAGAAGGGCTATGGTCAAGGAGGTGACCAAGAACCCGATGGTCCGTCTGACAGAGCTCAGACGGACCATCGGACCATCGGACCTCTGTGGAGATGGGATAACCTTCCAGGAGGACAACCATCTCTGCAGCACAACACCAATCAGGCATTTATTGTAGAGTGGCCAGACGGAAGCAACTACTCAGTAAAAGGCACATGACAGCCCACTTGGAGTTTGCCAAAAGCCACCTAAAGACTCTCAGACAATGAAAAGCAAAATTCTCTGGTCTGATGAAACCAAGATTGAACTCTTTGCCCTGAATGCCAAGCGTCACGTCTGGAGGAAACCTGGCACCATCCCTACGGTGAAGAATGGAGGTGGCAGCATCATGCTGTGGGGGTGTTTTTCAGCGACAGGGACAGGGAGACTAATCAGGCTCGAGGAAAAGATGAATGGAGAAAAGTACAGAGAGATCGTTGATGAAAACCTGCTCCAGAGCACTCAGGATCTCAGACTGGGGTGAAGGTTCACATTCCAACAGGACAACGACCCGAAGCACACAGTCAAGACAATGCAGGAGTGGCTTCGTGACAAGTCTCTGAATGTCCTTGAATGGCCCAGCCAGAGCCCGGACTTGAATCCGATCTAACATTTCTGGAACATCCCTGAAAATAGCTGTGCAGCAACGCTCCTCATCCAACCTGACAGAGCTTGAGATGATCTGCAGAGAAAAGTGGGAGAAAAACAGGTGTGCCAAACTTTTAGCATCATAACCAAGAAGACTCAAGGCTGTAATCTCTGCTTCAGGCGCTTCAACAAAGTACTGAGTACTGAGACCTCTGAATGCTCAGCTATGAAAAGCCAACTGACATTTAAATAAATTAGTAAAAAAACAAACCGTTTTTGTTTGGTCATTATGGTGTACTGTGTGTAGTTTGATGAGGGGATTTTTTATATATTTTTTTTATCCATTTTAGAATAAGGCTGTAACATAACAAAATGTGGAAAAAGTCAAGTGGTCTGAATACTTTCTGAATGTACTACATACAACGTCACTAACTCACTACCATTTCTTCTGATAAAATGTCAAGTTCAAATGTTGCAAACCTGAACTTCTTGTGACTGTTTGCAGTGTCCTTGTGGCGATGTATGAATACGCTTCAAAAAAAGAAAACCTGAAATTTACATCAGTTTCCCATAATATTTCCTCCAGGGAACAGGCGTGTTTACAGCTTGGTTTAATTATTTCACTACATTTTCCGTGAGATGAAATATGTGGATCATATGAGGAGACACTCGGATTGCATTCATTCCTCACTGCTGTAGACCTATACATTTTGTTCTGACTTGGTGTACTAGTTATTTGATAAGCACATATTACCATTCTACTGTTTTGTATTACTGTATGTATGACCCAATGTCTCTTGAAAAAGATCAGAATAGATCCTACACAGTAAGATTTACACATCACTACCATTTGCATTGCCCCAGAGAACTAGTGTATTCCTTTCCTGCCTCTTCCTGACTGTCTAAACAGTGGTGACACAAATATACCTAGTTGTTTTTCTGGGTTTCATAGTTTTTTAACAGACTGGCATTGTTTCATGTCAGAAGGTACATCCGTGTCCTTACAGTACTATGCATCAACAAGGCCTCAGTGTGTTGTAAAGGAACTCTTAACACAGACATGATGGTTGGCTGGTAGCAAATAGACCTAATGAAACGGACTTGAGTTGATAGACAATTGATCGCCTGTCTTATTTAAGTAGATGTATGGCGGGATGACTCACATTGTACTTTTAGTAGCTTTCAATCCAATCAAGTCTCTCCTCTTAAAGGACCACCGTCATATCCACAATGATGCTTCATTCTATAAAAGAAACGTGTCATTGTCCATTTATTTATTTATTGTTTCACAAATCAATGCTGTCAATAATATTTTTCAGGACTGCAGATTTTTCCTAATGAGTGTTTTCAGTGAAGCTCTGGCAATCTGACGGTTAGGCGAAACACAGCCAAGTAAAATCACTGTAGCAGGTTCCTCCTGCTCCATCATCACATTCAAATGAAGCTCTGAATTTAGACCCATTTCAAACCTTTTATGGAAGAATAAAGTGAGACACATTTCAATACCCCAATTGGAACAAGTGAGAAGTTGTGGTCTTTCGGGGCTGAGATTAACCATGTGTAACATACTTTCAGCACTGTTCCTGTGCAAACCGATGTAATGCCCCTTCTATTGGCAAGTCATAAAACAATTACAAAAATAGCAAGGTCTGGAAAGAAATCCAAATGTTTCCAGAAATGTTCTGCGCTATGTCGAACCTGTGGAATATGAACCCGCAGCTAGGCTACACCCACTGGGAGAGGAAATAGCTTTTTTTGGACTCGAAGGGATTGTGGATAGGCTAAATGGTTGATTCACTCAAAAATAATAATCATAATCATAATAATAATAAATAATGGTTGAATCACTCTCATTGTGCCTGGCTAATCCCTGTTGCAGGTCACACCATCCCACCTCCTCCATCCCACCTCCTCCTCATCTTGACCATGTGACATCAGTGATCTATTGCATTAACAAAGGTTTATTATTGGCCCTGCTAAGAGGGATACCGTACAGGTGAGTGGGTAAATGTTTATTTATTAGATTTGATTGGTCTAATGTCTATCTCAGAGGACTAATAATAAAATACAACATCAATAAAAGGGCCTAATACTTGGGGGAATTTGACATTAGTTTAGGGTTACTGGCTGTAATAGCAGGTATTAGTAAAACATATAGTGAAGATTTAGCATGGGAGTCAGATTTCCCTATATCATCTTTATCTTTTTCCCAACAGTGCTGTGAAAAAATCAGGTGTGCTACGTTCAATGCTTTCATTTAATGTAGTCCAGCTGAATCCCTCCAACATGTAATTTTCCACTCATTGCCAATTAATAGACTTTTAACGGAGCTTGAGTTTTACTGCCAACTCAGGAATCTTGCAAAAGGCCAGTCGATATTTCCTCTATAATGTTCAGTTGTAAAGTTTCAACGGTATTTAGTTAAGCTAGAATGTCGAAGAGAAACATTTTCATGGAGCTAATACCAAAATACGGAATATGCATTCATTGGTGATATTTGTCATTTTCAGCAGGCAAATGCAGACGCAGTCCATTAAAAATGAACAGAGCCCACGCTCCATGCTGCACCATTTCCCTGCCCACCGAGACAGGGGTTCCACCTGTAAGGCAGCCTAAATTAAAATCCTACTAGTATGGTCATAAAAATTCCTACATATTTTAATGAGTACTACAAAGAGCCAGAGAAATAAAGGACAATAACTGGAAGACCAAGCTGAGAACTGAAAACGGCTATAGCTGAAAGAGAGGGCATATCACACTGGAAAACCTCAAATAGCTCTAGTGTTAGATATCCCCTTGTAATACGTATATACAATATTCTTCTTTGGATCTGGACTAACATGGTATTTCACTAAAAGCCAGTCATGTGATGCCAAGGGTCACCAGCCTGGGCCCCAACTGACCAGGTGGATGTTAGCCTGAGGGAACCACAATGTAAAGTAAAACTCTTTGAGTATTCTCTCCATATGTATTCCATATTGCACCTGGATAAAGAGTAATACTATAAGGCAGACAGACTCAGAACAAGCAGAACATTCATACTGTATATACCTATTAAGGAAATACATTACTGCCATCTAAAATTAGATTATAGTTTCTCCTTTCCCGCAGAAGTGTTTGCTGGCAATTGATTAATTGTTGTTAACGGTGCAGAACAGACAACTGGGTAATAGAAGCATTATGACAGCAAAGGGATGAAAGACTGACTTCAGCAACATGAAAAATGGAAGTATTTAGTTTCAGTGATAAATGGCAGCATGTTTGCTATTGCCAGTCTACCCGTCATTTACAAGTAATTTGGTCTTGGAAGAATTAGGCAAAGAAATACTGGGGTGGACAGAATTCACTGGCCAAAGTGACATGGTATCAGTTTTACACAGCCTGAGAGAAAACATACAGTGCATTCGACCCCTACCTACGTTTTGTTAAGTTACAGCCTTATTCTAAAATGGGTTAAATTGTTGTTCACACAATCCCCCATAATGACAAAGCAAAATCCGTTTTTTTAGCAAATGTATTAAAAGTACAAAACTGAATTATCACATTTACATAAGCATTCAGACCCTTTAGTCACTACTTTGTTGAAACACCTTTGACAGCGACTACAGGACTTCTAGGGTATGACGCTACAATCTTGGCACACCTGTATTTGGGGAGTTTCTCCAATTATTCTCTGCAGATGCACTTAAGCATTGTCAGGTTGGATGGGGAACATTGCTGCACAGCTATTTTCACGTCTCTCCAGAGAGGTTCGATCGAGTTCAAGTCAGGGCTCTTGCTGGGTCACTCAAGGACATTCAGAAACTTGTCCCGAAGCCACTCCTGCATTGTCTTGGCTGTGTTCTTAGGGTCGTTGTCCTGTTGGAAGGTGCTACTTCACCGTAGGGATGGTGCCAGGTTTCCTCCAGATGTGACGCTTGGCATTCAGGCCAAAGAGTTCAATCTTGATTTCATCAAACCAGAGAATTTTGAGTTCTTTATGTGCCTTTTGGCAAACTCCAAGTGGGCTGTCATGCTTTTTACTGAGGAGTGGCTTCTGTCTGGCTTCTCTACCATAAAGGCCTGATTGGTGGAGTGCTGCAGAAATGGTTGTCCATCTGGAAGGTTCTCCCATTCTCCCAGCTTCCTGACCAAGGCGCTTCTCTCCTGATTGCTCAGTTTGGCCGGATGGCCAGCTCTAGGAAGAGTCTTGGTGTTTCCAAACTTCTTCCACTGAAGAATGATGAAGGCCACTGTGTTATTGGGGACCTCCAATGCTGCAGATATTTTTTGCTTCCCTTCCCCAGATCTGTGCCTCAACACAATCATGTCTCGGAGCTCTAATTGCAATTCCTTCGACCTCATGGCTTGGTTTTTGCTCTGACATGCACTGTCAACTGTGGGAACTTATATAGATAGGTGCGTGCCTTTCCAAATCATGTCCAATCAATTGAACTTACCACAGGTGGACTCCAATCAAGTTGTAGAAACATTAAGGATGATCAATGGAAACAGGATGCACCTGAGCTCAATTCCGAGGCTCATAGCAAAGGGTCTGAATATTTATGTAAATCCTTTATGTATTTCATTTTTTATAAATGTCACAAACATTTATAAAAACCTGTTTCGCTTTGTCTTGTGGGGTATTGTGTGTAGATTGATAAGGAAAAACTGTAATAAAGCAGTAACGTAACAACATGTGGGAAAAGTCAAGGGGTCTGAATACTTGCCGAATGCACTGTACTTCCAATGTTGTCTACCAAGTGCATTCATACAATTGATATTTGCCATAAGAACATTTTAATGCTATTTAAATGGTCAACCCAATTCTGTACACTCCAACTTACAGGAGAGATGCAGGGGCACTATCAATGGTATTTATTTGTAATTTTATTTCACCTTTATGTAACCAGATAGGCTAGTTGAGAACAAGTTCTCATTTGCAACTGCGACCTGGCCAAGATAAAGCATAGCAATTCGACACATACAACAAAACAGAGTTACACATGGAATAAACAAAACATAGTCAATAATACAGTAGAACAAAAGAAAACAAAAAGTATATATACAGTGAGTGCAAATGAGGTAAGATAAGGGAGGTAAGGCAATAAATAGGCCATGGTGGCGAAGTAATTACAATATAGCAATTAAACACTGGAATGGTAGATGTGCAGAAGATGAATGTGCAAGTAGAGGTTACTGGGGTGCAAAGGAGCAAGATAAATAAATAAATAAATACAGTATGGGGATGAGGTAGGTAGATAGATGGGCTGTTTACAGATGGGCTATGTACAGGTGCAGTGATCTGTGAGTAGCTCTGACAGCTGGCGCTTAAAGCTAGTGAGGGAGATAAGAGTCTCCAGCTTCAGAGATTTTGCAGTTCGTTCCAGTCATTGGCAGCAAAGAACTGGAAGGAAAGACGACCAAAGGAGGTTTTGGCTTTGGGGGTGACCAGTGAGAAAAACCTGCTGGAGAGCGTGCTACGAGTGGGTTCTGCTATGGTGACCAGTGAGCTGAGATAAGGCGGGGCTTTACCTAGCAGAGACTTGTAGATAACCTGTAGCCAGTGGGTTTGGCAACGAGTATGAAGCAAGGGCCAACCAACGAGAGTGTACAGGCCGCAATGTTGGGTAGTGTATGGGGCTTTGGTGACAAAACGGATGGCACTGTGATAGACTGCATCCAGTTTGTTGAGTAGAGTGTTGGAGGCTGTTTTATAGATGACATCACCGAATTCGAGGATCGGTAGGATGGTCAGTTTCACGAGGTTATGTTTGGCAGCATGACTGAAGGATGCTATGTTGCGATATAGGAAGCCAATTCTAGATTCAATTTTGAATTGGAGATGCTTAATGTGAGTCTGGAAGGAGAGTTTACAGTCTAACCAGACAGCTAGGTATTTGTAGTTGTCCACATATTTTAGGTCAGAGCCGTCCAGAGTAGTGATGCTAGGCGGGTGAGCAGATGCGGGCAGTGATCGGTTGAATAGCATGCCTTTAGTTTTACTTGCATTTAAAAGCAGTTGGAGGCCACGGAAGGAGAGTTGTAAGGCATTGAAACTCGTCTGGAGGTTAGTTAACACAGTGTCCAAAGAGGGGCCAGAAGTATACTGAATGGTGTCGTCTGCGTAGAGGTTTAACTTTACAATCTTTGGGAATCTCAGACGATACGAAAGAGAGGTTTAACAGGCTAGTAATAGGGGTTGCAACAATTTCGACAGATAATTTTACAAAGAGAGGGTCCAGATTGTCTCGCCCAGCTGATTTGTAGGGGTCCAGATTTTGCAGCTATTTCAGAACATCAGCTGACTGGATTTGGGTGGGGGCTTTGGCGGATTGCTGTGGAGGGTGCCGGGCAGTTGACCGGGGTAGAGGTAGCCAGGTGGAAAGCATGACCAGCCGTAGAGAAATGCTTATTGGAATTCTCAATTATAGTGGATTTATTAGTGGTGACAGTGTTTCCTAGCATCAGAGCAGTGGGCAGCTGGGAGGAGGTGCTCTTATTCTCCATGGACTTTACAGTGTCCCAGGTATGAACTCCACCCAACCGGTGCGATGCTCAAACCAAGAATTCATTCCACCTCTCAGAGTCAGGTGCGGCAAACAACTTACTGTACACACTGACGCTAGTTGCTAGATTTGTCACAATACTATAGGTATCAAACCTCATCGTTCAATTAGCTAACTATCCTTTCCATCCAAATTCTTGGTCTGACATAGCCAATGGAGATATTCAACAGACTTATGAACCTCTGAGAGCAAGCAGTACTCTGTCAAGCCTAGGTGCTAGACAATGCAAGAGAGGATTCCATGCTTCACACATGGCTTTGCGCCAACCCTCTCTATGACACTGCGCTCTGCAGTAGAAAAGATTCCCAATGACTGGAAGAGAGAACTGACTTTCAGCAGAATTTCCACTACCGCTCTATTTTAATAAGTACTGCATGTTCATGGTAAACACGAACAAATACCACTAATCCAAAGAAGTCAAATATGTGCAGTCTGTTTCCAACAACTGCCTGCTGAAGAATGCACTTGGGGTTGAGTCTTTTATCCGCTGTGAAAAACACACGATCGTGGAGTCATCTGTGCAAACAAGCTCTTGGCTTACGGTGCAGAGGGAGAAAACAAAGAAATGGTTTCTGGAATGGACGAATAAAATATGAAAGCCGGCAGAGATTTGGTGCAGGAGATGCGTGTTGACAGTTACGCTGTCAAGGCTGATACCCGTGATTGTCACCAGATGTGTGCTCCCCTGCATCATATATTATACGACAGAGTGAGAGTATGCAGAGACTGCTTTTCGCTGTGAAACAGCCAATGTCTCACAGTGTTAATGGCAAGTGAAATTAGTACGCTTCCTGTCTGCGTACAAGACCCAGGACAGTTTGATTATAATGCCTTCTTTGCAAATCAACAATTGGTAAACGCATCGAGGAAGCGAATTAACTGCCGTTATTTACGAGACACGAAGTTAGGGTGGAAATCTGGCGTTTAGACGTGACATGTGATGTGAAAATGGGCCTGAGCCTCTGCAAACTCTCCCTAAAGAAAAATACATGATGTGCCATTCCATCCCCCTAATGTCTCCAGACACACCTACAGGGGCTTGCAGCTGAAGATCTGGTTTAGTCATTCCCTAGGTCACTGACCCACAGCAAATTCAATTTATTTGTGTTTATCTAGAATGTTTTTTCTGGTATTTTTCTTACAAAAAGCCTGCTCACAGTTTTCCTAGTGCATATTGGAGGAGTGTATGCCAACAGCTGGTGGTTTTCAGTCAAGCCGCTGCATGGCTGCCTGTATTTTTCTGTAATTTTTTTTTTTTATAACCCAATATCCTCCTCAATTTGGTTTGAGATTTGGAAGATTGGCATGGATATGTTTTACCATCTGTCTACTTCACATATATTTAATCTTGAATGTATTGTTTCATTTCATGGTATACATTAAACCTTGACTTAAATCTGCCAATTACTAAAATAGACTTTAGGCAGAGTGAATAAATCAGCGTAATGTCAACAGAAATACACATGTAAAACTATTTAAAAAATGAAACTCGGAATGTGTGTAGTTATCTTTCACCTCTGAATGGAGGATTGCTAATCAACTGTAGGGCTATTATCAAGTGACTGAGGCGTAATATTCCCAAAGTGCCCTAAAGAGGCAGCTGGAAGCTATTGAAAAGCTTGGGAGGTTAGAAAAAACCTACAACCACTATGCATAATTGTTTAATTCTGAAATAACCTTGAAATTAGTGTGAGAGCAGCTGGGAGATAGGAGGGGGGGTCATAGAAAGTAATTATTCTGGCAACACAGATGAACATTGGAAGCAGCACTCATGACTCCATTGTAATATCACCTTTGAAGAAAACCATGCACTTTATTGACATATTGGGAAAACGGTAGTCGCCCCCGAGAATGCCGGTTTTGTCGAATAACCCAAATTTCATTTCACACTACATTAGTAATCTAATTACATGGTGAAATGTAACACAGACAGGGGTCCTCGGGTGTTGAGACAAGCCGCACCTCGCAAAGTTCAGTAGAGGCACCGCATGGCCTCTCTTCCTACTACTGTTGGGGCTGGGACCCCACGCCCACCCTGCCAGGCTTGAAGCAGAGCTGCCTGAAACCCAAGATCTGTCGTCATAAACGCTAGCAGCTGAGCCCAAGCCATGAGCTGTCATGATCGCTCTATACCTGACACACATGCAGGTTCCTCACTTGTTGTGGGTATGTACTGACATGTATGTGTAACTGATAGATGCAAACATTTTAATGTTTTTAAATGTTCTGTATGTACGGTAAAGTGTAAAGACTGCAAAAAGATCAGGCAACACACGTACCCCAACAACATGCCTGCCATTCAGTGTGGGTTCAATTCAAACCCGATGGGAACTATGTGAACTTTGTCTGCCTCTAAAATGTATTGAATGGAATTGCAACAACATAATGAGGTCTGTGTTGAACAGAATAAGTGCAATAACAAACGTTAAGCCATTTTATCATAACGGTAAGTGATTTTGCACCTCAAGGGGTTTTCACCCCAAGTTACAAGGTCACAGACTCATAATCTGAGAGCTCCACATGATATTCCTTATGGCCCTATTATAAATGGTAATTTCTTTACATACTTTCAGAAAACATTTTGTTCAGCGAATCAGATCTGTCCGCAAACCCCGCATAATTTTGGAATTGCGAGAGGGACATCACCATCCAAGGCATGCAATTGGCTAAGAGAGGTTTGTGTTGGACACACGCCTCATATTTTAGATTATCAACAAGCCACCCAGAAAGCAGTATCCAAAAGGATTTTTTAAAATAAATTTGTCAAGCATTGTGAGCCTACCTTCAACCCCCCTTAACGTTCACTCTTAAAGGAGCCTAGTATCTACTGAGTAAATATGACATCCCTGCATGGCCTCCATGACCGCTGTTGTTTTTAGACATTATGCTGCCGTTTTAATGAATATCACAGAGGATTTGAGAATCATCTGAGGGTCTCCTAAAGTGTTTGTTGTCCTGCACGGTTTCACCCTCCAAATCAGGGAGTGAAATTGTATAGGAATGTAAGGGTCTAGAAATGTAAGGGCTTTAAATCAAATACAATCCGCTGATATCGTTGAAGTAAATTATTGACATCATCAATTCATGAATTAGCAACGCAAGATGTCATCAACGGAAACAAGAATAATGCTTAATATGATTTTGTATGGGTTTTCATTTTGAACAAAACCCCTTTCAAACGTCCACATGAAAATATTTGCATTACTTGGAGTGAGAGGTGTGTCTATGCCAGTCCCATTCATTTGCAAGAAATAGTCTTGTAGGCCTTTTTTCAACATTACACAACCCTCAGAGTAATGCTTCTAAGATTTAATAATATTCCATATAGGCCACCTAAAGGTTAGACTCTATTAACTGCTAGGTCAAGCGAAAGGGCAATCTCCTCAAATCCTAAAACACCCTGCTATCCAAGAAACGCATCATGTACCAAGGACCTATTCTTCATTCTCTGTGTTGACTTTAAATAAGACGATACTTCTGCCCCCGGCCCAGATTTCAAGGCTCTGCAAATTGTTTGTGCATGTGCTTATCCCAGATCCAATCAAAGGGAGACTTGAATGTGAAGTCATGCGTCATAGTAATCTGCCTCAGATGAGTACTGCAATCTGTATCACCACGGGCCATGGGAATGGCACTCAATTGCTGTTCACAGCTCTATAAGTTGTGTCCCAGCGGAGGCCAACATCTTGCTCTGCTAGCATGGTCCTTGGGCACTCCCATATCACTAGATCTGTTCTTCTCTCAGGGTGGATGAAAGCAGGAGGGTGGTGTGTGAGTGTGTGGGTGGCCCCTGGGCTCATGTCCTCAGCCTTGCATACCTGACTTCAGCCTGCAACAGGTACTCCCTAAATCTGCCCTAACATTTACCCTCTGTGAAAACAAAACAGCCGGGATGCGTGCATTACACTGGCTTAGTTGGGGTGGGGGGGGGTGCAACCGATTCCACCTTGTGGGTGGAAGAAAAACAAGCATCTTTTTTAACTAGACTCTCACCCCTGACATGTTGCATTACTGTTTGCTGCGAAGCACCTCGTAAAAAACAGTGAGTCTGAGGGTGAAAATTAACATTGTGTCCTGGCAAGAAAACACTGGAGGTATGGGTAATCTCTGGCGGGTGTCACAAACCTAGTAGCGTAACTGATGCCTGAAAGTGAAACCTACTGTAGCCACTAGCCAGGGATTCGCTTCACATAATTCTGCTCTAACTTACCCAGGAGAGGGCTTGGGAGGTAAATCAGAATGTGCCCGTCATAAAGGGACTTCGATATTATTATTACTATTTAAAAATATATATATTTTGTAATGATTTATTTTTTATTGTTACATACACGGATAGGTGAAATGTGTTGTTTTACAGAGTCGGTTATAGTAGTACGGCGCCCCTGCAGAAAGTATAGCAGTATATATACTGAGTGTACACAACATTAAGAACTCCTTATATTGAGTTGCACCCATCCATTTTGCCCTCAGAACAGCCTCAATTCATCAGGGCATGGACTCTACAAGGTGTCGAAAGCATTCCACAGGGATGCTGGCCCATGTTGATTTCAATGCTTCCGACAGTTGTGTCAGGTTGGCTGGATGTCCTTTGGGTGGTTATAAGTTTTGCAAATTTGAAGGGGTGTCCACATACTTGACACACACAGGAAACTGATGAGTGTAAAAACTCAACAGTGTTGCAGTTCTTGACACAAACCGGTGCGCCTGCCTGGCACTTACTGCCATACCCTGTTCATAGGCTCTTAAATCTTTGTCTTGTCCATTCACCCTCTGAATGGCACGCATACACAATCCATGTCTCAATTGTCTTAAGCGTTAAAAATCCTTCTTTCTCCTCCCCTTCATGTCTCCTCCCCTTCATCTAAACTGGTTTTTTTTTTTTCTACTGTGTTATTGACTTGCTAATTGTTTACTCCATGTGTAACTCTGTGTTGTCTGTTCACACTGCTATGCTTTATCTTGGCCAGGTCGCAGTTGCAAATGAGAACTTGTTCTCAACTAGCCTACCTGGTTAAATAAAGGTGAAATAAAAAAAAATAAAAATAAAAAAACTGGTTGAAAGGGGTTTTAACAAGTGACATCAATAAGGGATCATAGCTTTCACCAGGATTCACCTGGTCAGTCTGTGTCTGAAATAGCCGAATTCACAAATTGTAAGGGGTGACCACGTACTTTGTATTTATAGTGTGTGTGTGTGTGTGTGTGTGTGTGTGTGTGTGTGTGTGTGTGTGTGTGTGTGTGTGTGTGTGTGTGTGTTATGAACGTTCTCATTTACCTCACATATACACAGACCCCTTGACATTTGACATTTTGTTACATCACAGGCTTATTCAAAAACTGCCTCCATGTTGCTGGATCCTTAATAAATACAAATACATGAGATTATAATGGACAAAATGGCAGTTGAGCATTGATCATCATGTCACCAGAATAATATATATGTAAAGGAGCATAAAACTCATCACGGTGCACATTCACCACCCTGTGAAATTCATCATAATGTATTTCCTCTGTAGCCTAATTAAACTGTATGCTTTACCATGATGTGTTTTTTTTATCAGACTATTTAGAGGCTACTTTACTTTTATAAAAAGGTTGGATGGAAACCTGGTTCATGTCAAGCCATTTTGAGGATGCTGGAATTATATTTTGGGTGAACATGCGCATGCTTACAGGAGAATTTTAAAGTAGCCTAAACAGATTAAAACATTGTGACTGATTGTGTTTATGCCACCTATACAAGGTTTTAAAAGTCATACTGAAGCATTAGGTTCTAGATGCGCGAGGAATAGCTGCTCGGGTTGGAGAGGAGGCAGAGCAGAAGTTAAGCTTTCCTGAATAACTGGGCCTGCTGGGAGTATATGGGGCCACATTATTATAGGACGACTTGGGAGAATTAGGATCTGTAACAGACAGCGCATCAGTATCAGAAGTAAAAATACAGTCAGGCTGGCCTGCTACTGTGCCTTTCTAGACCTTATAAACTGTCGAGTCGACCCACAACGGATCCAACTGGAATGAAACATTCAAATCACAGGGCTTTTGCGACATTATTCAAATGACATTTTCACATCATTATTTTTCATTGCATTGTGGTGTTGTAGGCTAGTTTAGTCTAGGTAGCATTGTCCCTGAACAAGATCAATATGGAAGCTCTTGAGCTGTGTGTCTCATGTCTTCACTGTTCTTTCATGTGCTATGATACACCTGGAATCTCCTCTGCCTATCAGCTATTCCGATTTGTTCTTGTGGATGGATTCATGTTGAAAATTGATGAATGCTTTTATGTGTGGTTTGATTGCTAGTTAGCCTATTGCAGATCTGGACCACTATTATCACTATGAATGGTGAATAGAGGGCAGGATAGACAGACTGGTAGACTATATTGACCTGTGGTAAGGTTAAAGTTAGCACATGGAAAAGCATAGTGCATAAGGGAAGTACCAGAACACCTTGATATAGGGGAGGTGCATGCAAGCAGATGAGGAAATGAGTCCAGGATGGAATACATTGTATAGTATCACCTGAAAAAGAGTGAACGTAAACCAGGGAAAAACACACTACCTTCTCCTGTGCCCAATAAAAACTAAACAACCATCCCCAAAGAAAAAAACAACATTTGACAACCCTACCATATTTTGGACCCCCTGACCTAGTCTCAGAGGATTTCATATTATTCTGTATATAAATCAGAGACACTCCATTTAGACACTCCATTCCATATGTTATGTTTGGTATGGTATATATTAATTTGTAGATGTCCATCATCCATTTAGTATGATATGTTACAAATTGCAATTTGTACAGTATGTGACGAATTTGAAGTAGAATACGTTACAGGTTTGCAAAATGTATGAAATGTTACAAATTCCAATTTGTTGTTGCTAACGTGAGCTAGGTGGCTAACACTTGTGTTAGCTGGCTCTAGGAGTTGGGGTTAGGGGTTAAGGTTAGGAGTTAGGTTAAAGGGTTATCGAAAATGGTCAAAGTTAGGGTCAGGGGAAGGGTTAGCTAACATGCTAAGTAGTTGCAAAGTAGTTAAAAAGTGCTAAGAAGCTTAAAGTTGCTAATTAGCTAAAATGCTAACGTTGTCTTTGATGATATTTAAACGCGCAACCTTTGGGTTGCTAGACATTTGCTTTATAACCCTTTCATTTTTTCCATAAGTAACCTATCTTATGTAACCATATCAAACAAAACATATACTAATATGGGTGTCCTGGAATTGCATTTACTATGTTACATGCCTACATCTTTCTCTGTGGCTCCCGTGTGCTGCAGTGGTCTAAGGCACTGCACCTCAATGCTAGAGGCGTCACTACAGACCCAGGTTCGATTCCAGGCTGTATCACAACGGCTGTGGTTGGGAGTCCCAAAGGGCGGAGCACAATTGGCCCAGTGTCGTCTGGGTTTGACCGGGGCAGGCAGTCATTTTTAAATAAGAATTTGTTCTTAACTGACCTGCCTAGTTAAATAAATAAAAATAGTCTATGAGACCAGTCTGCTCCACCAGTAAATTAACCAAAAGTGCAGTTCAAGAAGAGTTGAGAAAATATTTACCAAATAAGCTAAAGTAAAAAATAAAATCAATAATTATAAAATAATCTGTCCTTTTTAGAGTTCAGAAAAGAACATAGAATACATCATGTGAAGTGTGATTGGATCATGGGAACACTGAACCAAGGGTTTCCCATTTGATTTGCAGTAGTCGGTCGGACAATGTGTGATTTTCTTGATATGTCAGTTACCCAGTCATTCTGAAATATCACAATCCTCCACAATGAAATCGGGTAGGGGTGTAACGATCGTCTTCAGGAGAAAGAGAGGAGGACCGTGGTAAGTGTTCATAATTGTAATTAAAGGAAGCACTGAACACTGATTCAATACAAAAATAACAAAATGAACTAACAAACCACTCCTGTCTGGTGACATACACACATGGCCACCCACAAAACACAATTCAAAACAGGCTACCTAAATATGGTTCTCAATCAGGGACAACGATTGACAGGTGCCTCTGATTGAGAACCATAAAAGGGCCAAACACAGAAATAGAAAATCATAGAAAAACTAACATAGACAACCCACCCAACTCACGCCCTGACCATACTAAAACAAAGACAAAACAAAGGAACTAAGGTCAGAACGTGACAAGGGGCTGTGGATCTGTCGCCCTTCATTGTTTGAGTGTGACTAACATACGAGCAATATCTCAGACAGCATTTGCACGATTGTAACGAAACTCTATGTCTTTCCATAGAGATCCGGTATTTACAAAATGACACTGATTTGCCAGATAGTGGCACTATAACAAGAGATTGAAAATGCAAACTTGAAAGGTCACGCACCTCACCCCATTTCACCTTAAATCATGAAATGTGTTACCTACAGTGACCTACATAATAATTCGGACAGTGAATTTGTTTTTCTTCTTTTGGCTCTATACTACAAAAGTTTGGATTTGAAGTGCAGATTGTCGGCTTTAATTTGAGGGTATTTTCATCCATATCGTGTGAACCGTTTAGAAAATTACAGCACTTTTTGTAAATACTCTATTGGGACAAATTCACTTATATTTGTAATAAAATAGTAAAAAGTTATTCATAGCACACAATGACTACATAAAGCTTGTGACTAAATATTTGTTGGATGCATTTGCTGTTTGTTTTGGTTGTGTTTCAGATAATTAAATGGTAATAGAAATTAAATAGAAATTAAATGGTAAATAATGTATTGTGTTATTTGGAGTCACTTTTTTTGTAAATAAGAATAGAATATGTTTCTAAACACCTCTACATAAATGTGGATACTACCATGGTTAGCATGTCTAGCATGTCTAGTGTCTAGTTTAGCATGTCTTGGCGGCTAGATATTTGTGTGTGTAACTTTCTCACTCATTCATGGGGGACAACATGTTTACTGTTGCCTTGTTTTTAAAGTAAAACATTCATAATAACAGACCTAACTTAAAAAACTCAATGAAGTCATTTTTGGATTGATCATTTATACATACAAACTTGATTTATAAGCATAATTTGCTGTTGATATTTTGCCCTTTTGTTCTCGAGCAATAAGATGCATGCCGATACAGTGGGCAAGTCTTGCCAATACATTGGAGCCAGTCTACCTTTTTTTAGACTCTTCACTATTACAAGGCCCCCCTCTCTCTCCATACACACACAGTCAAACAGTCACGCACACAGCAGTCCTGTGTTTTGCCCTGCTGTGTGTGTGTGCACGTGTGTATTTTGCGTGTGTGTGTTTGTGTTGTGTTTATGTACGTGTGTGTTGTCCTGTCCTGTGTGTGTGTGTGGATGTGTTAAACTATGCTTGGACCAGAAGACCTCACAAGAATAGTAAACAAACAAAGCTTTGACCAACTGGGAACATTTTGTTTGTCCCCACAAGGTCAAAGGCTATTTCTAGGGGGTTTATGGTTAAGGTTAGAATTAGTATTAGGGTTATAATTAGGTTTAGGAGCTAGGGTTAGGTTTTGGGGGTTAATGTTAGGGTTAAGGTTAGGGTAAGGGAGAGGGAGAGTAGGATTTTGAATGGACTGAATTGTGTCCCCCCACAAGGTTAGTTATACAACAATGTGTGTGTGTGTGTGTGTGTGTGTGTGTGTGTGTGTGTGTGTGTGTGTGTGTGTGTGTGTGTGTGTGTGTGTGTGTGTGTGTGTGTGTGTGTGTGTGTGTGTGTGTGTGTGTGTGTTGTGTGTTGTGTGTGTGTCCTGATACCCTCCTTTCATCTGTCTTACTTAACATATCAATAGGGGGCTTTCATCTTTTGTTCAAGCAAGGGGGAGGCTGATGACATCACAAAGTCACCATCAGACCAACTCCTTGAATGGCCTATTACATGAAGTTTGCAGTTGGGTCTAAAATAACACAATTTTGCTCAAAACAATATTTAGTGTGTGTTCTTTGCTGTGTTTATACTTGGGATATCGCTTTTCAAGTGTATAAGTTTTAAAAAATGACTGGAGGACGTCTTTAAGATTCAGTGTGCGAGTTCCCGCAAGGCCTGGACTTGGGTTTGAGTTCATGCCATCTGATTAATGTTTATGCTGAGTGTGCAGAAACTGTTTGCTGATCCATGTGTTATTGGGGCCGTGAGTGTGTGTGTGACTTCCTCATTCCCTGGTAAACCTGTTCATTTGCAGTCACGCACAGGCAGACACACAGACACACAGACACACACACACCTATTTTGGTTGAATTTGCAGTCACGCACAGGCAGACACACAGACAGTCACACCTAATCCCCTTGGTCTCAGTTAGAAATTAATCTGCAGTTTTCTTTCTCTCACACATTTACAGCAATCATTCCTGCTTTGTCTGGCTGAGTATTCTCCGATGGATAACATAATAATCATGTCAAATACGTCATTACGTTAAACCTAAAGGTTCAATTGAAGTTCGATGAGACTATGCAATGTGGCGGAAAAGTGTTTAATGAGTGTTAAATAAAGACTTTCTGCACTTCATGTAGCTGAATGGAGAAGGCAGGGTATATGCCTGGGCCGGGTCCCAAATGGTACCCTATTACCTACACTACAAAAACAAGTACATTTCTAAGTGACCCCAAACTTTTGAACGGTAGTGTATATAGTACACTACTTTTGACCAGACCCCTATCGGTAGTGTACATGGGTAGTGTACTATATAGGGAATAGGGTGCCATTTGGGATACATACCTACAGTAGTGTAGATGGCAGGAGTCATTCATTTGTATATAGTGTGTATGTGTGTGTGTATGTGTATGTGTGTGTGCGTACGTGTGTATGTGCGTACGTGTGTATGTGTGTACGTGTGTACGTGTTTCAGGCCGTCATTGTAAATAAGAATTTGTTGTTAAATGACTCACCTTTGATAAATAAAGTTTAAAAAAAAATACAATAACAAAGTGTGTCCTTTGGCAGGAATTGCATCCTGAACAATCATAAACTAAGGCTGGTTTTAAGTGGTGGTGGTTAGTGTCATGCTGGTTTGAGAATTAAAACGGTCTCTTACAATTGGCTGTGTCACACACAGGCCCCAGCAGTGCAGGAAACAGACCCAAAACTACAACTGAGGTTTTCTTCCTGTGGGGGGAGACTGTGGGAGGGGTCTCGAATGGCTGAGGGACAGCTATTGGGGAACTGTGGGGGGATCTTGGAGGGTTCGGGTTCACGTTTTCTGGCCTGGTGGTAGATCGGTCAACATGCCCTTGAGAAGGGCATTGACCCTGGATTCTTCTGTGTGTCGCTCTGAATGGGAATCTGTTGGATGACTGGTATGATGTAGTTATTGAGTGGCTTCACTGAAAGTATATTGTACGTTTTGAATATTCAATAAATAATAAAATAATAAAGTACAATTAAAAAGTGTTCCCTTTTGCAGTAAGTGCATCCTGACCAATCATAAACTAAGGCTGGTTTTAAGTGGTGGTGGTTAGTGTCATTGTAATGGTTGTCATCGGGAGAAAGAGAGGAGGACCAAAGCGCTGCGTGGTAAGTGTTCATGATGATTTTTAATTAAAACTCAGAACACTAAACAATAAATGACAACGTGAATTTACAAAACCGAAACAGTACCGTGTGGCCCAAACATTCACACGGAAACAAACACCCACAAACCAAAAGTTAAACACAGGCTACCTAAGTATGATTCTCAATCAGGGACAACAATTAACAGCTGCCTCTGATTGAGAACCATACTAGGCCGAACTCAAAAACCAACATAGAAAAACAAACATAGACTGCCCACCCCAACTCACGCCCTGACCATACTAAAACAAAGACAAAAACAAAGGAACAAAGGTCAGAACGTGACAGTCATGCTGGTTTGACAGTTAGAACTGTCTCTTACATTAGGCTGTGTCACACACAGGCCCCCAGCAGTGCAGGAAACAGACACAAAACTACAACTGAGGTAACAGCAGTAGAAGTTACAGGAGTAGAAGTTACAGGATAAAAGTTACAGGAGTAGAAGTTACAGGAGTAGAAGTTACATGATGAGACATTACAACAGTAGACGTTACAACAGTAGACATTACAACAGTAGAAGTTACAACAGTAGACATTACAACAGTAGAAGTTACAACAGTAGACATTACAACAGTAGACTTTACAACAGTAGACGTTACAACAGTAGAAGTTACAATAGTAGACGTTAAAACAGTAGAAGTTACAACAGTAGACGTTACAACAGTAGAAGTTACAACAGTAGACGTTACAACAGTATAAGTTACAAGAGTAGACGTTACAACAGTAGAAGTCACAAGAGTAGATGTTACAACAGAAGTAACAAGAGTAGACGTTACAACAGTAGACGTTACAACAGTGGACGTTGCAACAGTAGACATTACAACAGTGGACATTACAACAGTAGACGTTACAACAGTGGACATTACAAGAGTAGACGTTACAACAGTGGACGTTACAACAGTAGACATTACAACAGTAGACGTTACAACAGTGGACATTACAACAGTAGACATTACAACAGTAGACGTTACAACAGTAGACGTTACAACAGTGGACGTTACAACAGTAGACGTTACAACAGTAGACATTACAACAGTAGACATTACAACAGTAGACGTTACAACAGTAGACATTACAACAGTAGACGTTACAACAGTAGACATTACAACAGTAGACGTTACAACAGTAGATGTTACAACAGTAGACATTACAACAGTAGACGTTACAACAGTAGACATTACAACAGTAGACGTTACAACAGTAGACATTACAACAGTAGACGTTACAACAGTAGACGTTACAACAGTAGACGTTACAACAGTAGATGTTACAACAGTAGACGTTACAACAGTGGACGTTACAACAGTAGACGTTACAACAGTAGACATTACAACAGTAGACGTTACAACAGTAGACGTTACAACAGTGGACGTTACAACAGTAGACGTTACAACAGTAGACATTACAACAGTAGACGTTACAACAGTAGACGTTACAACAGTAGACGTTACAACAGTAGACATTACAACAGTAGACGTTACAACAGTAGACGTTACAACAGTAGACGTTACAACAGTAGACGTTACAACAGTGGACATTACAAGAGTAGACGTTACAACAGTGGACGTTACAACAGTAGACGTTACAACAGTGGACATTACAAGAGTAGACGTTACAACAGTGGACATTACAACAGTAGACGTTACAACAGTAGACGTTACAACAGTAGACATTACAACAGTAGACGTTACAACAGTGGACATTACAAGAGTAGACGTTACAACAGTGGACGTTACAACAGTAGACATTACAACAGTAGACGTTACAACAGTGGACATTACAAGAGTAGACGTTACAACAGTAGAAGTCACAAGAGTAGATGTTACAACAGAAGTAACAAGAGTAGACGTTACAACAGTAGAAGTCACAAGAGTAGATGTTACAACAGAAGTAACAAGAGTAGACGTTACAACAGTAGACATTACAACAGTGGACGTTGCAACAGTAGACATTACAACAGTGGACATTACAACAGCAGACGTTACAACAGTGGACATTACAAGAGTAGACGTTACAACAGTGGACGTTACAACAGTAGACATTACAACAATAGACGTTACAACAGTGGACATTACAAGAGTAGACGTTACAACAGTGGACGTTACAACAGTAGACATTACAACAGTAGACGTTACAACAGTGGACATTACAACAGTAGACATTACAACAGTAGACGTTACAACAGTAGACGTTACAACAGTGGACGTTACAACAGTAGACGTTACAACAGTAGACATTACAACAGTAGACGTTACAACAGTAGACCTTACAACAGTAGACGTTACAACAGTAGATGTTACAACAGTAGACATTACAACAGTAGACGTTACAACAGTAGACGTTACAACAGTAGACATTACAACAGTAGACGTTACAACAGTAGACGTTACAACAGTAGACGTTACAACAGTAGACATTACAACAGTAGACGTTACAACAGTGGACATTACAAGAGTAGACGTTACAACAGTGGACGTTACAACAGTAGACATTACAACAGTAGACGTTACAACAGTGGACATTACAAGAGTAGACGTTACAACAGTAGAAGTCACAAGAGTAGATGTTACAACAGAAGTAACAAGAGTAGACGTTACAACAGTAGAAGTCACAAGAGTAGATGTTACAACAGAAGTAACAAGAGTAGACGTTACAACAGTAGACATTACAACAGTGGACGTTGCAACAGTAGACATTACAACAGTGGACATTACAACAGTAGACGTTACAACAGTGGACATTACAAGAGTAGACGTTACAACAGTGGACGTTACAACAGTAGACATTACAACAATAGACGTTACAACAGTGGACATTACAAGAGTAGACGTTACAACAGTGGACGTTACAACAGTAGACATTACAACAGTAGACGTTACAACAGTGGACATTACAACAGTAGACATTACAACAGTAGACGTTACAACAGTAGACGTTACAACAGTGGACGTTACAACAGTAGACGTTACAACAGTAGACATTACAACAGTAGACGTTACAACAGTAGACATTACAACAGTAGACGTTACAACAGTAGATGTTACAACAGTAGACATTACAACAGTAGACGTTACAACAGTAGACGTTACAACAGTAGACATTACAACAGTAGACGTTACAACAGTAGACGTTACAACAGTGGACGTTACAACAGTAGACGTTACAACAGTAGACATTACAACAGTAGACGTTACAACAGTAGACGTTACAACAGTAGACGTTACAACAGTAGACGTTACAACAGTAGACGTTACAACAGTAGACGTTACAACAGTGGACATTACAAGAGTAGACGTTACAACAGTGGACGTTACAACAGTAGACATTACAACAGTAGACGTTACAACAGTGGACATTACAAGAGTAGACGTTACAACAGTAGAAGTCACAAGAGTAGATGTTACAACAGAAGTAACAAGAGTAGACGTTACAACAGTAGACGTTACAACAGTGGACGTTGCAACAGTAGACATTACAACAGTAGACGTTACAACAGTGGACATTACAAGAGTAGAAGTTACAAGAGTAGATGTTACAGGAGTAGACGTTACAACAGTGGACATTACAAGAGTAGAAGTTACAAGAGTAGATGTTACAGGAGTAGACGTTACAACAGTGGACATTACAAGAGTAGAAGTTACAAGAGTAGATGTTACAGGAGTAGACGTTACAGCAGTGGACATTACAAAAGTAGAAGTTACAAGAGTAGATGTTACAGGAGTAGATGTTACAACAGTAGACGTTACAACAGTAGACGTTACAACAGTAGACCTTACAACAGTGGACGTTACAACAGTAGAAGTTACAACAGTAGACATTACAACAGTGGACGTTACAACAATAGATGTTACAACAGTAGAAGTTACAAGAGTAGATGTTACAACAGTAGACGTTAAAACAGTAGAAGTTACAATAGTAGATGTTACAGGAGTAGAAGTTACAAGAGTATACATTACAACAGTAGACGTTACAAGAGTAGATGTTACAGGAGTAGAAGTTACGACAGCAGACGTTACAACAGTAGACGTTACAAGAGTAAATGTTACAGGAGTAGAAGTTACAAGAGTAGACGTTACAACAGTAGACGTTACAACAGTGGACATTACAACAGTAGACGTTACAACAGTGGACATTACAACAGTAGACGTTACAACAGTGGACGTTGCAACAGTAGACATTACAACAGTAGACGTTACAACAGTGGACATTACAAGAGTAGAAGTTACAAGAGTAGATGTTACAGGAGTAGACGTTACAGCAGTGGACATTACAAGAATAGAAGTTACAAGAGTAGATGTTACAGGAGTAGATGTTACAACAGTAGACGTTACAACGGTAGACCTTACAACAGTGGACGTTACAACAGTAGAAGTTACAACAGTAGACATTACAACAGTGGACGTTACAACAATAGATGTTACAACAGTAGAAGTTACAAGAGTAGATGTTACAACAGTAGACGTTACAACAGTAGAAGTTACAATAGTAGATGTTACAGGAGTAGAAGTTACAAGAGTATACATTACAACAGTAGACGTTACAAGAGTAGATGTTACAGGAGTAGAAGTTACGACAGTAGACGTTACAACAGTAGACGTTACAAGAGTAAATGTTACAGGAGTAGAAGTTACAAGAGTAGACGTTACAACAGTAGACGTTACAACAGTGGACATTACAACAGTAGACGTTACAACAGTGGACATTACAACAGTAGACGTTACAACAGTGGACGTTACAACAGTAGACATTACAACAGTAGACGTTACAACAGTGGACATTACAAGAGTAGACGTTACAACAGTAGAAGTCACAAGAGTAGATGTTACAACAGAAGTAACAAGAGTAGACGTTACAACAGTAGACGTTACAACAGTGGACGTTGCAACAGTAGACATTACAACAGTAGACGTTACAACAGTGGACATTACAAGAGTAGAAGTTACAAGAGTAGATGTTACAGGAGTAGACGTTACAGCAGTGGACATTACAAGAGTAGAAGTTACAAGAGTAGATGTTACAGGAGTAGATGTTACAACAGTAGACGTTACAACAATAGATGTTACAACAGTAGAAGTTACAAGAGTAGATGTTACAACAGTAGATGTTACAACAGTAGGAGTTACAATAGTAGATGTTACAGGAGTAGAAGTTACAAGAGTATACATTACAACAGTAGACGTTACAAGAGTAGATGTTACAGGAGTAGAAGTTACAAGAGTAGATGTTACAACAGAAGTAACAACAGTAGACGTTACAAGAGTAAATGTTACAGGAGTAGAAGTCACAAGAGTAGATGTTACAACAGAAGTAACAACAGTAGATGTTACAACAGTGGACATTACAGCAGTGGACGTTACAGGAGTAGATGTTACAACAGTAGACATTACAACAGTAGAAGTTACAACAGTAGAAGTTACAGCAGTAGACGTTACAACAGTGGACATTACAGCAGTGGACGTGACAGGAGTAGATGTTACAACAGTAGACATTACAAGAGTAGTCAGTGGACGTTACAACAGTAGAAGTTACGACAGTAGACGTTACAACAGTGGACATTACAGCAGTGGACGTTACAGGAGTAGACGTTACAACAGTAGACATTACAAGAGTAGTCAGTGGACGTTACAACAGTAGAAGTTACGACAGTAGACGTTACAACAGTAGACGTTACAAGAGTAAATGTTACAGGAGTAGAAGTTACAAGAGTAGACATTACAAGAGTAGTAGATGTTACAACAGTAGACGCTACAGGAGTAGAAGTTACAAGAGAAAAAGTTACAACAGGAGAAGTTACAACAGCAGAAGTTACAACAGTAGAATTTACTGCATTTGAGCACAAGTGTTTAAAGATGTTTGAAGATGCTAGAATACATAGGCGGCACGTCCATAAGGTTAGGGAAAGTAAATTGAATTAAATTGCCAAAATTGTATAGCCTAATTAGCTTACTCCTGTCTTTAAAGAAATCAAATCCTACAAAATAGGCTACTACACCAGAAAGCATGATTTGGCCACAAAGGATCATTAACTTTGTTTTTGTTTTTTTTAAGATGTGAATTGTTTTAAATCGCATGACCTATATTTGGAATGGCCCGCAATTTGGTGAGAGCCTGTAGAAAATACCAAATAGACGATTGTTGAGTTGTGACTGTCAGTGAAAAGCAGAGAGACAATTGTGGAAAAAGTTTTTAAAACAAATGTTTTTTCCTTGAAAGAGAAGACAATGAAAACACTTCAGTCTGTCTTTTAACCAGAAGGGGACTAGGGTTCCAATTTGGGTACACCCCCCCCCCCCACGTTCAGCTGGAAGGTGGCGCATGGAACGCAAAAATATTCCTAAAAATATTTAACCTCCACACATTAACAAGTCCAATGGCTCAAATGAAAGATAAACACCTTGTTTATCTACCCAGCAAGTCAGATTTCTAAAATGTTTTACGGCGAAAACATAGCACATATTTATGTCAAACCACCACCGAAGACACAGCTAATTTGCATAGCCAAGTTGAAAAAAATATGCAATCAACAAACGCAGGATTAAAAGAAAAATAATGCACTAACCTTTTGAAATCTTCCTTAGATGACAGTAATATAACATGTTACACAGTACATTTATGTTTTTTTCAATAATATGCTATATATATCCATAAATCTCTGTTTACAATGATGCATCGTTCAAAAAAATGCTACTCAAATGTCCTGAGAAATGACGATAGCTCCGGCAGATAACGTCAGCTAACAAGGAATACACATCATAAACTTTGACTAAATATGCATGTTCTACATATATATAGTTAGATACACTTCTTCTGAATGCAATCGCTGTGTTACATTTATTTTTAACGTTACAGGTTTCGTTCACTAGGCTATACTACGAGTCGGCGCTCAAAAAGTAGCATTAGGGCTCCTCTATCTTGGAGTCCACAGAAACCCAAATTTACCACGTAAATATTCCCTTACCTTTGCTGTTCTTCCATCAGAAGACCTGGAAGGAATTATACTTACCAAAAACAGCGTTTAGTTTTGCAGTCTGTGTCTTTCGGTTCTCAAACACGACACATTTCGGTTGAAATGTAGCCAAAAGTCAAGTGGATGCGCACCAAAACGTCGAACTTACATATTATATGTCGACTAAACTTCTCAAACTAAGTTCATAATCAAGCTTTAACATGTTATAAAGGTGTACAGCAATCGTGAGGACGAACAGAAACGCATGCATTGTATAATCGATCTTGGAAAAAAGACAGGACCGGAGCAGAGCGCGCATGAAAGTGACCTGTTTTTTCGCGTGACCGAAAGGTTTCGGCCCGCCAAAACTCTCCTGAGCGCGCGATTCTCACAATGAGAAGCCCCATTGGAAGCAGACATCGCGCTGAAGACAAAGAAACTGTTCCCAGACCTGTAAGTGCTTGGGCAGGGTGGGGGCGATGACGTCAAAGTTGGGCCAACTTTTCTGATGACAAGAGAGAGTTTGGGAGAATGACTGCCCTGAGAGTTCTGCTTTACATACAGACATAATTTAAACGGTTTTAGAAGCTTTAGAGTGTTTTCTATTCAATAATATTTTTTATTTGCATATATTAGCAACTTTTGACAAAAAAAATTATGTTTACTATGGGCACTCAATTACTCCAGCGGGGGCAGTAGACAGCCCTATCCCCAACAGGTTTTTAACGGTCCTGCATGGTCAATCTGTATTCTGCATTGGCGGTGCCGCATTTATGGGGATATGGCCTCTGCAAAAGTCAGGACATTCATATTTCTTCGCAGAGCAGCTCAGAGCTGTTGTGAAGGAAGTTGTCAAGGGTAGGGAGAACCTCCCACCCTCACCTACCGTCAAGCAATCATGTTAATGCGGAGCTATACAGAGCCCTCTGCATTGTTACAAAATTTAGGAGGCGCACAGCAATGTGGTACAGAGCTCAATTTGGTCTCTCCATGCCTCAATTGCTCTCCATACGGAGTCTCCGACACCTTTTCGGATCAAGCATAAATTGGCTCTTAGTTATCAAAATGCCCAACTTAATTGAGCGAACAGTAGCCTATCTTGTTGGTGCATATTCATTGTCTTTATCATTGGGTCAATGCCACTTCCGATTGTTTTTGGACAATAATTTCCAACTCCCGGTTGCATGGACGTCCTATTGTATTTATGCGTGCCCTTTTCGTAGGCCTAATGTATGGATCATAGTTCAGACAACGTTGTTTTTATTGATCTGTTTGTCAGTGTCAGTATAGTAGGCTACTCTGTAAGATTCTGATAATGTCTACTGTCAGATCAAATGTAGTAGAATTGCATAAACTGTGTTTATAAAAGGACAACATTTTCCTGTGCAAAGAAAGGAGAATAAATGTAGGCTGATCTGATATAGTGACTGAGTTGTATTTTTAGCCTAAATTATGACTATCCAAACGAATCATCATCACATTAGGAATAGTTGGCTATTTTACATAAGTCTGCAAATGTGAGGATGCATGGAATGCTTTATTATAAGGGTGCCTTTTTATGGTGAAAATGAGCTTCCCCAAACTTGAAAGCCCACATGCCGCCTGTGTAAGAATAACAGCCATATTTACTTTTCCTCAGCCAACAAGATGAGTAACGAACGGAGAAATCACTAGCATATGTCAATCTACTATCCCCCAGAGTAGAAAAGTTTACCTGTTCTATTGGTGAACTTGTTGAGAAGTAAATAGCCTATTCCGTAACAGACTCTGGGACAGTTGTGGGATGATACATCCCAAATTCATACAACCAGTAGGCCTAGGCCACATGAAAAAAACTTTCAAGCAATGAGGCTCATGCAACAGATCAGAACGTTTAGCATAAAATGTTGATAAACTATTATTTCTTCACATTATAAGTGCAGCAATGCGCACAAGGCAGTAGGCCACAAACAAATGTTCATTCCATATTACAATTAACGGGAAAACACCATTGTGAGCGGTTACATGTGACAGAGGTGAAAATCAGGTGATCACATTTCACTCCAGCTGCAACATGGTCCAAAAGCTAGCTATTACCAGCGAACGGAAACCCTACACTGTTGCCATGTCATTACTATTATTTGAAACAACTGTAAGCACTACTGTGGTAACCTGTATAAACTATTATATTCAGTAAACAACCCTTTATAAGGGGTTAAGAGTTACCCACATAGATTTAAATAATTTATTGAGAGGATTATCTGTAAGTGATTGATTCTTAATCATTGCAGATTACGCCAAGAACATCCATGAGATAGAAAAACTGTTGTTACCGACTGTGTCTCTCCTGAAAACTAACCACACTGAAGACAGAGACAGGCTAAGAGACCAGTTACAACACCCTGACGAGCGAGAGACCAGATACAGAATAGCAACAACACCCTGCCTGCAGAGAGAGACCAACTACAGACCAGCTACAATGACCTGACCAAATAGAGAGACCAGCTACAGACCAGATAAACACCCTGACTGCAGAAAGATACCAGCTACAGAAATGTGTGATCAGTGAATAAAATTGGCTAATGACTGTGCTGTTTGACAGTCACTGCATGCTTAATTCAATGTGAGTGGAATTAAAGTGACGAAAGCAATACCTATCAAACGTATAAAGTGTCCGCCAGGATGGAAGAGCTGTGGTTGCAGTTGTTACTACATCTCCATTGAGAAGAGTACCTGGACCGCGAACAGCCAGGGCTGCTGAGAGAGAGGAGCAAACCTGGTGATTATCAACAGTCAAGAGGAACAGGTGTGTGTATGTGAGTGTGAGTGTGAGTGAGAGAGAGAGAGAGCGAGAGAAAGAAAGAGAGACAGAGAGAGAGAGCGAGCGAGAGACAGAGAGAGAGAGAGATACACACAGAGAGAGTGAGACACAGAGAGTGAGACGCAGAGAGAGAGAGAGAGAGAGAGAGAGAGAGAGAGAGAGAGAGAGAGAGAGAGAGAGAGAGAGAGAGAGAGAGAGAGAGAGAGAGAGAGAGAGAGAGTGAGACACAGAGAGTGAGACAGAGAGAGAGAGAGAGAGAGAGAGAGAGAGAGAGAGAGAGAGAGAGAGAGAGAGGAGAAAAAGAGAGACAGACAGAAAGAGAGAGAGAGGAGAAAAAGAAAGAGAGATGGGGAGAGAGACTATGTCTGGACTGGTCTGACTGACCCTGTTACTGAGGGGATCTGGAAATGGGTGGATGGCACACTACTGACCACAGCTTAAGACATTTAATGAGTTCTGTATCACTATGAAATAACTGAATGGAATAGTAGGCCAGTCTCAATCTATAAGTTGTTTCTTGTGTCGGTATTGGAGGAGTGGACAGCCTGATGGAGAAGTGGACAGCCTGATGGAGGGGTGGACATCTTGATGGAGGGGTGGACAGCCTGATGGAGGGGTGGACAGCCTGATGGAGGGTTGGACAGCCTGATGGAGGAGTGGACAGCCTGATGGAGGAGTGGACAGCCTGATGGTGGTGAGGACAGCCTGATGGTGGCGAGGATCATCAGACAGAAGAATGAATGGTGGGACTATGACTGTTCCTATCAATACAGATGGATCTGTGAGAAATACAGTAGGATTCTCTTAGGTACACTGCACTGCTTACTATGTTTAAGACCGTAGACTAGCTGCTATAATGGTAGTTTGAATGAGATATGGGTAAGAAAGGGACACAGTATGCATATTGTGAGTGGTTACATGTGACAGAGATGAAAATATACAGTATGCACACACACACACACACACACACACACACACAACATACACATGCATGCATTCATCTGTGCATGCAAGCACACACAAACACTAATGTTCTTATCCTGGTCTTGTTCACACCTCTACACTGTGTACATACAGTCCTGACACCATGCCTTTTACTTCCTCTAGGGGGGTGGGGGGTGTTTGTGTGTGAGAGGGGGAGAGAAAACCTGAGTGAGAGAGAAAGAAAGAGAGAGAGGAGAGAGGGAGAAAGAAGTGAGAGAGGAGAGCGGGAGAGGGAGGGAGAGAGAAACAGAGGAGAGAGAGAGAGCAAGAGAAACAGACAGGGAAACAGAGAGAGGGGAGGAGAGAGAGAAGAGAGAGGAGACGAGAGAGAAGAGAGACAAAGGAGAGGAGAGGAGAGGAGAGGAGAGGAGAGGAGAGGAGAGGAGAGGAGAGGAGAGGAGAGGAGAGGAGAGGAGAGGAGAGGAGAGGAGAGGAGAGGAGAGGAGAGGAGAGGAGAGGAGAGGAGAGGATTGACACTAGCAAAGCTTTGCCTCCGTTAGATTGTTTGACATGTTCTGTAAATGGATGGTCAGTAGGTCCTTGGCTCCCGGTATGGAAAGGGTTCTACCTGGAACCCAAAGGGGATGTTGCGATATTGTATTTAGAGGTAGGTGAAGGAGTCAAGCCAGGAGAGCAGAGATGTCCAAGTAGCGTATTTTAATAGGCAAGTCCACAACAATAGGGTCAGGTACAAATAAACGCCCACGACAAAAGAGAACACAGTTACTCACGGAAGGAGGAAAAACAACGCTGCGTAAACTTATACACACTCTGTATAATACCTGAAAATAACTGAGGCACAACCTCAACGAGCAACATGACACGAACAAACCTAAGCAGACAACAGGGGTTAATTATACACACAGAAATTAAAGCAAATGAAACCAGGTGTGAAAGAACCAAAGACAAAACAACGGAAAAGGAAAAATGGATCAGTGACGCCGACCGCACCACCGGAACAGGGAGAACACCACCTTCGGTGGAAGTCATGACACTGGAACTCAAAATGGATCTCCAAAGGGTTCTCCCATTAGGTTCTGGACAGCACTTGAGAGTAGTTACATTTTCAAGCCCCTGCCCTCAGCTATTTACCAAAACAAGTGATGGGGTGACTACTGTAGTTAAAAGGGCAATCTGGGATTGAAAATGTAAGACAACGCAGTACTGGAAATGAAATAAAAATGGAAAGAACACCCTTACTCAGAGCCTCTTAAAGCTTCGCTCATGTGTTTTAGACAGGACTTTTACAATGCAGATGGAAACCACTTGCAAAGTATCTCCAATGTTTTGTGACAAACTCACTACATTTCTCCATCACTGTTACATATGATGGTGAACCAATGTCCTAAGGGCAACACCGACTGCCACAAATGGTAAATAAATAGCTTCATGCAAATGGTCAACATGCAAGTTACAGTAAGTCAGTTGTTTGCCTTTTTCCAAGCAAGACTCTCACTCTGAGCTGTTGCCACTCACATTCACAATGCATGAGCACACGTGCTGGTCCACATCCACCCAGACAGTGAGGAATTGGATGTTAGAAGAACACCGACTGAGAAGGTGTTGCCCATTCTGACACGGCACCTCTCTTCTATAAACAATCAGCAAGACCAACACTTTTTCATCTGTCAGATCTTCCGACCAATCAAATAATGGAGTCCTCCCTTGGCTGTTCCTGAACTCACCTCAAGGCATGTTTAATTCTACTTTATTTTGTCAAAGGCCATGTTTCATCATCATCATCACATTTTTTGGGGTGACGAATTGAGTAGTCAACGTGGAGAGGTGAGATCATCGGTGACGCAAATTGAAAAAGGCTTTAAGGAGTGCAGTTAGTGGTGAAGTGTATCAAGGGTGCATATTTGAACGCCTCTCGTCGGAGCACTTATGAAAGTCATTTTGGAGACCAATAGTCTTCTGGCCTGAGAAACCCTTGACAAGGTACCCTCATCATCCGTTTAAGTCAGACTAAACAATCTTGACCATGCCAAATGAAACAACACTTTCACTCTCCTAAAAGACACACAGCAGTTAGAAAAAGTCATTCAGGATTAGGATTTCAATTTCGTCTGGGAGTAAAATGCTGAATCAAAGCTAAATGAAAGTCTCCATTGTTGCGATGGTGTAAGGGAACCGTATTTTCCAGACACTGTGGTTCTCCATGGGTCCTAAATGTCCATGTCTAATTGCTGGATACGAGATTGGATTTAATTTTACCTGACAGTAGTATTTCCATAGACTGCTATACACTGTATTATTTTCTAATGCTGGTGTATATATATTCATTCACTCTGAATGAGCTATTCATGTTTATATTAAACTGTGCCGTAAAGACGTCAACAGACCACAAAAGCATTATTTGGACGAGCACTGATAGCACAGCACAAAGCACAGTGTATGACTTGCTGGTGAGGCTACATATGGACAATTGGCCCTGGGCTACTGCGATTCCATTGCTGCAACAGTGTGCATTTGTGTCACTGTATCAGATACATTCTTCTCCTTGAAAAAGCCAGGAGGTGAAGAGACTGTTTAGTGTACTCAATGTTGGCCACTAGAGGATATTTATCAACATATGAAAAGCAGATTTACACTAGTGATTATGTCAACAAAGAAGCGTATGCTATGCAGACGATGCTTACTCTTTAAAAAAACGAAACATATTTGGTTAGATTTTGTTCTGCTCTATGAATACAGTGTAAAGAACTGTGTTTCTGCATGTCATTATAGATTGTGTGAAATCAAGTGTCATAAATGCAACTATCAACTGTTATGGCTATTTGTGACACCTGTCATGTTATTTTATGCTAGTGTTATTTAGGGTTTATGTGTGAAATCAAGTGTCATAAATGCAACTATCAACTGTTATGGCTATTTGTGACACCTGTCATGTTATTTTATGCTAGTGTTATTTAGGGTTTATGTGTGAAATCAAGTGTCATAAATGCAACTATCAACTGTTATGGCTATTTGTGACACCTGTCATGTTATTTTATGCTAGTGTTATTTAGGGTTTATGTGTGAAATCAAGTGTCATAAATGCAACTATCAACTGTTATGGCTATTTGTGACACCTGTCATGTTATTTTATGCTAGTGTTATTTAGGGTTTATGTGTGAAATCAAGTGTCATAAATGCAACTATCAACTGTTATGGCTATTTGTGACACCTGTCATGTTATTTTATGCTAGTGTTATTTAGGGTTTATGAACCTTAAAGGTTTCAGCTAAAGTGTTATTTTATTTATCTATTTTAATTTCGGGGGTCGATCAGCTTTAATATTGTAGATTGTGGCTTCCATCAATATAATAGTCTTTATCTTTTCCAGTAAAGTTTTCATAAATATGTTATTCTAAATATATATACTTTTAAAATATATTTTCCTTTATTATTTTCCCCTAACCCTACCACCCCTCCCATAATTGGAGTAAACTAATGGACAATAACGCTTAAGCTTCTACTTCCAGCTTATATTTACTATATACATTTTATGGCCACAGTACATTTTACATTAGTTATATTTTGTTTGTTTTTAAATCCCATCCTTCAGTTACCCTCAACCCCTCCCATCTCTGAAGACCATCCAGTTTTGACTTCTATTTTCTATATATTTTTCAACTGTGTTGTGATGTTTCTAAAGTGTTACTGTCTGTTTCTCGACCAGGAAGTAATTGATCCTTATCAGCTAAACTGGTTCCTGTTCCACCTATTGTTTGTTTATTGTAACTAATCGACTCTTATTACCCCTAATAAGATTTTCCAAACCAGCAAATATTTTAAAGGGGAGTTGAAGAGGTTTACAGTGCCATTGCCATTGTTGTTCTTGTTGGAGTGCCCATGAGAGTAAATACTTCTCATCTACTGTTGTGTCAGAAAATGTGTACATAACCATTTGAGATGGTCTTCAAAGTAGACTAAGTACGTTTAAAAAAAATACTTCTCTGCCTCCCGGGTGGTTAAGGGCGCTGTGCTGCAGCACCAGCTGTGCCACCAGAGACTCTGGGTTCGCGCCCCGGCTCTGTCGTAACCGGCCGGGAGGTCTGTGGGGCGACGCACAATTGACCTAGCGTTGTCCGGGTTAGGGAGGGGTTGGCCGGTAGGGATATCCTTGTCTCATCGCGCACCAGCGACTCCTGTGGGGTGCCGGGAGCAGTGCGCACTAACCAAGGTTGCCAGGTGCACAGTGTTTCCTCCGACACACTGGTGTGGCTGGCTTCCGGGTTGGAAGCGTGCTGTGTTAAGAAGCAGTGCGGCTTGGGTTGTGTATCGGAGGACGCATGACTTTTAACCTTTGTCTCTCCCGAGCCTGTACGGGAGTTGTAGGGATGAGACAAGACAGTAGCTACTAAAAACAATTGGATACCATGAAATTGGGGAGAAAACGGGGTAAAATAAAAAAAATACTTCTCTGTTTAGTAAATTGATCTAGCTAATCTATCAAAGGTTTGGGTCCCTTTTACCAAAAGGTGTGGGTGAGGAATGATGTGCTGTAGCGAATGCTGCGAATGCTGTTTACGTTGCTATGTTTCCCTCTCACTGCCGGTCTGAAGCCACCATGAAATTGGTTTGCTATAAATGGAAACCCGTTGAACCTCTGTTGTTCTGTGTGTCCATGGGAGCTCATGGTTCTATCAATGTTTTGTCCATGAGAAAAGTCCACTGTAACTGATTAAAGGGGAGGTATAGGTCTTGATCTCACTCTGTTTCATGTATCTGCATCAATCTACTTTTTTTGGTCTAGTTGCAAAAGGAGTTTGCATATTCAAAGACCTACAGAGACTTGTTTCTGCTTGCCATTTTTGGGTGCCTCAAGACTGTGCTTATCTGTTGTGACTGTTCACTGGCATGTGTCTGATAATGCAGTTGTCTTTTCAAAGAGTTGTGGGAGAGAATAGCTTCAGATTGGCCATTGGATGGTCATGCTGATACTACTGTGTAAGATAATGATAGCACTTGTACCAAAAGACTCCGTCCGATAAGTCAGAGAAAGTTCAGAGGTAACATTATTGGCAACACTTAATTTGAAACCTCACAAACCCTCCCTCACAAAACCCATATAATACTGCTGTAATACTGACATGCTATTTCAGGTTAGAGTTCTGAGAATTCATGACATGAATAAGCTAGAAGGTTAGCAGTGCACCAAATCATACCCTTGGAACATTTAGAACCCCCATTCCCTTTCCTTCACATCTAAGGGGACTTGTTGGACAATGGATGTTTTTTTTTATAAGAAATTAATAAAATATTTTTTTGACACAAGCATCTGGGGCCATGGAAAGTTGCTGCGAGTATATCTTTACTGTATACTGACTCTCTGAGGACAGTTGGTGCACTGGTATCATAAACATTCCTCATATAGCCAGGGAAGAATAAAGATCTGTATTCAATCAGACATCACTTGCCAGAGTCAACGTCAAAGACTCTGGCTCTTTAAAGTCTTCAGAGAAGTCAGGACATAAAGGCTTTTGGTGTCCAATTCGACTTTTTGCCCTGACCCTGCAGAGATGGTGTGAGCTCCTGTCTGCAGCTGTGTTTTCCTCCCTAGTTTGGCCAAAATGTCATGTAATTTAGAGCCCCCCTCACTGGTGCTTCTCAGTTTCGATTTAGACCAGAGCACAGAACTTGGAAGGCCATGACCATCGAAATAATCCCTGTAATACTTCTAATGACCCCGTACAAGCTTTCTCTGGAAGAATGATTTTTCATTTAAGTCCATGAATACGATGGTAACCAGTTTGTGCTTTTATGAATCCATGGCGCCAGTGTTTTGACATCATCAATGCCCTTCTAAACGCTAACCAAAAATGCTTTGGGAACACTACTCTCATGCAACAAAGAGCAGCGTAGCCCCGTCGAGAAATATATTATATATAATATTTTGCATGATGTTAAGACAACAGCATGTTTAACAACTACACAGGGGACTGAAAGGGCCTCCCTCTTCAAGATACAGGGTTGTTTTCAGGCATTAGAAGGCAAATTGCCTGCTGCCTGGCACTCTTGTCAGCGATCTGGCTCTGGATCACGCGTCTGCTCTCGACTGCTCCCCTGGTTCAGTTACATCACGGCTCACACTCCAAATCAGCCCCAGAGGTTGTGGCCCCATTGGAATGCATCCCCCCCCCCCAGCACACAGAGCCCTCTTCCCCAAAGTGAGCCCTCAGCACTCAGCCTTTAGCCTGAGACACAGAGGACTATTAAAAGTGGAGGACTGTGGACCCCAACCACCACACACAACCCACCAACTCTCATGGTCTTTTGTCAGGCTAATTTATCTGGTGGTAAATGAGCTTCAGTGCAGGACAGATGTGGCCTGTAGATTCATGTTAATCTACAGTCTGTTAGGGTGTCCAATGATATTCCCGAATAAGCTCCCAGTGATGGTCCAGAGGATGTCGACTACCAGAGGTCACCAGTAGACACATTCATTCTTACAAAAACAGCATGTCTACTCGGTTATTGGAAGACATCTGGCTGCCCTTAGCCATGTGTTCAGTAACCTGGGATGTTACTTCATTATTAGAGCGAGAAACACCAAGGGTGTTATCGGTGAAAGTCACACCAAGGGAATAACATTGTAAATTGACTGCCTTCAGCAGCAGCCAAACAAATACTGTTTCCTATTTATAATCTGGAATGGGAAACACTGTCAAGACTTTTCTTTTTAAAAGGCAATTGCACCTCAAACTGTTATCCATTCAGGGCTGAATCCTAACTCAAGATGTTTGTGAGGAACCTGAGCTTTGCATGCATTGATGTCAATGGGAAATTTGCTTTGAAAGTTAAATTAAACATGCATGTGCAGTACGTCAAGTAAGATTTCAACTCTCAATGATTACCAAATGGTGACATTTATATTTTTGTTAAGGAAGTGTAAGAGCAGACCTATGTTTACATAATTAACATATGGAATAGTGTTGGACTGAATCTATGTGCACAGGTTAGTGTCTCCACATCGCAATCCTTGAGAATCCTGTCCAAGTGCATTGATGCGAGACTCCTGAAAATATGACATGAATCCACCATTAGAGTGGAAGTGAGAGAATGAGTGGGCAATGTGATGAAAGCCAGAACAGAACGTAAGGCAGTTCCAAAAGGTTGTTGTGAGTTGAAACAGGCACATTGACTAAAACCTATTACGTGATTATTGTAAATAATCTGCTGCTATGATAAAGGAAAACAAAAAGGGAAGAAAACTTGTATGTACATTTCACTAACTTTGTTAAAAGTGCAAATGCCAGTGATGCAGAATCCCCCCAAATAAGAAATGAACAAAGCATAAAAAAAGACAGCAGTTAACAGGAATTTAAAAAGTAGGGTGCATCCCAACCCTTTTCCCTATATGGTGCATTCATTTTGACCAGAGCCTTATTGGCACTATGTAGGGAATAGGGTGCCATTTGGGATGTATCCTTCATTTCAAGTGTACTATTAACGCAATAAGTCACAATAGCCTGTGATAGTGTTCTAAGAGGCTGTGATATAGTGTTCTAAGAGCCTGTCATTCTGCCCCTGAACAAGGCAGTTAACCCACTGTTCCTAGGCTGTCATTGAAAATAAGAATTTGTTCTTAACTCACTTGCCTAGTGAAATAAAGGTAAAATGTATATATTTTTAAATATAGTGTTCTAAGAGCCTGTGATAGGGTTCTAAGAGCTTGGGAGTGTTCTAAGAGGCTGTGATAGTGTTCTAAGAGCCTGAGATTGGGTTCTAAGAGACTGTGATATAGTATTCTAAGAGCCTGTGATATAGTGGGATGTGTTCTAAGTGTTCTAAGAGTGTTCTAAGAGCCTGTGATATAGTATTCTAAGAGCCTGTGATATAGTGTTCTAAGAACCTGTGATAGGGTTCTAAGAGCCTGTGATTGGGTTCTAAGAGGCTGTGATAGTGTTCTAAGAGCCTGTGATTGGGTTCCAAGAGGCTGTGATATTCTGTTCTAAGAGCCTGTGATATAGTGTTCTAAGAGGCTATGATGTAGTGTTGTAAGAGCCTGTGATTGGGTTCTAAGAGGCTGTGATATATTGTTCTAAGAGACTCTGATATAGTATTCTAAGAGCCTGTGATATAGTGGGATGTGTTCTAAGTGTTCTAAGAGTGTTCTAAGAGCCTGTGATATAGTGTTCAAAGAGCCTGTCACACCCTGACCATAGTTTACTTTGTATGTTTCTATGTTTTGTTTGGTCAGGGTGTGATCTGAGTGGGCATTCTATGTTGGATGTCTTGTTTGTCTGTTTCTGTGTTTGGGCCTGATATGGTTCTCAATCAGAGGCAGGTGTTAGTCATTGTCTCTGATTGGGAACCATATTTAGGTAGCCTGTTTGGTGTTGGGTTTTGTGGGTGATTGTTCCTGTCTTTGTTACACCAGATAGGGCTGTTTTTGGTTTTTCGCGGTTCTTGTTTTTGTATATTGTTATCTTTATTAAAGATGTATAAAATTAACCACGCTGCGTTTTGGTCCGCCTCTCCTTCAATGGAGGAATCCCGTGACAGAGCTTGTGATATAGTGTTCTAAGAGCCTGTGATGCATCACAGCTAAGGGATGTTATTACAAGGTGATGGCTTGACTGTTTGCTAGCAAGCCAACTATAACTAGCAAGCTTGCTAGTAACGCAAGAGTGTAACTTCTATTGAAACAATGAACTAACTAGCTAACTGGTGAAGTTATGGAAAGCATCATCTAGGCTATGTCAGCACTTAAATATGGCTAGGCCTATATGACTCAATGGAAAGCATTCTGTTTCACAGAGATTGGAACCAGAGAATCCTATTCCAAAAGGCACCCTTGTGTTCTAATGATGTCATTCTTCATCTATGCCAATTAGGTCCGGAGAGAGAGTGAGTGCCAGTAGGTTTCGGAAGTCCAAAGACGATATTTTGCAGTTTTGGGACATTAAGAGGTGAGTAATGTTTTCACACCTAAACACATCTCGCGATAGACATCAAACAGTCATATTTATAATAGGATTTCTTTTTTTATCAGCATATGTGTTGAGTTAGCTTAACTGAGCCAATTGAGGTAATTTGTCACTGTGTGACCCCTTCCAGTTGGCCCTCATCCAAACAATGTCTATATCCTGAGGAGGCCAAACGATGCAGTCGCTTTTTTCCAGCACATAATCACACACTTAACTGTTCTGCCAGAAGATGTTGTTTAACTGCATTCAGCTCAAAAGTGGATTTCTGGATGCATTCTATGCCAATGATAATTTACGTATGGACAAATGATTATTACACCTTCTCAGTACCAAAGCAACACCTCCCATGGTTCCAAAATGAAGAGTTCCAAAGCAACACCGGTAATGCTTATTAATGTTCTTAAGTATGAGTCAATACATTTAGCAGTTAAAAATGTTCATATATTGCAGCGCTGTCATGCCAACTGGAATGTACAGTCTTGGGCTAGTACTGGCTGTATAAACAAGCTAAGTTTCCAGTTTGTTTGGATTTGTCAACAAATTACATCGAATTCTGTATCCGTAGGTGAGGAATAGCTCAGACAGCAGAAGTCCATATGTACCAGCATGCATTATTGCATCAATGGCACCTTTATATTACAATCTAAAGGAAGGCAACTGGACAAGACGAGTTGCGGGTAATTGTTTTCCCATGAATTGGAACAATGTATCCAAACATTGAAGAAATCTCAAAATTCATATGTTATTGAATGTAGAACAAAACATGGAGCGAAACACCTTTAGATGTACATTCATCTACAGTAAGGCCATTAAATGACAACATGTAGAAGTGTTTATGATTAAATGGATTCTACTAAGTCACATCAGTGGTGGGGGAGGACAGGTAGAAAATGGGTCTAGTTAAACAGATGTGTTCACCGTGATACAAACTAAGTGGACCCTTCGGCTCAGAACAGAAACAGAGAACTCTCTGGTCAGGAGCTGGCTGAGGGCAATAAATTGAATGAAGACGGAACTAACTCAAAGGGGAAAGTATTCGTCCCAGCCCTATAACTCTTCCTGGTCCCTTTCCTATTATATTTTACATTCAGCTTCACGCTGATTGCATTAGCAGGCCCGACGCGGCCTTGAAAGAACAAAGACGTGCTGTGGAGGGGAGCAGGCAGCTCTAGGCCAAGATGCCATGGCCCCTGGTCCGCGGGATGGGAAACGTGGCTCCAAGTCCTGACACAGCACAGACATGACCGGCTTAGTTATGACGTTTTTAAAGGGAGGACGACAACCCCTGAAGCCACAGACCCGGGTTAGCACAGGGGCCCCACTTCGGGGAAGCCAAGGCAGGTTACTGTGTGGTGTGGTGAGACACTAGTCCTTTACAGTCAGATGCACTACCTCAGACTTATGATGGCACAGTAACCATCTTGTTATCCCAAACCGCACTCGGTCGCATCTTTGTCCGAATGATACTCTTGAGATCACAAGATGAATGTGCCACAGTGATGTGATATTGAGGTCATGCCTTTGTAAGCACCACATAAGTAAGGGGGAAGTGTCCTTTCATCATTGGAAGCTTGGTTACCTCCGGCTCCCACAGCGTATACTTTGACACAGTTAGCCTTACTATAGTCTATGTGATTAATTAAAGAGGCTTAACATTCCTTCACATCAATCAGTATCATTATTTTGTTGTTGAGTTCATGGATACGTCACAATGGATGAATCATTGTAATGATTGTAATTATCTTCTAACGGGCTCCTCTTCATGTTTACAACATTTAAGTCCATGTTTTTCCCCAGCACGCTTCTCCAGAGGAAACGGGGAGGAATATCAACATGGTTTACATAAAGTCAGAGAGTAAATTATTCTTAATTACTTACAGAAAGCACATAAGCTTGGGGGTATTGAAAAAGCCAGCAGAGGTTATCAACAGATGGTTAAGATTTACGGTATAGCAGATGGTCATATCATATTACACACACTAAGAATTAACAGATGTGTGTCTGCAAATTAATTAGCAATTAATCATCAAATGTTTTAACAGATTTCACAAAATAAAAGGCTGCTTTCAGGCGTTTCATTGGCTACATTGGGGCTTATGCCATGGAATTATATTTTAGTGGTCAAATGTGCTGAATTTAGCATCAAAGACTAGTTAACATTACAATTCTGGCAAGCATGGGTGAGACGTCAGTCAGAGGATGAATATATTTTTCCATTTTACTCTTTGAGGTATTGTCATATTATGGTAAGGAGGAACATTCCCAAAAGCAAAAGTTTTGTCCCAGAGTTCAATTTCTGTGAAATGAGATCGTTCCAACAACAACTCCTCGTCTCCTTCTTCAGCTGCTAAAATATGTATTTATTGTTTTAATGTCTATTTATAACACTCTTCCTAGAGTGTATGTGTACTGTTATACAATATGGATACAGACTGAGAAGTCAAGTAGGAGCAAAGTCGTGCCCAATCTGGTAAACCACAACAGGAAATCCAAAATGGGACTATGTCTTGGTGTGACCTGTCCAGACATTATCCTAGTGGGAGCAATTGTTTGAAACAACTTTATGGAGAAAAAAACATTCCCTCTACAGCAAAAGTCGACTGGTTTGTTTTGCTTTGCAGGTTGTGTGATGAAGCTGAGGTGCGAGGTAGTAATTTAATTTCCAATGCCCACATGCCTTGTTACAGCAATACTTCCTTTATGGCATCAAACTTCACCAATCATGCAAAACATGGCAGAATGAGGGTGTAGTTGCTATTGTTCCAAGTCTTATGTTTATAAAGTTCAAGGCTGCTGAACTAGCAAGCTAAACTCATCCCCCCCTAAACTAGCATCTCATCAACAATGTTAATCTACAGATCTTTTTTTTGTATAATGGGGTTAGAGTGAATGTCTGCACATTCAGTGCATGCAAATTATAGTAGTAAAGTTTATCCTCAAATTGGCTGCCTAATGGTATAGATTTTAGAAGAGCCATGAAATGAATATCATATATGCCATCATATTTAAGACTAAACTTAAATTTGAAGGTCATTTGGGAATTTTGGGCCTCACCATGTTTGAACATTTCTTTATTACCGAAAGTATCAGATTCACAAACTTGACATGGGCAATAGGGGATAAAACGCTTAACTCCCCTAGTGTCAATGGTATTAGTGCCAGTATTTGGCATTCACAAGGTCATTTCATGGTGGTGGAGCTCTAAGCCAGTCAATACAATCACCAGATACGTGACCAGATCCACAGTTGTGATGAGCTCACATGTTTAAATAGTGTCCAAAGTAGCAGGATGATTGTAGCCATGCAATAGCATTGAGGGACAAGACCATGCTTTTTGAATGAAGGATGATATGTTCTGGCTCTGAATGCAGCCATAAATAAATGCCAGATCACACCAGAGCTTTGGTTCTTTGATTAGGCTTGGCAGCTGTATAAAGAACACATTGGCTCGTGCTGTGCTGAGAAGCCCTGCTCCAAGGAGACCATACGCCTTACATGTGTATCTGATGCAAAATCCTACTACTGTAATTTTACCACAAATAGCACTTTTTATTCAAAATTCCTGTTTCTGCCTTCTAAAGTGTGTCCCCACTGCTACCAGTTGTAGCAGAAACAGGAGCTTTGTGAGGAAAGGTACCTACTTGGTATAGCAGAAGGTTGTTTGCGGGCTGTAGATCACTTATCTTGGCTTAGCCCAATATTTTAATAAAACAGCCTAACTCCTTAGTACAAGGAACATACATGTTCTGTTTAAAGAGGGAATTGGCACTGGAAGCATAAACAGCCAAATACTCCATCTAAACACAAATTGATTCTCAATTGCGGTGCGGTTCTGGAAACATAAATCCCTAGACTTTCATATCACATCAAAATAACTTCACAAATGCTAAATATACACTTACACTTACAGGCTTTATCACAGTTGCAGCCGACAGTATTTTTCAGTGACAACACGTTTCAGTGTCTGTCTTCCGTTTACACACAGGCATTTGGAGACGCAGAGAGCAAATTAGCACAGTTATTCCACTCTGTCTTCTGTCTGTTTTCCACAAACCAGCACTGTCATATGGAAACATGGCTGTGTGGGAACACTAACCCTATAAAGGTGTGTATCAATAGAAACTTGTTTTATTATTATTATTTCTCGCCTATATGAAAGATGAGGTCCTGATGCTTCCAAAATCATACCACAAGTGATGCGTGTTAATGTTCAGACTGAGCGTTGCGGCTTTTAACAAAACTCCCCCCTACAGAAGATACCTTCGTCCATTGACTATTATGTGTAATGCAATGGAACTGAGAGTTTAGTGCAAAAAAAGGTATTAGGTGGACAATAGGTAAGTAAAGAAACAGTAGAAAGACAGTGAAAAACAGTAGCGAGGCTATATACAGAAGCGAGGCTATAAAGGTAGCGAGCTACCTACAGACACCGGTTAGTCAGGCTGATTGAGGTAGTATGTATATGTAGATATGGTCATACCTTTCCTCACAAAGCTCCTGTTTCTGCTACAACTGGTAGCAGTGGGGACACACTTTGGAAGGCAGAAACAGGAAGTGACTATGCATATATGATGAACAGAGAGTAGCAGTAGCGTAAAGAGGGGTTGGCGGGTGGCGGGACACAATGCAGATAGCCCGGTTAGCCAATGTGTGGGAGCACTGGTTGGTCGGCCGAATGGAGGTAGTATGTAAACATGTACATGAATGTATAGTTAAAGTGACACTGCATATATGATAAAGAGAGAGTAGCAGCAGCGTAAAAGAGGGTTTGGGGAGGGGGGCACACAATGCAAATAGTCCGGGTAGCCATTTGATTACCTGTTCAGGAGTCTTATGGCTTGGAGGTAGAAACTGTTGAAGCCTTTTTGTCCTAGACTTGGCACTCCAGTACCGCTTGCCATGCGGTAGTAGAGAAAACAGTCTATGGCTGGGGTCTTTGACACTTTTTAGGGCCTTCCTCTGACACCGCCTGGTGTTGAGGTCCTGGATGGCAGGCAGCTTAGCCCCAGTGATGTACTGGGCCGTACGCCCTACCCTCTATAGTGCCTTGAGGTCGGAGGCCGAGCAATTGCTGTAGCAGGCAGTGATGCAACCAGTCAGGATGCTCTCGATGTTGCAGCTGGAGAACCTTTTGAGGATCTCAGGTCCCATGCCAAATCTTTTTAGTTTCCTGAGGGGGAATAGGCTTTGTCGTGCCCTCTTCACGACTGTCTTGGTGTGTTTGGACCATTCTAGTTTGTTGGTGATGTGGATACCAAGGATTCTGCAGAATCTCAGTCGGGAGTCGCGTGACACAGTTTTGACAAGCAGGTCCGGAACAAATCTGAACCAATCATAGACGTCTTTGTTTCACAGGTTTGGACAGCACAGTCTACAGTGGAGGTATAGTATAGGTATAGTAAATAAAAGTAGAGTGTATTCAGTACAGTACAGCACAGTAGGGTAGAGTACAGTATAATGTACTGAATTAAACTCAACTGTACTGTACTATAATAAAGAGATGCTCTGCTTTTTTGACACCACACTCCAAAAAGCAAGTTCTGCAGGCTCTAGTTTTGTCTAATCTTGATCCAGTCGTGTGATCCAGTGCTACAAGGAAAGACCTAGTTAAGCTGCAGCTGGCCCAGAACAGAGTGCCACGTTTTGCTCTTAATTGTAATCAGAGGGCTGATATAAATACTATGTATGAAAGTCTCTGTTGGCTAAGAAACATTAAAGTGTTGAAAATCCCAAATTGTTTGCAAATTGTTTGCGTACTCTATGGCACTGTGCTGTACTATGCTCAATTACACTATACTGGACTGTACTGTGCTGTACTGTATTGTCCAAACTTGTGAAACATACGTCTTTTCAATGTCCGGAAAATAAGTATTCTATGCGTCTTTTCAACATCATTTAGCTTACTGGGTACATGGGGATGGTTGTCAGATTGTGACAAGCAACAACCAAATTTACGTGACAACCATCCCCAATGCTAATTAAGACGCTTGTTACCACATGGCTTGATCTATGGAACTCACAGATAGGCTTGAAATGAAGCTCTCCATTTTCTTTTTGTAATACAAGTATTTGTTTATGCCTACTACCATCATACAACTATTTATTACAGAAATAACAAGCATATTCATATTTACTTTCACCCATGAACAATTCAATTATCCTCTCACCTCAATGTTTTGTGGACCTGACCTGAACTGACCACATGGAGGCCCCACTCAATTTTGAGCAATAAACACTGTGACAACCAACCCGTGAGACAACCAACCCCTATCAACATCACAAATGGCATTTAAATATCCAATATCAAAGTTCAGCTTTCTTGATTGCTTCTAATACTCATTGGTGCTCTATAGCTCTCACTTTCCCCCTTTTACCACAATAGCAATGTATAAAAATGTATGAAGTTCAAATATTAAATCTTCATTGTGAGGTTTTCATTTATCTTGTGATTTAATTGTCAAGCCTTGTCATATCAAAACCACAAATCTAAAGAAATACTCCAGTTTCGTGTTACCTTGATGCAAAAACATTCTCCCTGCTATATTTGTCAAATTTAGCACTTTCAACCACAGTATTTCCTTCTTTCCGATAGATTTGTGGCCGTAGATGAAAACGATCAAAGAGAGAGCGAAAGCTAACGTGCTAGGAGGTAGAATCTGTGTGCACAGACTTAGAGAGGCGATCCAATTCAAACAGACACCATGCCAACACTGGTCTCGACCTCCATCCATCATTATGCCAGGTCGTTATTATGAACATGTTCTGGACGTCTGATTCCAGAGAGGTGCAAGGAAGGTGGTTTTTTTGGAGTATAATTGCAGTCTGAGGGCCAGATCAGACCATGGGAGAGGATATTAAAAGGGGGTGTCCATTAAGGGTGAAGAGCTGGTCTGGTTGGACTATGTCCTGTTTGCAGACAAGGGATTTCACCCTCGCTCCAAGTGATCCACAGCCAGTGCTTAGGAAAGGGTTTTTCTGTCCCAACCTAGGCATTATCTGGTACGACAATAATGTGATACTGCCTCATTCGTAAACTAAGGGAAACGGGATGTTCGCACAATGTAAGTAATGGTGAATACTGTATCTCACAGTCCAAAGTTTTCACTCAACTGGCCTTTACTATGTGTAAACGCAACAATATTTTAAATGTTATTCCAAAGGAGCAATCTGGAGAGCAATACCTGAAGCCTGAGAGATGAAGTCTGGACTTAATGGACAATCATCATATGGATACATTTTCTCTCTGTAGTCCCTGGGCTCTGTCCCACACCAACTTGAACTTGTTGCAGTGCCAAAAGCCTCTCCGCTTGTGGATATCAGGCCTAGAGGCAGTCATTAACAGCTGTACACGTCACAAACGCACAGTACAGTCACTGGTCAATCTCAACAGACCTGGGGAGGCCATGTGTGAATTAAGTAATTATGCCAATACTTGCCCTATGGCTCATTTACCTCTTTTTACAAACAATTTCCAGTCAAAATGTATCGTCCGAGAGAATAATTCTTCCCAAAGCACAAGGGACATTTGTGCTCCTCCGTGCAGTGAGAGCAAAAGCATGGGATAAGCCCAGCTGCAACGGATCAGAGTAACCCTCCTCACTGCTATAAGCAGACCCTTATTCTTCTTGTTTTATTGCCTCAGAGGAGTTTGCTGATACGAGCACCTTGTGGGTTTCCTTGCCTGCTTCCATTCAAACAGGACATGAACCAGGGAAACAGGAAGAAGATCCCTGGCAATTTTCCCCAAGCGTGTATGTATGCCATCACTCTCCAGAGAATAACCTCACTCTTAAGCCTTGTAGAGAAGACTAAACTGTTGTTTTAAATGCACAATACCAATTGCTCTGGCGGTTAAAAGCCCTCACAGGATGACTTGTGATAACCTTTTGGTAGCATCAGGCAAAGTCCACTACACTTCATTGTAACCAGACAGAATGGCTAGAAAGTCTTGGCCCTCAATTATTACAATCATCCTCCAGCCCTCACGTCTTTGCCATATGGGATGGATTTTGCTGATACCGCAGCTTCCCTCTTATCCAGACCAGCCCTTTCACGGTTTTCTGAGCCCACACAACAGGAGCAGAAAACAGGATCGTTTTGAGGCGACTGAGGTCAGATGTAAACTTCCGCCGGGGTTCAAAGGTCAAAATGTGTCTTTCATAATCATAGTGTACATCATCGTTGCAGTTATTATTATTACCGTTATTGCTGTATCAATCATTTATCAATCAGTTATTATCAATCATTTTATATCTATAGTCAGACAGGATACACATGCACTGTAGCAAGAAAATGACCCTCTGCAGCTTCAGGTCCCTCTGGACCTCTTGAGTTGGTTCAAGTCCCTCAGATAGGTTCTTTATTGTACTGATAGAAGAGCACCTGCGTTGCATCCTCATAACAAATGATGGCAAGATTGAGTGGCCATTAACAGGCCCCACGATAATAACCCCAGTTTCCTGACCGCAGCTGTACTGGTTCACTAAAAAGCTCATGTTCAAAGTTATTGAGCTATTTGTTATACCTAAGAGCAGTTTCCCACCAAAAATTCCCCATGCTGTACTATGCTATCTCGTGCTTTGAGAAAGCCAAGATGTCTCCCTAATAACTTTCCAATCCAAGAGTAGTATATCAGTGTTGATAGCAAGCAGCGGTATAATGACTTCACCAACCACTATTAGGAAGCCTCCTCGGAGCATATATTTCCTCACGTACTCTAACACGTCGCTGTGGTTCAACTTCTCCTCTAAACATTTCACATAAATTCATGACTCACCCTTTTTCCATGGACTACTACTGCTCTCCCATACACAACACTAGAGCCTGCAGTATTTTTACAAGTCTGTACACTATGGCATTAATGATGTCAGAAAGCAGTCACAAAATGTTGTAAATGAGGATTGTATTTGCTGGGGTTATGACATAGAAAAGGGACACACTTTACATAATATAGGCCTTATAACAGTGTAATAACCAGTGTAATTATCCTGTAACAGACTAGTAATGAGTAAACATAGTCATTCAAGCCCACCGTAATTGAGGACTTGAAATAACTTAATTGGTCTACATTTTTTGTATTGTATTGAAGTATACTATGAAGTACCACATAGGTAGCGCTTTTGTCTCAAATAAAAGACCATCCATAATAGGCAAGAGTCCATGGATCATTACAATTTCAAATGAACACATTAGTGTGAAAGTAAATGTCTATTTGACTGTAATTAATAACAGAGTGACGTGACCCCTCATAACCTCGATAGCAAAAGGCTGTATAAAAACGACAAATGTTAAACTATACACCAAAGTAAGAGTGGGGTCACCCTTGGAGGTCTGCGGAGCAGTCCGGTTCAAAGAACATGGGACTTCAGTTATTTGTTTTTGAAAGCTGCGCTGAATTGGACCTACTGAAGTTCCAAAGCTATAACTCAGCCATGGCCCTTTTCCTGCCCGGGTACACTGTTGCCTGTTGACATAGAGACGACACAACGATATAGTGAAAATAGCTTGCTTTCAGCTAATGTGAAAATGTACACACACACACAACAGTTTTTTAAAAGGAGTACTTATGCTTAATAATAGGTGCCAGGGGTAATGATGGTTGTTGGTGTTCAAAACCTGTTTTGGAAACGGAACAAGACAATGTGTTTCTTATGCAACCACCAAAGCAGCTTCTAACAAGAAAACAGAGGACTTTTCCCTTTTTATTGAGCTACTGTTTATTTTATGTTAGGTGGCCTCCACCATACAGACTCCCAAACCACCCATTAAACAAATCCACATCATACTACTGTGGGAGGCATATCCGAATCGGTTTTCCAAGCCCAAATGCTCTGGCAACTTTTTGTTCTCTGAATGGCCTACCTTCAAAAGTACATGTTGTATGAGAGAACGCCTATTCTTCCTTATTCTTCCAGTTCTCACGAGTCATCCAAAATGAGAGGTTTTGATTGGACTTTTTTTTATTTTTTTTTAAGTACTGATTAACAGCTGATAATTGAATTTGATGAAATCTGGTAAGCCTTGAAGCATCTGACACCTTCTCCAGGTCAACGCTATGAGGGTGTCCATTTCAAAACAATTATTGTAAACATATTGATCTGATTTTCCAAATGTGGTTTAATAATGAGAGCTATGGAGAGAGTTTCACCAGTTACGTTTTTTTTACCCATTAGGAGCTGTTTCTCTTGCCCAATACATTTCCTCGCAGATTAACTAGGTCAATCCAACCCCTTCTGTCAGCTAACGAGTGTCTGCCATGTGTTGCTTATTTTGTCTTCCTCCTGTGTATTTAGGTATGTTTGTTGTTTTTAGTACTAATTCTCTATTAGAGGGTTAAACTCGTTTTGTCTTTTGTCTGGCGCACCCGAAATACCGTCCAGGTCTATGTCTCTGCAGTGGCTTAGAATACACAAACGTGTAACCGGGCAATGAGAAGGATGAGGTAACATACTAAGACCTGTCTCGGTGAAATTTGAGAAATGTCTGTGTCTGAAATCAGGTCAACGGTGAGGTGACATGGGCCCTCTCTGTTTAAGTTAGTCTCAGTCTGGTGAGGGGAACACAGGAAGACCCACCATGCTGTGTATTTTGAGAGGAAGCTCCCTTAGAAATGGAAAGATTACAGGACCTTGGTTTACAACCACAGGGTTCAGTCAAACTAAATAAATGTAGAAGAGCAATCCTGAGAAACATGGCTGGCAAGAAACATTGCTCAATTATGTTTTTCAATTGCTCAATTATGTATTTTTCTGGGGGTCCTCACTCCTCAAGAGAGGGTAAAAATAGTCCAGTTGGTTTTGGACTATTCAGAATAAAGGGGTCTACATAGGCTCTCATTAATAAACCTTGGAAAAGCAGAAATGTACCAATTCAACTAATTGGCAGCATTACCATTTTTATGAATGTTCTGCCTCATTTAGACCAAGTTCCTGGACAGTGAATTCAATGTTTCGTAGTCCAGAGCAGAGACACATGTATGAAACAAGAGAGACCATTCACTTTTTCCATCTCTTAATGTGTCCGAAGACCTTTCCTCAATGACCAAGTGTCTAAGTCTGAACTCGAAGAGACCTGATTCTAATATGCTGTACACTGTTTGACAAAGGCTTCAAGGTGTGACATCAATCTATCTTGGAGATTCTGTAGCACAGATGTGTCTAACAGAGAGCCAGTTCTGATCTAACCCCTAATCTTACCTTATTAGGAGAAAAAAGGCCTTGCTTGTTTGAAGAGCACGGACTGGGCCGAGCCTACTGGCTTTGTGCATTGTGTTAAATTGGATTAGATACGTGCATTGTTCAAACTGAAAGCCCAATATGACATCAAGAGTATAGACATACATTATATTACCAGTACTTTCCTCCTTTGTCTGCAATAGCTATTTCCATATTCTTGACACTTCTGGTTAATATTTAGCTGTTGTTTATTGCTTTAGAAGCTCGAGAAATGTATTCCTTGTAAGAAAACAGCAGCTGTTGGTCCGAATTCAGATTCCGCTGCCATAATGGTTTAGGACTATAAGGGTGAGTGCAGGTCGATGTCAGAGAAACATAGGTTGTGTGGGGAAAGTGTATGCACATTATTACAGCCATGTTGTTCTTTCCCCTTCAACCACCTTGGCTAAGCCAGCAATAGCACAGCCAATGGTGTTTGCTCTCACATTATGACTGCTACTCTGCTGTGGACTTCCACCATTTAGACATCTTCCCAAAGTGCCTGTGCGCCAAGAACCCTACGAAACAAACTTTGGTTTCCAGCATCAATCAGCTCCAGTGTACAAATAAAGCCATTTGCCTCCAAGGTGGTCCATGTCAAAGGTTTCTGTTTCTATTTTCCTCAAACCTACTGATGGAGTATTGGTTGTCTTTTTTTTCGGAACTTATGGCACAATATAGTTAGCTGGCTAGCCAGTTCAAATAATGACCATATCATATACTGTAGCTGACAACGTCTTCACTTGACCTAATTTGTCTTCAAATTACAGGAAAATAAACTCACAACAAGATCATTATTTACAAATGACAGAAAATAGCTTACAGTTGTGAGTGTGACTGTGAGGATCGATGCTGAAGATGAGAGGCAGGTACAGGGAGTGAACATTTAATGAAACACGGACATAAAACAGAACAGGAACAGGGACTCGCGTCCCACCTGGGTGAGCCTGATGGGCCGGCCGAGGCATGGGCGCTGGACAAGTTGGCTGAGGCGTAGAAGCCCGACGAGCCGGCTGAGGCGTGGGAGCCTGGCGAGTCAGCTGAGGCATGGGAGCCTGATGATTCGGCTGAGGCGTGAAAGCCTGACGATCCCGCTGAGGAGTAGGAGCCTGACAATCAGGCTGAGGCGTGGGATGGGCCTGAGGCGTGGGATGGGCCAGCTGAAGCATGACGTAGGGTGGGCGCCAACCGAACCAACCGAGGAAAAAAGACCTCTCGAGCCAGCTAAGGTGTGGAAGCCCAACAAGCTTGCTGAGGCACCCCTGGTTCCATCGGCGACGGCACCCAGACCAGACGTCACCAATCGAAACAAAAAAACAAAACTCACTGATGCTTCCTTTAGTGGTGCTTCCTTTAGTGGTGCATTCTGTGAGGATCGATGCTGGAGATGAGAAGGAGTGCGTAATGATGGTGACAGGTGTGTGTAATAAAGGGCAGCCTGGCGCCCTCATGCGCCAGAGAGGGAGAGTGGGACCAGGCCCAATGTTATATAATAATTTGACTTTGGTGTAGGTAATGTTCTTCACATTACCGTCTCTGGTAAACACGTACTATATCAAACAAAATCAAAGTGTATTTGTCACATGCACAGGATACAGATGGTGTAGTGAAATGGTTACTTGCATAGTGGAGTCTTCTTTCGACATATAGCTAGTTGGCTAAATAATGTACCATATTCCCAACTCATCATGTTACTACCCTGCAGGAATCTGCAGGTAACTATCCAACCAGGTTCAATGTTAGCTAGCTAACATTAGGCTATATCTAGCAATGCAAATGGCTTTGAGATAGGAATAATGTTACTACACAGATCACACACGTAACGTTAGCTAGCGAGCCAGCTTGAAATGAAATGTTCTTTCTGACAAAATTAGAAATGTGTAATATCTAAAAATGTAGCTAGCCAGACTATCTTACCCGTATGCATGGATGGACGCTTCTCTCTCTCTGTCACGGATGCCATGGTTGCCCTTAGTTTGAAGATGTAATCTGGAGACAGGTGTTTTATACAACGGCCTTCTGTGTGTTCTCTCTTCGACTCCCTCTTCAGATTTGCAATCAATCAGATTTGCAGTCGTTCTGCCCCTGAACAAGACAGTTAACCCACTGTTCCTAGTCCATCACTGTAAATAAGATTTTATTTTCTTATCTGACTTGCCTGGTTAAATCAAGGTTAAATAAATAAAATGCCAGAATTTTCTCCATCTCCTTAGCTATCGTACTGTTATTCCACCGGGCATTTCACTGATTTCAAATGGAGAGCAACACTTTTGCATTTCTACTAATCAAATCAAATAAAATTATATTGGTCACATACACTTGATTAGCAGATTATTGTTGGTGTAGTGAAATGTTTGTGCTTCTAGCTCCGACAGTGCAGTAATATCTAACAAGTAATATCTAACAAATTACACAACATATACCCAATACATACAGATTTAAGTAGGAATGAATTAAGACTATATACATATGGATGAGCGATGTCAGAGCGGAACTGACTAAGATACAGTAAAATAGTATAGAAAACAGTATATACACATGAGATGAGTAATGCCAGATATGTAAACATTAAGTGACTAAGATACCGTAGAATAGTATAGAATACAGTATATACATGCGAGATGAGTAATGCCAGATATGTAAACATTATTAAAGTGACTAGTGTTCCATTATTAAAGTAGCCAGTGATTCCTAGTCTGTGCCTATAGGCAGCAGCCTCTAATATGCTAGTGATGGCTGTTTAACAGTCTGATGGCCTTGAGATAGAAGCTGTTTTTCAGTCTCTCGGTCCCAGCTTTGATACGCCTGTACTGACCTCGCCTTCTGGATGATAGCGGGGTGAACAGGCAGTGGCTCGGGTGGTTGATGTCCTTGATGATCTTTTTGGCCTTCCTGTGACATTGGGTGCTTTTGCTGTCCTTGAGGGCGGGGTATTTTGCCCCCGGTGATGCGTTGGGCAGACCGCACCACCCTCTGTAGAGCATTGCGGTTACAGGCGGTGCAGTTGCCGTACCAGGCGGTAATACAGCCCAACAGGATGCTTTCAATTGTGCGTCTGTAAAAATCTGTGAGGGTTTTAGTTGACAAGCCAAATTTCTTTCGTCTCCTGAGGTGGAAGAGGCTCTGTTGCGTCTTCTTCACCACACTGTCTGTGTGGGTGGTCCATTTCAGTTTGTCAGTGATGTGTACGCCAAGGAACTTGAAGCTTTCCACCTTCTCCACTGCGGTCCAGACGATGTAGATAAGGGGGTGCACCCTCCCTGAAGTCCACGATCATTTCCTTTGTTTTGTGGACGTTGAGTGAGAGATTGTTTTCCAGGCAACACACTCCCTGTAGGCTGTCCAGCCTACTACTGTTGTGTCATCTGCAAATTTGATGATTGAGTTGGAGGCATGCTTGGCCACGCAATCATGGGTGAACAGGGAGAACAGGATATATTTTTAAAAAGCTGCTTTAGAAAGGATTATCTACACATACTGACCAGTTCATGTTATAGACAGAAGCGGGCTGCAGACCAATCTGGACTCATCTCTCGGGATGTCAAATCAAATCAACCGTGAAATGCTTACTTACAAGCCCTTAACCAACAATACAATTCAAGAAATAGAGTTAAGAAAATATTTACTAAATAAACTAAAGTAAAAAAATTATGAAATGTAACACATTAAAATAACAATAACGAGGCTATATACAGGGGGTACCGGTACCGAGTCAAAGTGCAGGGGTAAGGGTTAGTCGAGGTAATTTGTACATGTAGGTAGTGGTAAAGTGCCTATGCATTGATAATAAACAGTGAGTAGCAGCAAAGGGTGCGGGGGTTGTCAATGTAAATAGACTGGTTGGCCATTTGATTAATTGTTCAACAGTCTTATGGCTTGGGGGTAGAAGCTGTTAAGGAGCCTTTGGACCTAGACTTGGTCCAAAGGCGGTACCGCTTGCCGTGCGGTAGCAGAGAGAACAGTCTATGTATGACTCAGGTGACTGGAGTCTTTGACCATTTTTGGGGCTTTCCTTTGACACCACCTAGTGTTTAGCTCCTGGATGGCAGGAAGCTTGCCCCAGTGATGTACTGGGCCGTACGCACTACCCTCTGTAGCGCCTTATGGTCAGATGCCAAGCTGTTGCCATACCAGGAAGTGATGCAACCAGTCAGGATGCTCTTGATGGTGCAGCTGTAGAACTTTTTGAAGATCTGGGGACCTATGCCAAATCTTTTCAGTCTCCTGATGGGTAAAAGGTGTTGTCGTGCCCTCTTAATGACAGTCTTGGTGTGTTTGTACCATGATAGTTAGTTGGTGATGTGGACACCAAGGAACTTGAAACTCTCGACCCGCTCCACTACAGCCCCGTCGATGTTGATGGGGGCCTGTTCGGCCCACCTTTTCCTGTAGTCCACGATCAGCTCCTTTGTCTTGCTCATATTGAGGGAGAGGTTGTTGTCCTGTCACCACACTGCCAGGTCTTTGACCTCCTCCCTATAGGCCGTCTCATCATTATCGGTGATCAAGCCTACCACTGTTGTATCGTAAGCAAACTTAATGATGGTGTTGGAGTCGTGTTTGGTCAACGAGGTTGTGGGTGAACAGGGAATACAGGAGGGGACTAAGAACACACCCCTGAGGGGCCCCAGTGTTGAGGATCAGCGTGGTAGATGTGTTGTTACCTACCCTTACCACCTGGGGGAGGCCTGTCAGGAAGTCCAGGATCCAGTTGCAGAGGGAGGTGTTTAATCCCAGGGGCCGCCTTTCGTTCCAGTACTCTGCTGCCTGTGACTGGAACGAATTGCAAAAATCGCTGAAGTTGGAGACCTTTATCTCCCTCACCAACTTCAAACATCAGCTATCTGAGCAGCTAACCGATCGCTGCAGCTGTACATAGTCTATTGGTAAATAGCCCACCCATTCTCACCTACCTCATCCCCACAGTTTTTATTTATTTACTTTTCTGCTCTTTTGCACACCAATATCTCTACCTGTACATGATCATCTGATCATTTATCACTCCAGTGTTAATCTGCAATATTGTAATTATTCGCCTACCTCCTCATGCCTTTTGCACACATTGTATATAGACTCCCCTTTTTTTCTACTGTGTTATTGACTTGTTAATTGTTTACTCCATATGTAACTCTGTGTTGTCTGTTCACACTGCTATGCTTTATCTTGGCCAGGTCGAAGTTGCAAATGAGAACTTGTTCTCAACTAGCCTACCTGGTTAAATAAAGGTGAAAAAAAAAAAAAAAAAAAAAAAAAAAAAAAACTTTGTCATGAGCTTTGTGGGCACTATGGTGTTGAATGCTGAGCTGTAGTTAATGAACATCATTCTCACATAGGTGTTCCTTTTGTCCAGGTGGTTAAGGGAACTGTGGAGTGAGATTGAGATTGCGTCATCTGTGGATATGTTGGGGCAGTATGCGAATTGGAGTGGGTCTAGGGTATCCAGGAGGATGCTGTTGATGTGAGCCATGACCAGCCTTTCAAATAACTTCAGACGTGAGTGCTACTGGGAGGTAGTCATTTAGGCTTTCTTGGGCACAGGGACTGTGGTGGTCTGCTTGAAACATGTAGGTTTTGCAGACTCGGGTTAGGAGAGGTTGAAAATGTCAGTGAAAACACTTTCATGCATGCTTCAGTGTTGCCTGCCTTGAAGCGAGCATAAAAGGCATTTAACCCCTCTGGTAGACTCGTGTCATTGGGAAACTCACGGCTGGGTTTCCCTTTGTAGCCCGTAATAGTTTGCAAGCCCTGCCACATCCGACAAGCATCAGAGTCGGTGTAGTATGATTCAATCTTAGTTCTGTATTGACGCTTTGCCAGCCCATCTATTATCTTAGCCAATTATTGCTAGAGGGAAGGATCCTGGCTTTTGCCGTGGCTAAACCAACTAGGTTTGTAATTTAACAATTGTATTCCTATTTACAGATGGCTTACAAGTTTGTTATTAAGGCACATGAAAGTTCACATGTTCCAGAAGGCAATTCTGACAACAAAAAATACGGATTTTGATTTAAAAAATAGTTTACATTAAAATGCCTCTCCTGTGAAGTAGTGAGGCGCGACATATGCCTAGTTTCCTGAATCGAGTCACATATTAACACTGAAATGAATCTGTACCCAAAGTGTTCCAAGTGATAGAAAAATGGGAGACATTCCCCTTGCTTTCACATGTTGTCTCTGATGGAAAAGTTGAAGAGGTGAAAGGTCCACCCGGGGTTCGTATACACACCTCTCACCTTATCTGGTGTCCGGGTTGATGCTTTCCGTCCAATATCACAGGATGCCGATTGCTCACTACAGGTTTACAGCAGAACTCAATTGGTGATGGTTTGGAAACAATTATTTTCCAATCATTTAATTTTGAACTGAACCATAATTGTCCCGATCCGTTCCATTCCACTGTTCAGACCTGCAAAATAAATACAAATATATTTTCTACATTAGCTGAACATTAAATTACTTCATCAATCAGTGCTGATAGAGAAGCTTGCTATGGAGTGGGCAAGCTATCGTTGTTTTAGTCTAGGCGGCAGATAGTGTATGTGCTATAGTTGTATACATGCACAATGGACACATGAGATGCGTGAGATGCGACAAAAAATGTGGGGGTGGGGAGAGAACGAGAGAGGGTGCAGGTCGGCTTTGCTTGAAGCGCTGGGCATCTTGTTATTACATGCAATATCTGAATTAGACCTACATAATTATACCTACGTAGGAGCGGCTTCGATGGAGGAATTTGGAACTTCTGAGAATTGTCTTACATTGGACAAGAGTAGCTAACTAGCTAACAAGCTTGTGTGTGCAAAGCGGCACCAGAATTAAAAACACGTCTTACCTTTTTGTAGTTTAAAAAATCCAATGTGAAACGTGATAACTATAGTATCCATAATTAGCATTGAAAAAGTAAATCCATTCTTCTCTAATAAAAAATCTCTCCCTAATTTCTGCATTGTAATGTCAGTAGGCTATAGTAGCCCAAGCTTCGGAGGGGAGGGGCAGGCTGCCTAGGCACACACACACACACGGGCAAAGATTTTCTGCTCACAGGCAGACACTGGAATAGGTTTCTGAGTGACAGAGTAAGGGCTTTGCATAGACGTTTTTTGTGTGGCTGAAAAAAATACCCGAAAAGTAAAATAAATGTATTAACCGGTTCCCATGTTTTTATAATAACGGTTATTTTCCGGAACAGTATTGATCCCTTTATTTTCCAGTTCTGATTCTGTTCCTCAAAAAATGCCATTATTTTCCAGTTTTCGTCTCTGTTCCCTGAACCAGTTTCAACCCCTGCTTGGTGTTATTATTACTCTGTTTTTCTCATTACAGCCTTCTGTGTGATCATTTCATTGTTTCCACACTCCTTGTTCAAGGAGACTTTTATTACCAGGCTTTTTGATTAGGTCACTGAAAAAGGATTTCGAAATGCACACTCCAGATTGTCCAGAGATGTTTCACCGGCCAAGTGTGTATGTAATTATGATGGGGCATTGTGAGTTGTCAGAGCATGTGTGTGTGTGTGTGTGTATTTGATAGAGAATTGAGTTTCCTGTCATGTCAAACCACATTCTCAGCAGGATACTTGACAGAGATTGGGTAAGATTGGGTTATTGTGAGTGAGGGGTCCACTACCCCCCACATGGAAGACAGACAGACAGACGCTGGGAGGACAGACACACAGAGAGTGGAGCACTGTGAGATCTCTGGATCCGCCTGAACCAGGGACCTTCACAGAGGTCACGGCTTACAGTGGGAACGCAGCCACCTCAGTCCATTCCAATACATGTAACTTCAAAGCATGTCCTCCATCCTTAACCAGCTCTCAATATGTTACATTCTGTCCCTCATTCAAACCATCAGTGACTGTTTCCATAGTCAAGTATTCGGTTTTGGGGAGTGTGACTGTTATTTTGGAAAACACTTGTTTCTTTGGAAACTGCAAAATAATTTTCGATATGCATGGTGGCAATAAACAATAAGGAGTGACTGTTTTCTTCAAATGGATACTGTGCTCAGATTTGGATTGGAACGGTGTGACGTCATATGATCTAACCAGATTGACATACAATAGCTATGCACCCTAGACACACCCTCTTGTGGTCGTTAACTTTAATCGCCTTCAATTTGTTACACCAGTCTTTTTGTGGAAAGACATGGAGTGTATTGTTCTGATAGATTTGCTAGTGTTGACCCTCAACAGCAGCAAACCCAATTTCTCAGTGTGTATAGAAGCTGAAGGTTTGAAGCCACCATGGTGGGAACCTTGCATAATATGGAGTCCAAATCCCACCACATATCTCTGTTCAGCATCCAGTGGATCCTTTTTACTGCCTGAAAGTCTCCTCCATGTCTGCTACTCAGGGGGTGGCTAACATCAAACGCAACCCCTTGACTCCAATCCATAAAGGTTAATTGACAACAAAAATACCTGGAAAGAAAACACCCTTTTATGAATCTAAATTTAAGCCTAACATGGTGAATTTTAAAACCATGGTATGCCACAAAGAAAATACACTGGCCTTCAGTTGAATAGATATTCTTTATGCACAGATGTATGGGAAGCTTGTGGGCTTTGCCGAGTTGGGCCTTGGCTCTGTGACAGAACCATATAGGATTTACTGTAGCAAGGGAATCCGCATTTAGTGTCCACCCACTCTGCTAAAACTGGTTGAATCAACATTGTTTAAATGTAATTTGTCAGCGTATTGTGACACGGAATAGACGTGAAAAACACATTGGCTTTTTAAAAAGTCATAAATGTAAACTGTTTTGAAAGTAAAATTTCTACCACATGATTATGTCATCATGGTAACAAAATTTTAACATAGACAAACCTTCTATAAAATACAATGAATTTGTACCTTTTAAAACAATGTCAGATTTTCATTGTTATAGCCACTATCAGAAAAAAACAATAGGCTAGGCAGCACCTCCTACTGAAGAGTTGATAGATCTAAATATATTCACTGTTGCTATCAAAAGATTTCCAAAGGGTAGGTTCAACAGAGCAAATTAAATGTAACCATACTTTATCACTCATATCATCAATGCTACTCTTTAGGCCTATATAGAATTTAGGAAGTCATCAACAGCTATTGCTAAATTTCAACACAGGGTTCAACTAAAAATAGACAATACATAGGCATAGGATTTCAAACTCTGGTTGATTTCAAATGAAATGGTTTCAGATCTCCTCAGCGTGCCGAAACCACTCGTCCACCACAGGAGCCTCGGACTGGCTCGGATGTCAAGGTGCAAGGGCCAGATGATACACTGGAAAGGAGTGAGGTTTGTGGAGAAGTGGCGGAGGGAATTCTGCACGTACACCGCCCAAGGTAGAAAATCTGCCCCCTCCCCCGGCCAATCCTGACAGTAACACCGCAGGAACCTGCCCACCGCCTGGTTGACCCTCTCCAACCAGCCCATTTGCTTGAGCCCGATACCCGGAGGTGAGACTGACCATGACCCCCATGCGTTCCATGAACGCCTTCCATACCCATGAGGTGACACAATATCCTCCGGGATCCCATAGTGCCGGAAGACGTGCGTAAAGAGAGCCTCCACGGTTTGCATGGCCGACGGAAGCCCAGGCAGAGGAAGGAGGTGAGAAGCTTTGGGAAATCGGTTCACAATGACGAGAATGGTGGTGTTCCCCTGGGAGGGGAGAAGGTCAGTGACAAAGTCCATCGAGAGACCAGGGTCATTGTGGAACCGGCAGGGGAAGGAGCTTTCCATAATGGAGGTATCTGGATGTCTTTGACTGAGCATAGATGGAGCAGGAAGAGACATAAACCCGGACGTACCTGGCCAAGGTGGGCCACCAGTACTTCTCTGTTAGGCAGGCGATGGTACGGCCTATCCCAGGATTCCCCGACACAGGCACCATGTGCACCCAGGAAAGGTGGTGGTCTCACACACCTTTGAGCATGTAGGCAGGGTGCTCTGGGCACTGTGCAGGTGCGGGTTCCATAGTATGTCGGTGTCCACATCCCATACCACTGGCGCGATGATGCGGAACGGAGAGATAATGGGGGTCTCCTCTCCCTAACTCTCCTCCGTCCACACCAGGAAAGGGTATTTGGATCCCTCCAGCCAGTGCCTCCACGCCTTTAGAGCCTTCTTGAATGCCAAGAGTTCCCGGTCCTCTACATCGTGGTTCCTCTGGGCGGGCTCAGTTTCTTAGAGAAGAAAGCGCAGGACCGCAGCTTTGGAGGGGTTCCGATACGCTGGGACAGCACTCCCCCGACTCTTACTTCGTAGGAATCCACCTCGATGATGAAGGGGAATGAGTGGCGGGGATGTGTCAATACGGGAGCAGCAATGAAACGTGCCTTCAGGGTCTCAAACGCCTTCTCCGCCTCCGCCGTCCAATGAAACCGTTGGGCACCTCCTCTCAGCAGGGAGGTAAGAGGCGTGACCACCATGCTGAAGCCCCGGATGAAACTCCGGAAATAGTTGGCAAACCCCAGGAATCGTCGGACTGCTTTCACAGAGTTGGGGATGGTGAACTGATGCGTTGCTCCTCCATCTCCACTGCCTCCGTGGAGATGAGATAGCCCAAAAAGGACATGGACCGCTGGAAAAACAAAAATGTATCCTGTTTAACATATAGATCATGCTCCAACAGTCTTCTCGGCACAGACCTGACAAACGAGACATGCGGGATGCGGTCAGCAGAATAGACCAAAATGTTGTCTATATAGACCACTACGCCCTGTCCCAGCATATCCCGAAACACTTTGTTGATGAAGGCCTGGAAAACTGAAGGAGCATTAGACAGGCCATAGGGCATTGCGTGGTACTCGTAATGACCCATGGTCGTGGAAAAAGCAGTCTTCCATTCATCACCTGCACGAATCTGCACCAAATTGTAGGCTCAAGTTCAAATTGCTCCTCAAGTTCAGTGCCCCGTGCATTTGTTCGATGATGGTTGGGATGAGGGGTAAAGGATAGCTGAACTTGACAGTGACCTTGTTCGATAATCAATGTAGGGGCGCAGTCCCCCATCTTTCTTCTTGACAAAAAATAAGCTTGAGGAGGCTGGTGACTTGGAGGGGTGGATAAAACTCTGCAGGAGACTCTCCTGTACATAGGTCTCCATGCCTCGATCTCGGCATAGAAGAAGGGATAGACATGTCCTCTCTGGAGGGCTGCGTCAGACAACAGGTCAATCTTCCAGCACTTCCGGCGCCGACAGAGGTGGCCGCCTCGCCTCCGCGAGACACCTCCCCTGACACTCATGCAACCAAATAGCAGTCTCTTCTCGGACCAGGAAATAACCAGGTTATGCAAACTCCACCAGGGGAGACCTTAAAGAATGGGGTGTGTTGGGGTGTCTATAATCAAGAGCGGGATCTGTTCTGAATGAGTGTCATGAGTCAACAAAGAAACAGGAACAGCAATGTGATGTATGAGCCCTGTCCCTATTGGATGATTATCCAGGACTCGAACTGGAATGGTTGACTGTAGGCAAACCAAAGGAATACATAATGCAGTGGCCAGTGCGCTATCTAAGAGATTCCCGGCAGCTCCGGAATCAATCAGAGCTAACGGAAGTGAAGGGCTAGGGTACTCAGGGAATTTAACAGGAAAACACACTGGTTGATTTGACAGATAAGGAGAGGAGACCTTGCCTCCTACCTGGGTTGGCGCAGGAGAATTCCCTGGCTTGTCACCTGTTCGCCTCCTAGTGGATAGAGAGCAGGTCGGAGAGAAATGACCCCTTTCTCCACAATAGAAGCAGATGCCCAGATTCCTCCTTCTCATGCCTCGGGAAAACGTGCCGAGCCCACCTCCATCAGCTCTGGCCACAGAGCAAGGGTAGCCATAGGCTCCGAATTCCGCGCAGGTCTTCTTCGGGACCGCAGGAGGTTGTCCAACCGGATCACCATGCTGATGAGCTGGTCGAATGACAGGTTGTCATCACGGCAGGCAATCTCCAGATGTACCTTCTCCCGCAGTCCGCTGCGGAAAATGGTGGCCAGAGCCAACTCGTTCCATCCGGTGGATGGTCCGGAACTCCAGGGTGAACAAGACGGTCCTAGATCCCTGGCGTAGTCGGAGTAGATGCTCACCCTCCTTTCGGCCCTCCACAGGATGATCAAACACCAAGGAGAAGAGAAGGGTGAAGCGCTCGTAGCACTCGACCTCTGGTCCGCACGTCTCCCAGACAGTGGCGCCCCAGTCCAGAGCCCGTCCAGAGCCGTCAGTGCCGAGATGATGGTGGCAACCCCGTTTCTTCCGGAAACCGCCCCGGTGTAGCGAGTGAGGGACAAATCGCAATGTAGAAGAAACACCTTGCATCTTGCTGGTGTGCTATCAAAGCGCTCTGGGAGGGACAGGGGTATTCTACAGACCGGCTCCGAGGGAACGGAGGTAGGTCATGGTGTGGGAGCTGCTACCGGGATCGGTGCTGGAGACTGGAGGGACTGTACATTCACCTCCAAGCGCAGGATGGTTGCCAGCACATTGTCCATGGTGATTCCGAGACTGGAAAGACAGTCCTCGTGGTACTGTACTGTCCCTACAATGGTCGCCAGTTCAGCCTTGTCTCCATTTTGCGCGTCAATTATTCTGTCACGCTGGTATAAAGGATTTGGAGACAGGCGCAGGAATACACAATAGGGTTTTTTAATACCCCCAAAACAAGCACGTATACAAAGACACTGGGCTGTACCCAAACAAAAGAGCGAGGGTAAACCTCACTGAACGACACGAGACAATACCCGTAATACACAGTATATAAAGCATGCAGCATAACAGCTGCACCAACGCATAGGTACTCACACGATCAACGGATCTTCATTGTAAAGGGTTTAAACACTGTTTCCCATGTTTGCTCAATCGCCAAACCCACTGGCTCCATGTCATCTACAAGACCCTGCTGCCAATGACTGGAACGAACTACAAAAATCTCTGAAACTGGAAACACTTGTCTCCCTCACTAGCTTTAAGCACCAACTGTCAGAGCAGCTCACAGATTACTGCACGTGTACATAGCCCACCTATAATTTAGCCCAAACAACTACCTCTTTCCCTACTGTATTTAATTAATTTATTTATTTATTTTGCTCCTTTGCACCCCATTATTTTTATTTCTACTTTGCACATTCTTCCACTGCAAATCTACCATTCCAGTGTTTTACTTGCTATATTGTATTGACTTTGCCACCATGGCCTTTTTTTGTCTTTACCTCCCTTATCTCACCTCATTTGCTCACATCGTATATAGACTTGTTTATACTGTATTATTGATTGTATGTTTGTTTTACTCCATGTGTAACTCTGTGTCGTTGTATGTGTCGAACTGCTTTGCTTTATCTTGGCCAGGTCGCAATTGTAAATGAGAACTTGTCTCAACTTGCCTACCTGGTTAAATAAAGGTGAAATTAAAAAAAAATGTTTAAAAAAAATGAACCATATGCAATTAATGAACATGCACCTGTGGAACAGTCATTAAGATACTAACAGCTTACAGACAGTAGGTAATTAAGGTCACAGTTATGAAAACTTAAGACACTAAAGAGGCCTTTCTACTGACTCTGAAAAACACCAGAAGAAAGATACCCAGGGTCCCTGCTCTACGTGAACTGCGTGAATATGCCTTAGGCATGCTGAAAGGAGGCATGAGGACTGCAGATGTGGCCAGGGCAATAAATGTCAATTAAATCAAATGTATTCTTACATCAGCTGATATCTCAAAGTGCTGTACAGAAACCCAGCCTAAACCCCCAAACAGCAAGCAATGCAGGTGTAGAAGCATAGTGGCTAGGAAAAACACCATAGAAAGGCCAGAACCTAGGAAGTAACCTAGAGAGGAACCAGGCTATGAGGGTTGGCCAGTCCTCTTCTGGTTGTGCCTGTTGGAGATTATAACAGAACATGGCCAAGGTGATGTCCGTACTGTGAGACGCATAAGACAACTCTACAGGGAGACAGGATGGACAGCTGATCGTCCTCGCAGTGGCGGATCACGTGTAACACCTGCACAGGATCGGTACATCCGAACATCACACCTGCGGGACAGGTACAGGATGGCAACAACAACTGCCCGAGTTACACCAGGAACGCACAGTCCCTCCATCAGTGCTCAGACTGTCCGCAATAGGCTGAGAGAGGCTGGACCGAGGGCTTGTAGGCCTGTTGGATTGGAGGGTGAGGGCTTGGGCCATTTTCCCCCCCAGAAATGTCCGGGAATTTGCAGGTGCCTTGGAGGAAGAGTGGGGTAACATCTCACAGCAGGAACTGGCAAAGCTGGTGCAGTCCATGCGGAGGAGATGCACTGCAGTACTTAATGCAAATGGTGGCCATACCAGATACTGACTGTTACTTTTCATTTTGATCCCCCATTTGTTCAGGGACACATTATTCCATTTCTGCTAGTCACATGTCTGTGGAACTTGTTCAGTTTATGTCTCAGTTGCTGAATCTTGTTATGTTCATACAATTATTTACGCATGTTAAGTTTGCTGAAAATAAACTCAGTTGACAGTGAGAGGACTTTTCTTTTTTTATAACATACTAATCAGGGGAAATGGGAACCAGGTGTGTGTAATCAGACAAGACAGTCCGGGGTTCATGATAAGGAATCTCATTCAGTTAAGCCTAGAAAGGCGGTGACGTAGACTTCTGGAACAGATTGAGCATCAGTACCGGGGGATCCGTGACACCTCCCCCGCCCTCCTTTCGACAAATCTGACCATAACTCCATTTTGCTCCTCCCTTCCTATAGGCAGAAACTCTAACAGGAAGTACCCATGTTAAGGACTATTCAACTCTGGTCTGACCAATTGGAATCCGCGCTTCAAGATTGTTTTGATCTTGCGGACTCAGATATATTCCGGGTAGCCTCCGATAATAACATTGATGAATAAACTGATATGGTGACTGAGTTTATCAGGAAGTGTATAGGAGATGTTGTACCCATTGTAACTATTAAAACCTACCCTAACCAGAAACGATGGATAAATGGCAGCATTCACGCAAAACTGAAAGCACGAACCAATGCATTTAACTGTGGCAAGGTGACTGGGAATACAGCATAATACAAACAGTGTAGTTATTTCCTCCGCAAGGATATCAAACAGGCAAATCATTAGTATAGAGACAACGTGGTCGCAATTCAACGGCTCAGACATGAGGCATGTGTGGCAGGGTCTATAGACAATCACAGACTACAAAAGGATAACCAGTCACATCGTGGACACCAACACCTTTTCTTCGCCCGCTTTGAGGATAACACAGTGCCACCGACGTGGCCCTCTACCAAGGACCGTGGGCTGTCCTTCTCCGTGGCCGACGTGAGTAAGACATTTAAGCTTATTAACCCTCGCAAGACTACCGACCCAGACATCATCCATCAGAGTATGCGCAGACCAGCAGGCTTGTGTGTTTACAGACATATTCAATCTCTCCCTAGCCCAGTCTGCTGTCTCCACATGCTTCAAGATGGACACCATTGTTCCTGTACCCAAGAAAGCAAAGGTAACTAAACTAAATGACTATGGCCCCGTAGCACTCACTTCTGTCATCATGAAGTGCTTTGAGAGACTAGTCAAGGATCATATCACCTCTACCTTACCTGTCACATAGACCCATTTCAATTTGCTTACCGCCCCAACAGATCCACAGACGATGCAATTGCCATCGCATTGCACACTGTCTTATCCCAACTGTACAAGAGGAATACCTATGTAAGTCTGCTGTTCATTGACTATTGCTCAGCATTCAACACCATAGAACCCTTCAAGCTCATCATTAAGCTTGAGCCCCTGTGTCTGAATCACGCCCTGTGCAACTGGGTCCTTGACTTCCTGACGGGCTGCCCCCAGGTGGTGAAGGTAGGAAACAACATCTCCACTTTGCTGATCCTCAACACTGGGGGCAGCCCATCAGGAAGTCTAGGACCCAGTTGCACAGGGCGTGATTCAGACACAGGGGCTCAAGCTCAGCCACCTCCTGTGCTCCCTGTTCACCCATGACTGCATGGCTATGCACGCCTCCAACTCAATCGTTAAGTTTGCAGACGACACAACAGTAGTGGGCTTGATTACCAACAATGACGAGACAGCCTACAGGGTGGAGGTGAGGGCTCTGGGAGTGTGGTGCTAGGAAAATACCTTCTCACTCAACATCAACAAAATAAAGGAGTTGAGCGTGGACTTCAGGAAACAGCAGAGGGAGCACCCCCCTATCCACATCAACAGGACTGCAGAGTGGAGAAGGTGGAAAGCTTCAAGTTCCTCTGCGTACACATCACTGACAAACTGAAATGTTCCACCCACACAGACAGAGTGGCAAAGAAGGCGCAACAGCGGCTCTTAAATCTTGAAGAAATGTGGCTTGGCACCTAAAACCCTCACAAACTTTTACAGATGCACAATTTAGAGCATCCTGTTGGGCTGTATCCCCACCTGGTACGGCAACTGCACCGCCCACAACCGCAGGGCTTTCCAGAGGGTGGTGCAGTCTGCCCAACGCAACACTGCCCTCCAGGACACCTACAGCACCCAATGTCACATGAAGGCAATAAAGATAATCAAGGACAACAACCACCTGAGTCACTGCCTGTTCACCCGCTATCCTCCAGAAGGCGAGGTCAGTACAGGTGCATCAAAGCTGGGACCGAGAGACTGAAAAGCAACTTCTATCTGAAGGCCATCAGACTGTTAAATAGCCATCACTAACACTTTAGAGGCTGCTGCCTATATACATAGACTTAATATCACTGGCCACTTTAATAAATGGAACACAAGTGTCTTTAATCATGTTTACACTCAACCTTTAAGTCTTTACTGAAGACTCATCTCTTCAGTGGGTCATATGATTGAGTGTAGTCTGGCCCAGGAGTGGGAAGGTGAACGGAAAGGCTCTGGAGCAACGAACCGCCCTTGCTGTCTCTGCCTGGCCGGTTCCCCTCTTTCCACTGGGATTCTCTGCCTCTAACCCTGTTACGGGGGCTGAGTCACTGGCTTGCTGGGGCTCTCTCGTGCCGTCCCTGGGGGGTGCGTCACCTGGGTGGGTTGATTCACTGTTGTGGTCGGCCTGTCTGGGTTGCCCCCCTTGGGTTGTACCGTGGCGGAGATCTTTGTGGGCTATACTCGGCCTTGTCTCAGGATGGTGAGTTGGTGGTTGAAGATATCCCTCTAGTGGTGTGGGGGCTGTGCTTTGGCAAAGTGGGTGGGGTTATATCCTTCCTGTTTGGCCCTGTCCGGGGTGTCCTCGGATGGGGCCACAGTGTCTCCTGACCCCTCCTGTCTCAGCCTCCAGTATTTATGCTGCAGTAGTTTATGTGTCGGGGGGCTAGGGTCAGTTTGTTATATCTGGAGTACTTCTCCTGTCCTATTCGGTGTCCTGTGTGAATCTAAGTGTGCGTTCTCTAATTCTCTCCTTCTCTCTTTCTTTCTCTCTCTCGGAGGACCTGAGCCCTAGGACCATGCCCCAGGACTACCTGACATGATGACTCCTTGCTGTCCCCAGTCCACCTGGCCATGCTGCTGCTCCAGTTTCAACTGGCCTGGGCCCTAGGACCATGTCCCAGGACTACCTGACATGAGGACTCCTTGCTGTCCCCAGTCCACCTGGCCATGCTCCTGCTCCAGTTTCAACTGTTCTGCCTTACTATTATTCAACCATGCTGGGTCATTTATGAACATTTGAACATCTTGGCCACGTTCTGTTATAATCTCCACCCGGCACAGCCAAAAGAGGACTGGCCACCCCACATATGCTCTCTCTAATTCTCTCTTTCTTTCTCTCTCTCTCGGAGGACCTGAGCCCTAGGACAGTGCCCCAGGACTACCTGACATGATGGCTCCTTGCTGTCCCCATTCCACCTGACTGCTGCTGCTCCAGTTTCAACTGTTCTGCCTTATTATTATTCGACCATGCTGGTCATTTATGAACATTTGAACATCTTGGTCATGTTCTGTTATAATCTCTACCCGGCACAGCCAGAAGAGGACTGGCCACCCCACATAGCCCGGTTCCTCTCTAGGTTTCTTCCTAGGTTTTGGCCTTTCTAGGGAGTTTTTCCTAGCCACCGTGCTTTTACACCTGCATTGTTTGCTGTTTGGGGTTTTAGGCTGGGTTTCTGTACAGCACTTTGAGATATCAGCTGATGTACGAAGGGCTATATAAATAAATTTGATTTGATTTGATTTGATTTGATTTGATTTACATATTTTGCATTACTCATCTCATATGTATGTACTGTATTATATTCTATTCTACTGTATCTTAGTCTATGCCGCTCTGTATATTTATATATTGTTAATTCCTTTACTTAGATTGGTGTGTATTGTGTATATGTTGTGAAATTGTTAGATATACTTGTTAGATATTACTGCACTGTCGGAGCTAGAAACACAAGCATTTCGCTACACCCGCAATAACATCTGCTAAACACGTGTATGTGACCAATAACATTTGATTTGATATTTAATTGTGTTTGGTTGTCAAAGCAGCCAAATATCAACATTTGAAGGAGATATATCTTCTGATTGGATAGTTCCATCTCTGCAACTGACTTAGTCTGGATTTATTTCCAGTTTGTCTACAGATTAATCATTTATTGTTGGAGTCACATCTCCATCTCAACCAAGTTAAATAATATGAATGAATCTCAATTTTAGTCCTATTTTAGTCCTATTCTTACATTTTTGGTTGAGATGCCCATCAATTAATACTTTTTAGATCAATTGGAAGAAAGCCAATGTATCTATCTACAACTACCCTATCTACACTGGCATGGATGGAACTATCCAAACAGAAGATACATCTCCCTCAAATGTTGATATTGGTTGTGTTGAAAACCAAAAAAAAATCAATATCACTTTTGAAATACAATAAATAGCCTTTGAACTTGTCAACAAATTATATGTAGGATTCACGTCTCCAACTCAACCAAAAATAAAAGTTAAAGAATGGGATTATGGAACTATCCAAGCAGTAGATGCATCTCCTTAAATGTTGGTATTTGGTTGTGTTGTCAACCAAACAATTCAACACTACTTTTGTAATACAGGAAATGTCTAAACATTAAGGCTATCTTACAAACTAACATAACATTCAACCTTAAAATTAGTAACACATCCATGGCCACATTTTGAGGTTACTTTAACTATAAATGTCTTCTTATGTAATCATATAAAGTGTGCGTGTTCAAGATACAGTAGCATGCATAGGTCATCGCAGATCTGCGGAGATATTCACAATTGCTGCAATGATTTGCTCAGAATCTCGAACGCTATTGATCCCTTGCGCCATGTACTTTTAATGTAATCTCAACTGCAACACAGGTCATGTGGTTCTGCTATTAGATGAAGCACAGTGATATCATTTGACATTATATTCCCATTTTGAATTTTGCTGTGGTTTTAAATGGTTGAAAGAGCAGTGATTCTTTTTTTCCCTCTCTGCACTGTGTGTCACGCACCGTGTGTTGACATGCAGGAAGTAAGCCGGTGCCCCAGGGTCTCAAATGCAGTAGTCCGGCCCTGATAAAGACGTATTTGTTAACCAGAAGAGCAACTTGGCTGGCAAACATTATTTTTTCTGTCACTCGGGTCTAGACCCCGACCCGTCAGGGCCCGTCAGGTCTAGGCCTTGCTGTTGTCGGGTCTATTCGGGTTCGGGCTCATTATTCTCGGGCCCGGGTCTGATTGTCCTCGGGTCCGGGTCTCACCTTTTGGACCCGAGAAGACCTCTACTACTGGCTAGCCAAGTCCATGATACAAAACACTGTTCAGAAGTAAATGGGATGAGGGTTTTATGTTTTTTTAATGTTCTCAGCTATTGATGACCTGGTTAGTGTCAACATGTCTAAGACAGAAAGGGAAAGGGGGATACCTAGTCAGTTGTACAACTGAATGCATTCAACTGAAATGTTTATTCCACATTTAATCCAACCCCTCTGGGGAACAGTGGGTTGGTTGACTGCCTTGCTCAGGGGCAGAACAACAGGTTTTTTACCTTGTCAGCTCGGGGATTCGATCCAGCAATCTTTCGGTTACTGGCCCAATGCTCTAACCACTAGGCTACCCGCCGCAAAACTGAACACTCTCCTGGCTTGTCCGAGCAAGGATCAGGATTTTGACATCTGCTACAGAGGTTTGTTTGGGTCAACGCAGCGCGTACCAGACGTGAATGATGGAAGAGATCCAGCCAGAGTTAACATGGCTTAGAGAAAGTAACATCTGCATCTGCCTTGTCTCATGTTTTTTTTTTCTTCTTCCTCTTTCTTTCTTCTTCTGTACCTCTCTTGCCAATCGGTTTAGAGCATCTTTTCCATTTTTGACAGCTGGGCTGAGTTACAGACTGCTTAACGACAGGCCGACAGACAGAAAGACACAGATGGTTCAATTCTCAAGTCCCCCGTCTGCGTGGCAGAGAGGGGCAACAGGAGGAGAATTCACACCCACCGCCCCCACCTCTCCGCCCCTGTAATGACATGCATAGTTTCACATTGTTAACATGGTCATTGTGTCACGCACCATATTTTGTGCCACTAATTTGATTTATTCAAAACATACTTCTTGGAAACCGTGTGAAGGCATGGAAGTAAGTTTGTTGAATCCCGTTTTCTGGAGACCAATAAAGGAAATGGGCTCCCTTGCCTTCCCTTGAATGCCTTTCGGGGAGAGGGTGGGCTGCATCGTGCAAGTATGCAGGGACTCAGGGAGGCTCAAGTTTTCAAATTGTTTTGCAAATGTTTTAAGGTTTGTTGTCATACCTCATTTTGGGGCGAAAGGGGAGGCCTCATTCTTGTGGTGGAAGATACGGTCATCAGGCCAGTCAAGGCCCCCTCTACTGCTGGGGAGTAGACTACTGTGTGTGTTGAAAAGATGAGCATAGCAGACTGAGAAGGTGTCAGTCCATAGAGAGACAGACAACCCAGCTGACAGGGGTAGACAGGTGGGATATGTTGTGATAACATTGCAGATGGGGGTTTGAGAGGTGTGTGTGTGTGTGTCCTGATACCCTCCTTTCATCTGAGCACCCTGTTGCTGAAGAATCTCACTCGGAGCACAAAGTTAATTGTCTCTTCAACTTCACTAAGAGGTTATCAGGCAGCTGGTGTGCACAGGGTAAATAAGTATATTATGTTCTGTCATACTTTATTTATTTCCATAAAGCAAACAACTCCTTTGTTTTCTCATACATCATCAGTAAGCTAAAGGGAAAAGGGTTTTTAATAGTGCCTTCATAAGTTTGAACATGCTTAACAAAATGTATCAAGATGTCCAAATAGAATTTGCACCTTTTGGATATTTATGAGGGAGATCAAATAAAATCTTATCCTGGGTTATCTTGAATTCAACTGGCATTCCGATTCAGTGGATGGTGTGGAGCAGAGCTCTATAATTGAAGACACATTTGAGAGATGTCTCAACGGCTGCCAAAGAGCTCCACAGACAGCAACACCGGTGCAAGAGAGACCTCTACTGGCACGACCAATTTTGGAACAGCCCCTCGTATTGTTGTTGTACAGATGTCTTTCCTGCTAGCCAGATGGAGTTTATGCCACATACATGCCATTCAAATGAAGTCCTTTTGAGGCTTACGACCTGGCTGACCATATTGTCATTATCACAGCTATTCTCTTGGCTCTCTTCTACAAGTAGTAACCCATAAATGAATGTGCATGCCCTATGGCAGACAGAGGCGTAAGTATACCAACAACTTTAGGCTTGTTCACTACTGTACACGTTATGTCAACATTACATTTGGCACGTGTAACAGAGCAGTGTTCAAAAAAGGTTATTCAATGCTTGTGAATGCTCTGTGTCATCCCAGTGAAGCGTTGATACCCAGTATCCTCCTGCTTTCATCAATGCTCCACAGGTTGGTGGACTACCATCTTGATTTAACAGGCCCTGAGAAGAAGAGGCCTTACTACCGCCATGATAGATTTTTCCTAAAGACAGGACAGGTGGTAGGAGAGGTAGCTCAACTTGTTTTAATGGACAAGCGGAGGGAGAGGGAGGAAGAAAAGGAAAAGGAGAGGAGAGATAAGACAGAAACTTCAGCTTTTTTCCCAGGATACTTAGCAGCCTTTCCCTTCATTCCTCCTTTTATGGTTGAGAGAAAAAAATCCCAGTTGGGTATCAGGAGTGGGAGGCCAGGGAAGATAAAAAGAAAAGAAACACAGCTGAGCAGAAATGATGCCTCAGAAGCTGCCTGGCACTAAGGTATTTAGGCCCTGTGAGAAAATAGATTACAGATGGCTCCTAAAGTTGCAGGGGGAAATGTCTCAAGCCTGGTGCACCTTGTATCCTCTATGGGTGCCAGACAGATGGAATGATACCTTGCTGTTTTCACATTCAAATGCAAGTTGAAATCATAGCACATAACAGTAGTAGACATAATTCCAAATGTGTCTCATAGAGGTATATGTTACTCAACGCCTGGAATGGAATATGGAGGGATGGGTACAACTCCATAGTGAATCCAAAAGGACTATAACAAGCTAAAGTTAGAGGACTAGAAATCCAGAAGTGTATCATACATTCCTGCTAAATTGCAGACTATGGAAACCTACTATTATACTATGGTTATAACCTCTGAGACTTTTTGTTAGGCATCTTAAAGTTCGAAAATAACACCACATTCTCTTGTGATTTACTGACCATATGCGAGATTGGAAATGTATAACAATGAAACATGTTAGCTGTAATATCACGCACTACGTCTTGCCAGGGTAAATACCCAATTGTGCTAAAAGTAGGCCTACGGTAATCTGCGTGAAACGTAGAAAGCACATCTGTCTTCCAGACACACTAGAAGAGTTGGAGGTGTGCTAACATACATCTTGTACAGCAGTAAAGGGAGACTTTCCTCCCCACCAGCTGATGGTTGTAATAACCAGCTCTGTCACTTCACCTTTGCACCCTGTGGCCTGGCTGCCTGACCCATAGCGGGTGTCTGGACCCCTAGTCACCCCAAAAGTTGGCTGTAAAATAAGCTGCTGTCGCTCGCCAACGAGGGGTCAACGGTATGTCAATAATCCTCAGTCGAGCCACGAGTCCCCCCCAGCCCCTGTCCTCTTCCTTTGGAGAGCGCTCATTGAAGCTGGACAAAGGGAGCTGCTGAGGGTGAGGGGTTGTGGAGGACTACTTCTTCAAGTACACTCGACATCAACACTAGAACTATCCTCAAATGACTGAGCCACTTGTTTTTCCAGAGAAACTGTTGTCACTTCGTGCGATGTCCTTGTGAGTTTTAGATTTAGAATAACATCTTGTTTTGGTAGTGGTGTGTCGCGGAGATGTTCCTGTTCATAGAAGCGTAGTGAGCGTGGGCGTCAGTCTGGCCGTGCAGCCCCTCTCCAAACCCTGACACCTAACCCCTTGTGTGTGTTTACTCACGTCAGCGTTAAACATTTACATATCCTTCTAAACACGGTGTCAAACAACCACATAATTCCACTCTGTTTTGCATTAACAAGCAAACGACAAGTTCCTCTTTTCCTCTGAGAGCAACAGCAAATTCCCCCAAACATCCATAGTAATCAATCTGGTCTAACCAAACATGAGAACATGGATGGACTTTCAGTAAACAACCTTCACCTCGGGTAGGGTGAAACCTCATCTGTAAGATGGTGCAGAATCAAACAGGACTCAACATTTTGGCAATGTTTTCTCTTTCATAAGCAAGAAACCTCTGAGAAGCCGTATGTCTGTGGCTTGTTAGACCCAGAGTTCAGGAACGAGTGTTTTCTGAGGAGGCACGTAGAGGCATTCCTTACATGGACCCTGTGTACCTATAAAGTGGCCTTTTTACAAGAATCGAACAACTCCCAGACTCAGCCATTTCTATTTATAACCCCTAGGTGAGGACTTAATATTTAGACAAGCAGGTCAGTAGACAAACATTCATTTCACACATAACAAAATTCCCATTTTTAATGGATATATCCTGGTGTTGAATGTATATAATGTGTTTTCCCTGGTTGTGACCAAGGTCAAAGGTAAATATGCTATTCTGGTAATACCTGTAATGGTACCATTAATAAACCCATTTTGGATTCTGCATGGTTGAGTTCTCAACTATTTATTATGTGCAAATTCAACTAGTTTCCAGCTGCCACACATAGTTCATCCTTGGCTACAACGTCACCTTCCAGAACACCTTCAGGTCATCTGACTTCACACATGGCAGCCATTGAATCCTGTTGTGGTTGATATAGAAATGAATCAGGCATCTTTCAACAAAAACAATTTTAGGGGGTAGATCAGCTTTAATATTGCAGATAGGCACACTTAACCAGCATGGCTACCACAGCATTCTGCAGTGATACACCATCCCATCTGGTTTGCACTTTGTGGGACAATCACTTGTTTTCAACAGGACAATAACCCAACACACCTCTAGGCTGTGTAAGGGCTATTTAACCAAGGAGAGTGATGGAGTGCTGTATCAGTTTACATGGCCTCCACAATCACCCGACCTTAACGCAATTGAGATGGTTTGGGATGAGTTGGACCACAGAGTGAAGGAAAAGCAGCCAACAAGTGCCCAGCATATGTGGGAACTCCTTCAAGACTGTTGGAAAAGCATTCCAGGTGAAGCTGGTTGAGAGAATGCCAAGAGTGTGCAAAGCTTTTATCAAGGTAAACGGTGGCTACTTTGAAGAATCTAAAATATATTTTGATTTGTTTAACACTTTGGTTACTAATGATTCCATATGCGTTATTTCATAGTTTTCCTCAATGTTATTCTACAATGTAGAACAGTACAAATAAAAACCCTTGAATAAGTAGGTGTCCAAACTTTTGACTGCTACTATATATACATCTTTTTAAAATATATGTTCCTTTATTATTTTCCCCCTAAACCTACCATGCCTTCTAATTGGAGTAAACTAAACGGACAAGACCACTTAGGCTTCTACACACACACTTTACAGACAACGTATTTTACAATAGTTCCCTTGTTTGTTTTTAATCCCATCCTTCAGCTACCATATATCGCTAAAGCGCATCCAGTTCTATTTTGACATATATTTTTTAACTGTGCCGTTTCACAAAAGTTCTGAACCTATGTACATTTTACAGAGAGTATATTTTATACGAGTTGTGTTTTTAATCCCACATCTGGTTAATTGTAAATGGGAGTTAATATCAGGAATGTTCACCAGGACAAAACATTAGCATGTGTTGTGGTTCTCTGCTCATCAGCTAGAGTCATCATCCGGATTGGCAGAGTAACAACAAAACAGACATTCTCAGGTGTTTTTACTTGTTGATTTACTATGTTCCACCAGTGTGTCTGAAAATAGACAATGACAGGAAAGTGTCCAAATAGGAGAACACTAATACTCATACCAAAATATAGACAATAGACTGTAACAAAGTGGCATATCACACTCCAGTACAGTCATGGTCATGCAGTGGTTTCAAGACATTTAAACAATGACAACAGAACGGTGAGGTTGTATGGTTCTCAGCAACAGTTGAGTAGCGAGACAAACAGCCAAAAGTTAGGAGTGCCTCCACTGGGTTGAAGAAAAATAGATGGATTTCATGGTCTTCTGACCTCAAGGAGGTTTTTGGTATCCGTCGACAACGTGCCCCCCCTGAGAATACAAAGTAAACTATAGGTGAGTCCGGCCAAAAGGCAATGAACATAAACCACACACACATGGCCTACACAATTTACAGTGAGAATATTCTGGAAAATTCAACATCTGCTCCCTCCCCAAACTTTCATGTAAGGAACAGTATGATGTTTTTATCTCCCTCAAATGTAAGAGTCATAACAGTAGTCTGTTCTCTGGTGTGTGAATCAACCATATAATTCATAAAACGGTAATGCATTTTAGCATGGTCACTTGTCTCATGTCCTATATGTCTCCTCCGGCAGTCCCTATTGCTTCGGCTAACTTCCTCTTCCCTCAGGCTCACTAGAGACTGCAGCCTGCATCATCTGCACTCAATCAGAATAATTATCTCAAAATGTGCACTCCAGAGCTAGTCAAAAGGGAACAAAGCACAGACCACTGGGAAACACCTCCAGTCATTAGTCATCTCATTCCCTTGGTTTGGAAGAGCACCCCGTTGCCTGGAACCCAGCCATGCATAGCACAGACTGACTGAGAAAAGCAGACAGAAATCCATGCCCGAGAATTGAAGGTTCATACGATTCTCCACATCCTAGGCAGTCATATTACTATTGCCATGTCCATTTAGACCAGTGACGCACAACTCCCGTCTGTAGTCAATCTAAATCCAGCAAGCAAACAAACTCACTGATTGGCAACACACAGCAAGACGCAGCCCCTGAAGACTAGAGATGTGCAACACGCGGCCATTGGTTCGGTCAAAGTTAGTGTAGGCTATGCTTACTTGGTGGGGTGTGAACTGGCTGAAGAGGTCCTCATACAGCTTTCTCCATTTGTCCACCTGGGTTTGCAGGTCAGCCATCTTACCGGATTCCCAAGAGGGCATTCTGCAGAATCGGAAAGGGAAGGGAATAAGTTCTCATGGACATGTGGGATTGAGAAAAGCCTGTGTCTGTAACCATTGTTACCAATCACATTAGCTATGTCTGAGAACTGTTATGGGGCCTGTTTTGCTGTGGCACACATAACTGACTGTTAATGGTATGACTGAGGAAGAAAAACTGATCTGAGACAAGTTGTTATAGGTAGAGGCCTCAGGTCACTGAGGACAAATTGCTGTTACCTGTCACAGTGCTGACTGGCTGTGTCCTCTAGGGGGCAGCACAGCATCTGGGTGGTGCTCTCTGAGCTCTTCCTCAGCTCTGCTACCTCCATCTCCAACCGTTTCACCTGCTGCACCAGAGAGTCCTTCTCCTCTGACAGGCAGTCTTTGAATCTGGAGGTTTCATTCAGAAATTAATTCTGGTGTTATCCACAGTTTGTCTGTGCTAAATAACCAATGACAACAGAGTGATGGTAGAGCATAGCTACCTCTTGACGCAGCACATCCAGTAGCGCTGCTGTTCACACAGCCACTCAAACTGCTCGGCCGTCTCCTGGAGCTTCTTCAGGCTGCACTCGTTCTCCCGCTGCAGTCCCTGCACCTTCCTCTGGTTAGCGCTACGCAGCTCCTCCAGCTCCTGGGTGTTGGCAGCGTAGCCGCACTGAAGCTCTTCCAACTCCAATACCTTACTGTCAGCCGAAGACACATGAGACCCTGAACTTAGGTGCTTAGAAATGTTTCTAATTTGTGGTCTTAAAATCTATTATGCATCATCCCTCCTGAATGTTGCATGAACAGCCAATATCTAACCAACATGTAACCTCCTGGTCCTTTTAATGTACAAGCAATTATGAAAACATACTTCTCCATGATTCCCCAGTTTCTTTCACAGGCAAACGATGAATTTCAGCTTGAGGGTTTGAGCTGAGCTCATGTTAAACTCCCCTTTATCATACCCCTAGTGCAATGCTACCCCTAAAATCACGATGTGATAACGTATTCTGACTGTCAGCCAATTTTCCATACTGGGGATTCAAAGTCAGCAAGTTATAGCACAGCATGCTTAAGGGCACGTGTGTTTTTGCAGACTTAAAAATCACAAATCCAAACGTTTATTTGACGTGTGACAACCTGACTAGTTGGAGATCTGTTCAACGTGTTTTTAAAACAGTTGGGACGGCTTCACTTGGCTCATGTTTGTAGGAGATGGTAATCAAAAGTTAGGAGTTTCATTCATTTTAATGTTTATTTGCTTAGTGCACACCCTTATCTGGAGTGACTTTACTTTTACAGTATGTCCATTTGTACAGCTGGATAAACCATAGCTAAATACTGCTGCCTTTAAAAAAAAAAAAGTATGGTCTTATGTTTTAAACATTAAGGGGGTCTTTGGGTACACACACACAATAGTACCATTTACTTTCTCCTTCCCACAGTGCAGGGCAGTAGACTTACCTGTGCAGCTGCACCTGAAGGTCCTCTGTCAATGCAGCTCTCTGCAGGTCCTCCGTGTACAGCTCTTCCACCAGGCCTTCCAGCTGCACCTCAGAACTTTGCAGGTGTAGTAGCTCCGAGTTGACCTGTTCCAGCTGTAGGCCCAGCAGTGCAGCATCTCTGAAGCTCTCCTCCACCACAAGATGCACCCGTTGCTGCAAGAACACAACCAGATCCTTGGTGAGGGCCACAGTCCACACAAACAGAAACACGTGGGTAAACACAAGGACACAGATGCTGTATGTATTCAGCACATGCTATTGTAAGACTTTCCTCAAAAATGGGAGGAATTTTCATGACATTTCTTCTATAATACTGTTAGTATTTATTTATTTATTTTTATTTCACCTTTATTTAACCAGGTAGGCAAGTTGAGAACAAGCTCATGTTATCCAGTTGACAAACTCTGGAGATTTTACACGTCTTTTCCAATAACACCTACAGTGGCTTGCGAAAGTATTCACCCCCTTTGGCATTTTTTCTATTTTGTTGCCTTACAACCCCCCCCCCCATTTTTTATAATTGTTTAATTGCCATATTCTATCAATTGTTTAATAATGGATTTAATTGTCCTCCATGGGATGTTCAAAGTTGCAGATATGTTTTTATAACATAACCCTGATATGTACTTCTCCACAACTTTGTCCCTGACCTGTTTGGAGGGCTCCTTTGTCTTCATGGTGTTGCAGACTCTGGGGCCTTTCAGAACATATATATACTGAGATCATGTGACAGATCATGTGACACTTAAATTGCACACGTGGACTTTATTTAACTAATTATGTGACTTCTGAAGGTAATTGGTTGCACCAGATCTTATTTGGGGGCTTCTTAGCAAAGGGGGCGAATACATATGTGCGCAACACTTTTCAGTTTATAGTTTTAAATCATTTAAAACAAGTTATTTTTTTCATTTCACTTCACCAATTTGGAGTATGTTGTGTATGTCCATTACATGAAATACAAACATTTTTAAATGACAGGTTTTAATGCAGCAAAATAGTAAAAATGCCAAGGGGGATGAATACTTTCGCAAGGAACAGTGTAGATAAATGTGGCTAGCAAGCCCACACGTGAGAACAGAATTAGGATTTGACAAGGAATGTGCCAAGGCAATTTTGGTTAGCTTAACTAGCATTGGAATGTAGAGTTTTTTTGTAATTAGGATTCTACATTCTGCCAATTAAAAGTAGAATATTAGAAAGATGTAGAAAATTGCATGACATCTAATCCATGCAATTACACAACATTACATTAGCACGTACACTGTAATTATACTGTAGGTACACAGCTTCAGAGTGACAAGAGCCATCTGTGGTTGACCAGTGAAAAGATGGAAACAAGACGTCAGTACCTGTTCATGATGGACCCTGCCGAGCATTTGATCATATTTGAACATCAAATCTATGTTGACCTGCTCCTGTTGGCAGAGCTGTGTGGACAGAGCCTCCAGCTCATTCTGCAGGCTCCTCGCTCTCTCCCTGGCCCCCATGCATTCCCTCTCCAGCACTACTGTACCAAAAGAAGACAACGGCCCTGTGACTGGAATTGTTCTATTGTCCCCACATCAGAGGACAACTTTCCCTTACCTATTCAAATGATTCTGTCACTGTACAGTAGGTTTGGACTTTGAACCCTGTAAAATCATTGGTGCCTGTTATATGGCTTAACTAGAAACAGTGAAATCATGACATCATTCACCCTGAGAATAGCCAACTGTTAGTGTATTGCTGTTTTTCTTGTAGAACTATACTTTAACCATTTTGCAATTGATTATGGTGACATGTGTACAGTACATTGCTCAATGACAGGCATTCTTCTTTGAGTGAATAGCCAACAGACTAATAATCCAAAGTAGTTGATCTAAGTCCCCCCGGTCCCATAATGACCCAATAACTACCAATACCTACCTTTTTCATGTGTCAGGCGGTTACATTTAGCCGTCAGGTACTGGATCTGACTGTTGTCTTCATCGCTGTAGCTATGCGCTCTGAAAAATCTCCTCATTCCCGCTTCCCTCGTTCCTTTACTGTGATTCACCTGTATCGTTCAGCTTCCATGACTGTCAGATGCAAAGGAACAAGCCACTGATTTACTAGCTTCTTCTAGTTGCGTGGCACCCTAAAGACAGAGAGAAACTCCTCCCGTTCTCATATGTCAGCGTTAGGCCTTTAGTGTTATTGCTATTTCTATGTCACTTTAACATTGAGACGGAATTGGAAAAATACCAAAAAGTGCATGTCATTGGATATACTAAGGATTTAATTGACGATTTTAACCTTTCAGGGCCTAGTTTTTACAGGATCCAAAGTTATATGCAAATCTACCTAAATGGTGCCCCTCAGGCTGTGAATGAAATCGAACATGGCAATCGGACAAGTTGTAGCTAGCAGGCACCTTTGGATGCATATCTAAACTACACCCTGGAGCTATATACACTTACATAACTAACCTTCTGGTAAACAACCTTAAAACAGGTACCTTACTCTTTACTTGACATTTATATTTTGGATCTTATATCAGGGGAGTCAAATCCATAAACGTTCCTAAAGAGGAAGTATTTCCTCTGCAGATACTTTCCTCGGATTTGCATTTGTACCATGACTGAACTTGCTATATAATTATCTAGTGACATGTTTGGGGGTAGGGGTAGGCTGTGAGGTTTTACCCATCTGAACAACCATTGATCCATTTACAGTTCTGAGGCTAATATGAGCACAACAATGGGGACATCACTGCACTGAGTCTGGGGCCTTTAATTAAGAAGTCACAGCTTATGCACGGCCTTGTTTCACATCAGTTCCTTGCCAGGTGGGGGAGACGAAACACAGCTATTCCTCCTGTTAGTGCTTGACTACCCGCTTCCATGTGTGATGGTTAATGAACATGTCATTCTCTACCTTATACACACCAGTGCAGAACATATCAAAGCAACTGGATAGAAACAATGGTTTGATCCTGTTGCGAGATCTGAAGGTTTCGTAGTCAAGTTAGAACCCAATAATTTAGTCTCTTCAAACATCTCATACCAAATGCAACTAGGAAGTGTTAATATTGTAGGAATTTTATGCATAATTCATTCAATGAGAGGATGTTCAAAAAAGGCTTTTATTTAGAAAAGAAAACCCCCATGCTGACCTCTGCCTTCAAAAACAACAGTTGTAGATATAAAGTGGCAATTGGTCATCTACACAAAGCGTCCTCTAATAACAATAAATAAAATATTCTTCCCGTTGTGTGAAACAACACATCTTTCACAAAAGAGATCAGTTACAAACCCATCCCATGACTGGATTGACCTGATTATGCAGTTTGTGTGTGTTCATTTGTTTGATAGAATGGTATTGAAAGTCTTTATACATTTCTCAAACTTTCACTAAGCAATACTCACGTCTATAATACTTCAATTGTGGTTCAAAATGCTATAAATAGCCTAACCTGGATGTCCAAAAACTGTAGATATGCCATCAGTGCATTGCTGTAGGCACAAATGTATATTTTATCATTTGTTTTGATGTATGGAAAGTTTAAACTTTACTTACATAAAAGGATAACAAAAACACCAAAAGCCATTTGTTGTAACATTACCTTTGATAATCAAGGTAACAATGATCATTTAAAAAGTTCAGCTAAACTCACAAAAGGTGCCAAAGGGTTTTCATTATGATCACTATCTTCATGGAGGTTGTGGTCTCTGGAAGACTGGAAATAAGAAGTTGACAAACTTACTCACAATCTGAGTGGGACAGAAAGAGATACCAGATGAATCGGTGCTTCCGATTACTTGTGGAATTTTTTTAGATGGATTTCAGTCTTTTTTTTGGGCCTCTTCCAGAGACCACTTTTCAAAGATAACTGCTCCATCTGCAAAATAAAAACAAAGAGATCTTAAACACGCAACCTTTCCACCCAGCTAAACAGGCCAGTGCACACGGGGTGACGGATGCTTAATACCTTGCTTAGCTACAACTAGTTCAGTTAAATGTAACAGCACACTTCAAATCTCAGGACACAGTCCTCTGACACCTTTAAGTAACAGCAAACTACACTGAGTGAATGTATGATATCAGCACACCCACTGCAAGTATACAATGACCACATTAAAAGTAGTTTAGACCTATACGGCAAATTCATTTCCTTCAGGGAGAGTACGGGAGAACATCTTAGTGCGGATGTACTAAATATAGAACAAAACATGATATGCCTTGGTAAAAACTAGGGTTCATCCACATTTATGTGTGAAATATAACTACAGTGCAGCCTTGGTTTCCAATTACTGGTATTGAAACCAATTGGTCTCTTGGATACCTGGTAAATCTAGGGCTAGCGGTATTAGTGACCCGGGTTATAAGTAGCCTAGATCTTAAGTTGGCCACATTTCACGCTGGCTAGCCTTAATCCTGGGCTGTCTGACCAAGGTTTTTGATGACTATTCCAAAGAGAAAAGATGACACAGGGTTACAATGACTTCTAGACAATTTTCAAAAGGGGCAGAATATGCTACGCTACGCTAAACAACCAAACACAAGAGGCCTGTATCAAATGAATGTCGGTGAATAGCTGAGTCATTCGAATTTGATCACTGCAATGGGGGACAGTGCATTGGATAATGCATTATATCAATATATGCTGTATCTACCTTCATATTGAATGGTTTCAAGCTGAGAGAAACTCACAGGCATTCAGCTTTCAATGTGCTCTTCAAAAACAACCTTTACTCCATGCAAAATATCCAGTGCTTCAGCTTCATGTCAGCACTTGGAGGGGGAGACTATCCTCTCGAAACTGACCAGCACACTACTATACACCCACACTCCCAAAGTTACATATCTTTTATCAGTAAGATATCTTTGTCACAGGAAAAAAAGCTTCCAACCTTCAGACAATGGAAAAGAAATCCCAAACCGATGGCCAAAGACCCCTTCCAAAGGTCAATCTGAGTCCAGGTGGACATTTTTGCATTTGCACAGATTAGATGGGCATTTATGATCTCAACAATATTTTATCGCAACACTCAAAAAATAAGCCTGTACAGTACATGAAGGGAGAAGACTCACAAACATGGAGCAAAAAATAAAAGTCAAAATGAAAGTCAGCACATCCACCTGAAGTCAGTCTGACATTCCACATGACAGTTAAAACAGATTATTGCACTGGTTTCGTGTGTCTATGGACGGGCAGTCATATAAATAACAACAAACAATAATTGCAATCATAACAATAATAATAACAATGCTAGTAATAAACAATTCTGACTTAGCCCCCCCACACCCCAATTTTACCACTGCTGCCAACTAAAGTCGTCGTTTGTGCCGAAGACCAAAAAGAATCCCAGAATGGTTGTGAAGATGACTACATTGCCTGTTAACACAAGCGCACATGCTCCCCAGGCAATCTGTAAACAACAAACATAAATAATTCAGTCAACATATGTTACAAAATTCTGCATTGCATACTTTCAATCTGTTTGGACTGAGCAAATCACAGCCCTTTTTTAAGTGTTGTTTAGTAACGGATGAGCATTTCTTGTTATTACACAAATGGTAGCCTATAAGATATAGCCCAACAGTCCTATAATGAATGGTCCTTATTCCATTAGTGTAACACCAAAAATGTATGCAATTTAGAAAGCAATTACTTGTAACAACAAATCTAACGCAATGTTGTTACTGCACAGGTATGAGGACAAAGTGTTGTCGAACACCCCTTAGCCTACACAAGTAAAATCACCAAGATGTATACTTACAACATCAGCTCTTGCGAAAATGATGGGCAGGCCAAAGGCTGAAACCACTATGCCCGTTGTGAGAAATAATGCCAGCTCTTTGCAGGCGTTGCTGGCCGAGTCTGTGTCGTCAACAATTCTCCGGGAGATGCAGTAAGGGATTGGGGCGAGGATGTAGAAGAAGAGGAGGAACAAAGGCCAGTATTTACTGTGAAGAGAGAAGTTCCCGTCAGTTATGACTTGGAAAATACTTGATGTGGGCAGCATCATATTATAAAACCTTGCAAGGCATTATACAGTACTTGTGCACTTGACATTAACGCATGAAACATGAATATGATGGAGATACTTACTCATACACTGGAAGAGCACATCCTAGCATCAGGAACATGAGGCCAATAGCCCCACCAAAGGACAGGCTGATCAGAGCTAGAAAGGAGAGGGAAATAAACTAAGCAACTGTGTGTGTGTGTGTGTTCATGTAATACTAATTCCTTAGGTCAGAATTGATCATCTGACCATGACCCTAATGCTGTAGCTCCAACGAGGAAATAATCATGTGACAAATCAGATGATTTCACATTCAGGGCCTGGCTGGGATGGATTGGGTGAGGGAATGCAGAGTATTTTCAGCTATAATAGATGTTTTTTAGAAAGTTGCTAGCTGCTAGTATTAAAGTGTATTAATTTAACTAGTTAGAACATTGATTTGTAAACTTCTGCATGTCATGATGACTTAGCTAGCTAGATGGTTAACTAGATAAAGGAGGTTTGAGACAACGCACTTGTTAGCGAGGTCTAACGTCAGCTAATTTAGCTTGTCATAATTGCCTAGCCATAACAATACAACATTAGGTTTGGCAGGACAAGGCTAGTTTCTAACGTGTATTTTATCGATTCGTAATTGCATCATGAGCTAGTTAAATGGCCCATCATCAATACCACAACTAGCCAGGTGCTAATCTAGCTACCTAACGTTAACTGTAGCTAGCTAAAGCGTTACGAACTAGAACACCAATCAAGTTATTAGCTAGCTAGTTACAGTGCCTAGTTAACGTCCTTGCTAGTTGACGTTTTATAATTAGCTAGTTATTTATAACGTTACATAGCTAGCAGATAATAAGCCGACATCAAATTAGTTGGTTAGCTTAACTGGCTAGCACTCAGGCAGTGTTAGGTAGCAGCACACCATGTCAAAGAATAGCTATTTTGCTCGCTATGTTTGATTGAGTACATTTGTTGTAATCCAAATAATTTATTATTTAAAAGTAAGACAGCAACTTCCTCACCTTTAATCCCGGCCATTTCTACAGGACATAAACTCGTCACACAGTCCACGACAACAATACACCCTTAACTAGTACGGCATCAAACAGTCCGTGAATTCGATTTCACCCACAGAGCTGTGTCTGTATTTAGCAACACGCATGCGCGCAATCCCATCAGTCAGAAGAACATATAAAATAGATCATCTGACTAATCAATGTGTATGCTGAAACCCACCCTGTATCTAAATACGTTTGCTAATTATGATGTTTGTCTTTTTAAATGCATGCTGGTTCTTCACTTTTTTTATTTAGCCGTTTTTGTGATTCTATCAATCCGGAAGAAACATAATTGTGCCTCCGCTGGCAGTCTGCATGGAGTGAAAGATGGCGAGTGGAGGAGGCACAGTTGCTTCGCTGTGGACAGAAGTGAATCGTTGTGGACAGAATGGAGATTTTACTCGGGCCATCAAAGCTGTCAACAAAAGTAGGGTTTTACTCTTGTTCACATGTTTGTAGCTGTCAAATCTGAATAGATGCTCTGTGTTGTTTGAGGGCTGAATGGTTACTATCCAGCTGGCGAGCGACCTAACGTTAAGTTACAACTCTTAGCTAAAAAAAATAAATATGCAGCTATAATCAAGCTAATCACTAATTAGGTAGTTTTTGTTAAATCACAATTTTCCCCCAATGATCGGAACATAGTGTAGATTTTTATTGAGAACAGTAATAGCATATTTTTACTCTGGGGATAATATTTCAAAATTGTCAGTCACATCTGAGTTGTAAACACAGTGACGTGTCCTAATTAGCTGGCTGGCTAGTTAGCTGGCTAGCTAGCAACTACACTGTTTTACTCTAGCTATCCTGTGGCTAGCAGCCTTGTATCTGCTGGGAAGTGTGATTCACAGATTTGCACTTTCATTGGAACATTATTGAGTTCTCTATGGCACACCGTAAATTGAGATTTGATTAAGTTATCGTTGGTGGTGACTGACCTGAAGGAAAATTATACTTTTGCATGTAATTACACTAAGGGCCAATCTGCGATTGCTACATCACTTTTTTTATATATATATTTTTTTATAAATACTTTTAGATTAATTATATACACTCAGTGATTCTTGACTAGAACGTATACATGCCTCATAAACTATGAACTGAGCTCAACTGTCATACATCATTAGAACCCACAATAGAAGCTTGTTTTACTCCAATGTTTGTCAACAATGTAATTGTAAACCAACGTTGTACAGTATATAACCTCAACGTGGTTGAAATGATCATTTTTATCTTATGGATGGTGAGTCCTAGCATTTGTAGCTCTGTCTATGAATTTGACAGGTTACATTTCTCCAGCCCCATCATTAAACTCTACTAAAACAGTGGTGGGGTGTATGCTTTGTTACTGTTAACTGCAGTTTGCCCCTTTTAATCTCAATTATTAATTTCTTCCACAGTTTTGCATGAAGTCAAGGAAGATGTGACAGCCCTTCACTGTAAAATAGTATGCCTGCTGCAAAATGGTAGCTTCAAAGAGGCACTGAATGTCATGAACACATATTCAAAAATACTTGGCAGGTATGTTGAATATGACTTGTGACTTTAACATAATGTTATACAGTGATAATCTTGTAGCAATGCAAAATCTATAAATTCTTGGTCTGGTTTGAGAAACTCCTGGCTGTACCCTTAGGTCAATGTTTAACACTTTCTTTGTGCTACCTCAGTGAACTCATTGTGTTTGAAAAGGCCTACTGTGAGTACCGGTTGAACAGAGTTGAAAGTGCTCTGAAGACCATTGAAGGTGTTTCAGAACAAACAGACAAGCTCAAAGAACTCTATGGTCAAGTGGTAAGACTTTATGAAAATAAGAAATGACATTAAATGTTGTTTGCACTGCTTGCCTGTCTACCCTTCAGTGGATGATCCTGCCAGCCACAGTAAACTGGCCCAATGTACTGATCCCTGACCTCCCCTTTGTTCTCACCATAGCTGTACCGTATGGAGCGCTATGACGAGTGCAAGGCTGTCTACACGGACCTGATCAGGAACTCCCAGGATGAATACGAAGAGGAGAGGAAGACAAACCTCTCAGCCGTGGTGGCTGCTATGAGCACATGGGAGAAGGCTTCTCTGGTGGGTCTTCTGCACCCAATTAGAACAGACTTCTATTCGTACTGATCTTATGAGACACTTGGTTATTGAAGCCATCTTCCCTGAGTCTCAATTTAACACTGAATAATACATTTAATTCCATCCTGTTTTTGCAGGATGATCTTGGCCTGTCAGAGACTACATATGAGCTGAGCTACAACGCTGCCTGTACTCTAATTGGTCACGGCCAACTCACGGAGGCTATGAACAAACTACAGGAAGCAGAAGGTTAGGACCACAGACAATTGCAATTCTGCATTCTACAGACATGGCCTTAATTCGAAATGCTGTGCGGTAGGTTTTGTCCAGCACTTTTATGGTTAATGTTGACCCATTTTTGTTTGTGTCATTTTTTTCAGAGCTTTGTCGTGTTTCCTTGTCTGAGGATTTGGTGAGTGTGAACTTATTTCACAGGCATAGCGCAATGTCATGGCTGAGCTTACAGATTTAAAAATGTCTTCTTTTTTTCTTCCAAATTGTGAATCGTAATTTACTTGTCTGGTTTGTGCAGGATATAACTGAGGAGGACATTGAGTCAGAGCTGGCCGTTATCCACTCCCAGATGGCCTACGTTATGCAGTTACAGGGTCGGACAGAAGTGGCGCTGCAGCTCTATAACCAAGTCATCAAGCTCAAGTGAGTGTTATTCCAAAGTGGAATCAATTGAGCCATTACATTCATTTGTATGTGCTATTGTAGGCACAGGACGAGAGAGTAGTGGAATCCGTTTTTGTTGAATCCTAGGCCATCGGATGTGGGACTTCTAGCTGTGACTGCTAACAACATCATTACAATTAACAAGGTAGATACACGCATGAACCTTCGCCTTACTGCTAGGAACTACTAAACATTGAAACAGGCTAAGCTGTTATTGACTGTGTTCTCTTATTGTTGAAGCCATGTGGGCTGACGCTGTTACTCATGCTTTTTCTCCTGCAGGACCAAAACGTGTTTGACTCTAAGAAGAAGGTGAAACTGACAAATGCTGATGGTGTCGAGTACAAGCTGGCCAAGAAACAGCTGCAAGCCATCGAATTCAACAAAGCCCTGTTGGCTATGTACACTAATCAGGTATCGGATTTGAATGCATTAACTCATTGTTAAAATTATCCTCCCCTCTTTATTCACAGCTTTATTTTGACAATTTCACTACAGACGGATGTCAAATCAAAATCAAATCAAATGTTATTTGTCACATGCGCTAAATACAACAAGTGTAAGACTTTACCATGAAATGCTTACTTACGAGCACCTTCCCAACAATGCAGTTAAAAAGTATGAAAATTGACAAATTTCAAAAGAAAATAGTAACTAAATAAAATAACACGGCTATATACAAGGAGTACTGAGTCATTGTACTGGGGTACGAGGTAGTTCGGGTGATTGAGGTAATATGTACATATAGATTTGGTTAGGTGATTGATTGAAGTACATATAGGTAGGGGGTGAAAAGTAGAATGTCCGGGTAGCCGTTTAATTAACTGTTCAGCAGTCTTATGGCTTTGGGGTTGAAGCCGTTCAGGAGCCTTTTGGTCCCAGACCAGGAAGAATGGTGAACAGGTTAGACTGGGAATCTCAACGGTCATTGCTGAGTTGTTACGGGTACCCCACAGGCGGACCAGTGCAGAAAGCTGTCGTCAGGCCTCCAGTCCCAGAACCCAGGCCACCCGCGGCCCGTTCTGATCCAGGTGGCTCAGCTGTGCAGAGAGAAGCAACACTCCAAGGCCATGGAGCTGCTTCAGGTACTTCCTGTTGACCATAGCCTAACTTGAGATACGTGTAGTTGATGTATGAATACATAAATAGCCATTGAAAGCTCTTCTATGTATAATGCTAGATGTGTGTGTTTCTGTTTTAAAGTGTTTCGCAGACCAGCACCCAGAGAGTGCATCTGGTATCAAATTAACAATGGCACAACTCTATTTGACTCAAGGTAAAGGTTGTCTTTCCCTATCCCAATTTTGTTTTGTTTTTCTGCTCGGTAACAAGCAGAAAATAGGCCTATATTTTTTATAATTGAACCTTTCTTTAACTAGGCAAGTCAGTTAAGAACAAATTCGTATTTACTATGATGGCCAACAGGGAACAACTGCCTTGTTCATGGGCAGAATGGCATATTTTTACCTTGTCAGCTCGGGGATTTGATCCAGCAACCTTTTGGTTACTGGCCCAACGCTCTAACCACTAGGCTACCTGCCGCCTATTGAAGATGATAAATTAGATTAGTGCTTAACAGTATACTTATTCATTGATACCTAGTGCTGTGCTATCATGTCATTTGATGAACAAGTGACTCCTGTTCTGTCAGAATTCAGGTGTTTGAGCACCTGACCGAGTAGTAAATAAACCTTCATTGGTGTCTTCTCCAAAGGTCACGTTACCAAAGCATGTGACATCTTGAGGTCGATCGACGATTTCAAGCACAAACAAGGGATGGTTAGTTGTTACACTTCTATTATTCTACATCTAATCATAGATTAAAAAGGAATATTACATCATAACACTCCTGCTAACAAATTGAAATTGTTTCACAGATCTCAGCTCTGGTAACGATGTACAACCACGAAGAGGACATTGACAGCGCAATTGATGTCTTCAGCCAAGCTATTCAGCACTACCAATCTGAACAGGTATTAGTCAACAAGCACATTATAAAGAAGTCAATGTAACTTTTTTTAAATACTGGAGTGTGTGTGTTGCTCCTTGTTTCTATAGTAACACTGCATTGTCCACTATTCCACTTTGTCTTCCTCCATCCCAGCCTGGTTCCTCTATTCACCTGGCACTCGTTCGAGAGGCCGCCGATTTCAAGCTGAAGTATGGACGGAAAAAGGAAGCCATCAGTGACCTGGAACAACTGTGGAAGTGAGTGATGCTCTTAACGATTGTTCTGTTTCCACTGTTGTTCTGCTTCCACTGTTGTTCTGCAGTGGTGATGCTGGTGTATGTCCTGCTTGCTCTACGTGTGGTATTCAGTGTAACAACTCATCCATCCCCTTGTTCCACAGGCAAAACACCAATGACATCCACACTTTGGCACAACTCATCTCTGCCTATTCTTTGGTCGATCAAGATAAAGCCAAGTCGTATCCTTTTTTTCTCCTCTCTGTATTTGAAACTACACATAAATAATAACTTTATTTGGAACGAATGCTTGCAATTGATCCAGCAGTCCATGCCGTTGCCACTATCATAGACATTGCCGTTCTGAAAGTTGTGCTACCTCTGATTTGGTCCAGTTCTCATTCACAGTCAAGGTGATTTTACCAGGGATATCATAAAGTGCCTAGAACTGTTTAGTGAATGGAAAAGCATATTTTATTATGTTCTTAGTCCTTTGTCCCAGCCTCAGCAAGCACCTCCCTTCCCTTGAAAGCATGTCGTTTAACGTGGACGTAGATGAGCTGGAGAACTCTCATGGCGCCAACTACGTCAGAAAGAAGGCCGCTAAAGTACCGGGAGACAACCTTCCCAAAGAACAAGGGTAAGGAGACCTAACGCTTTTAATTAAAGGCTGTGTTAATTAAGCTGCGTACTACCTGTTTTATCCATAATATTGACAGTGAAAGCCTATCTCTCCACAGCCAGGGGGATGTTAAAAAGAAGAGGAAGAAAAAGAAGGGTATGTCCTCACAACACAACTTGCAACATATGTGAATATCTTATCAACGTCCATGGGATCGGTGAAAATTGGGGGGCAAAGGGGCAGATCCTTGAGAGGTTTATAAAGTCAACATCTCTGATGGGGAATTGCTATTTTTCTCTCACCTCTGTTTAGGAAAATTGCCCAAGAACTACGACCAAACAGCGAACCCTGACCAGGAGAGATGGCTACCCATGAGAGAGCGCACTTACTACCGGGGCAGGAAGAAGGGCAAGAAGAAGGAACAAGTGGGTAAAGGCACGCAGGGGGCCACGTCAGGAGCCGCGTCCGACCTGTGAGTAATGCATCCTTGTCTCTTATCATTTGTCACTTTCATTAGCTCTAAAAGGTATATGAATCTAATAGTTAAACATTTAATACATCTGTCTGACTCCAGTTTCATTCAGTTGGCTCCCTTTTTCATGCAGTGTGTTGCATTTGGCTGGTAATCACTTCATTTTGCTGTGTTTCCAGGGATGCCAGTAAGACAGCCAACAGTCCCCCCACCTCCCCCCGGCCAGGGTCAGCCCAAGCCTCTGCCTCCACCTCGGCCCCCGCTGCCAGCAACGTTGTCCCTCCGCGACAGCAGAAGCCTGCCACTGCAGGGCCAGGGGCCCGCAAGAAGGCCCCTCAGAAGAAGAAAAAGGGAGGCAAGGGTGGCTGGTAGCCTGGAGAACGTTGCAGATATTGAGCAACACATTGGTCACCACCACATGGCCCGGAACTCACAGAATCATGAGCTTTGTCATTTTTTAAGTTGGTTCTAAATTTTTTTTTTTTTTACCAAACAAATAATGGTATCCAATTTCTTGTTGTTGAATAAGTTGCAATACATTTAGTAAAAGGCCCCAATGCTTTGTTCACGGTTAGGTTTTATTTTAAGATGCAGAAACAAATGTCTGTGAACTAAGAGACCTTGTTTGTGTTGTAGACAAGGCGTTTCTTACTAGTTTGTAATGCATATCTTCTGTGCAGAAAAAAATGACTTTTTTCTCTTCTCCCCGAGCCTGAGTATTTGAACACGGTTCCTTGACCGTGAACTAATTTCCTTGCCCACTCAATTTCAATCACTTGACCTTATTTTCAACCTAAGAGGCAAACTGTATGTCAAAGTTAATGTATATTTATTTTTAAATCCCTGCATCGTTTTCGGCTTAAAGTAAAAAGTCTGTTTTTAAACGTAGACTCAGCGATATGATGCAGAAAGTACACAGCAAAGTGGGTCAATTTCTGCAACAACTAAGAGCGTTGAAGCACGTTGCTCAACTTCTCTGCTGTTTTGGTCCCTTACCTACCACGCTGTCACAGCGTGAAGTGAACCCGTGCACAGATACTGTGTGAGAGCGAAGTGTTGCATCTTGCTCATCTCTATCGGTGCTGCTGCTCGTTGCAATGTAATTTTGCTGAGTCTACCTTTTTAATTATTGGCTAGCAGTACATAATTAGGACATTGTTTTAGGAACTGTTTACAATGATGGAAGCAAACTATTTTTGCCAAAATGTGTGTCCCATTGTTGTCTTAATAAATAGGCTTCCTTAACAACTGACAAACTGATGTTGCTTTCTTGTGTTTTTTTTAAACTTAAATTTCGCTTTGGAAAGTCTGTTATCTGGATTTATGGTCATGGAACATCTCATCCGCATTGTATGCAGTGTGCCCTCTTTAATATCAAGCGCCGCCTGCTGGATTTACTATGGAAGTGCAAAGCAGAATCGATCATTCGGATGCAATTATGCATCATTGGTGTTGCACATTTTCTGTTTCTGTTCCTTTCCATTCTGTCATTGAAGTCGTTTTTCAGTCTTACATTTGAAATTGTGACGCTACATTCCCCCACTCCCCAGCCAAGACACGTTAAATAGTTTTGACTAGATAGTATACAGTTCGTCAGAATTGACTTTTCGTAGCAGGTTATGAGAATTAGGTTACATTTAGGAAAAGGGTTAGGTTTGGCTGAAATCCACACAAAATCATTTTTTTACGGAAATTTGAGATTAGCTGTATCCCATCTAGCCATGACAATGTTATGCGCAAAGTAAGCGTGCATAGGGTGATTTCTCTACATGTCAATCAAATTGATGAGCCGAAATGAGAGGATTAATTAAACATTGACTGTGTATATGAAGGGATCAAGTCACCGCGGACAGGATAGCAAGTTTGTGTGTAATGTAGCAAAAACTGGCAAAATTGTTGAATATTGGATTTTTTAAATGTGTTATACTATATATATCTATATCTCCATATATTCTAGATCCTGCAATCATAATATTTTCTTGTCTGGTACTTCCTTCCTGTGTGCTCCTAAACGCCCGGATATCCCCTATCGCGTTGAGGTAGTTTGACTAATCCACTTGTTGTAACGACAACCAAAGACATTAGAACCAGGCTGTGACCGGGGATGCAAACGTCCAGATAATAACCATTATCACGATGTATCAAGACATGTGAAGCAGGTATTTCAAGATTTCGCAAAATTGTTTCTAACATGCCTGGTGTCAGAGAAGCTGCGGTCGTAGGTTTTACTCTCGCAGTAACCGGAGGAGTTGGGTATGTCATCTGGACTTTTGTGTCTTCGGGGGTAAAGGCAAAGAAGGCGAAGCCAAAGCCAGAGCAAGAACCAGAGAAAATAGAAAAGGACACTAGAAATGAAACTGCACAAAACGTACCAGAACGCGCAAAACAAACACCAACAGTCGTAGTAACAGAGGTAGGCTACTTTTTGTTCATCTTGTGCTTGTAAAATATTTATTTTTGATACCTCAGGGATTATGAGGCACGCCTACAGGACGGATGTTTGTGGTTGCTAGTGGAAATAACCTCACCGCAAATTGCCTCGATTTTGTTTGTCTAAATGGGATTCTTGGGACGTCCCAATTCTGACGTTAGCCCATTTGAAGTTGAAACGTTAAACGTTAAGGGTTGTGGTAAGGGTAGGAGTTAAGGTTCAGAGGGCGTTTTTACTTAGTTATAATGAATTCTTATCACTTTACAAGATCCCTGTAACACCTAAAGATTTTGCAATTGTTTTAAGATGCCATTCCCTGAGGTGTTGCTTTACTATTCAGGAACGTGTCGAGACCTGACCCTCGGAAACGACCTTCCATTAACCCTGTTGACTCATCAGTATGAACGATTTGTATATCCCTTCTGGTCCATTCAACAATAGAGCGATACGAACCTTGTTTTAGCAGGATGTTGTATCCTGTACCTTATGTTATGCCTTATTGGAACGGTTTTATCGATAATATCTTTTGGAAAAAAGTTTGGATGTTGCCAAACACTTACCTAAAGGAAGTTTCCTTTAAAATTATTCATAAATATTATCCTGCCAACCACTATATGAAGAAGTTTAAGAAAAATAAACTCAAATTGTGCCTTTTGTAATGACCATCCAGAAACGGTGTGGCATCTTTTTTGGCATTGTATTCATGTAAGGAAACTGTGGCAAGACATCAGGAGATTTATAATTGAACACATTTATGAAGATCTTACACTATTGTGGCGAGATGTACTGCTTGGATTCTTTACCTATGATAGAAATAAGTTGAAACAATTTTATGTAATTCATTTCATTATTCTTTTGGGCAAATTTCATAATCACAAATGTAAATTTCCAAACAAAACACATTTTCTTACCTTACAAAAATAAATTGAACTATATTTTAAGACAATTAATTACTCTACTAACAAAAAATCTGTTATAATTCTAAGTGTATGTATGTCCCTTATGGTCCGTGTGTAATGTGATATTGTACCCCCTAGCCCAATTGTTGTTTGTGTATTATTCATATATACTTGTGTTCCTCCCATGTACTTCCTGTATTGATTTGTTGTTAATAAAAATAAAATATAGGACTTAAGGTTAGGGTTTAAGGTAGTGACGTCCCAAATGTGCCAAAATTGCACTAACCCTAGATTTGAAAGAACTTTACAATTTCTATTGTGAAACTAGTGTCATATGTCTGTCGTAATGTTTATAAATATGTAATAAGTAAGCACTCCGATATAGCTTCTTTTCTGTGACAGATTAGTCACTGGAGTGGCTGAAAGAACTATTGTCGCTTGGTCAGCTTGACATTATAATAATGTTGCCAGACTGTATCATCATACAGTGGTAACCTGGCCCTATAGTCTATTCTCAGGCAGTGGGTCAGCTTGTACTGACCACATGATGTGACAGTTCAGTTCAGTCTCATTGACTTCTGTAGGCCTATGCTATAAAAGGCTGAAGTAAAGATAAAGCAAGAAACATGATTGTTTTTGGGCATAAATTATTCCACTATTCACAATCAAATCAAATTTGATTGGTCACATGCGCCAAATACAACAGGTGTAGACTTTATAGTGAAATGCTTATTTATGACATTCCCAACAGTGCAGAGTTAAAAAGTAAGACAAATATTTGCTGAAGGAAAAAGTAACACAATATAAACAATAACGAGGCTATATACAAAGTGTACCAGTACCGAGTCAATGTGCAGGGGTACAAGGTAGTTGAGGTAATACAGTATGCGGATGTATGTAGGGGTAAAAGTGACTAGGCAATCAGGATATATAATAAACAGGGTAGCAGCTGTGTGTGTTAGTGTCAGTGTAGTATGTGTGAGTGTGTGGGTAGACATTTGCAAGATTCTAGAATGTCCCAGTATCATGGTTTTAATTAACATTAACTCATTACTCTGGATCAGTACTTGCAGATAATACTTCCACATTAGTGACATTTTTGCCTGTATATACTTTATCTTTGCTTATGGGTTAGCATCCATAGAGATGTGTAGATGATTCTAGTTCCCAAAAGCATGTTTTAGAATGGACATCGCCATTGAGGAATTTTGCCGTTTTGAAGTAGTCAACTTGGACTTCCAATGGCTTAAGGAAGGAATAACTCAATTATACTTGTGAGCAAGTATGGTGGCAGTAAATCGCCAACCTTGGCTTTATACCTGTTCAAACAACACACTCCAGGTGGCAGTGTGCACCCTTTCAGTTTGTTTACCAATTTATAGAAGTAGTAGAATAAGAAGAAATCGTCTACTTCAAAATGGAGATGGTCTCAATGGCACTTCCCGTGCTCTCATGCTCTCATTGATGCCATAATGAGACAGATACAACATTGTGATCTCTATACATCTGGATGGTTACATCTGATGTCTCTTTGTTATTACGTGTCCTCCTAGGTGAAGCCCACAGGAAAGCAAGTCCTGGTGCTTGGCCTTGAAGGGTCAGGGAAGACCAGCCTGCTGCACTGCTTTGCCACGGGGAGTCTGGAGCAGGATGTGACCCCAACACAGGGCTTTAACGCTGTGTCCATCAATAGGGAGGACCTGCAGATCGAGTTCCTAGAAAGTGAATGCAACCTGCACATAACAATGATGAGAGTACAGAAAGTGTTAATTATCTGGATGAAATGAGAAATGGGTCTCATTATAGGTCTCATTATAGTGGAGACCTTAATTCAAACTGTTAAATATGAAAAATGTCAAATGAGTTCATCATTCAATATGCATTCATAGTATTTTCTTGTTTCACAAATGTACAAAAATGACTTCTATGATACCTTGTGGTGAAGAAATTAAATAAAAAAACATGGCATATTTTGCAGTTGGCGGCACAGAGAACCTGCAGCCCTATTGGAAGAGGTACATGTGCAAGGCTATGGTGCTGGTGTTTGTGGTGGACTCCTCAGACGCCGCCCAGTTCCCTTTGGCTAAGAAGCATCTCCACGCGCTACTCGAAACCGACCTTTACCTTCCCTTAGTGGTACTAGCCAACAAGCAGGTGAGACTGACATAAGACTCCCATCTCAAGTGTCTTTCCTTGATTCATCATGTCCTCTCTCCTGGCCTCCTTCTCAAAACGCATTGAAAACCCAAAGGGGCGTAACCCTAGAACTTCTCCTTCAATGCATTTTAAGAACGAGATAAGCAGAAAGGACATGAGGAATCGAGGGAAGACAATTCAGAAAGGGCAAAGGGTTGCATCTCAATAGTCTTGTGGGCATTTCCTTTCCTCGTCGCCTCTTTTTTTTCCATTCCCTATGAGATACTGCACCTGCTTCAGTGTCTTACCTCTGGTTTGTTCCGGTTATTCCTCCATCTCCAGGATAACCAAGGGGCCTGCAGTATCACAACGCTCCATGAAGCCCTGTCCCTGGAGGAAGTGGGGGACCAGCGCAAGCTCTTCCTCATTGGCACCCATGTCAGGAAGGGGGACACAGAGGTGAACTCTGCTGTGCAGGATGCACGGGACCTGATCATTCAAATGGTGCAGGATGGTAGATAGACTCACCATCTAGTCATCAGGTACAGATGTAGGATCTTAATTTGATCACTATTTTGTTGCTGAGAATCTTCCTGCAGAGCAGGAAATGCACATTTGTAGTGCATTTGCATTTTAAAAAGGCTTATAAAGTTGGTAATTTCCACTTGAAATGTTTGACTTGATTTGCCCTAATGAAAAAGATATCAACTTCCTATAAAAATGTATAATTATAATCCACATAATAATTAAGATTTCCTGTTGCTGCAGGATTATTTTCCTGCTGTAGCAAACTGGCTCAAATTAAGATTCTACATCTGTATGAATGACCCGCTGGCTGAGAGGGGATATCTTACTTTAATTTTACCCCTGTTCTGGCTTGCCGTCATTTGTTTTGATAGCACTAGTTACACGCTCTATTGACAGACACAATGATAGTGAAAGGCCTCATTCACATCTGTAGAATGATGATGATTCCAGAGAAGCCAAAAGCAGACAACGTGCTTATGGTCAAACTCATTTACTGGCAATTACATTAATTCATTAATTGATGATCATTTACTTGTTTTTCACATTCAGACACAATATTTCAAGGATGGTCTCAACATCTTTACCTATAGGGATTTAATTGATAATGCTTTGTGGTCATCAAAGATCTTCTCTTAGTGCTATCTACAACTGTAGAGCACAATGTAGGTTACATGTTTAGAGTCAGTGCTGCTAGGTAGTATGTTGAAGACTCTTTCAAGGTACATATAATTATTTTTGTTATTTTGCATAATAAAAGTTAAGTATTGACTATATCGTCTTGAAGGGGAACTTGCTACATAGTTATATTTTCTTAAAACCAATTTGATTGTTGTGTAACCAAAGCAATCCATCCACATATTTATTTGAAGCATTTTAAAAATGCCAAAGTACAATTTTTCATGTGTCTAGGCATGTTTATTTGGCTAACAATGTTTTGCCTTGGACTTAATTGAAGCTTTTACAGGAATAACTCTACATATAAGCCCAAAAAGTGCTTCTTGTTTTCATGTTTAACACTGGTAAAACTACTGGTATAATCTTGAGAAATAAGCAGGTTTGAAGTGCACTACTGAACAATTAATTTGTATGCCATGACTACAACAGACCTCCAAACCATTTCTGTCATTTAAGCATCAAAAAACTTATTTTTTGCAACTATTTTTCTGTTTTGTCACACCTGGTGATGTAAATAAAAACCCTTGTTGTAAATGTCGGTGTGGCTCAAAGTTTTGTATATAGGCTTACGGTGACATATAACTTATTTTTGGAGTTATAGTACAGCTAACCATAAATACTTCAGTCATTCGTTGACCTCATATCACTTTGAATTTGACATCCTTTATTGGAAGTCTTGAGAGAGAAGATCGACTCACTCCGGTTTCAACCCGCCACACTCAAGTACAGTTGAAGTGGGAAGTTTACATACACTTAGGTTGGAGTCATTAAAACTAGTTATTCAACAACTCCACTTTTTTTTTAAACAAACTATAGTTTGGCAAGTCGGTTAGGACTTTGTGCATTACACAAGTAATTCTTCCAACAATTGTTTACAGACAGATTATTTCACTTAGAATTCACTGTATCACAATTCCAGTGGGTCAGAAGTTTACATACACTAAGTTGACTGCCTTTTAAAAAGGTTGGACAATTCCAGAAAATAAAGTAATGGCTTTAGAAGCTTCTGATAGGCTAATTAACATCATTTGAGTCAATTGGAGGTGTACCTGTGGATGTATTTCAAGGCCTACCTTCAAACTCAGTGCCTCTTTGCTTGACATCATGGGATAATCAAAAGAAATCAGCCAAAAAATTGTAGTCCTCCACAAGTCTGATTAATCCTTGGGAGCAATTTCCAAACGCCTGAAGATACCATGTTCATCTATACAAACTGTTTGGCCATAATGACCATCGTTATGTTTGAAGGAAAAAGGGGGAGGCTTGCAAGTTGAAGAACACCATCCCAACCGTGAAGCACGGGGGTTGCAGCATCATGTTGTGGGGGTGCTTTGCTACAGGATGGACTGGTGCACTTCACAAAATAGATGGCATCATGAGGCTGGAAATTATGTGGATATATTGAAGCAACATCTCCAGACATCAGACAAGTTAAAGCTATGTCGCAAATTGTTCTTCCAAATGGACAATGACCCCATGCATACTTCCAAAGTTGTGGCAAACTGCCTTAAGGACAACAAAGTCAAGGTATTGCAGTGGCCATCACAAAGCCCTAACCTCAATCCTATAGAAAATTTGTGGGCAAGAACCCGAAAAAGCATGTGCGAGCAAGGAGGCCTAAAAGCCTGACTCAGTTACACCAGCTCTGTCAGGAGGAATGTGCCAAAATTCACCAAACTTATTGTGGGAAGCTTGTGGAAGGCTACCCGAAACGTTTGACCCAAGTTAAACTATTTAAAGGCAATGCTACCAAATACTAATTGAGTGTATGTAAACTTCTCACCTACTGGGAATGTGATGAAAGAAAGAAATGCTGAAAGACATTATTCTCTACTATTATTCTGACATTTCATGTTCTTAAAATAAAGTGGTGATCCTAACTGACCTAACACAGGGAATTTTTACTACGATTAAATGTCAGGAATTGTGAAAAACTGAGTTTAAATGTATTTGGCTAAGGTGTATGTAAACTTCCGACTTCAACTGTAATTCAGTCCTGCCATGTGACTTCTAATGTCATATCAACAACACAGACCATTGTGACCCAGCAGGTGAACTCAACCTGGTGCATTATAAAGCCTTTCCATCAGGCAAACAAGGTATCTGGAAAAACAGCTACGTTTGACGGGGCATGTTGTCCAAATGCGCATGCTGATTCATTATGTTACGGAGAATTTCCCTTTCTTTTAATCATAAGGGCATAAACCCAAATTAATAGTATTCTCCAAACAATTTTCTCTTTTGTAGGATTTTAATACCGATCTCATCCATCAGGGAATTCTTTATGAATTCCCTGATGAAACTGAAACAAGGTACAATAACTACTACGTTGTTATTGATTTTCTTTGTATTGTGAGGATAAATTGGAACAGGTGATAATGAACTGAAACATTCTTGTAGGATCCTGGAACTGGCACAACACAAAGAGTCCAAAACACTGGGGGTCACAACACCTTGGTAAGTAGGCTACTTTTTTCAGTATCAGTATTTGTAGATATTTTTATTCTCATGACATTAGATATAGACTTGTAAATTGTATTTTTATAAAACTATCATTGGAAAAAAGTTCAAACAAATACTATTTTGTTACATCAACATTCATAGTGAACATGTTTGAGCCATTTTCCCTATTGAATTTCACACCTTGAAAGTCTATTTTGTCATTGATCTAATCCAATGCTTACTCGGGGCAACCAGGAGTCGAGCCCCTGTCTTACTCAGCGCTGGAAGCAGTTCCAGCAGAAATAAGCCAATACCTAGCTAAGCACAAAAGATACTTCTCAGCATGGGAGAAACACCTAAGGGAATTGTCTACTAATTACACCCAGGCTGAACATTATTGATGACTCCATCAAAAGTATGAGCCAACTGTTGTAAGAAGAAAAGCATTTAAGTGCTCCATACATTACCAAATGATTGTGCAGTGTCACTACACAATTGTGAAAATGTCTGCTAAGTCTAAATATTGGTCTGTCCTAAAAGCTTGCATCAGATACAGGAGATTTGGCTCTGAGCTCCTATCAAGTGCAGGAAATACTCCTCCCAAATGAAAAGTGACATACACACATCCACACACACACACATTCATGCTACCACACATTACAACTGCTGCTACCAGACTCCTGTTAGGATTGCTAAATATTGCACAATTTAAACACTTGCCCCCCCAATCCCCCTTCCACGAAACAAGTGTACATTCTGGACTATAAATTGTGCCTTCCTGTATTATACTTATGCTAAAATGTTTATTCTATTCTACTGAGCAATTTACTTTATGTTCGCATTCTTATCATTGATTATTTCTTATTGTTGCTGCATTGTCCAGAAGGAACTTGCAAGTAATCATTTCGTTGGATGTTGTATACCATGTGTATCCAGTACATACGACTAAAAAAACATGAAACTTAAAAATGATGTTCAGGCTATTTGCCAATTTCCTGCATCCTCATTGGAGGTGACTGCTCCATTACATCCTCATATACATTACATCCATTCGAATTAAGGAGATATCTGTTGGTCAGGTTCAGAACCTGTATTAGATTACCTACTTACTTTTTTGTTTCTCAACTATCAAGCTAAATCTGTACGGAACATTAGACCAATAATCCAATCAAAGTTATTTTCAGGAAGCCCTGCCTTGTTAAATAAGCCATTCATTGAATTGAAAAGGCAACAATTGCCAGTAAGTGAGATTGAATGGCCAGTGTGGCCACAGGCAAGCTGATATCATTGTTTCTGTGCTCATTGAATTCATGTCGTAAGGTGCTGCAGAAAAAAACTATTCTCAAGTGTTCCAAGTGGTTGTAGTTGCACCACATTACGTTGCCTGGCTACACAGACTCCTTGCTCCGGACAAACGCTACACTACGCCCATGGACGTTCGTTTCCTCTCTGCAATGAGTCTGGATCTGAGTACCTCCCCGACCCTTCACAAAATTCAAACACATTTGTGGCCATCTGATTGGTCCAGAAACCAATGGGTTTGGCTAGAGCCAGAACACACGTGAGTTAATTGTGATTGGTCCAATTGCTGATGACTTTGTTTCATAAAACGCCCCTCGTGCCCCTCGTCACCACATATGACTTCAATGATGGCAGTCTCAGACTAAAGTATGTAGCCAGAACGACAGAGCAGTGGAATAATTTAGTGTGAGTCGTCAGACTACCACATAAACCTACTAGATAATTGGAGACAAATATTTGATATTCTTCAAATGTGCAGTTTATGACTAAACTATTAAGTCGAAATGAGATTACAGAAAAAGTGAATTTAGTTCCCTGGGTGCTGCCTGTAGGCAAGAGAGGTGGGCATGTCACCCTCACAATGTGTCATAATCCATATCTCGATAAACAATAAAAATCTTTACTGACATGTTGATCAGGGTCGACAGAGTCAGATCTGTCTATTCACCCCTCTAAAACACTTGCATCATTAGTGATGCATTTAACCCTTCCATTTGTCCATTGAAAGAGGAGGTTATGTATTATCACTCTGGCATGATGAGACATCCTTTAGCCCAAAGACATGGACAGTAAGTGCTCATATTTTCCTGCAGGAAAGAGGGGGAGATGAGCTCCTCCAAGAAGACACTACGTCCTTCCTCCAAGACCGCCCAGTATGAGCGCATTGTCCGCCTGGCAACACCAAAGACCAGGTCCCGAAGCTTCCAGGAAATGGAGTAGGTGGAAAATGTGATCAAAACATGCCCAGTCCATGTTGTTAAATTCTAGAGTATACGCAAGCATGCCACTTGGCCCAGACCTGGTCCTTCTGTAGCTCAGTTGGTAGAGCATGGCGCTTGTAATGCCAGGGTAGTGGGTTCGATTCCCGGGACCACCCATACGTAGAATGTATGCACACATGACTGTAAGTCGCTTTGGATAAAAGCGTCTGCTAAATGGCATATATTATATTATATTATCTAAAATTAGCCTCCTTCTTGGACTAGGAAGCCAATATTTTGACATGTTATTTCAGTAGCGAGCTGTGGTTCTGGGAGTGAGGAAACGATGGTGAGACAATAGGGGTTATTGTCCAAAGCTCAGGCCCCTGGGCTTGAGCAGACAGCCACATAAGTATTTTTATAATTCTTGAAGCGCAACAGCACATTGGGCTCAAGCCTCCTAGAAAAGATTCTCAAGCCTGCACACCAGATCAAATATGAAAAACAATATGCCTGTTTGTTTTCATAATTCTGTCTCACACTCTCCAATGGGCATGGCCATAAAAGAGGAGATGTTTGAGGTCAGGGTGGAGGGCAATGTTGAGGTGTTTGTGTTGTTCCTGATGCTTCATAATGTTTAACGGTGATCCTGCATTTAGAAATAGGAATATTAGAATCTTTGTGGTTCCACAGGCCTCCTCACACATTGTGGTATGAGTGCATCTGCCCTATCTGGCACATAGACCCCAGAGTGAACACTGCTGAGACCACTCCACATCTACTACAGCTAGCTAATCTCAAAGGGAACCACCTCAACTTCAAAAGCAACAGAGGTACAGTAAGTGCCTAGAATGAAAGGTACACTCTTAGAAAACAAGGTGCTATCTAGAACCTAAAAGGGTTCTTCGGCTGTACCCTTTTCTTGTTGAAGAAAGTGGAGACATACATTTCCTATGCTGCCAAAACTGGCCAGACCACCCCTAGGCTGGACCAGCTCTTGCTAACCAAGTTGAGGGACAGTCAAATGTCCAGAAGACTCCATTTGGCCAGTGAGCACATCACCTTTACTGACACCCACACAACATGCTGGGAAACAGTTCAGCTCCTAGACCTAGAACGATGCTTCACAGCAATGTGTAACATTGCCTCAATATTGTTCATCTTCTCGATCATTTGGGGAAAGATGCTATGTAAAAAAACTGGTATGCTTTCATAGAAGATTTCTAGATCCTTGGAAATGACTCTCTGAAACATGCGTTCTCAACAGGTGTCAAGGGGAGGCCGGCAGGCTACAGCGACCTCACGCCTTCAACCTCTATCAGCTCCTAAGGGACTTAATAAGGACTACATTCTTCTGAGAGACCTGCCATCTTTATGTGCTTGCTTCTCCGTCAAGGTCCATGTTGGTGCACAACGGACAAGGGAAAATGGCACCTGCGAAAAGCAAAATAAATGGGTACAGACTCAAGGGGTCTCTACTTTTTAAAATCTGTTTGGCGCCAGGGCTGAGATGGTAAAACTGGCCCCTCTTTGTCCCCCACTGGTTTTGCAATTATGTGCAATGAGACGTGTGCTTGGAGCTCTTTCGAATGAAATCGAAGCCTTACATTTCATTGTCTTTAGCAAATGGCCAAACCAAACTGTCTCCTTTCTGTCCATTGGGGTTGTTTTCTTTTATCTTTGCTACTTCCAAGATCAAGTAGCCCCTGTTCCAAAAGAATGTGTTATCGTCTTTTGAAATGAAAGCAAAGGTATGATAAAAGGATCCACATGTGTTTCTACATTTCAATCATTTTGGGTTCTCTGTTTATATCATAACCACATGTTGTAAAGATTCCTCATGTGTTTTCCTTGAGAAAGTGAAATCACATACATTGATTCAAAAATAACATTTTCGCCCCAGGAGCTTCAAATTCCCTCTAAAGAGTCAGCGTCGCAGCCAACCCTTCGCTGTATGACCACTGTATCATTTACAAGGGGCGCCGTGAGCTCGCTTTGAAATCCATCGTAATCCTGGTTCAACTACAGGCGCATGTGAGCATTATGTAAAGGTGGACACAATGGCTTTCAAAAGGGTCATGTGGATTTAGAACGGTGCGGGAGGGTTGGTGTAGCCGCCATGGTTGTAGAGCCCCAGTGGAGAGGCGTACGGATCTCAGAGGCTAGACTTCAAAGCAGATCCAAGCGTCCAACTGGGACCTAATCTGGGATAAGCCACCAATGATCGTGACCTGGGACTGTAGGGTAAAGAGGGTTACTGGAAGGTGGAGGAGGCAAAGGAGAAAGGAGGGGTGTGTAATCTCTCTGTCGGTGGCTCCCGCTAGTTGACTCAGTTCCTATGGTGCACCTGTGCCTAGAGAGGAGCTCTGAACTTTGCTGCTGGTTATCTGTCTGTTTGTGGCAGCCGGCTCTGACACTGATAGGCTGTGAGTGGGGAGGCTGTCTCAGTCTGGATCCCGCCGGCTAGATGGGATGCTTACGCTTGCAGAGTATTAGTGCGACTGATCTGGTTTTGGCAGATAACTGCAACACTATTTTAGGCTATGCATTAGGCAACACGTTTATAAAGGGTTTATAAACAGTGCATGGGTAGTTTATAGGCATTTCATTACTGATTTAGTCATTGGTAATGAACAGTTGGTAATAAACACATGAATGAAGATCACTATTGAGTGAAACTAGCTACTTTAACAACTTGCCGATGAACCCTTTATGAAGTTCATTCTGCACAAATATTTTTCCTCTTCCTATCAACTCATTGCCTCAATTGCTAAGTATGAAAACAAATTCCATGCTCCAATCTGTGTCTTATTGGCCTTAGATAAGATGTTGTCATATCATCCTATTCAAAGCTGCATGCAAAAACCCTCCGATCAAAGAAATGTAGCTAGCATATGTAGCTAGCATGCTCTCAACATAATGTCTGTGACAAGGACAGTATTCATGTTGCACTGCGAGTTGTTAACCTTTTTTATAGCGTGTTGGCAAAATATGTGCTGCATCCTCAACACACATTTCCTCTTAATCCAGCAATAAGAACAAACCAAGATGTCCTCGATTGCATCTTTTGTTGAATTTCAAGTCAAGTGAATATCAAAAACAAAAGTACTTGTGAGAACTATCTTCGCTCATACATTGATGCACATGTGAACCGTATTCGTCTAGCAGCTTCTCGAGTCTTGGAAAGTGCGGTTTGGAAAGTTCTGAAGTCAGTTCCTGGGACCAGCTGGACCAGTGAATCTTCCCGGCTCTGACGCTCACCAGTCCTGGGGTGACAGATTCCACACAGGCCTACTAAGTCTCCTTAGCAACAGACAATACCAGGGCCCATTCAACTTCCACACACACCTCATGGACCTCTTATAGCATGCTAACAACCACTCCAGCAAAGCCTTTCATTCCATTAAATTGTAGTTCGGAAATGACGTCAAAAGCAATGTAGCATTATCTTTCTGATACATATCAATAAAGGAGCGGTGAGGTATCATTTTTTTCAATTGTCCATTTCTTTATGGTTTTGCTAATGTTTTTTTCAGCTGCAACACAAATCATATGATTTCATAGTGATGTGTAAGAAGGGACACTGTATGCTTTCAGCTGGAGCTTCCTGATGGGCAGACCACAGGCTGTGAGGAATGCAACAACACCTCCTCCACACTGACTCCCAGGGGCTCCCCAGGGGTGTGTCGTCAGCCCTATGCTGTACTCCCACAACTGCGTGGCTTTGCATGACACCAACTCCATCATGTTTGCTGGTGTGGTTCAACAATAACAAGTCAGCCTATAGGGAGGAGGTACAGTGAACTGGCATTGTGAACCCGGGTCTCCTACGGCAGCAACCAACTTCTTAGACCATGAGAACAAGAGGAAATTCCCTCTTGGGCCGAGGGCAGAAACAGGCGTGGCTACCTCATCACATGACTATGACCAACTTATGTTCCGATACAACAGGACATCAACTTCTCCCTTAACTTCAGCAAAACAAAGGAGTTGATTGTTGAATTCAGGAAGCAAAGGAAGGAACATGCCCCAATCCACATCAACGAGACTGCAGTAGAGAGTGTCAGCAGTTTTAAGTTCCTTGGCAGCCACATCACGAGGACTTGACATGGACCAAAAACATCACCACTCTTGTCAAGAGGGCGCAGCATCTATATTTCCTAAGGCGACTGAATAAATTAGGCATGCAATGCCGGGTCCTCTCCAAATACTACCACTGCACCATTGAGAGCATCCTGACCAGTTGTATCACGGACCCGCAGCATCATCAAGGAGACCACACACCCCATCTACGAGCTGTTCACTCCCTTATCGTTGGATAGACGGTATCGGAGCATGAGGTCTGATACCAACAGGCTCAGAAACAGTTTCTATCTACAAGCTATTGGACTGCTGAACACTTGAACTGGACTGAGACCTGCTCTGATTCACCACACCTTATCACACATGCACTAACTCACGCACACACACACACACACACACACACACACACACACACACACACACACACACACACACACACACACACACACACACACACACACACACACACTGAACAACAATATAAATGCAACATGTAAAGTGTTGGTCCCATGTTTCATGAGCTGAAATAAAAAAATCCCAGAAATGTTCCATACACACAAAAAGCTTATTTATCTTAAATGTTGTGCAGAAATGTGTTTACGTCCCTGTTAGTGAGCATTTCTCCTTTGCCAAGATAATCCATCCACCTGATAGGTGTGGCATATCAAGAAACTGATTAAACAGCATGATAATTACACAGGTGCACCTTGTGCTGGGGACAATAAAATGTCACTCTAAAATGTGCAGTTTTGTCACACAACACAATGCCACAGATGTCTCAAGTTTTGAGGGAGCGTGCAATTGGTATGCTGACTGCAGGAATGTCCACCAGAGCTGTTGCCAGAGAATTGAATGTTAATTTCTCTACCATAAGCCGCCTCCAATGTTGTTTTAGATCATTTGGCAGTACCTCCAACCGGCCTCACAACCACAGACCAAGTGTATGGAGTGATGTGGGCGAGCAGGTTGCTGATCTCAACGTTGTGAACAGAGTGCCACATGGTGGGTCTATGGTATGGGCAGGCATAAGCTATTGACAACGAACACAATTGCATTTTATTGACGGCAATTTGAATGCACAGATATACTGTGACGAGATCCTGAGGCTCATTGTCATGCCATTCATCTGCCGCCATCACCTCATGTTTCAGCATGATAATGCACTGGCCCCATGTCACAAGGATCTGTACACAATTCCTGGAAAATGTACCAGTTCTTCCATGGCCTGCATACTCACCAGAAACGTCACCCATTGAGTATGTTTGGGATGCTCTGGATCGACATGTACAACGTGTAAGCCTGTTTCAGTTCCCGCCAATATCCAGAAACTTCACACAGCCATTGAGGAGGAGTGGGACAACATTCCACTGACCACAATCAACAGCCTGATGAACTCTATGCGAAGGAAATATATAGCGCTGTATGAGGCAAGTGGTGGTAAAATCAGATACTGACTAATTTTCTGATCCACGCCTCTACCTTTTTTATAAAGGTATCTGACCAACAGATGCATATCTGTATTCCCATTCATGTGAAATCCAGAGATTAGAGTCTAATTACTGATTTCCTTATAAAGGGGGATACCTGGTCAGTTGTACAACTGAATGCATTCAACTGAAATGTGTCTTCCGCATTTAACCCAACCCCTCTGAATCAGAGAGGTGCGGGGGGCTGCCTTAATCGACATCCACGTCTTATATGAACTGTAACTCAATAGAATCTTTGAAATTGTTGCATGTGTTTATATTTTTGGTCAGTATACATTCATACATTACAACTGCTGCTACCAGATTCTAATTATGATTCCTAAATACTGCACAATTTAAACAATTGCCCCCCAATTCCCCCTTCCACAAAACATGTGTAAATATTGGACTATAAATTGTGCTTCCTGTATTATACTTATACTGTATTATACTTACTCTACTGAGCAACTTACTTTATGTTTGTATTTTTATATTTGATGATTTCTTATTGTAAACATTTAGTTGGACGGTGTATACCATGTGTAACCCATACATACAACTAATACATCTTGATGATGTTCTGCATTTGGTGTGTTCAACTCTAAATAAACACACTTGTTTTTCCTCTGTGGGTGGGACTCTTTTTTTCACAGTCAGCTGAACAAAAACAGTGTGTATGTGTGCAGTGTGTGCCAGCCAGGCCAAATAGCTATCTGTCACGAAACACAGTAAAACAGACAGACTGTCAGATAGGGATAAGTTGTATTAGGACCAGAAGTAGGTACCTGATGAGTTGGTATCAGGCCTGTTATGTAGGCAGTTCCCACGATCAGTCCACCATTACCCTAGGTTCTTTGGCAGGATATCACTCCCTTCCCACTGGGCACAGACGTCAGTCAATTCAACGTCATTTCATTGACATGACGTTGAAACAACGTTGATTCAACCAGTGTGTGCCCAGTGGTTTCTGTCTCCCTCTCTTTCCTTTGCCTGCTGTTTTCCCGAGACAGATATTTAGAAAGGATGTCTGACATCCTAGAAACAGGGACAACTGAACCGACAGGTAGGTGGCATCACCTGCTGGCAGTTGGTTGCTCTGATCCCAGCTTACGTCTAAAGCATTTCCCTTCAAATTAGCTATCGACCCCAAGTCCCTGTTACAGGGCCAGCTGATTCCTGTTGAATGTGTCATAACATGAGCGCTGCCTCACATGTTTTATAGTCCCATGAAAGCCCAATGTTATCCCGCTCCCTGCTGAGAGATGCACAAAACAAAGGCTTACAACAAAGTCCCCCCCTCCAAACCTTTCCGCCATTGTAGGAGGCCCCTTATACTGATAACATGCAGCATGAAAGCAGTCTACGTCATTTATAATATATGTTTGTTTATTTATTATTATATGTAAACATGCCAATTATATTGGCAAAAAAACATTGACTCGCATTACACTTCACACATTCACTAAATGAAAATAGCTTAGATACAAAGGAGAGAAAATGATGGAAGGAAGGTATGAGTGGTTGATGTGTCCTGGGAGTTGGTCAGTAAGGGCGTGGCAAATCAGTCAGAAGCAACGGGGTGAGGGGGAGGTTTCCTTCACCACTCCAATTTCAGTCTTTCACTGATCCCAGTTGAGCTGGAAGGCCCTCCGCCTGTCTCCACCGTGCATTGCGTAGCCTGAACCATTTCTGGAACAAACAAAAAGAGCCCAAGATAGGTGTCAGAGACAGGTGACGTCACACCACGGCATTGTTGCTATTGCTCCACTAGGTATTAGTTCCAAATAGCATTATTATTGGAGCGTTAGTCACAGAATCTGTAAACTGACCTGGGAGAGGTAATGGTAGGTTATACACTGAACAAACTCATAATGACATTAAGATTCCTAAGCAATTTTCCCTAGGTGTTTTCCGTTATGCAGGGCAGATTGGCATTTATTGAGATTACTCATGTACAGGAAGAAAGATCTGCAGGGTAGTCACTAGCTGGCACAGCCAGAAAGTCATACAATCTGATTTTAAACCCAACCCCAACCTTAAAGGTAGACTCAGCAATATGATGTAGACGCACGAAGTAAACAGCATAGTGGGTCAATTTCCGCAACAACTAGGAGAGTTGAAGAGCGAAGGTCCCGCTGCTGCCACGTTGTAACAGCGTGGATACAACCCGTGCCATGTGTGCGAGCATAGTCTTGCATCTCACAATAGCTGTGGTGCTGCTCGAGGCAACGTCATTTCTACCTTTCAGTAGACATTAAAACACACTTTTTGTTTCAGCTTTCAATTTTGTTCTTTTGTTTATTTTCTAAAGAATGTAATGTCTGGATTTGACTGTTTTGCCTTGTCTCACACCCAGACTTTATTATGCTATGTATTACACATAGAACATTTTGAATCATTTACAAATATTTAACGCATCTGTTGAGATAAAGAGTCAAATAAATGTAAAAAATATCAATAGTTGATGGGCATAAATCATTTGTTGCTTTTTTTACACAAAATAGTCGTCTCACAGTATTTGGATTTTGTTATTTTATTAGGATCCCCATTAGCTGAAGCAAAAGCAGCAGCTACTCTTCCTGGGGTCCACACAAAACATCAAACATAATACATTGATACATATCAATGCATGCACACAAACTATCTAGGTCAAATAGGGGAGAGGCATTGTGCCACGAGATGTTGCTTTATCTGTTTGTTTGAAACAAAGGTTTGCTGTTTATTTGAGCAATGTGAGATGGAAGGAAGTTCCATGCAAAAGGGCTCTATATACAGAAGAAGTCGGAGGTTTACATACACTTAGGTTGGAGTCATTAAAACTCATTTTTCAACCACTCCACAAATTTCTTGTTAACAAGCTATAGTTTTGGCAAGTCGGTTAGGACATCTACTTTGTGCATGACACAAGTACTTTTTCCAACAATTGTTTACAGACAGATTATTTCACTTAGAATTCACTGTATCACAATTCCAGTGGGTCAGAAGATTACATACACTAAGTTGGCTGTCTTTAAACAGCTTGGAAAATTCCATAAAATGATGTCATGGCTTTAGAAGCTTCTGATAGGCTAATTGACATCATGAGTCAATTGGAGGTGTACCTGTGGATGTATTTCAAGGCCTACCTTCAAACTCAGTGCCTCTTTGCTTGACATCATGGGAATATCAAAAGAAATCAGCCAAGACCTCAACAAAATAATTGTAGACCTCAACAAGTCTGCTTCATCCTTGGAAGCAATTTCCAAACGCCTGAAGGTACCACGTTCATCTGTACAAACAATAATACGCAAGTATAAACACAATGGGACCACGCAGCCATCATACCACACATGTTCTGTGTCCTAGAGATGAACGTACGAAATGAACGTACGAAATGATGAACGTACGAAATGTGCAAATCAATCCCAGAACAACATCTTGTGAAAATGCTGGAGGAAACAGGTACAAAAGTACCGTAATTGCTGGACTATTAAACGCACCTGAATATAAACCGCACCCACTGAATTATTTAAAAAAATATGTATTTTGTACATAAATACGCCGCAGGTGCCTACCGGTACATTGAAACAAATGAACTTTACACAGCCTTTAAACAAAACACGGCTTGTAACAAAAATAAATAGGCTTTAACGAAACACAGCTTGTAACAAAAATTAAAACAGTAGCCTACCAAAGCCTCCTCCTGTGCACTGAAACCACTGAAGTCATCTCCTTCGGTGTCGGAGTTGAATAGCCTCAGAATTGCTTCATCCGATGTTGGACCGTTTTCATTGTCGCTCTCATCACTTTCATCCGTAGGCAAATACCCCGCTGAGCTCATGCTGCCCCTTCAACACGCAGCAGTCCAGCCTTTCGAAACCCGTTGATGATAGTGGATTTTTTGACAATGCTCCACGCTGTCAGGACCCACTGGCAGACTTGACCATGAGTTGCTCTTCGCATCCGGCCCGTTTTAGTGAAGGATTTCTCCCCACTTGTCATCCTAGCCTAGCACTGAACACGGAGCGCCACCTTAAATGCACGATTTACACTGATGTCGAGTGGCTGCAAATACTTTGGGCCATATGCTTTTCTTCCCTCTGAAAGGTTTGTTGTCTTTTTGCACTGAGTCAGTTCCTCACGCTGCTGTTTCCAACATCTTATCATCCATCGACTCATTAAGGCCAAGCTCCCATGCAGCAGCTCTATTTATTTTTCTAACAGCCAGATCGATCGCCTTCAACTTGAAAGCTGCATCATATGCATTTCTCTGTGTCTTTGCCATGATGAGGGTGACAAAATTACTACCGTAATCAGAATGATGGGAAGTTTGAGCGTTGTGACGGTGCTCAGTTTTTTGGCGGCGGCATGAATCTTGCGAAAACGGGAAAAATCCATAATTTAGCCACGTCATTGTATAAACCGTGAGGTTCAAAGTGTGGGAATAAAGTAGCGGCTTATAGTCCAACAATTGCAGTATCTATATCCACAGTAAAACGGGGAAGGAAGAAACCATAGCTTCAAAATCGCCATAAAAAAGCCAGACTACGGTTTGCAACTGCACATGGTGACAAAGATCGTACTTTTGGAGAAATGTCCTCCGGTCTAATGAAACAAAAATAAAACTGTTTGGCCATACTAACAATCGTTATGTTTGAAGGTTAAAGGGGACGCTTGCAAGCCGAAGAACACCATCCTAACCGTGAAGCACGGAGGTGGCAGCATCATGTTGTGCGGGTGCTTTGCTGCAGGAGGGACTGGTGCACTTCACAAAATAGATGGCGTCATGAGGAAGGAAAATGATGTGGTTATATTGAAGCAACGTCTTAAGACATCAGTCAGGAAGATAAAGCTTGGTTACAAATGGGTCTTCCAAATGGACAGTGACCCCAAGCATACTTCCAAAGCTGTGGCAAAATGGCTTAAGGACAACAAAGTCAAGGTATTGGAGTGGCCATCACAAAGCCCTGACCTCAATCCGATATTTGTGGGCAGAACTGAAAAAGCTTGTGCGAGCAAGGAGGCCTACAAACCTGACTCAGTTACACCAGCTCTGTCAGAAGAAATGGGCAAAAATTCACTCCATTTTTTGTGGGAAGCTTGTGGAAGGCTACCTGAAACGTTTGATCAAGTTAAACAATTTAAAATCAATGCTAACAAATACTAATTGAGTGTATGTAAACATTCCCACTGGGAATGTGATGAAAGAAATAAAAGCTGAAATAAATCATTCTCTCTACTATTATTCTGACATTTCAAATTCTTAAAATAAAGTGGTTATCCTAAATGACCTAAGACAGGGAGTTTTTACAAGGATTAAATGTCAAGGAATTGTGAAAAAACGAGTTTAAATGTATTTGGCTAAAGTGTATGTAAACGTCCGACTTCAACTGTACGTCTATCATTTTAAATTGAGAATATATAGCTAACTCATCGATATGCAAATGATGTGTGAGTTTAGCTATTCTCTGCTTCATATGTACATTGACAAGGGGCACATTAATTGCACATGCCCATTAGGCCAGTTATGCCATCATACTGAAGGCCTATGACTGCATTGGTGATGCATGCCACTATGATAAGCTGCAAAATGGGTTCACATGGCTGATATCCTGAGACAAATTAGAGACAGATTCCTTTCACACATTTTTATTCCAGAATTGTGATCTGTGATGAATGAACATCGACCCTAGTTCATCTTGTATAATGTTTTTAACACTTCAATTCAATGAATCAACATAATCTAACTTGTTTGTAAATGTTAGACATTTTAGTAAGTAGGCTATTATTACTAAAGCATAATTTCGGGTGAATAAACATACCAGAGGTGGCCAACCTTGCTCCACTCCCTACTCTACTGGATGAGCAGACTTCTATTCCAGCCCAGCAATAATACTCATTATTGTCAATTGATCAGGTTTTATAAGTTGAATCAGATGTGTTAGTGCTGGGCTGGGACAGAAGCCTGAACACCCAGCACACCTTCAGGAGAAGGATTGACCTGCTCCAGTTTTAATGAGTTTGTAGCCTACATTGTGTGTGATTTTTAACTGTATTGTTGGATACAACATTTGCTAACATAAGTACACATACAACCCATGGCATACAAGGATGTGCCAGCAGTCTCCCTTGGGACATTCACTGGGACCTCTTCATCTGCAGACAGGCATTCGCAGCTCCCCAGACATCACAAAGAAACAGGCATCATTTTATTAATTAGATAGCTATTATCTCTCAGTCTGTCTTGATAGTTTTCCTCTTTAGGGGGAATATTTTCATAATGTCATCCGGCAACCTGTCCTTTCTAACTAGTACACCTACTCCCTTTTCTGACAGCTGGAGTAGGAAATCCTTTCACCCTCTTCAATTGCTGTTAGCTCCATGTTTTTTGGTTGTGTTGCCCGGAACTAATGACAGGTGGAACTATGTTTCACGAATGGAAGATTTTCAAGCAACCATTTGCTCCTCACCTGATTGGTTAATGGCAGTGTACAAGTTGCATAAAGTAGACCAGAGCTAAACTTTTTCTATCTCTCCACTAGCAGGGTTCGCTCTGCACATCTTCCCACAATCCCCTGTGCATTGCTCCGCATGCTCCTGTTGAAAATGAATGGGGGCAAATTCGGAAGTGGTGGAAACCCGTCAGGTGTGCCGCGGAACTTTTCCTAATCTTGATCATTTTTTGGGACACTAATTTATAAACGTGACCTGTGTAGTGCACATAGCATTTTGACTTGGGAGCACTTGTGCCGGTCAGATAATACATTAAATGGCACATGGTTACATCGAGGGGCGCAACTTTTGTTTTAGCAGTGGGGGGTGCAAGTTCTCCCACAATACTTATTTTCCACCATAATTTGCAAATAAATTCATTTAAAAATCCTACAATGTGATTTTCTGGATTTTTGTTTTCTAATTTTGTCTGTCATAGTTGAAGTGTACTTATGATGAAAATTACAGGCCTCTCTCATATTTTTAAGTGGGAGAAGTTGCACAATTGGTGGCTGACTAAATACTTTTTTGCCCCACTGTATATATATATATATATATATATATATATATATATATATATATATATATATATATTATTAGTTTTATTTTTTATTGAGACGTATAAACACTCCAAACAGCCTACCCAAACGCTCTACATGATCCTAAGCACACCATAACAGATTCTGTATCACATTCCAATAATAAAACTGGGGAGGACAAAAATGCAATTTCAGAATGTGGGCGCATGTCCGTCCCGTCTCGTCCCCATCCCTAGTAAAAGTTGCATCCATGGTTACATCTGTATCTTTGTTTGAAGTCCAGTGCACTCAGGCTGTTGATACATTTGTATCATTTGATGGGCGCGCATCATGACCAAAATCATTTGTAGCATTTTATTTGGTCTGTGAAAACTATTAGCACAGGCAAGTCTGATTAGGTTTAGCCAGATACTTTTATTTATTAATATATGGTTTGGGGCTTAGCTATACCACAACCTCTGCTGAAGAAACAAACAGAGCATGGCTTTGTGTCTGTGTTTACACCTTTACAATGCAGAAAACCGCTGGACTATAGCCCAAACCGTTCAAAACTAAATAACTATTTTGGAACTACTTTCTGGCACAGATTCGCAGGATGCTCGTAAAGGGGTACCTACAAATTAGCCATCATGAGTAAGGAAAATATTTCAAATTAACCCTATTTAATCTATTAAAAAAACATTTGTTACAGAAAATAGATGATTTGCAGTATGGACCAGATGAGATAGAGGTCATTATACCACTTAATAAATGAACAGGGACATTTTAGGTGTGCTGCAGAATAGTATGTCCCATCAAGATGTTCCACGGTTCAACAAAGGTTGAGATGGGAACCACTGGTATAAAACACTTTGTAAAGAGGTAGAAACATGTTGTAAATGCTCTTTATGCAGGTGAGGGAGTGGTAACAGGGTGTGCCCTTCCCTTAAGGTACTGTAATGACTATTAAACAGCCAGCGCCATGTTCCAATTCATGTTCCAACAGTAGGTGGTTAAAAACATCCGCTGTAAATGAAGTCAGAGGGCCAAGTACACCCAGAACCGCATTTGTCCAGTCAAGTTGACTGGGCATCTCCCATCTTTGTGCACTCACAATGGAAACATGCAGTCACAACAGCAGTGGGGTGAGCATGCCAAAACGGTTTGCAGAGGAGAGAGGGAGAACCTTTTGAGAAACATGTGACATACTGGCTGCCATGACCTGTACTTGATAATCCTCAATTTGTTAATGCAAATAATATGTGGGACAAAATCTGCTCACAGTACCTACTCACAATTTCCCTATAAAATGAACCCAGCTCACATATCTTCCTCCAAAACAACACCAAAGGTGTATTCTGCCCTACCAAGCAAAAAGGCAGTAACTGCTCATTTGGTTGAAAATTAGTTATGTCATTTTTACTACATTAAATACATACTTAATCATGTGGACAAGTATCCTGCCTCTATTGTATTGTGTTCTGGAGAACATGTGGGTTATGCTAGCAGTAATTGCATAAAGTTACTGTGAAACCAAGGTAAATAAAAGCATTTTTGTCAGTTCCACGCTATGAGCAGTTACTGCATTTTTGCTTGGTAGGGCAGTATTGTGAATCCTGAAACGGAACATATTGTTTCTCCATCAACTACAGTAGGCTATGTAAAAAGGACCATAAACAACACTGTGCATTACAACAAGGATATAAAACATCTTAAATACTGAATTGGAATAACTATCCTCTACATAAGAGGAATTCTATTAGATAGAGATGTCTGTATAACTTCAAACAAAGGATAGGCCCCACCATGACACTTTATATCTGTTTCTGTCATGCCGTAGAATTACCTAATGGCTTGGTTATTACATGATCAAGAGTAAGGTCAAACAACAAATATTGACTTAATACAATTTATGTTTTGACTGAATCCAAAGCTGATCCAACTGGAAACATTGTTATGTAACCCAATTTTATAAGGACCACTGGTGTTCGTATTTATTATTGGAATGTTTGGAATTCCTGTGATGATGGGTAAATGCTCTATTTAAAAATGTCATCATCGTGTTATTTCGGGGACAGTGGCACTGGCATGGCATACGAGCCGAATGAGGCGCGCAAAGAGGTGTGGACGCGCGCAGTCAGCGCTGTCCGTATCACGCTATTCTCTGTTTACATTGTTCCCACTGAATACAAAAATAAAGGCTAGATATTTCGGTAGCATAATAGAGGTCGATAATATCTCATCAAAACAACGACCATTCTGCTGACCACTCTCATCTGCGGCCCATTACGCCTATTCAGTGAAATACCAATTGTCTCTGGAAAATTGGCTTGCTACATAGCAGCCTATTTGTTCAATGGTGCGCGGAAAAAAAAGAAGAAAAAACTAATTGGAAAGCACACTGCAATAACATTATAGCCTATAGGTTCCCAACTATGTGTAACTCTCTGAATTGCTTTTTCTGTTCAAGATAAATAAGGCTCTATAATGATTGTCGACATTGTTGTTGATTTTCAATGTGCAATATTAACTGAATTTAGAGTATTGGCAATTGTGTGAGGTGTCAATCATTATAGAGCGTTTCCAGCCTATCCATCCATCCTCAGCAAAGTTTCTTTCCTCGCAACATTGTATCCTTCATAGAAAAAGTATATGTTCCTAGAGAGCGTAACCTTATCATTAGGCCTAAAACAACATCGAGAACATAATTGAACAGTGAACACTCACCGCTGTCTCTTCCTCGGTTAGTCCGCTTTCAGCTGCGATTAACATGAGTGTCGACTCATCCGGATGCTTGCTGACTCTGTTGAAATTCTCCTCCAGAATTTTGATCTGATCCTCCCCTAACTGCATACTTTCTATCCCATTTGAAGCCATGTTCCCTCCAAAAAGAGCTCTCGGCCACAGAAGTCGTTTTTATAACGTAGCCTAGGCACTAAATTAGAACACTCCGTGTTTGAAGTTCCAATGCAAATGACGTCCGTTTGCCAGTAAACACCAGTGGCAACTAGGAAATGCTGGAGATAAGAACAAACAGAAATCGTTTTACAAGTACAGCCCCTGCGAAACTAACAACCTAAAAGCATGTCACACTGACTGAGAATGTGGACCGTGTAGACGCTACTACTGTCAACAGTGGTTATCCCAGAGCAAGTTTCACCGAACACTCCCCTTTTATGTGAAATTCAATTGAAGTTTGAAGTAACAAAATATAAGCAGGTTTTAAAGTGTCATACACATTAATATATGAATACAGTAGGTCTACTAGAAAAATTTAAATATTTCCACAACATACCTATAGTGCTTCAGCTTCTTCCACTCAACTGCTGACAATTCTGGTCTCTTCACAGTATGTAACATATGCCTGGTGACGTCAGGAATGCACGAGACTGTGTGCTCCAGCCCCTGCCCCAGCTGTACCTGCAACCTGCCAGATCAGGTTATTCTATTTCAACCAAATAGTATCGTTCAGTTTTGGAGTTTTCCCCCTCAACTTATTTCTACCACTGTAATAAACATGTAATTACTTGTAATTGACTTACTTGGAACATGTAATGGGATCGATCATTCATTGCCATTCAGGGAGGTACTACCCTAGAGTCTTAGGATGCCATAAACCAAGAGGAAATTGTAACAAACCATTAAAGGTGCACTATGCAGAAATGTCTCTGCCTGTCTCTGCCTGGTTGCTAAAATTGTAATAGTTCACCAAATTTCAGTTTATGTGACAAAACAAGCAAGTATGGTGTTTGCACCATCTAAACCTCTGTAAAATGTTTCCCCCATAGCCAAACATATTGTATTTTCAGCTGTTTGATGCCGATGTACAAAACCAAGAGTAAAAGAGCATAACCTAAACTTAAGACGGGAAACATCTAAATAGTGCATATAGAACAAATATACCACTACTTAGACTTGCGTTCAATGATAATGACAGATCTATAACTCACATTTCTATGTGAATTTGGTTGGGTCCCCCAAAAGGTTGACACTGGAGGATTTATTTATTTATTCTTTCCCATGTTTCCCTTAGTAGTGGTGACTTGGCTCTCCTTGCTATTACAATGGAAATTACCTTATGGTGTTGATCTTCTCAGGGATAAACGGCAAATACTTGCACACAAACTCAGATTTGGCCCACAATTATATGTTACTCTCACTGAACAGCTGGATAAGTTGATCAAAACCCCAGCCTTGCTTCTGTTTAGGTATTAAATGTATGCATTATGTTGCCCATGACTTTGGTGTCTGCAATACTCTGCACCTGTTAAACCTTATTCTATAGTGTAAGTAAAATGCATTATAAAGTTATTACTGATAAACCTATGAGCAGCATTTTTGATTGGTTAACAGACATATTTTATTACTGATAAATGTTATAAAGCCATCAACCTGTCAATTTATGATCATTATACCACAAGTAATACAAAATAGAGTTGAATGGGATTTGTATTACATAAAAGCCTGTTTGACAGGTTGTACAAACCACAATCCCTGATCAAATTTGTAGTAACCTTATCGGTCAATCCAAAGTTCAGCTAATAGCAACTGATAACAGATGCATCTCTTTCCAGGTGTCTAAAACATTGTGCACTGATTATGAATATACTTTTTGTTTATTAACAATATGAACAATTCAAATAGAAATACCCACTATGTGTTTTGAAAGGCAACCGTATTAAATGCAGCATTGTTGAATTCAGGAACACCAATGTACCCAGCCGAACAAACAGTATGTCCACTTCAGCCTTGCCTCATATAGGCGGCAGGCCTACTGTAGATATGCAATGATGTGGTGAGTGTTTTTGAGTTCAAAATGAACGTGAGGCATGCCTAAATGTATCTTTGATCAGGACCCCACCCAGCCAGGAGAATGAGTTGTGTGCATGTGACTACTCAGCATATCCTTTCCTGACTTATGGGACAATGGCCTCTGTTTTCTGAAGTCCAATTACATTCAACTATTAAATTATATTGTATCATAACGACAATTATTCACTGAGACCAAATTAATCAAATCAAAGGAATAACATTGTATTGATCCTCTGGTTGTGCTTAGTACACATACGGAGAGAGGCTGAGTGACTCATCACCACTCATTACTGTCTTTTACATGTGTAATTACTCGTTCGTCGGCAGAACTTACCGTATGATTTTTCTTGCAATATAGAGCCATAATCATTATGCTTAATTCTATGTAAAATAAAATACATGTCTATTTGTCTGCAAATCTAAGCATACCTCTGATCTCTCTATCCTCCTGACTGGTAGTTATTTTTTAAATTAAACAAGTATGCATCTCTACTAAAATTTTGGTAAAACATTTAAAGGAATGTGTCTTATTCCGTACATTGAGTTTTATGAGGTTGGCTTTAGCTAGCCCAGATAGGTTCCCAATCTCCCAACATCATAACCAGCTACCAATAAGCCATTTCAGGCTATCAATCAAGTTAGAGTACCTAGCTTGTCTAATTGTCTTAGTTGGCATGCCACGACAAGGTTGGTAGACTTTAGAAATGCAAGCAATTGATAGCCTGAAATGGCTTCTTGGTAGCTGGTGGCTTCTTGGTAGCTGGGCTATACTCGGCCTTGTCTCGGGATGGTAAGTTGGTGGTTGAAGATATCCCTCTAGTGGTGTGGGGGCTGTGCTTTGGCAAAGTGGGTGGGGTTATATCCTTCCTGTTTGGCCCTGTCCGGGGGTGTCCTCGGATGGGGCCACAGTGTCTTCTGACCCCTCCTGTCTCAGCCTCCAGTATTTATGCTGCAGTAGTTTATGTGTCGGGGGGCTAGGGTCAGTTTGTTATATCTGGAGTACTTCTCCTGTCCTATTCGGTGTCCTGTGTGAATCTAAGTGTGCATTCTCTCCTTCTCTCTTTCTTTCTCTCTCTCGGAGGACCTGAGCCCTAGGACCATGCCCCAGGACTACCTGACATGATGACTCCTTGCTGTCCCCAGTCCACCTGGCCATGCTGCTGCTCCAGTTTCAACTGGCCTGGGCCCTAGGACCATGTCCCAGGACTACCTGACATGAGGACTCCTTGCTGTCCCCAGTCCACCTGGCCATGCTCCTGCTCCAGTTCCAACTGTTCTGCCTTACTATTATTCAACCATGCTGGTCATTTATGAACATTTGAACATCTTGGCCACGTTCTGTTATAATCTCCACCCGGCACAGCCAGAAGAGGACTGGCCACCCCACATATGCTCTCTAATTCTCTCTTTCTTTCTCTCTCTCGGAGGACCTGAGCCCTAGGACCGTGCCCCAGGACTACCTGACATGATGGCTCCTTGCTGTCCCCAGTCCACCTGACTGCTGCTGCTCCAGTTTCAACTGTTCTGCCTTATTATTATTCGACCATGCTGGTCATTTATGAACATTTGAACATCTTGGTCATGTTCTGTTATAATCTCTACCCGGCACAGCCAGAAGAGGACTGGCCACCCCACATAGCCCGGTTCCTCTCTAGGTTTCTTCCTAGGTTTTGGCCTTTCTAGGGAGTTTTTCCTAGCCACCGTGCTTTTACTCCTGCATTGTTTGCTGTTTGGGGTTTTAGGCTGGGTTTCTGTACAGCACTTTGAGATATCAGCTGATGTACGAAGGGCTATATAAATAAATTTGATTTGATTTGATTTGATTTGATTTGGTTATGAGGTTGGGAGATTGGGAGCCTAGCTGGTCTAGCTAAATGGCTAGTAGTATTACAGAGAAACAAAAACAGATTTCCAGTACAAATCTGATGGGGCACGTGCCCCTGTGCCCCCTATAGACATGACAGCTATAGGAATTTAGAACCTACACTGAGTGGACAAAAAATGACGAAAACCTACTCTTTCCATGAGATATAGGACCTACATTGAGTGGACAAATATATATATATATATATTTTCACCTTTATTTAACTAGGCAAGTCAGTTAAGAACAAATTCTTATTTTCAATGACGGCCTAGGAACAGTGGGTTAACTGCCTGTTCAGGGATAGAACGACAGATTTGTACCTTGTCAGCTCGGGGGTTTGAACTTGCAACCTTCCGGTTACTAATCCAACGCTCTAACCACTAGGCTACCCTGCTGCCCCAATCCAAGTAAAAGCTATGATCCCTTATTGATGTTAAATCCACTTCAATAAGTTTAGATGAAGGGGGAGGAGAAGGATTTTTTAGCCTAGGGACAATTGAGACATGGATTGTGTATGTGTGCCCTTCAAAGGGTGAATGGGCAAGACAAAATATTTAAGTGCCTTTGAACAGGGTATGGTAGTAGGTGCCAGGCGCACCGGTTTGTGTCTAGAACTGCAATGTTGCTGGGTTTTTCATGCTCAACAGTTTCCCTTGTGTATCAAGAATGGTCCAACACCCAAAGGACATCCAGCCAACTTGATACAACTGTGGGAAGCATTGATGTCAACATGGGCCAGCATCCCTGTGGAACACTTTGGACACCTTGTAGAGTCCAAGCCCTGATGAATTGAGGATATTCTGAGGAAAAAAAGGCTGAGTAAACCTCAATACTAGGAAGGTGTTCTTAATGTTTTGTACACTCACTGTATGCGGCTCTGTTCATGTCAGGGGAACTAAGCAGTGAAAGTGTATGTCATATTTTAAATGTATGTAGTTCTGTCCTGTTCTTGCCTATTAATGTTCTGTATTATGTCATGTTTTGTGTCAACCCCAGGAAGATTAGTTACTGCTTTAGCAGCAACTAATGAAATACAAAAATACTTTTACTGGGACCAGAGTCATATATTTATGGCTCGGAATGAGACTATTGCTACATGTGGGTCAGAGGTAAGGTGTTGTGTTGACACATCATCATTATATATTGGGTGGCAAATTCCTAAGATCACTGGGACCATGGAATTATGACAGACAGGAGAATGCTTTAGTATATACACTACATGACCAAAAGAATTTGGACACTTGCTCGTCGAAAATCGAATTCCAAAATCATAGGCATTAATATGGAGTTGGTCCCCCCTTTGCTGCTATAACAGCTTCCACTATTCTGGGAAGGCTATCCACTAGATGTTGGAACATTGCTGCAGGGACTTGCTTCCATTCAGGCACAAGAGCATTAGTGAGATCTGGCACTGATGTTGGGCATGTAGACCTGGCTCGCAGTCGGTGTTCCAATTCATCCCAAAGGTGTTTGATGAGGTTGAGGTCAGGGATCTGTGCAGGCCAGTCAAGTTCTTCCACATCAATCTTGACAAACCATTCCTGTGTGGACCTTGCTTTGTGCATGGGGGCATCGTCATACATAAATAGGAAAGGGCCTTCCCCAAACTGTTGCCACAAAGTTGTTAGCACAGAATCGTCTAGAATGTCATTATATGCTGTAGCGTCAAGATTTCCATTCACTGGAACTAAGGGACCTAGCCCAAACCATGAAAAACGTCACCAGACCATTATTCCTCCTCCACCAAAAATTAAGGTTGTCACTATACATTGGGGCAAGTAGTGTCCTCCTGGTACCCTCCAAACCCAGATTTTTTTCCACTGCGATCCAACTGCATTTCCACTCCTCCAGAGTCCAATGGTGTTGAGCTTTACACCACTCGAGCCAACGCTTGGCATTGCCCATGGTGATCTTAGGCTTGTGTGCAGCTGCTTGGCCATGGAAACCCATGTCAAGAAGCTCCAGACAAACAGTTCTGGTGCTGATGTTGCTTCCAGAGGCAGTTTGGAACTCGGGAGTGAGTGTTGCATCCGAGGAGGTTCTATTCTGTGAGCTTGTGTGGCCTACCACTTTTCGGCTGAGACGTTGTTGCTCCTAGACGTTTCCACATCACAATAACAGCAGTTACAGTTGACCAGGGCAGCTCTAGCAGGGCAGTAATTTTACAAACTGACTTGTTGGAAAGGTGGCACTGAGCTCTTCAGTGAGGCCATTCTACTGCTAATGTTTGTCTATGGAGAGTGTATGCCTGTGTGCTCGATTTTATACACCTGTCAGGAAAGGGTGTGGCTGAAATAGCCGAATCCACAAATTTGAAGGGGTGTCCACATACTTTTTTATATATAGAGGATATGGGTATTTACTAGTGAATGAATGAGAGGGTGATGTCACAAGACACAACTAAGTCACCACGTTTGGAACACGCTATACGGTTTGACTCTGACATGATGTACGCAATATGCTGTGGTTAGAAAAACAATGCTTGTGTCATAACATTCCATGACAATTACTACCAGCTGAGTTCCTGTTCCAAGAGTTCCTGTTAATGAGTGCATGATTCAATGATTTATTCTCATAACAGTTTTATGACAGTTATAGTAGGCCTGTCACAATTCACTCCAGAGATGTTTTGCATTATTCTACTGTTATGACAGCCCAATGGTTTTGACAGGTCTCTTGAGTCACCTAAGTATTTTCCCCCCCGTGTTTTTAATAGAATAAAAGGAAACCTAAAACACACACCCAAAACCATTTCCAGAAAAGGAAATGTGGTTGTACAGTGTGCAAAATAAATCTATATATGAACTGATATGTAGTAGGCCATACCACTACTAAATCGCTAAGTCCTCTGGGAGGTTGAAAAAACAGATTCCTGCTCGTCTCCCCCTGGCTTTAACTTGCTGATTTCCACAGGATCCAAACGTCTTGTTTCCATTAGAGAGCACCTATAACGGCCTCTGAGTCGCCGTGAAAGGAGCTCCTGCACAAGTCAGTTATTTAAGGAGGCCGGACCATATCACATAGGCGTTACATGACAGTCTGGTCCTCCCTTCCAACTCCCCTCCTGCCGCCCCCCTACAGAAACATCTGGAAATTAAGAATCAAATTCGCCTGTACCTGGAGGAGGAAATGAAGCTGCTGGGTTATGGATTAGTGTTGGGTTGGGGACAGAGAGAGAAGCATCGGAGCTTGCCCGTTTGGCCGGCTCTCGGCGGTGTCACACTCAGCTCCCTCATAGAGGAAGCACTAAAGAAGGCTCTAATAAATCGGCAAGGGGGGAAGCCAAGACTTTGTGCAAATGGCAGGAAGCAACTTCCTGTGAGCTCAGTACGCTGGCCAATGAAGAGGATGTGGAAAAGGGTAGAGAAGCTTTTTTAAAAATATATATATACACAGTGCGAAGTCAGGATGTCTTATGTAATTGGGCAGATTTATTCATTGTGACATCAAGCTGGGGCCACTATAGGCTACGGGAAGGGACCGAGTTGAGTCTTTTACTATTACTAACTTTGCTGGCCAAGTACAACAATAGCTACAGTCACACAGATGGAACCACTATCATTCCTTTGCTGTATGTCCGAAACAAAGAAACAATGTAGTGTTTTAGCACAATGAAATGGCTTTGAAATTCAAAAATTAAACCCAATTTGATATACCCAAGCTGCCTTTCGTGAGGGAAATATTGTATTGACTGAGTAAGCAACAGACTTCATAAACTGTGGGGCCCCATGTCTCTATGGGAGTCTCTCACAAGTCGTTCTGCATATGATTCAAGTTCATAAGTCAGGCATGTTCAAGAAGGAATTCTCATCAAAATAAACTCGCAGCCGACTCTCTTTCTCTCTCTGACAGTTGGAGAGTTTGAGGGGGGGGGCTAGTTGTTAGCTAGTTCGTTTGTGTGTTCTGTCAAGCTATTGGAAAGCTGAACAAACACTGCTGTTAATTCTGCCCATAAAACCATAGAGATGGAGCAGATATGACTTGCAAAATGTGCGTCTGATGACCTCTATAAGAGAACACCATTTCCTTTGTTCACGGTAATGCGAACATTGAGTGTTGCAAAGATACATTTCTGAATTAAAAGAGTGTTGTAAAGAAGTTTGTTTGCAGCGGTGGAAAAATAACTAAATTGGCATACTTGAGTAAAAGTAAAGATATCATCATAGAAAATGACTCGAGTAAAAGTGAAAGTCACCCAGTAAAATATTATTTGAGTAAAAGTAAAAAAGTATTTGGTTTTAAATATACTTAAGTATCACAAATAAATGGAATTTCTCAAATATACTTAAGTCTCAAAAGTAAAAACATACACTACCGTTCAAAAGTTTGGGGTCACTTAGAAATGTCCTTGTTTTTCAAAGAAAGGCACATTGTCTGTCAATTAAAATAACATCAAATTGATCATTTACATTACATTTAACATTTAAGTCATTTAGCAGACGCTCTTATCCAGAGCGACTTACAAATTGGTGCATTCACCTTATGACATCCAGTAGAACAGCCACTTTACAATAGTGCATCTAAACCTTTTAAGGGGGGAGGGGGGGTGAGAAGGATTACTTATCCTATCCTAGGTATTCCTTAAAGAGGTGGGGTTTCAGGTGTCTCCGGAAGGTGGTGATTGACTCCGCTGTCCTGGCGTCGTGAGGGAGTGTGTTCCACCATTGGGGAGCCAGAGCAGCGAACAGTTTTGACTGGGCTGAGAGGGAACTGTACTTCCTCAGTGGTAGGGAGGCGAGCAGGCCAGAGGTGGATGAACGCAGTGCTCTTGTTTGGGTGTAGGGCCTGATCAGAGCCTGGAGGTACTGAGGTGCCGTTCCCCTCACAGCTCCGTAGGCAAGCACCATGGTCTTGTAGCGGATGCGAGCTTCAACTGGAAGCCAGTGGAGAGAGCGGAGGAGCGGGGTGACGTGAGAGAACTAATCTGATCAGAAATACAGTGTAGACATTGGTAATGTTGTAAATGACTATTGTAGCTGGAAACAGCAGATTTTGTATGGAATATCTACATAGGCGTACAGAGGCCCATTATCAGCAACCATTACTCCTGTGTTCCAATGGCATGTTGTGTTAGCTAAACTGAATATCTCGTACAACTCGTACTACTCCCTTCACAGAACAGCGCAAACTTGCTCTAACCAGAATATTAAGAGGAGTGGGAGGCTCCGGTGCACAACTGAGCAAGAGGACAAGTACATTAGAAGGTCTAGTTTGAAAAACAGATGCCTCACAAGTCCTCAAATGGCAGCTTCATTAAATCAAACCTGCAAAACAGAGTTCCTCTGTCCAGTGTCTGTGTTCTTTTGCCCATCTTAATCTTTTCTTTTTATTGACCAGTCAGATATGACTTTTCATTGCAACTCTGCCTAGAAGGCCAGCATCCCAGAGTCGCCTCTTCACTGTTGACGTTGAGACTGGTGTTTTGCGGGTACGATTTAATGAAGCTGCCATTTGAGGACTTGTGAGGCGTCTGTTTATCAAACTAGACCTTCTAATGTACTTGTCCTCTTGCTCAGTTACTCAACTTGTCTAAAAAAAGGCTAGTTTTATTGCTTCTTTAATCAGAACAACAGTTTTCAGCTGTGCTAACAATAGCAAAAGGGTTTTCTAACAATCAATTAGCCTTTTAAAATGATAAACTTGGATTAGCAAACAACGTGCAATTGGAACACAAGAGTGATGATTGCTGATAATGGGCCTCTGTACCCCTATGTAGACATTCCATAAAAATACAAATCAGCCGTTTCCAGCTACAGTAGTCATTTACAACATTAACAATGTCTACACTGTATTGCTGATCAATTCTATGTTTTTTTAATGGACAAAAATGTGCTTTTCTTTCAAAAACAAAAAAATGATTAAGTGACCCCAAACTTTTGAACAGTAGTGTAAAATCATTTTAAATTCCTTATATTAAGCAAACCAGACAGTTTGACAGATAGCCAGGGGCACACTCCAACACTCAGACATAATTTACAAACAAAGCATTTGTGGTCAGTGAATCCGCCGGATCAGAGGCAGTAGGGATGAGTGTGTGAATTGGACCATCTTCCTGTCAAAATGTAAGTACTTTTGGATGTCAGGGAAAATGTATGGAGTAAAAATGACATTTTCTTCTTTAGGAATGTAGTGAAGTAAAAGTAAAAAAGTTGGCAAATATATAAATAGTAGGTACAGATACCCCAACAAAAACGACTTAACTAGTACTTTAAATAATTTTTACTGAAGTACTTTACACCACTGTTTGTTTGTGTATAGCTAACAGCAGATGTGGAAGCAGAATGTTTCCTACCATGAAACTATTACTATCGTAAAAAAAAAAAAATCATAATATGCTACCATGTTAAAATAAATATGGCTCGTTAGATACTTTTAGCTGCAGAAGAGGAAAGGTTTATTTTACCATAGGGATAAAAAGGAGACTTCTGGATATTTTCCACTGTACAACCACACTGTTTTTCACTGGATTACAAAGAAAAACATATGTATTTTGACTACCGCTACTATCTGCAGTGCATCCTGTCAAACAAAACTCCATTGTACGCTTACAAGACAAGCACAGAAAATACCTTTTTTTGAAGACTACACCCAAAAACTACAAGCAGCATATCACTAGAAGATAGTCCTACCACATGAGACAAGAGGCCTGTCTGTGTGTGTAATAAGTTCAGTTGAATAGTGGAGGGGGGAAAACCTTTAAACTTCTGTCTCAAATAAGATGTACATTTGCAGCAGTAGACAACAGGTATATACAATTATAAACCCTTCTCTTTCTGGTTTTCAAGATGGGAAAACTAAGTCATGTTGCAAGGCTGGATGGGAAACTGACATGCCCCATGAAGATATCACACACACACACAAAGGGGGGGCTGGTGAGTGAAAGGGGATGTTGAAGTGCGCGTGGGGGCTGGCCAGAAAAATGGGTGTTTAAATATAATTTGTTTGTTGGTGAGGGGCACATGAGTTGTGCTGCAACACCTCACTGCGTACAGTCAGGGTAGAGTTTAAAAGTAAAGGAAATACCCTTCGAATTCGAACCCTTGAATTGCTGTTTCAAGGCCTGCATGTGTGTGTGTGTGTGTGTGTGTGTAACACTGCAGGGAAGAAACATCTGTGTACTGAGTCAATGATCTAATTACTTTTGGCCATATTTCCATTGTGTGAAAAGTAACAAGTAGGTTCTATGTGAAATGATTTGTGGCTCGTCTCAAAAGTTAAAAGAAAACACGTTTATTTCCAGTTGGATGGGGATAAAGAAACAGTATACCTTGCACTGTTCTGGCTTGCTAGTCCAGACTGTATCAAAGTATGTATCTAACCCAAAAGTAGAAAGAAAGAGTAAATGAAAATCTCTGAGTAGTCTACAACATATTCCCTACTTGACATAGTCTTTCTTGGCGGACATTAAAAGCATGATTGGATGGAATATTTGAGGTTCAAAGCAATTTCCCTTGTAAATAACAAGTTCACCATGGGAACCACAGATGTTTGCAAATGGAGCAGGGAGTCAGGACAGTTAATTTATTATCCATATATCTACAGAATATTTTTAAACAAGTACATGTGAGGTATGCCCCCTTTAAGTTAGTCAACCAAATCTTAGAAAATGTGTTTACTAGAGGAGATATGGTGAGTAAAATGGCAGAATGTCTTCCAAAACATTGGTCTAATTACAGAGAACAGAAAGTGATGGATGTTAATTTAGTTTCCTTTTCAGGGATGAAGCTAAATGATTCCTCGAGTTTTATACTATTGACATTGAGACATGTTAGCAAGTTCCCAGCTATACTAAGTACTTTTAAGTATACAGTGCAGATGATTATAGTCATTAGCGAAGTGGTTCATTGAGTATGTAAAAGATCTTGTATTCCTATCCTTTTCATTTAGGAAACATTCCTTCCATTTCCTTTATAAAACATAACTTTGATATGCCTTTCAGTTCTCTGTGATAGGCATCTTAAAGAAATCAGTAGAAAACGTAGATGTGTTTAGCCAAGATGAAAAGAAATGCAAAGTTCCTGCCAATCACTTGACCATAGTCGTGTCCCCTCAACCAAAGCAAAACCGTTTTGGTCACATGATACAACTATTAATATTCTCCACACACACCATGAATATATTTTAGCAGATGAACATCCTTTAGTCCAACGTTTCCCCAAACTCGGTCCCGGGGACCCCAATTGGTGCACTTTTTGGTTTTTGCCCTAAAACTACAGCGGATTCAAAACATCACAACTTGATGTTTAGTTGATTATATGAATCGGCTGTGTAGTGCTAGGGGGAAAAAACTAAACATGCACCCCCTGGGGTACCTAGGACCGAGTTTGAGAAATCCTGTAGTGCAATACCAGAACAGACAACATCTGCAAAACATGTAAATAGCCTACTGTTATAAGAGGGAAAAATAATCATCAAGCCAAATACTGTTTCATTTTATTTAATAAGCTCGTCATAAATTATCGCACATAAAATATTATTTTCAATAGTTACAAAGTGGACAGCAACTTCTGGTAGCGGCTCAAAAAACAAGAAGGGGGAAGTTCAGGGGTTTCAGTTTAATCTAGACAACACAGGGTTTGAACGGCAGGGGGAGGGGGCAGGATCTTCAAACACTTGACTAGCATCCTGTTAAGCAGAGGGTAGCCAATCACCCGACTAGCAGCAGCAAACACAACGGTGAAAGATGCGGCTCCAAACCACCAGAGGGGATGCTATTATGTCAATGTGTTTGAAAATAAGAGAAAATGGAACAAGGATGGGGAGGATGTATGATAAACTATGATACCAAAACGTGCGGGGGAGTGTCGGAGAAGAGTCAACTTAATCAGATGAAGTAGCAGCCTCTCCTTGCTTTCTCTTGGGGAGAGATGCCACGTGGAGCTATGAAAGCGGCTGAGAGACGATAGGGGGAAGGGTTCAAGCCATCGAGCTGGTTGAAGCAGCGGCCTGTTCAGAGTGCACAACTTGCTCTGTGAGTCCAAAACGCCAATTTCTTCACTTCAACTCCGGAAGTCATCTTCACTTTGGTCATTCCACCAGCCTCCCCCTCCCACAGTCATAGGCCACGGTTGACCAGAGAGCTAGGGGTTCGGTGGGGTTGGGGTGGTGGCGTTGTCCATCGGTGGTCCTACTACCTCACTACAGTCAGTCTGAGGGAGTTTTCAGTTTGTCATGTGCCACATTCAAGGGACCTTCTGCTCAATGTGTCCTACTTGGACATCTGTTGCTGAATGTGGAGCAGGAACTCGTAGTAGGAGAGGGCCGACTCCGACCGGTCCTCTACCAAGTGCTGGAAAAAGCTGGTCTTCGCTGTAGCATCATCCCTATAGGGAGAAGTAATGAAATGGATGAGCATGTGAAATAGGAATGAGAGCATAGTCTGAATAAATGTACAGTCTATTGAAATTCCTTTGATGCTCTAAAAGCTTCTTTGAATTTGTAAGACTTTCTTTCAGGAATAAAACAATTCTCAAAAACGGCCTCTTCGAGTTCATAAGACTTCCTTTTGGTGTGAAGAAATGTCCTATGGTCCTTAGACATTGTTAGGAAACAGATCCTCACAGCAGCCTGTCATAGTGCAACAACACACCGGCATGACGTTAGAATTAACTAAAACAAAGCTCACTAAAGGGGGCCTCCATCCTAGCCATCCATCAATGACCCTCGCAGTTGCTGCACGTTCACATTGAACATAGAGTACCTTTTTTACCACATGAAAAAAACTGATGGTTTGCTACATGACATGGACCAAGGCACTTCATTTGCAACGCACACACTAATTAATCAGACCAGGGGCACTTGACTTACTTCAAGACGTGAAGAGTTGAGCTGAAGGGTCTCGAGTCCTGTAGCCAGGCGAGGAGTGCACGCAGTCGTTCAGACAGAGGGGTTTCCAGCTCAGGAATTTGGGTCTGGTATTCATAAAAGAGAAGCAGGGGAAAAAAAGAGCCACACCATTGTTTTTACTACTGCTGCACCCTCAAGAAAGACTGTGTGAGTACAGACTCCAGAGACTTAGTGGTTGGTTTCAATGCCAGATCTTAACGTCTCATGTGTGTGTGGTTTAGTGAAATAAGTATGTGTGGTTTGGAATGCGAAGTTCGTACGTGGTTGGTTGGTGCAACACCCCAGTTGTGTGGTATGACACATTATTTGAGGTAGCCACGGCCATTCGTCAAAAAGTAGAACCAAATATAAACAAGTGATTGAATAGTTAATGACTCCCTAGCTGAACTGAGTACAGTACTCACTCGTTGTGAAGCACCAGCTGGAGATAAAACACTGAGTTACACACAGCGGTAGATATGTCACATTGTGTCTAATGAAGATCTGTGCCTCACTAACCATGCTAGGGGGTATAGAAGCATGGTTTGGGCATCCCAACACGTCCCGAATGAACACATCATTACAGCATTTCCCAATCCACAAGTAAAAGACCTGGAGAAGAGAACAAAGGCAGCCAATGTAGTGCACATCAGAACAGGATCTTTCGTCACAAATACAAGATTCTTTCCTCCAGTCCCTTCTCTGACCTAATCACTGATCTATACGTGACTGGATATGTGAAAGTGGAGTTACAACCAGTACTGCCTTCACCTATCCAACCTCGTCAGATCTGTTATTATCATGGAAGAACGGATGGAGGAGTGCATTGCTAAAGTCTTCAAACAGAGACAGGTACGTTTTACAGGGACTTTGGTCATATGAGTGAGAGCACAGCAGGACTCACGCTGCCACAGTCCATGAGGAACGCTCCTTCTCTGGTCAGCTTCTCAGCCGTGAGGTGCAGCAGATGAGGCTGGGGCACTATGCAGTCGTTCAGGTGGAGAGCCCCCTGTGGACAGAAAGGGTAATGCAGTATCCGTAATTAGTATACTCGTCACCATCCCAGGTAAACAAAACCAATGTTTCCAGCTGTGAACCAGTCTAAGGCTGCAAATACATAACAAATCAGTATCAGTCCACCATTATAGAATCACTGTGTCTTAAGAACTGAACCAAGAACTGTTTTCACTCATTTGCTATATGCAGGATGGGAAATGAACACCTGCCACCCGCGGGTCGATTTTGGCATTGGCAGGTAAGAATGACTATTTCACCAGCCACGTTGGCCACAGAACATTAGAGAAAAGTATGCTTTCAATCCAAAGCTCAAATGTAGAAGTTGGTCGAATTGACCCGAAAGGCTAGTGAAGTGTGACTTTGTCCTTGTGCTTCTTGGCTAGTTACATAGTTTAATTCAGACGCTAGATTGCTTTTCAATTTTAGTTTGAGTTTGCTGCAACTGTCTGCTGCTAGCGGAGAGCAGACTCTCCTCTCTGACAGACATGGAGTGTCCCCTTATCATGTTAACGGCCCACACCTTAGAGGTAACTGAAAAAAAGTGTATCTAATGACTCAAATATTAGCGGGTACATAGTGCTTGTTTGAGCATGAAGCGCTCCCAAAAAAACTTTAATTAATGAACTTAGGTGTTTTAATGATAAGAAATGACTATCAAAAAGGGAACCAGAAGTTTGGTTGCTCGTAAAAACTGTAAATTTAGATAGGCAAGTGTGATTGGTCCACACCCCAAAAGATGTCGCATAAGGCTTACTTCAAATGTTTTCTTCATTATTTTCACTGTAGCAGGTATAGTGTACACAGATGTTTCGGCTTGGCAGCCTGCTTCAGTGTGTAGGTCAACTTGTGCTCAGTGTGCTCCTAAATTTCAACTTATGTGCTCCTTGTAAAAAATGTCAGCGTAGAGGCCTGAACTCGAATAAAAATCAGCCGTATCACAGCATTTTGTGGCAGGGTAGGCACTTTGTTGATGTTCAGTTGTGGAACTGTTCCTACAATTGTATCTAAATTATTACAACATCACTACCACATTACTTCTAACTAGTAATACATTTCCTGTTTTAGAAACATTACAAAGAACGCACATCCATTATTTGTGATTTTTTTTGTGTAATAATGGTGAAAAATACACTTCCGGTCAAAAGTTTTAGAACACCTACTCATTCAAGGGTTTCTCTTTAGTTATACTATATTGTAGAATTATAGTGAAGACATCAAAACTATGAAATAACACATATGGAATCATGTAGTAACCAAAAGAGTGTTAAACAAATCTGTTAAACAAAACAGATTCAAATAGCAACCCTTTGCCTTGACAGCTTTGCACCCTCTTGGCATTCTCTCAACCAGCTTCACCTGGAATGCTTTTCCAACAGTCTTGGAGTTCCTACATATGCTGAGCACTTGTTGGCTGCTTTTCCTTTACTCCGCAGTGAGACTCATCCCAAACCATCTCAATTTGGTTGAGGTCTGGGGGATTGTGGAGGCCAGGTCATCTGATGCAGCTCTCCAGCACTCTCCTTCTTGGTAAAATAGCCCTTACACAGCCTAGAGGTGTGTAAGGTCATTGTCCTGTTGAAAAATAGTCCCACTGAGCCAAAATCAGATGGGATGGCATATCGCTGAAGAATGCTGAGGTAGCCATGCTGGTTAAGTGTGCCTTGAATTGTAAATAAATCAGACAGTGTCACCAGCAAAGTACACCCACACCATAACACCACCTCCTCCATGCTTTATGGTGGGAACCACACATGCGGAGATCATCCGTTCACCCACACCGCATCTCACGAAGACACAGCGGTTGGGACAAATTTCCACAGGTCTAATATCCATTGCTCGTGATTCTTGGCCTAGCAAGTCTCTTCTTATTGGTGTCCTTTAGTAGTGGTTTCTTTGCAGCAATTCGACCATGAAGGCCCGATTCACACAGTCCTGAGATGTGTCTGTTACTTTAACTCTGAAGCATTTATTTGGGCTGCAATTTCTGAGGCTGGTAGCTAATAATCTTATCCTCTGCAGCAGAGGTAACTCTGGGTTTTCCTTCCCTGTGGCGGTCCTCATGACAGCCAGTTGCATCATAGCGCTTGATGGTTTTTGCGACTGCACATGAACTTTCAAAGTTCTTGAAATGTTCCGTATTGATGGACCTTCATGTCTTAAAGTAATGATAAGACTGTTGTTTCTCTATACTTATTTGAGCTGTTCTTGCTTTAATATGGACTTGGCATTTTACCAAATAGGGTTATCTTCTGTATACGCCCCTACCCTGTCACAACACAACTGACTTGCTGAAACGCATTGAGGAAAGAATTTCCACAAATTAACTTTTAACAAGGCACACCTGTTAATTGAAATGCATTCCAGGTGACTACCTCATGAAGCTGGTTGAGAGAATGCCAAGAGTGTGCAGCTGTCATCAAGGCAAAGGGTGGCTACTTTGAAGAATCTCAAACAATATATATATTTTGATTTGTTGGAACACATTTTTGGTTACTACATGATTCCATGTGTTATTTCATAGTTTTGATGTCTTCATTATTATTCTACAATGTAGACAATAGTAAAAACAAAGAAAAACCCTTGAATGAGTAAGTATTTTGGCTGGTAAAAAAAAATCTGAGAGGCTGGTAGGTTTTTACCTCATCTAAAGGTGAACCAAAAAGTTATTTCCCACATGTGTAGATCATAACACTAGGGGTCAGTGGAGAGTTGATTTTGGATCAGTTGTTAAAAGCAGAGTGTAGGTGTGATCTCTCACCTGGTCTGACATGGTGTCCAGGCGGTAGAGGTCGGGGTGGACCGCACGCATGATCTGTTGCAGCGGCTGGCTCTTGAACTCACACATGGCGAAGACACGCTCGTCAAGCTTGGTGCTGGTCCCCATGCGCAGTGCTTTCTGTTTCGGTGGAGAGGAAGAGGAAATAGGAGAAGAGGGAACACAGACTCATGAGAAGGGGTGGCATTGACAGCTTCCTTCTAACTTAACTAGTGACTGAGATAAACAGTACATACAAACGAAAATAGGCCCACTTGTAAAAAAATATATACAAAGTTATACAAAATAAAGTAATATTCCAACATGGCTCTACTCTAGGACCTAGGTCATTCACAGTGATTTGAAAGGCTAATATGTGGACTACTGAAATAGATCAACTCAGCCACAAATTCGCATTCAAATATTTGCCTCTAAAAAAACATTTGAATAATATTCAAATCTATTTTGCATACATTTACATAATAAAGTCAACTGGACTGTTTTCCCCGGAAAATTTGTGACAGCCTTATCCTAAAATGTATTAAATAGTTCCCCCCCCTCATCAATTTAAACACAATAATGAGAAAGCAAAAAACAGGTTTAGAAATTTTTGCAAATGTATTACAAATAAAAAAACAGAAATATTAAACCATAATAAGTATTCAGACCCTTTACTCAATACTTTGTTGAAGCCCCTTTGGCAGCGATTACAGCCTCAAGTCGTCTTGGGTATGATGCAACAAGCTTGGCACACCTGTATTTGGAGCGTTTTACCTATTCTTCTCTGCAGATCCTCTCAAGCTGTCAGGTTGGATGGGGAGCGTCGCTGCACAGCTATTTTCATGTCTCTCCCGAGGATGTTCGATCAGGTTCAAGTGCGGGCTCTGGCTGGGCCACTCAAGGACATTCAGAGACTTGTCCCGAAGCCACTCCTGCGTTGTCTTTGCTGTGTGCTTAGGATCATTGTCCTGTTAGAAGGTGAACCTTCGTCCCAGTCTGAGGTCCTGAGCACTCTGGAGCAGGTATTCATCAAGGATCTCTCTGTACTTTGCTCCGTTCATCTTTCCCTCGATCCTGACTAGTCCTCCCGTCCCTGCCATTGAAAAAAATCTCCACAGCATGCCGCTGCCAGCACCATGCTTCACCGTAGGGAAGGTGCCAGGTTTCCTCCAGAAGTGATGCTTGGCATTCAGGCCTAAGAGTTCAATCCTGGTGTCATCAGACCAGAGAATCTTGTTTCTCATGATCTGAGAGTCTTTAGGTGCCTTTTGGCAAACTCCAAGAGGGCTGTCATGTGCCTTCTACTGAGGAGTAGCTTCCGTCTGCCCACTTTACCATAAAGGCCGGATTGGGGGAGTGCTGCAAAGATATTTGTCTTTCTGGAAGGTTCTCCCATATCCAGAGGAATCGGATTGTTGGTCACCTCCCTGACCAAGACCCTTCTCCCCCGATCGCTCAGGTTGGCCAGCTATAGGAAGAGTCTTGGTTGTTCCAAACTTCTTTAATTTGAGAATGATGGAGGCCTCTGTGTTCTTGGGGACCTTCAACGCTGCAGACATGTTTGGGTACCATTCCCCGGAACTGTGCCTCGACACCATTCTGTCTCTGAGCTCTACGGACAATTCCTTCGACCTAATGGCTTAGTTTTTGCAATGACATGCACTGTCAATTGTTGGACTTTATATAGACAGGTGTGTGCCTTTCCAAATCATGTCCAATCAATTGAATTTTACACAGACTGACTCTAATCAAGTTGTAGAAACATCAAGGATAATCAAAGGAAACAGGATGCACCTGAGCGCAATGTTGTCTCATAGCAAAGGGTCTGAATACTAATTTGCCAAAATTTCTCCAAACCTGTTTTTTGCTTTGTCAATATGGGATATTGTGTGTAGATTGATAAGGGGATTATTCTTTTTTTTAATCCATTTTAAGAATAAGTCTGACGTAACAAAATGTGGAAAAAGGGAAGGGGTCTGAATACTTTCCGAATGCACTGTAAATATAGGCTAAAACGCCAGTCATGTTTGACAAATACAATGTAAGATAATTAACATTAATGGCTCAAGGCTGGACTGTCGACACGGTTCATTCAGATCAAAAGGTCAAAAGAGAAAGGCCAGTGCCTGTTGCACACGGCACATCACCCACCTTGCAATCTGAGCAGAGGCAGTCCGCAATTTAAAAAAATATTTAACCATAAACTTGTTTAAAATGTAATGACTTGTTTTTTTTATAAATTATTTATTGAATAAATTATTTTAAGGTGTGACCAAATAATGGGCTGGTGTCACCAACTGAAAAAGTCAGTGGAGCCCTGTTATGCAAATAAACAATAGTTTACCAAAGTGTTAAGCTAAACGTTCAGATCTGTTGCATCAGCCTCATTGGTTAAATCATTTTTTGGTGTTTGTATGAATTTTGGATCTATCATCCAGACAATTTTTTATTGTCCCCGGGACAACCTTAGATGTATGTGTGTGTTGGGGCATATGTACACATACCAGAGATGTTTTTATGTGTACAGTCCTGTCTTCAGACTGTGTTTGTGTGTGTAGCGCACAGACTGACCTGTTTGAGTAGTGCCAGCACGTAGAGGGGGAAGAGACACAGGGCTGCAGGGGCGATAAGACCAGACTGCTGGATATTAGATACAGTGTTCTTGTATGCACTCAGAGAGTCCACCACCGCATTCACCAGGGCATCCCGGGCATCCGACAGGCTTGACGATATCGACCGGTCAATGGCTGTTCATAGAAATTGAAAAAAATCAGGTCCCATGAACAAATACAGCGTATGAGTGAGTGAGTGAGAGTGAGTGAGAGAAATATATATATATATATACACACACTCACCCATGTTGGCTAGAAGGCAGGTGATGGCCTGAACGTCAGCCCCGGCATATACATCACTAAGCTGGCTCACCACTGGCAGACACAGAGTATGGACCCTGATCCGCCTCTTCCCTAAGAAGACGTAGAGAGGGTCACAGAAAGAATTAGAGAAGGGCGTAGACTCATTAATCTTTGTTAGATGATACTAAAATAACTGTCTAGAAACAAATTATTAATTTTGGTAAAAGTAAAAAAGTGGAATGACTTCTCTAAGAGCATTTCAAATATGACAAACTATTTCCACAATTAATTAAAATGTAAGAAGGTTGAAGAGATTAAACTGTGTGTGTACCTTTGCTGGAGGTGTACAGCAGCGCAGACTGGAAGCAGGCCAGTGAGGTGTCGGCCAGGCTCTCCTCTATAGACATCTGCACGGCGAAGCCCGAGTCTGGGTTGATGTTGGCCAGGGACAGCAGGTCCGTCGAGCGCACAAAGAAGTTCCCGTGGAACGTGTGGATGGACAAGCCTGTCAACCAAGGAGAGAGGAGACCGACATATTTACTAATGATAACCACTAAATAGATATGAAAATGGTCAATAAATGTATTACCGTAATTTCCGGACCATAAGCCGCTACTTTTTTCCCCACGCTTTGAACCTCGCGGTTTATACAATGACGCGGCTAATTTATGGATTTTTCCCGCTTTCACAAGATTCATGCCGCCAAAAAAACTAAGCACCGTCACATAGTGTGACGTAAATCGAACGCGCTCAAACTTCCCATCATTCTGATTACGGTAGTCATTTTGTCACCCTCATCATGGCAAAGACACGGAGAAATGCATATGATGCAGCTTTCAAGTTGAAGACGATCGATCTGGCTGTTGGAAAAGGAAATAGAGCTGTTGCACGGGAGCTTGGCCTTAATGAGTCGATGATAAGACGTTGGAAACAGCAGCGTGAGGAACTGACTCAGTGCAAAAAGACAACAAAAGCTTTCAGAGGGAAGAAAATCAGATGGCCCGAACTAGAAAATGAGCTTGAAGACTGGGTCAACACACAGATAGCAGACGGCCGAGGTGTTTCAACTGTGCAGATCCGACTGAAAGCCAAAACAAATCGCCACCGTAATGAAGTTTGAGGATTTTAGAGGTGGACCATCGTAGTGTCTAAGATTTATGAGACGTAAAGGCCTGTCCATCAGGTTACGGACGAGTCTGTGTCAGCAGCTCCCTCCCGACTACGAGGAAAAAGTTTCAAACTTCTGCAAATTCAGATAGAGGAGCATTCCATCGGCCCGCACGTCATCATAAATATGGATGAGGTTCCTCTGACGTTTGACCTGCCTCTCACTCGGACTGTCAACAGGAAAGGCGAATCATCCGTCACACTGAAAACAACTGGGCATGAAAAAACGCACTTCACCTGTGTTCTGAGCTGCACGGCATCGGGAGAAAAGATTCCACCAATGTTGATTTTTAAACGCATGACGATGCCAAAAGAAAAATTCCAGAGAGGAATTGTTATGAAAGTCAACAAGGATGGATGACGGAAGGCCTAATGCATGAATGGCATACGGAGTGTTATGGCAAGCGACCGGGAGGATTCTTTCACAAGAACAAGGCATTGCTCGTGTTGGACAGCATGAGGGCCCACATAACAGATTCTGTGAAAGAAGCCATCAAGAGGACAAACTCAATTCCAGCTGTGATTCCTGGGGGCACAACAAAGTATTTGCAGCCACTCGACATCAGTGTAAATTTTGCATTTAAGGTGGCGCTCCGTGTTCAGTGGGAGGCTTGGATGACAAGTGGGGAGAAATCCTTCACTAAAACGGGCCGCATGCGAAGAGCCACTTATGGTCAAGTCTGCCAGTGGGTCCTGACAGCGTGGAGCATAGTCAAAAAATCCACTATCATCAACGGGTTTCAAAGGCTGGACTGCTGCGTGTTGAAGGGGCAGCATGAGCTCAGCGGGGTATTTGCCTCCGGATGAAAGTGACGAGAGCGACAATGAAAACGATCCAACATCCAATGAAGCAATTCTGAGGCTATTCAACTCCGACACCGAAGGAGATGACTTCAGTGGTTTCAGTGCACAGGAGGAGGAAGATAGTGACCAATGACTTTCTTGGTAGGCTACTGTTTAATTTTTGTTACAAGCCCTGTTTCGTTAAAGCCTATTTATTTTTTGTTACAAGCCGTGTTTTGTTTAAAGGCTGTGTAAAGTTTATTTGTTTCAATGTACCGGTAGGCACCTGCGGCTTATAGACATGTGCGGCTTATTTATGTACAAAATACATATTTTTTTATAATTCAGTGGGTGCGGTTTATATTCAGGTGCGCTTAATAGTCCAGAAATTACAGCAATGTTCATTTTGGCGAGTGACAACAGTAACTTTCAGAAAGGAAATAAAACCGCTAAAAGACAAGACACACAACAACAAAAAAATCTAGAACTAGTTTACGGTTGCAAAATCGTAACAACTACATACTTGTCTACATCTTTGAGACCTACCTTTGGTGCAGCGTATCCTCATAACGGCCTCGAAGCCGATCTTCCTGGTGAGGTAGCGCTCCAGATCCTTCTGGAACTTATCCAGCTGGGCCGGGTTGTGAACGTGGTGCAAAGAGGGGTAGTAGAAGATACTGCCCGCTGAGAACTTAGACATACAGGCTGGACCGAGGAGAAGAACAGAGGATGCTGTGGTCAGCCTGATGTTCAAAGTTTACCCTAAAGACTGCTATATTCTATTTTATCATGAGATTTTGTCTGTTTTTTTTTCAGCTAAAGAATGGGCGGTCACGTCTTACCTAGTGAGGCCAGGTCAGAGTACTGGGAGCTGAGGAGGAACAGGTCCACTCCTATCTGTTGGCCAGAACAGTCCAGGGCCAGCTTCTTGTAGAAGTCTGTGGCTGGGCCCAGGTGTTGGACCCCCTGTCACAACATAATATGCACAATAGACTTCTTAGACAACTGGAAACTTACGTCACACAGAACCATACTCAGGCATTTGACTGTAACAGCCGAGGGCGCACCCCCATATCCACATCGATGGGACAGCAGTGGAAAATGTAGAAAGCTTCAATTTCCTCGGTGTACACATCACGGACAAACTGAAATGGTCCACCCACACAGACAGCGTGGTGAAGGCGGCGCAATAGCGCCTCCTCAACCTCAGGAGGCTGAAGAAATGTGCCATGTCACCAAAAACCCTCAAACTTTTACAGATGCATAATTGAGAGCATCCTGTCGGGCTGAATCACCGCCTGGTAAGGCAACTGCACCTCCCTCAACCGCAAGTCTCTCCAGAGGCATCACCGGGGGCAACCTACCTGCCCTCCAGGACACCTACAGCACCCGATGTCACAGGAAGGCCAAAAATATCATCAAGGACAACAACCACCTGAGCCACTGCCTGTTCACCCGCTATCATCCAGAAGGCGAGGTCAGTACAGGTGCATCAAAGCTGGGACCGAGAAACGATAGAAGCAGCTTCTATCTCAAGGCCATCAGACTGTTAAACAGCCACCACTAACATAGAGAGGATTCAGCCTACAGCCTACATACAGACTCGATTCATTGTTCACTTTAATAAATGGAACACTAGTCACTTTAATAATGTTTACAAATCTTATATTACTCATCTCAAATGTATATACTGTATTTTATACCATCTATTGCATCTTGCCTATGCCGCTCGGTCACCCATATATTTATATGTACATATTCCTATGCCCTCCCTTTAGATTTGTGTGTATTAGGTAGTTGTTGTGGAATTGTTAGATTACTTGTTTGATATTGCTACACGGTCAGAAGTACAAGCACTTCGCTACACTCGCATTAACATCTGCTAACCATGTGTATGTGACCAATAAAATGTTATTTAATTTGATTTTGTGTGTGTACACTACCAGTCAAATGTTTGGACACCTACTGATTCAAAGGTTTTTCTTTGTTTTGACTATTTTCTACATTGTAGAATAGTAATGACGACAATGAATAACACATATGAAAAACAAATGATAGTGCCACTAAGCCAAAACCAGATGGGATGGCGTATCGCTGCAGAATGCTGTGGTAGCCATGCTGGTTAAATGTTTCTTGAATTCTAAATAAATCACCAACAGTGTCACTAGCAAAGCACCCCCACACCACCTCCTCCATGTTTCACGGTGGGAACCACACATGCGGAGATCATCTGTTCACCTACTCCGCGTCTCACCAAGACATGGCGGTTGGAACCAAAAATCTCCAATTTGGACTCATCAGACCAAAGGACAGATTTCCACTAGTTTATTGTCCATTGCTCATGTTTCTTGGCCCAAGCAAGTCTCTTCCTCTTATTGGTGTTCTTTAGTAGTGGTTTCTTTGCAGCAATTCGACCATGGAGGCCTTATTGACGCAGTCTCCTCTTTACAGTTGATGTTGAGATGTGTCTTACTTGAACTCAGTGAAGAATTGTTTTGGCTGCAATCTGAGGCTGATAACTCTAATGGATGTATCCTCTGAGGAAGAGGTCTTCCTTTCCTCTGGCAGTCCTCATGACAGCCAGTTTCATCCTTGCGCAAAATTCTCGGGATTGACTGACCTTCATATCTTCGTTGTTTCTAGTATTTGAGCGTCCTTCGCATAATTTGGCCTTGGTCTTTTACCAAATAGGGCTAAGAGAAACGACAGTCCATCATTACTTTAAGACATAAAGGTCAGTCAATCCCGGAAAATGTCAAGAAAACAATCAAGCGCTAATATGAAACTGGCTCATGAGGACCACCACAGGAAAGGAAATCACCACCGTCAGTGCTTTATTTAGAATTCAAGGCACACTTAACCAGCATGGCTACCACAGCATTCTGCAGCCATACACCATCCAATCTGGTTTGCACTTAGTGGAACTATCATTCATTTTCCAACAGGACAATGACCCAACACACCTACAGGCTATGTAAAGGCTATTTGACCAAGAAGGAGTGATGAGTGCTGCATCAGATTACCCGGTATCCACAATCACCCGACCTCAACACCATTGAGATGGTCTGGGATGAGTTGGATCAGAGTGAAGGAAAAGCAGCCAACAAGTGCTCAGCATATGTGGAAACTACTTCAAGGCTGTTGGAAAAGCATTCCAGGTGAAGCTGGCTGAGAGAATGCCAAGCGTGGCTACTTTGAAGAATCTCAAATATATTTTGATTTGAATACTTTTTTGGTTACTACATGATTCCATACGTGTTATTTCATAGTTTTGATGTCTTCACTATTATTCTACAATGTAGAAAATAGTATAAATAAAGAAAAACCCTTGAATGAGTAGGTGTCCAGACTTTTGACTGGTACTATGTTTGTGTGTGTCATGCCTGTGTGACTCATCACTCATACCTTGGTACTGGACCTCTGGTTGGGGTCCTCCCGGGACTGCAACAGGCCTGGGCCCAGCGTGGGTAGCTGGGTCTGGAACACGGAGACGCGCCCCCGTGGGGGACATGAGTTTGTAGGCAGCCTGCAGCGCCGGGCCCAGGGCACTGTGGGTCTCCCTGGTCTGGCTAAACATGCTGTGTAGGGAGGTCAACAGTACCCTCACCAGCTGGGAGAGGGGGGGAGAGGAGGAGAGGGAGAAAGGAGAGGGAGGGAAAGAGAGCAGTCCAAATCACACAAAAAAAGGCACACACAATCAAAAAATACTATCACACTAAAGCAACCATACATGGTCAAAAACACACGAAGACTCTCACCTTCACACGCCAGTCAAGAAAACCAGCCTGTGATGACACCAGTAAACACAAATAGTTGCACACATTCTCAGTCAAATAAAAACCTTTACCGCTCTGCTTTCCTTCAGGTTCACCAGGAGACTGTCGTGGGTTGGAATGAAGATATCTACAAAAATAGAACCAAGACGGAGTCATTTAATGTATCACAGCTCCAATTCAATTTCCTTAGATATTTAACTTGGAGAAAACCAACAAAAAAAAACGTAATTATTTCAACCATCAGTAAATAAGTGACAGGTCAGTTTGAGGGAGGGGGGATGCAGTCATCAACACTACACTGTTGCCTTGCCAAGAGTTGTTTAGCAAGATAACAACATGTTGGCTAGAGCACAAACCGACTGACATTTCTAGGGTGTGGACCTGAAGATGGATAAGGGGAGCTGACTGAAAGAACACACACCGTCGATGTCGGAGACCACCAACATCTGGGGCTGTGAGAGGCTCTCGTGGAGGTTGTAGAAGTGGATGGTGCTGTTAAAGGTGATGAAGCCAACTCGGGTGCGTGTGTCCCCAGGCATCCTGAAACACAGACAGAACCCCCAGAGAGTCACCCTAGCCTCCAGCGTATATAACAGTACCGGACAATGGAAATGGCAGAATCTCTCTCGGCTTTGACAATGGAATTCTGGTGAACTCAATTTCCACGTCAAAAAGTAGGATTATGGATTTGGCATTATGGAGTTGACATGACAGATCTTCCAGACATTGAAACCAGCAGGGAACAGTTGTCAGAGCTAGTATTGTTTGGTTACGACAAAGAACAATTGAATTTCCTGGCAAAATCTGGAATAACAGACCTGTTCAAGTATTCCATGTCTCTTTTCCTGGCGAGAAAAACTAGATATACAGATGAAGTCAGAAGTTTACATACACCTTAGCCAAATACATTTAAACTCCGTGTTTCACAATTCCTGACATATAATCCAAGTAAAAATGCCCAGTCTTAGGTCAGTTAAGATCGGCACTTTATTTCAAGAATGTGAAATGTCAGAATGAGATAATTATTTATTTCAGTTTTTATTTCTTTCATCACATTCCCAATGGGTCAGAAGTTTACATACAGTGGGGCAAAAAAGTATTTAGTCAGCCACCAATTGTGCAAGTTCTCCCACTTAAAAATATGAGAGAGGCCTGTAATTTTCATCACAGGTACACTTCAACTATGAGACAAAATGAGAAGAAAAAAAATCCAGAAAATCACATTGTAGGAGTTTTAATGAATTTATTTGCAAATTAGGGTGGAAAATAAGTATTTGGTCAATAACAAAAGTTTCTCAACACTTTGTTATATACCCTTTGTTGGCAATGACAGAGGTCAAACGTTTTCTGTAAGTCTTCACAAGGTTCACACACACTTTTTTGCCCCACTGTATACTCAATTAGTATTCGGTAGCATTGCCTTTAAATTGTTTAACTTTGTTGAAATGTTTCAGGTAGCCTTGCACAAGCTTCCCACAATAAGTTGGGTGAATTTTGGCCGATTCCTCCTGACAGAGCAGGTTAACTGTGTCAGGTTTGTAGGCCTCCTTGCTCACACACGCCTTTTCAGTTCTGCCCAAAACAATTCTATAGAATTGAGGTCAGGGCTTTGTGATGGCCACTCCAATACCTTGACAATGTGCCACAACTTTGGAAGGTTGCTTGTGGTCACTGTCCATTTGGAAGACCCATTTGCGACCAAGCTTTAATTTCCTGACAGATGTCTTGAGATGTTGCTTCAATATATCCACATCATTTTCCTACCTCATGATGCTATCTATTTTGATGAAGTGCACCAGTCCCTACTGCAGCAAAGCACCACCACAATATGATGCTGCCACCCCGTGCTTCATGGTTGGGATGGTGTTCTTCAGCTTGGAAGCCTCCCCCTTTTTCCTCCAAACATAACTATGGTCATTATGGCCAAACATTTCTATTTTTTTTTCATCAGACTAGAGGACATTTCTCCAAAAAGTACAATCTTTGTCCCCATGTGCAGTTGCAAACCGTAGTCTGGCTTTTTTATCGCAGTTTTGGAGCAGTCGCTTCTTCCTTGCTGAGCTGCCTTTCAGGTTATGTCGATATCGGACTCGTTTTACTGTAGATACTTTTGTACCCGTTTCCTCCAGCATCTTCACAGGGTCCTTTGCTGTTGATCTGGGATTGATTTGCACTTTTCGCACCAAAGTACGTTCATCTCCAGGAGACAGAACGAGTCTCCTTCCTGAGCGGTATGACGGCTGCTGTTTATACTTGCGTACTATTGTTTGTACAGATGAAATGGTACCTTCAGGAGTTTGAAAATTGCTCCCAAAGATTAACCAGACTTGTGAAGCTCTACAATTCTTTTTTCTGAGGTCTTGGCTGATTTCTTTTGATTTTCCCATGATGTCAAGCAGAGGCACGGAGTTTGAAGGTAGGCCTTGAAATACATCCACAGGTACCCCTCCAAGGTAGTTGGGTGTGCTATTGGGTGTGCTATTTGCAGATTGGCTGTGTACAGGCACAGTGATTGGTAAGGTGCTCTGACAGCTGATGCTTAAAATTAGAGAGGGAGATATAAGTCTCTAGGGCAAGTTGCTGAAGGGGGTGCTGTGATGTTGGCCCGGGTAGGGGTAGCCAGGTGGAAAGCATGGCCAGCCATAGAAAAATGCTTATTGAAATTATCGTAGATTATTGGTGGTGACAGTGTTTCCTATCCTCATTGCAGTGGGCAGCTGGGAGGAGGTGCTCTTATTCTCCATGGACTTTACAGTGTCCCAAAACTTTTTGGAATTAGTGCTACAGGAAGCAAATTACTGTTTGAAAAAGCTAGCCTTAGCTTTCCTAAATGACTAAATCTTTTTGGAATGGGGCATGCTTATTAAGATGGTTGTGCTTATTAAGATGGTTAGGAAAACACTTTTGAAGAGCAACTTGGCATCCTCTACTGACGGGATGAGGTCAATATCATTCCAGGATACCCGGGCCAGGTCGATTAGAAAGGCCTGCTCGCTGAAGTGTTTAAGGGAGCGTTTGACAGTGATGAGGGGTGGTCGTTTGACCGCAGACCCATTACGCAAGCAATGAGGCAGTGATCGCTGAGACTCTGGTTGAAGACAGCTGAGGTGTATTTAGAGGGCATGTTGGTCAGTACGATATCTACAAGCATGCCCATGGTTACAGATTTAGGGTTGTACCTGGTAGATTCCTTGATAATTTGTGTGAGATTGAGGGCATCTAGCTTAGATTGTAGGACGGCCGGGGTGTTAAGCATTTCCCAGTTTAGGTCACCTAACAGTATGAACTCTGAAGCTAGATGGGGGGGGGGCGATCAATTCACATATGGTGTCCAGGGCACAGCTGGGGGCTGAAGGGGTATTTTATATGTATGCATGCTGATGGACTTAACTGCTAAAACAGAATGCACCAGAGAGATTAATTTCAATATTCCTCCAGTTCTTACGCACTTGCAAGCAGGCCAATGCAAGCGGCCATGTTTTACATTTCTCATTTTATTTTTTCCCACCCTCTTCGAAATGGAGCCTAAACTACAAAAAGAGAGTCTTATTTTGAGAACTAAAAGGTTGCCAAATACTATGTATGGACTCTTTGGCAAAGCGACTCACTTGTCCAGGTTTTCCAGTAGGGTGTGACAGAAGACGTTCAGGTAGCCTCCCTCCACCGCGTTGTGAGACACATCCAGCACAAACAGGTACACTGCAGGCTGAGGGGGACGCAGCTGGGGAGAACACATGCTTTACTCAAAACATTCAACCAGTTCACATCTGCAGTCTGACGTGTGTCTGATGGAGACCTGAGGGCAAACTGCTTCTGGATGGATGAATACTAACCATGTAATCTGAAGAGGCTATGAACTCCACAGTGGAGTTCTGTACCTCTGGCCTCTTGTGGGGCTCTCCATATGAGCGAGTCACTGGGTTATACATGAACTCATCAGGAACTGAGGAGGAGAATATTTACATTCAGGTGATTTAGCAGATGTTATTGAACATCAGCATTTGGACAGTGCTGCCCTTGTACACCTATTGAATAGAGGGATCCGTACCATCGTTGACCCTGTAACAGAGATTGCATTTCCATCTCCTCTGGTCCAGGAAGGAGACGAAGGGGTTAATGTAGGTGCGACAGGAGCGGCATCTCACTATGGTGTTGGATGTGATCACTGGGAGTTGCTATGGATAGAGAGAGATTCTGTGATGAAGATTACTTTTTGTTCATCTGTGGTTTGTTACAAAGTTATTTCTGAAAATGTGAAACTCTATTTGATCTAACCTGCACCTGCAATATGCATCTGTAAGAGTGGAATCCTTTCTGTAAACTCCTTATGTCAACACTGACTGGCTTTTTGTACTTTTACCACTTTGCACTTCGACTGACCCTAAAACAATGTATTATTGCACCTCCTCATCCTCCATCTCAACCTGCATTGCCTCCTACTGTTCTGTTTCTGTACTCAGTTTAACTTCCTATGACAGAATGACAGTTTTATTTAGGGGGCATAGTATAGATCAACACTGATAACCAGTCAATATAAATAGCCACTGACAAGTTTTCTAGGATATTCACTCAATTCCACTACATTTGTTCTGTGTTATGTTATGTAGCAAATTGCCTTTTCGAGTTCATAGCTCCCTGAAATGTCAGTTCCTTACACCTATCCAATCCTCTCAGATCTACACCAGGAGTTAGGAGCCAAGGGATGTTTGTGGGCAGGACCCTGGTTGTGTTCGGGTTGGATGTCTTACTGCGAGGTCTCTGAAGGGGTGCAGGAGCAGGCCTAGGGGAAGCCGGGCTTTATTCAGCAGGGCCTGGGTCTGGGGGATGTTGGTCAGGGTACACCTGAATGTGCTGTGGAGGCCAGAGAGAAGAGCGTTTAGCACTGCCTTGCCAGACATGAGCTAATATATTTCATTGAGTTAGCGGAGACTATGGATGAACAATGCAGTGTGGAGATAGAGAAGTACGTTTGAAATCAACAATGTTTCCAATATGTGTTTTGCTTGATCCTATCAATAAGCTTGGGAGACCTGTCATTCAAAGTGTTTCAGTTTATGCTGCATATTGTCAGTGAGTTTTGTGCTCAGATACCAGCATATTCTCAAACCCACAAACTCTCCCTCCCTCTTACTCCGGGCTGCAGTTGGCCTTCTTTAGGTCAGCGCTGAGGTTGGGTTCTGGGGCATCCAGGGGCTGGTGGGGCAGCAGGTTCCTCTCCTGCAGCAGGTTGACCGGCCGCAGCGCCTCCACCTCCAGCTCTGGTACACCGCTCAGTCCCCCGAGGGCCGCAGACAGCTGGGACATGTTAGGGAAGGGCTGCGCGGACAAATGGGATGCAGTTAGTCACACAGTAAAATGAGACAGGTAGATCATTACCACAAGGGCCCGGTGTGGAACAGAGATGAACATGATAGAAAGGAACGGATGAGAAATGTATTGACCAGTGGGGTAAAAAGTATTTAATTGACATACTTAAAGAAAAGTAGACACCTGACTAGAACATTTCTCAAGTAAAAGAGACCCAGTAAAATACTACTTGAGTAAGTTTAAAAATATTTGGTTTTAAATATAAAACCCAGACGGCACAAATTTCTTAAGATTGTTTAAAAATATATATTATTTAGGAATGTAGTGAAGTAAAAGAAAAAGTTGACAAAAATATAAATAGTAAAGTACAGATAGCCCAAAACACCACTTAAGTAGTACTTTAAAGCATTTTTACTTAAGTAATTTACACCACTGGTATTGACTTAGTAGGCTAACTCCTTTTCATGTATTTCATGAGGGACCATATTAGAATGAGGAATATATAGTATTTTGATCATTTTAGTCATACACAACCACGTGGGTTGCACCAGAACATCTTACCTGTGGCAAATGCTGATAGCCAGTTTGGTTGTACCCGCCGTGTGAGGGGGAGGAGTCTGTCCTGGAGACCGGCCTCTGCTGATAGACTGGCTGATTGGGCATGTCGGTAGACGGTGGATTGGAGAACTCTGGAAATAAAGAGAGAAACATTAAAGTTGCATGTACCAATGGATAGCTGCCCGCTGAGCACATTTGGGACTGTGGTTGAGTGGAGATATGTGGCAGAAGAAATGTTAAATTGGATGACGGATCTGGCCTCAAGATGGGTTGGGTCAAATTTTTCAAATGCCTCCACAATGCAGAGTACACGTAGCATTGGATGTTAAGAGCTGAGTAAAGTATGTACCTGGGTAGCTGCCGCCTTCCAGTGAGTCGTAGCTGTTGGGCACCGGGGACGCACTGCCGGTGGTGGTTGAGGAACTATCCCCGCCTGAGAAAGGAGGGAGTTGAAGAACGAAACAGAGTTGTGAGGAGCTGTTGTCTTTCAACGGTTTAGTACAACTCTGCAGGGCCTTGGACATGCTGGTGGGAGAAAAATAACACATGAAAGCAGCTGAAATGGGTAGAGTGTCCGCACTGAGATTGGGAGTTGGATCTCCGGCCTTGTCATACCAAAAACTGTAAAAATGGAACTCAATGAGTCTTTGCATGGCACTCAGCATTAAGGAGATAGACTAGCCTCCTGTCAGGGGGTGTACTTGTACATCATGTTTACTTACGCTACAGAAACAGGAGATAGGCTCCGGCTCCTATGAGCCATTCCGGCTCGCACAAGCCAAGGCTACTTACTTATAGAGAAACAGACTGCAGTTATCATCATCATCTCCCTAGGCCGTGCACATACAGCCTTCCTTCCATCTCTTGAGTAATTGGGTAGAGGGGCTATGGGACACTATGAGATGGTGCTTTTAAGTCTCAGCCACACGCACATCGGAGTTGATTAATCAAATTGGGCCAAATGGAAGGCTGTGACAGTGAACCAAGATAGCACTGCCTGCGCAGGCCAAGAGCTCATTGGATGAGCTCCAATTATCCCAGGCAGCTAAATCTGACTGCCACCCCACTGGATTAAGTGATCTGGATATTAGTGAAACTGGCTGGCTGGGGACACAAGGATGATATGATTGACATGCCCTTGTTCTCGTATGAATTCATGTCATAACACAAAACAGCAAAAGGGTAGGTATAAACAAAAAATGGTGGCCAAGCAACAGAAAGAGACAGAATGATAAGGGCCCTGATCAAACAGGACAAACATCTTGAAACAACAAACTTGAAAATGACAATGAAAATGATGGAATGATAGAGAGCGTTTGGAGTGTAAGATGGGAAGGAGGAGCACACCTTTAGCAGGAGGTGCTAGCGAGAGCTAGTGCTGACATGGCTAGGCCTCTACCCTTCTCCCGGCGGAGACCGGTGCCTGCTGGCCCACAGCAACAAGGGACCTGCTATATTTAAAAAGCTGTTAACCTCTAGCCAATTACACAAAACCCAAGGGTGGGACCCACCAGCACCCCTAGGACACTCATCAACACCTTCTTGTTGAAACACCGCATGTACAGTGCATGCTGATAACCAAAATGGGAATGTAGTATAATAACATCGTTATCAGCATAGCATAACCATGTTAGGTGCTAAGATTAGAGGTTACAAACAAAGGGTTGGCTAGTAACTGGCCCAGATAGGAAGCTACAGAAAAGTGTTTTTTCCCCCTTATCTAAATGCAAAACCAATCATGCAAAATCAATTGTTTTTCAGGAGGATGAAATTGCAACGGGAAGAAAAATGTGCTTCTTAATTCAGAAACAACTTGGATCAGTGCCTGTAATTGAAATGCAATCGTTCCTAAATGGTTAGTGGGCGAGAGCTGAGAGGACATGATTGGACAGCACAAAAACGAGTGCGTAGCCTGCATGTCAAGAAGACTAAACCGATCCTAAAACAACTAATTTGCTCTCAAACACTACACCCTACTCACATGATTTCACTGATGAATCGAATTAAGTTTAATCAAGGCTTATCTTGATCAAGAAGAGGTTAATTGATCAGCACCTTTCTGACTGACATGCTTCACTGTGGTTTCAGTTACACTGAGCTCTCATCACTAACATCCATTATCTATTGGGAACACAGTGATAATGCTGGGAGAAGATGTGGCATAGCTGTTGAATGCGTGGAGGCTGTCAGGTGGGCAGTAGAGGGGGGCAGAGAGGCTGCTAGAGATGGGCGGAGGTGGCTTTGAGACATGAGTATGAATGCAAAGTGCCTGGGGTTGAAAGGAAAGTAAGTGCTGCATGGGTTGATGTGAGGGTCAGGTTAGTTGATGGTTATTGGAGTTGGGTAGGGAATAAAAGCTATAAGCAGACCTGCTTCCTCATCCTCCTCCTCCTCCTCATCCTCATCAGAGCTGGATGACGAGGGGGCAACGTTGGCGGCGGCGTTGGCAGAGCTAGTGCCACTATTGGCTAAATATCCGTAGTGCATGCCTGTGGGGGGGTGGGAGAGGGTACAAAACAGAACAACCATCAACTATGTGGGGGGGAGGAGGGGGCGAGGACAGAACCAAAGGACTGAGTCCAGGAAATCTGTGTCTGTGTGGTGGGCACGTTGTTGAGGATGGTTGCGATTCTCCTGAAAAAACATCCCTACTCCCTAGCTTCTACCACACAAACCAGGTTTTCATACAAACTTTTTATGCGAGTAGAGTACAAGTTTTAAAAAGTGTCACGACAGGCCTGATGGAAACAGCAAATTTGGCAGTAAACTTTCCAAACGTCGACAAAACACAAGACAAGGTGGGATCTTTTTGTGTCAGTAAAATTAATAATGCGAGAAATGGTGATGGAAACGCTTATGAACAGATATTGATACAACCATCCTATCAGATTTAAACTTGGAGTCACGCGATGACATGTGGTAGTGGGAGGACAACACAACTCTGGAAAACATGCAGTTTGATAGGCTACAGATTAAAAAAATTATGACCTTCACAGGGTGGTGAAAGTGCACTGTGACAGGCTTGATGTTCCTTTCCAATAAATATTGAGGGTCTTATTCTGGTGACATAATGATCGATGCTTGGCTGCCATTTGATAAATGGCTCTTTTGTCCAGAATAATCTCATCATGTAGGCTATACCAACACTATCTGCCAGCTGTTGGCTTGAGCACACAATACCAGTGTAGGCACGTTCACTATAGAATTTTTAAAAAATCAACATTTATTTCAAAGTTGAACAAACTATACACAAAGACAACTTTTAACAATTTCCACTGAACATTTTACCAAAACTAGTTTAGTGGAAGAACTGTGCAGAATAACTGTAAAATCTCCCTCAGGTTAATGCGACCATGTAAAAACTTATTTTCCACTATTTTCGAAAATATATTTGCTCCAAATTAAGATTCAAACACGTCTGCAGAAAGAATGGGGTGGTATTAAACTACAGTAACTGAAGGTTTACGCCCGGTAACGGAATTACGGTAACAAAATTCCATCATGTGTACTTGATCTGTACTATACAAAAACGTATAATTATGGATATGAATGTCATTCTCCTCAGGTTTCAGCACTGCGCAGCACAGCAGATTACAGTACGATATACTGTACTCTACTGTATGTATTGCACTATCCAAATTTGTGAAACATACAGTACCTGTCAAAAGTTTGGACACACCTACTGATTCAAGGCTTTTTATTTATTTTTTACTACGGTCTACATTGTAGAATAATACTGATGAAATAACACATATGAAATCATGTAGTAACCAAAAGTGTTAAACAAATCCAAATAGATTTTATATTTTTCAAAGTAGCCACCCTTTGCCTTGATGACAGCTTTGAACACTACTGGCAATCTCTCAACCAGCTTCATGAGGTAGTCACCTGGAATGCATTTCAATTAACAGGTGTGCCTCATCTTAATGCGTTTGAGCCAATCAGTTGTGTTGTGACAAGGTAGGGTTGGAATACAGAAGATAGCCATATTTGGTAAAAGACAAAGTCCATATTATGGCAAGAACAGCTCAAATAAGCAAAGAGAACCAGTCCATCATTAATTTAAGACATGAAGTTCCGTCAATAAGGAACATTTCATGAACTTTGAATGCTTCTTCAAGTCCAGTCGCAAAAACCATCAAGCGCTATGATGAAACTAGCTCTCATGAGGACCACCACAGGAAAGGAAGTCCCAGAGTTACCTCTGCTGAAGAGCATAAGTTAATTATTAGTTAAGAGCCTCAGAAATTGCAGAACAGATAAATGCTTCACAGAGTTCAAGTAACAGACACATCTCAACATCAAGTGTTCAGCGGAGACTGCATGACTCAGGCCTTCATGGTCAAATTGCTGCAAAGAAACCACTACTAAAGGACACTGATAAGAAATGGCTTACTTGGGCCAAGAAACACGAGCAATGGACATTAGACCGGTGGAAATCTGTCCTTTGGTCTGATGAGTCCAAATTTGAGATTTTTGGTTCCAACCGCTGTGTCTTTGTGAGATGCAGAGTTGGTGAACGGATGACCTCTGCATTTGTGGTTCCCACCGTGAAGCATGGAGGAGGTGTGATTGTGCTTTGCTGCTGACACTGTGATTTATTTAGATTTCAAGGCACACTTAACCAGCATGGCTACAGCAGCGATATGCCATCCCATCTGGTTTGCGCTTAGTGGGACTATCATTTGTTTTTCAACAGGACAATGACCCAAAACAACTCCAGGTTGTGTAAGGGCTGAAGGAGAGTGATGGTACTGCATCAGATGACCTGGCCTCCACAATCACCCGACCTCAACTTGCTTTGAGGACAATACAGTGCCACTGACACGGCCCGCTACCAAAACCTGCGGGCTCTCCTTCACCGCAGCCAACGTGAGTAAAACATTTAAACATGTTAACCCTCGCAAGACTGCCGGGCCAGACAGCATCTCTAGCCACGTCCTCAGAGCATGTGCAGACCAGATGGCTGGTGTGTTTATGGACATATTCAATCAATCCCTATCCCAGTCTGCTGTTCCCACATGCTTCAAGAGGGCCACCATTGTTCCTGTTCCCAAGAAAGCTAAGGTAACTGAGCTAAATGACTATCGCCCCGTAGCAATCACTTCCGTCATCACGAAGTGCTTTGAGAGACTAGTCAAGGACCATATCACCTCCACCCTACCTGACACCCTAGACCTACTCCAATTTAATTACCGCCCCAATAGGTCCACAGACGACGCAAACGCAATCACACTGCCCTAACCCATCTAGACAAGAGGAATACCTACGTAAGAATACTGTTCATCGATTAAAGCTCAGAATTTACCACCACAGTAACCTCCAAACTAGCCATCAAGCTTGAGACCCTGGGTCTTGACCCCGCCCTGTGCAACTGGGTCCTGGACTTTCTGACGGGCTGCCCCCAGGTGGAGAGGGTAGGAAACAACATCTCTACCCCGCTGATCCTCAACACTGGGGCCCCACAAGGGTGCATTCTCAGCCCTCTCCTGTACTCCCTGTTCACCCATGACTGCGTGGTCATGCATGCCTCCAACTCAATCATCAAGTTCGCAGACGACACTACAGTGTTAGGCTTGATTACCAACACCGACGAGACGGCCTACAGGGAGGTGGTGAGGGTCCTCGGAGGGTTGTGTCAGGAAAATAACCTCACACTCAAAGTTAACAAAACAAAGGAGATGATCGTGGACTTCAGGAAGCAGCAGAGGGAACACCCCCCTATCCACATCGACGGAACAGTAGTGGAGAGGGTAGTAAGTTTCAAGTTCCTCGGCGTACACATCACAGACAAACTGAAATGGTCCACCCACACAGACAGCGTGGTGAAGAAGCGCCTTCTTCACCACGCTGTCTGTGTGGGTGGACCATTTCAGCCTCAGGAGGCTGAAGAAATGTGGCTTGTCACCAAAAACACTCAAACTTTAACAGATGCACAATCGAGAGCTCTAACACCGCCTGGTACGGCAACTTCTCTGCCCACAACCATAAGGCTCTCCAGAAGGTAGTGAGGTCTGCACAACACATCACCGGGGGCAAACTACCTGCCCTCCAGGACACCTACACCACCCAATGTCACAGGAAGGCCAAAAAGATCATCAAGGACAACAACCACCCGAGCCACTGCCTGTTTACCCCGCTATCATCCGAAAGGCGAGATCAGTACAGGTGCATCAAAGCTGGGACCGAGAGACTGAAAAACAGCTTCTATTTCAAGGTCATCAGACTGTTAAACAGCCATCACTAACATTGAGTGGCTGCTGCCAACATACTGACTCAAATCTCTACCCACTTTAATAATTAAAATTTGGATATAATAAATGTATCAATAGTCACTTTAAACAATGCCACTTTATATAATGTTTACATACCCTAAATTACTCATCTCATATGTATATACTGTACTCTATACCATCTACTACATGTTGCCCATGCCATTCAGCCATCGCTCATCCAAATATTAGATATGTACATATTCTTATTCATTCCTTTACACTTGTGTATTAGGTAGTTTTTGTGGAATTGTTAGATGACTTGTTAGATATTGCTGCATGGTCAGAACTAGAAGCACAAGCACTTCGCTACACTCGCATTAACATCTGCTAACCATGTGTATGTGACCAATAAAATTGTATTTGATTTGACCCAACTGAGACAGTTTGGGATGAGTTGGACCTAAGACTGTTGCGGTCACCATATTACCGCCACACCGGCAGTCACAAGTAGAGGTCGACCGATTATGATTTTTCAATGCCGGTACCGATTATTGGAGTACCAAAAAAGCCGATACCGATTAAATCGGACGATTTTTAAAAATGTATTTGTAATAATGACAATTACAACAATACTGAATGAACACTTATTTTAACTTAATATAATACATCAATAAAATCAATTTAGCCTCAAATAAATAAACATGTTCAATTTGGTTTAAATAATGCAAAAACAAAGTTTTGGAGAAGAAAGTAAAAGTGCAATATGTACCATGTAAGAAAGCTAACGTTTAAGTTCCTTGATCAGAACATGAGAACATATGAAAGCTGGTGGTTCCTTTTAACATGAGTCTTCAATATTCCCAGGTAAGAAGTTTTAGGTTGTAGTTATTATAGGACTATTTCCCTCTATACCATTTGTATTGTATTGACTATTGGATGTTCTTATAGGCTATTTAGTATTGCCAGTGTAACAGTATAGCTTCTGTCCCTCTCCTCCCTCCTCCCTGGGCTCGAACCAGGAACACAAAGGCAGCCACCCTCGAAGCAGCGTTACCCATGCAGAGCAAGGGGAACAACCACTCCAAGTCTCTGAGCGAGTGACGTTTGAAATGCTATTAGTGCGCACCCCGCTAACTAGCTAGCCATTTCACATTGGTTACACCGGCCTCATCTCGGGAGTTGATAGGCTTGAAGTCATAAACAGCGCAATGCTTGAAGTACAATGAAGAGCTGATGGCAAAACGCACGAAAGTGCTGTTTGAATGAATGCTTACGAGCCTGCTACTGCCTACCACCGCTCAGTCAGATGCTTGTATGCTCAGTCAGATTATATGCAACGCAGGACACGCTAGATAAACTAGTAATATCATCAACCACGTGTAGTTAACTAGTGATTATGATTGATTGATAGTTTTTTATAAGATAAGTTTAATGCTAGCTAGCAACTTACCTTTGCTTACTGCATTCAAGTAATAGGCTTGTGGAGTGCAATGAGAGGCAGATGGTTATAGCGTTGGACGAGTTAACTCTAAGGTTGCAAGATTATATCCCTCGAGCTGACAAGGTGAAAATCTGTCATTCTGCCCCTGAACGAGGCAGTTAACCCACCATTCCTAGGCCGTCATTGAAAATAAGAATGTGTTCTTAACTGACTTGCCTAGTAAAATAAAGGTCTGTAAAAAATAAAATATATATATATATTTTTTTTTAAACGGCCAAATCGGTTGTTATGAAAACTTGAAATCGGCCCATCCAATTAATCGGTCGACCTCTAGTCACGAGTCATAAAGCAGTCAAATTCCACATGACTGTTTAGTCGCTAATTAGGCTTTTCCAAGCTCTGATGCAGCTGATGGTCATTAGTAGCCTACCAAACTTGCTAACTGTCTGGTACTCAGCACTCTATTGTCACTAATCACTGAAGTCAATGCAAATATATTCGAAAATCTAATCAAACACTTCATGAGTGCCCATGAGCTCATGTTGCGCAACATTTATATAGGCTATGCAATTGCGGGAGAAAACGGAGTGATGCCCGCTAATAAAAAGACGAGGATCCATCAGCGTTCTATAGGCTAGACCTACTATGTTAAATTCTCAACTTTCCTAATATTAAGCACATTGCTTATATTTACAACAGCAGTATAGCCAATCTGGTTGGCATGAAAATAAACCACGGGGAAAAGTGTCTTCCATTCGCTATTTAAGTGCATGTGTATTAGGTATGTATTTTTCCCGCTGCCCACGTGCATGATAATTGACACAGGTGCATGATAATGGTCCAATCTAAATCAAAACAAATTTCACACATTATTTAGTAAATGTAAAGACAATATTACAATCAAGAATAGTCTGATAATAATAGCCTGTCAATAATAGCCTGTCACTTATCAGTTGTGAATGATGCCCGTCATAAGAAAAAAAAATGTTTTTTTTGCTACTTTTTCTAATCACAGTCGCACATCTCATGTAGCCTAGCCCATAGGCCTGTGTGTTTTAATAAGGTTTGGATCACAACAAAGTGGCCAAAGAACTTCTTCAAGTTAAACACATTAATCCACTCTACAAGGGATGTTGAGCTTAACTGGCATATATAATCAGCGCGTTGACTTTCAAGTTTGGGGAAGATCATTTCCACCATAAAAATGCACCTTCATAATAAATTGCATTTGCGGTCACTTTTGATAACGGTGTATTCCACTATTGGAAAATGTGCATTTATAGCCTACTACTATGTGCACATTTCTGCGCTTATAATGTGGAGAAATAGCCAAATAGTTTCTAAACATTTTAAGCTAAACGTTCTGATCTGTTGTGTTAGCCATAATGCATAAAAAAAAAAGTTTGGGGATTCTAGTGGATGTATTAGTTTGGGAACTATCACATCCCACAACTGTACCAGACTATGTTTGGAATATTTCTCTCTCGCACAGAATAGGTTAACTTTGTACTATGGGTGATAGTAGATTGACATAGGCTAGTGCTTTTACTGTTTGTTAGGCCTACTCATCTTGTTGTTTGACGAAAAGTAAATGTGGACAGTTCTTCCAATATCTTCAATAAGCACCTCGGAATTGGATAAGGATGTGCGATGTGTCTGTCTTCACTTGTAGCCTGTGAGAAAGACCTGATCAATTGACGGAGAGCCATGTGAGTGAGAGGCGCTTCGGATTGCGCAGCACACTCAGCGACAAGGGCACAACATAGCACTCCGGCCTGCAAAAGGCATGGATTGTTTAGGGTGCATTACGGACACAAAGGGGATGCCGCCGTGGAATTCGATGCATTATCAAGATGCATTATCAAGTGCTTCAAGCAACTTTTTTCACCGTACAGCCTTACAATGTATTAAAAATCAAAAACATACAGCCCAACGTTTGCAGAACAACTAAAGTTAATAACTAAATTAAGCATATAGGAATACCTATTTCTTTGTTAACCTCACAGAATAACCGCATGTGGGTACTCAAAATCGTTTGGAGAATATATTTATATTTTATTCAGCTTTGTTCAATTGTATTCTTCATGCTATAAAATAATAATGTCACAGAATTATAAGCAAATCTTGTCTGCTAAATGAACTAGTGTAGCCCACAGCCATTTAGCATATCTACATACAGACAACTGATGGTATGCAATTAAATTCTTCTGAAATAGACTACATTTTCTTCATATCATGCTTCTTTAGACCGGTCTAAAATAAATCATGGATTTATTGTGAAGGTGTAGGCTATATTACATGGATTTATTCAACTTTTTAAAATGGCTTGTAGGCTGTGCGTGGAAGCCAGGAAATGCTAAATGTGTTTATGTTAATTAACTGTCTACTACCATGAGACCGACAGTTATTTGCTTAACAATCACCGGCTGACGGAATTTCGTGACCACCATAGCTCTAGTTGGACCGCAAAGTGAAGGAAAAGCAGCCAACAAGTGCTCAGCATTTGGGAACTCCTTCAAAAATAATTCATCATGAAGCTGGTTGAGAGAATGCCAAGCGGGTGCACAACTGGCTACTTTGAAGAATCTCAAATATAAAATATATTTTGATTTGTTTAACACTTCTTTTTTTTTAACTACATGATTCATAGTTTTGATGTCTTCACTACTATTCTACAATGTAGTAAAAAATAAAAACCCTTGAATGAGTAGGTGTGTCCTTTTGACCGATACTGTACGTCTATGATAGGTTCAGATTTGGTCCAGTACGGTCCGTCCGTGGACGTTAACATCAAAGCCAGGGTGGACCGACCAAATTGCAACTACTTTTCAACGTCCATGGACGTCCAGTGTCGGTTGATGCTCAGTGTGTGAGGATGCTGGTTAAAGCAAATGGAAAAAGAGTGTTCTCATGGCTAGGTGTCAGTAAGAGCTGAGAAAGGTGACATTAACTGGAGAGCAAGAGATAGAGGGAGGGGTTGTCCAGACTCAGACAATTTGAACACTCTTGCTTTGACCACCAGACAACAAAAAGACAAAGAAAACAGTTATGAGCTGAACATAACAGTATGGCAGTGGAAGGGAGGCAAGTAGCAGGTGACCCAACTGTGGTTTGTGAATATTATGATATCCCATTGTAGCCAATTAAATTGCAGTAATTCCGTTACTGATTTCATTGGTATCATCATTACCAATTTCGTAACAGATTTTTGGTAATGGAATTACATGGCACAAGGTAATATTTCTTAAACTTACAGATGGTAAACAATTTCTCCAGAACTAAATATAATTGCTGATATTACCGTAATTGCTGGACTATTAAGCGCACCTGAATATAAACCGCACCCACTGAATTATTAAAAAATATGTATTTTGTACATAAAATAAGCCGCACATGTCTATAAGCCGCAGATGCCTACCGGTACATTGAAACAAATAAACTTTACACAGCCTTTAAACGAAACACAGCTTGTAACAAAAATTAAAACAGTAGCCTACCAAGAAAGTCATTGGTCACTATCTTCCTCCTCCTGTGCACTGAAACCACTGAAGTCATCTCCTTCGGTGTCGGAGTTGAATAGCCTCAGAATTGCTTCATCCGATGTTGGATCGTTTTCATTGTCGCTCTCGTCACGTTCATCCGGAGGCAAATACCCCGCTGAGCTCATGCTGCCCCTTCAACACGCAGCAGTCCAGCCTTTGAAACCCGTTGATGATAGTGGATTTTTTGACAACGCTCCACGCTGTCAGGACCCACTGGCAGACTTGACCATAAGATGCTCTTCGCCTGCGGCCCGTTTTAGTGAAGGATTTCTCCCCACTTGTCATCCAAGCCTCCCACTGAACAAGGAGCGCCACCTTAAATGCACGATTTACACTGATGTCGAGTGGCTGCAAATACTTTGGGCCATCTGCTTTTCTTCCCTCTGAAAGCTTTTGTTGTCTTTCTGCACTGAGTCAGTTCCTCACACTGCTGTTTCCAACGTCTTATCATCGACTCATTAAGGCCAAGCTCCCATGCAGCAGCTCTATTTCCTTTTCCAACAGCCAGATTTATCGCCTTCAACTTGAAAGCTGCATCATATGCATTTCTCCGTGTCTTTGCCATGATGAGGGTGGACAAAATTACTACCGTAATCAGAATGATGGAAAGTTTGAGCGCGCTCGATTTACGTCACATTATGTGAGGGTGCTCAGTTATTTGGCGGCATGAATCTTGTGAAAGCGGGAAAAATCCATAAATTAGCCGCGTCATTGTATAAACCGCGAGGTTCAAAGTGTGGGAATAAAGTAGCGGCTTATAGTCCGGAAATTACGGTAGTTAGCAGGGGTGTTTACATCAATATTAGTGTGTTTTGATGCATTTCTGATACATTTTACACATTTTTATCCAGAAATCAAAGCCTTTGCTTATGCCCAATTAAGAATGAAAATGGTTTTAATAAATGAATCTCTGCCTTCACTTCTGCAAAACATACTCTTAACTTTCATTTGACACCCAATTTGTTATGCACCTATTAACTTAAGTTGGTGCTCATCGGTTATTTTCGATGGAAATGCCCCTCTTCAATTCACTTATTTAGACTAGGCCTAGAAAAAGAGTATGAAGATGAAAAACAGATGCCTTCATCAATCATTTAAATCAAGGTGAGGACGGAGAACCACACAAATGTAACGATGCAGGATCCTATAAAACTTGAATTAAAATGGCCGACATGGGCCTGCCATTGATGACGTCAATGCAGATGACCTATACAGATACTATAGAGAGATCCAGGCTAATTCAATAGGTAGCCTCTCCATTTACCTTGCTGATGCCCTGGGGAGGAATTAACTGAAGTGGATGGGATTCCTAAAGGTGGCATGTCCCTGTCAGCACCCCCAGTGTTGTGTTTGACTCCTCCTCTGTAGTGGTCATGTGTCATGGGTGCCTGGTGACTTTGGTCATAGTGCTGGAGGACTGTGTCTTGGACCAGGGAGAAGAAACCAATTAAGGCAGAGGCAAATATATCAAATACACAAATTGACATGAAAAGTGGATTGACAAGTGTCTCAAAATGTATTCTGTACGGACATTCTCAACAGTGCCAATGAGTTGACTGTACCTGCATTACCCTGGCCGTTGACTGTGGCTGGTTGGCCGGGTGGAGCCATGCTATACACAGGGGGAACCGCTGCAGTAGATGCTGGGTGACTGGTGTCATTTCCTGGGGCGTACTGGTGGAGGGGAGCGCCCATCAGGTTGGGAACAGCTGCTGGGCCGGTGGGAGCCTGGGAGGAACGCAATGTACCGTACTGGCTGCTTCCCGGAACAGAGGGGTACGAGACAATGGGATACAGGGGAGCACCCGGGCTGGTGGGGGGTGCCAAAACCAAGTTTGGCTGCTGGGGGTGGTGTTGCGTTTGGGAGGTAGGGTACTGCTGCTGTCCATAGTAGGCCCCAGGCTGTGCGTATGGGGCTGGTTGTTGGAATGAAGGTGCATGTTGGGGGTTTGGAGGGGTAGCGGAGGTGGGAAGAGTGGTGGGGGTGCCATAGGGCAGAGAGGGAGGGTGGGAGCCTTGGGTTGCTCCGTATGCAGAGGGGGCTACAGTAGGTGCAGCAGTGGGCTGCAGCAGCTGCTGGTGGCAGTAAGCACTGTGATCATTGTTCGTGATTGGAGCTTTTGGGGGGGCAGGGGCACACTGGCCTGGAATGGTTGGGTTGCCCTGCTGTTGAGGCCCGGCTCCATAGTACCCCGTCAAAGGATATGTGGATGGGTAAGTCTGCCCCCCTGGACCTGAAGAGAATTGAGAGTTGATGTTAGAACAATGGGGTTTGGGGTAAATTAAACATTGATGCCGATTATTGACAAGGAGGATATATAATTATCATAAATAGTGGGATCAACTATTATCAAAAGTATTACCTACATATATTACTAGCTAACGTTACATAATAAATATTCTATAGAAATTATCAAACATGTCAGTCATCTAAGCAGCAACCCAAGAGTAAAATACTTTAGATCTGACTGGCCAGCTGCCGGTGTAATGATGACGCCCTAACGTTACTAGCTAGTGACAGGTTTAAAATGCCCAAGTAAGCCATCTAGCTACAGTAGCTAACTAGCCAAAGATTCCTCCCACAATGGACCCCGTGGTGGGTCCTGGCTGCATTAGTGAAATAGACAAAGAATACCAAATCTTTTTGTGAACATAACAAATATTAGCACAAATAAACGTGCATGTTTAAGATAGCTGGCTAGTGTGGCAAACTTGAATTGATACTAGCTAACGTTAGCTAGGTAGAAATTCTCGATTTCTCTTTTAAAAACGGAATTGTCGGTTTTATTAATAACGTCATAATTTACGCAACTAACGTTAGCTAGCTAAGCTAATTACCAAACGCAACAAATATCCAAGCAACAGGGCTTTCACACAGCCACATTAGTTAGCTAGTTATTTCAACCACTGGCTAGTTTAATCTCCACGGCCTGTTTTACCATTCTGATAGGGGGGTGCTGCTCCACCATTCGGCGTTGAATTCAAGCTGTGACCGAGAGAGGTTTTCAGGCTCGTAAAACCCGGCGCAGACATCTCTTGGTCCCACTGTCCTTTATCAACAGAAAGGCACAGGGTGACAAAGACACATGAAAGGCTGTCACCAAGAGCAGTATTATTCCCATTAGCTAGGTGTTCGTCTGGTGTTTTTGTGAACCCCCTGCCGTAGCTACCTCCTATTCGGCTTGTTGTCTAGCTATGATGAGGTTCATCCCAATTGAGGCGATTTCGGGCGCGTTCGTAAATTGTCTCCAGTGTGTCAGAGGGCGTAAATTCAGTGCGCTGTTAAAATGTCTGTTCGTATTTTCAGAGCACACTGGACGCCCTGCGGAGAATTGGGATTGATCCGAGAGTTCTGACCTCACAACGGCACCCAGGCTAACTGGCCAAAGTTGTCTAGCTTGCTGGCTACTTACAGACACAAATGAGAGAACACCTCACTGAACATTTTTAATCGCCCAAGAAGAGTTGGTTAAACTGTTTTCAAATCAAAGTTGTATTTGTCACATACACGTGTTTAGCAGATGTTATTGCGGGTGTAGCGAAATGCTTGTGTTTCTAGCTTTAACCGTGCAGTAATATCTAACACGTAATATCTAACAATTTCACATCAATACACACAAATCTAAAGTAATGGAATTAAGAATATATACATATTTAGATGAGCAATGTCAGAGTGACAGACTAATATACAGTAGAATAGGAGAGAATACAGTATATGCATATGAGATAAGTAATGCAAAATATGTAAACATTGTTAAAATGGCTAGTGTTCCATTATTAAAGTGGCCAGTGATTTCCATTCTATGTATATAGGACAGCAGCCTGTAATGTGCTAGTGATGGCTATTTAAAAGTAGAATGGCCTTGAGATAGATTTTTTTCTCAGTCTCTCTGTCCCAGCTTTGCTGCTGACCTCAGCTTCTGGATGATACAGGCAGTGGCTCGGGTGGTTGTTGTCCTTGATTATCTTTTTGGCCTTCCTGTGACATCAAGTGCTGTAGGTGTCCTGGAGGACAGGTAGTTTGCCACCGATAATATGTTGGGAAGACCACACCACCCTCTGGAGAGCCCTGCGATTGTGGGCGGTGCAGTTGCCGTACCAGGCGGTGATACAGCCTGACAGGATGCTCTCATATGTGCATCTGTAAAAGTTTGTGAGGGTTTTAGGTGCCAAGCCACATTTCTTCAGCCTCCCGGGGTTGAAGAGGCAGTGTTGCTCCTTCTTCAACACATGGTCTGTGTGGGTGGACCATTTGAGCTTGTCAGTGATGTGTATGCAGAGGAACTTGAAGCTTTCTACCTTTTCCACTGCAGGCCTATCGATGTGGATAGGTGGGTGCTCCCTCTGCTGTTTCCTGAAGTCCACTATCATCTCCTTTGTTTTGTTGACGTTGAGTGAGAGGTTATTTTCCTGGCACCACACTCCCAGGTTATATAGAGCGTTAGTGACTGTAACTGTGCTGCTGGCAACAATTTTTGCCAATATTTACTGACACGGTCATATTCAACAGGTGTTGCGCGTGCAACAATTCATCAGTTATTCTGTGCTCTTTTACACTGAAATCAGAGTATATAGCCAGAGGAAATTTACAAACGCACCCTGTGTGAAGCTGCTGTTTCTATGTGACGAGCTACAGCTGGCATAACGGCGCCAGCTTGTTAGTAGGCAGATGTGCAAGAGATATAGGGTGCTTTCGTAAATTCACTCTGGCTATCTACTCCTATTTCAGAGCGCTCTCGTCTGAGAGTACCAGAGCGCAGAATAACATGAATTTACGAACGCGCAACGCCCCTTGAATATGACGGGTGTCAATAAATGTTGGCAAAAAAAACGTTATTAAATTGTTGCCAGATCCAGTTAGTCACCAACGCTCTAGATAACATGAAACAGTCTAACCAGCTCTGCTAGTGCGAGTGAAATGGTCAGAGTGAGGTGTTCTCTCAGGTGTCTGAAAGTAGCTAGCAAGCCTGTTAGCTTGGGTGCTTGACTGTCGGATTAACCCTACTCCCTGTCCTGAGCATCCAGTGCACACTCGGAAAGCTCAGAGAGCGAAACGCTGAATTTACACACCCCCAGAGCACACTTGCACTCTAGGTTGAATTTACAAACGCACACATAGATGAGATGGATCAGTGTTGAATAATCAGAGTATACTTCTAGCTAAATCAGCACCTATTTTTTTTATGTTCAAAATATTGAATATGTAATCTCTAAATATAGGTTTTTATTGAACAATATACAAGGTCATGATATCAGCGACATACATGACACCTCTGATCATGTCACATGTAATATATAGTGTCTAATGTTAGTGCATTTTTTTTTACTTCAGCCATTCAAGACCCATTCAAGACAGGCTCATAAAATAACTGATGTTGAGGATTCCTTTAATACAAATAGACACTAGCGGTTTGTCACCACAACCACATTTGGGTCTGTTGAACCAGGATCGTCAAAACCATGAGGGTAAAGTTCCAGGTAAGGTCTCTGCTTAGCGCTGTTGAACGTTTTAAAACATCACAATGCATCCTGGGGGATCCTGGGCCGCCCATCTGTGCACTCACACTCCTCTCTCTGTGTAGGTGTGGCAGAGGGCTCTTCTCCCTGGCCCTTGGTCTGGCAGGTGGGACAGCAGGCGGTGTGGCCCCCCTGTCTGCAGGCAGAGCAGGAAAGGACCAGCTGGCAGCAGAAGTGGGTGGAGCACAGCTGGTACTGGTCCCACGGAGAGCCGCAGTATCTGCACTCTGCAGACAAAGAGGAGGAAGGGGAGAGGACTATTGATGAATAGGTCTCTCGTTCTAACAGGAAGGAACTTTTTCTTTGGGTTGGCACATAAGTTTAAAAACTAGACTACTGCTTACATAAAAAAGCACTGTGATAATCAGAAAGTCCTAAGGGCAATTCACAGTTTATACAGACCAGAGATGATGTCACTGTTGGAGGAGATGGCATAGCGCTCGTCAAACACAAACAGTTTGCCACGATAGAAGCCCTCTGGGAATTGTTCCATGTACTTATGAATGCCACCTTTCAGCTGATAAACATCCTTACACACATCCTGGAAGTAGGAGAGAAACATACTTTTAAACATTTGTTTAGGTTGAGCTTTTGGGTTGGATGAAGCATGTTTGTCATGTTTCAATGAGACACTGTCACTGAAAGGTAAGTTTACTTTTGAGCGGAGATAGGCTGAGCCACGTTCACAGCGAATGCCGCCGGTACAGTACATCAGGACCTTCTTGTCTCGAAAGAGATCAAGGTTCTGGTCAACGTAATCGGGGAAGTAACTGAATTTTCGGATGTTGGGAGCCAAACATTGGCTGAACTGCCCCTGAAAGCAAAAAAATATTTGGTACATTAAACTGCCATTATTATTACTCTATGTGATAAATACAAATATACCTACAGAACACAGTGGACAAATGCAGTCAAATCCAATACTTACAATTTTACTCTCATAGAAGTTCCGGCAGTCCAGCAGTATTGTATCATTGCAAGAGTCACCTTTAGACAAAAGAGCCTCCACTTCTTTGTGGAATTCTTCAGGTTCCAGGTGAGCACCTAAGTGGAAAAAACAGAGGCTTAACTCGGGGCCATATTCAACCATTACCAGTTACTGGTTCCATAACGTCAAATAACATATCCAACGCAGACATACGCGAGACACTTGTTATAGGCCTACCTGCTAGTCTGTAGGAGAGGGCATCTGGGTCCACTCCCATTGGCACTATTTCCTTGTAGACTCCAACTCGAAGGTTAGAGAAACACTCTGCGCCCCCATCACTGGTCTAAGGAGACATTGAAAACAATAGTGAATGGATCACAGAGAAACATTTGTAAACCTTACCCCAAGCCTTTTTCTGTTGTCAATGACTCCAGCCAAGTCATAGACTGTTCTCTCTGCTACCGCACGGCAAGCAGTACCGGAGTGCCAAGTCTGGGACCAAAAGGCTCTTGAATAGCTTCTACCCCCAAGACATAAGACTGCGAAACAGTTATTCAAATGGATACCCAGACTATTAGCATTGACCCCCTGATTTATTTATTTATTTGCACTGGTTCTATGCACACTCACTGGACTCTTCCCACACCGACACTCCAACACACACACACACACACACACGCGCGCATATTGACACCACACACACTTTCACACTCTTCACATATGCTGCTTCTACCCTGTTTATTATCCATCCTGATTGCATAATGTAATGTAATGTAATGTAATCCTGATTGCATAGTCACTTTTACCCCGACCTACTTATTACCTTGTACCGCTGCACATTGACGTGGCACCGGTACTCCTCTTATATAGCCTCGTTATTGTATTACTATTTCCTTTTTTGTAAAATGTTCTTACTTTTTTAAAACTCTACATTGTTGGGAAAGGGCTCGCAAGTAGGCATTGCATGGTAAGGTCTACACATGTTTTATTTGGCACATTGACAAATAATTTGATTTGATGTTGTTTTTACCTTAAAGTCTTCCTTTTCCATTATCTTGAAGATGGGATGGGAGCACATTGCCTTGATGTACAAGTCCGTCGCCACTTTTGTGCCTCCAACTGTTCCATTTATCCCCTCTGTTGCCACCCTCACCTACATAAATGGTATTATAACTGAATGGAGTACTGAATTATAAAAAGGAAAATCATCATATTTATATATGTCAGGATTGTGTCATTCTGTTACCTTGCCAGTTAACTGGAGTTTTTCACAAAGGGCCTTCTGCCAAGCACAGATGAGCGGTGGATCTGCCAGCGGACAGTAGCAGTAGAGCAGAAGAACCTCACCTGGGCCACTTTACATGTTACAAGAAACAGAGCATGAAAATGCATTAATTTCAGAGCACTATAAAATCCACTGTAATGACTCAACACTGAAAGAGCCCACGAGGAAGCCCTACTTGTGTAGTTGGTCACCGGTGATGTGACTAGTGTCAGGTATCCAGGAGAAGATGTCAACTGGCTCCTTCTCTGTTGCTTGTTGTTGTGAAGCAGCTTCTTTCTCATTCGGGCTCAGTAGAATCTCAAATGTGAACTTGGTAAGCTTCTGAATGTCAGTGTCATGAGTCCTTGCCACATGTTTGTGGATAGAAGGAGCTTCCTTAAAGGTCTGGCCACAGCAATTCCAAACTGTTGTTGGAGACTCTGCCTCATGACATGAAGCTATTTTGGATGCCACGAATGTACCAAATGTCTGCAAGATAAGATATGTTTTCATTATGGCACACTAAGAAAATAAACGGAGTGGATATAGCTAGCTAATAAGATAGCTAACGTTACGTTTGTTACACTCACCCTCCTCTTACATAATGAGTAGTACCTTCGTAAAGTTGCAGAAAGTTGGGGTTTCTCTTGTTTAAAACCATGGGGTGCAATGGTGTCAACATCTATGTTAATTAACTCATCGCAAGCCATAACATCATCGGTTGTCATGTCAATGGTTTGCTAAGACAAGAAACTAACCAGCTAGACTTTTTCTAGACTCAAGTCAAGACTGCATTTTCTTCCGGTTTGCTACGAAACGTTAGCCAGCCTACATCAGTGGATAGCTAGCTACACCATTTTACTTTAACTATGTCAGTAATTAAATCATTTAACGAAGCAATACAAATTGCCATAGAAATCAGTTTACCAACAAAGATTAGCTGAAAAGTAACAGTTGCTAGCTAGGCCACACTAGTGATGAGAAACAAGGAACAAAACACAAGAACGTCGGAAGACAAATGAAGTACACAACCAAGTACGTCCGGTCAACCTCCGCTCCGGATGTGCTTCACTTGAATCTGACCACTATTGAAAAACTCAAAGCTTGATAACTAATCTCATTATCTCGAAAGAGACTGTTACCATAATCAATAAGAAGCAGCATACAGTTACTAATCCAACGGTGTCAATAATAAAATGTCTAGAAGACGGCACAGTGACGGAGATGATGGTAAGTGGTCGTTAGCTAGCTAATTCGAGTCCAAAGTACGTTAGTTGGCTTAACGTTCGCTGAAGCCAGCGTGAGGTGATGCTGCTCGCTCTGTAGTCAATGTGCAGCATGCTAAATTAGCTAGCTACCTTGCGTACTAGTTAAATCACCATAGTCAGTTTAATTAACTAACGTGAGAAGTTATTTGACTATCGGTTCATACATCAATGTGAAACACCAAACCAAGTATTTTGCTAGTCACATTGGCAGTTTTCCAACACTCCATGATTGGCTAGCCTGATGGGTTAACATAGCCCTTGCTTTTAGCCGGTTAACTAGAAATGGTCTAGCTAGTTAGCTACCTAACTACTAGTCGTCGACCATCGTATGCAGCCCTATCCTACCAGCGGCAAGTAGTAGTCTAGCGGTTAAGCCAATAACCTAGAGGTCTCTGGTTCAAATCCCCGTGCTGATTAGGTGAAACATGTGCCCTTGAGCAACACACTTAAACCTAATTGTTTCAGGATTGCCGTCAATTATTGTCGATCCCTGGCGGAGGCTGTCTCGGGGAGAGTGGAATATGCAAAAATTATATTTTCAATTTGAAATGGGACAAATGTATGCACCCACTTAATTATATATTTGTCCTACAAATAATTTATATATTGTCTTGTTAACCACTGTGATAAAGTGATAATCAGCAGTTGAAACAATAAGAGGTTTCCCAGCCCCTGTTTCAATTTTTTTATTTTACCTTTATTTAACCAGGTAGGCTAGTTGAGATCAAGTTCTCATTTGCAACTGCGACCTGGCCAAGATAAAGCATAGCAGTGTGAACAGACAACACAGAGTTACACATGGAGTAAACAATTAACAAGTCAATAACACAGTAGAAAAAAAGGGGAGTCTATATACATTGTGTGCAAAAGGCATGAGGAGGTAGGCGAATAATTACAATTTTGCAGATTAACACTGGAGTGATAAATGATCAGATGGTCATGTACAGGTAGAGATATTGGTGTGCAAAAGAGCAGAAAAGTAAATAAAAACAGTATGGGGATGAGGTAGGTGAAAATGGGTGGGCTATTTACCAATAGACTATGTACAGCTGCAGCGATCGGTTAGCTGCTCAGATAGCAGATGTTTGAAGTTGGTGAGGGAGATAAAAGTCTCCAACTTCAGCGATTTTTGCAATTCGTTCCAGTCACAGGCAGCAGAGTACTGGAACGAAAGGCGGCCAAATGAGGTGTTGGCTTTAGGGATGATCAGTGAGATACACCTGCTGGAGCGCGTGCTACGGATGGGTGTTGCCATCGTGACCAGTGAACTGAGATAAGGCGGAGCTTTACCTAGAATGGACTTGTAGATGACCTGGAGCCAGTGGGTCTGGCGACGAATATGTAGCGAGGGCCAGCCGACTAGAGCATACAAGTCGCAGTGGTGGGTGGTATAAGGTGCTTTAGTGACAAAGTGGATGGCACTGTGATAAACTGCATCCAGTTTGCTGAGTAGAGTGTTGGAAGCAATACAAAGCTGAGGGATGGGGCTGGAGAAATGTAACCACTCTCAAATTCATAGACCGAGCTATGGATGCAAGGACCATCCATGATACCAGCATTTAATTGTTTTTCATCTAGTTTGTTTACAAACATTGGAGTTGAACAAGCTTGTATTTTGGGTTTTGATGGGGTATGCAGTTGAACTAAGCTCATGAGGCATTTATAAGTTATATTAGTCAAGAATCAATGGGTACATATCATTAATTTATATGTCCAAAAGTGGATGTAGTAACTGCAGATGGCCCCTTTTAACTAAATGTTGTTTTTGGGGCACATTTCAGATCTTGGGGGTGCTTGCAACTAGTGATGTCAAATAGTTGTCTCGCTAGCAGGCTTGTAGCCTCTGCCATTTACCCCATAATGGATCTGCAAAATAATGATTTGTGAAATTAACAAGTAGCCAGCTACACTACTGTAAGATAATGTTTTTAAAGAGAGAAGAATTTCATGTGTCAGTGAGTTAGCACAAAAGGTTCAATTGAAGGAAGGGTCCATCTCAGACTATCTGTTCCATCTCACCGTCATCCATCATGTCCATCTCATTCTAGGTGGCCAGTCTCACAAAAGAAGGAGAACATCTGAGCCCGTTGAGATTGAGGATCGCCTGGAATCACTGATATGTCGGGTGGGAGAAAAGGTAATAGGGCTTTGCAGTAAGTGTGGGTATGTTTTCTGTCTCACTGTTGTCTGATTTGACCTCTGAAATCACCAGATATGCTGTTTTGCAACTTCTTAATTAATTTGCAGAGTACCTCTTCCCTGGAAAGCAACTTGGAAGGTCTCGCAGGTGTATTGGAAGCGGACCTCCCCAATTACAAAAACAAAATCCTGCGCATCTTGTGTGCTGTGTAAGCTATTCCAAGTTATTCAAATACATTTGAAATACTTTTAGTGCAGTCATAGGTACAGTACAGAAAGTTTCCGCATTCTAATTGTGTGTCTTGTTTTGACAGGGCTCGACTTCTACCCGAGAAGCTGACCGTCTACACAACACTAGTGGGTCTTCTCAATGCCAGGAACTACAACTTTGGCGGGGAGTTTGTGGAGGCCATGATCAGACAACTTAAAGAGACGTTGAAGGCCAACCTATATACCGAAGCTCTTTACCTGGTAAGTGTTTGGTGCCATAAAATAATTGGTCCACAGATTCACCAGGCAAATTTAGCAAGTGACTCTCAAAAACAATTACAGGTGCATTTCAATAATGTTTGACACACTTTTCTCTCCAGGTGCGCTTCCTCTGTGACCTGGTGAACTGCCACGTGATCGCTGCCCCCTCCATGGTGGCCATGTTTGAGAACTTTGTTAGCGTCACTCAGGAGGAGGATGTTCCGCAGGTAACATGTTATTGATACATTTTAAAGCCTTGAATTGTATGCAAGTTCACTCAGTGGCCAGTTTATTTGCTCAGTTGGTATCAAGGGACCTAACGTGTGCCAGGAAAACATTCCCCACACCATTACACCACCAGCCTGTACCATTGACACCAGGCAGGATGGGGCCATGGACTCATGCTGTTTACGCCAAATCCTGACTGCCATCAGCATGACGCAACAGGTGTTAACTCGAAATGACACAGCGACAAGGTTCCAGTTTAACAAAGTTTACTATACCGTATGAACACACTACAAGCTAGCCATTACACCCAAGGCTCTGTCCATCCACAACAAGACTCCATGTGCAGGCGCACTCTTAACAGTGATAGCCCAGTAATAACAGAAATATAGGGATACTTAAAACATGAACTTAACAATCTCCCCCTTTAAAGACTAATAAAACATCAACAACATAATTAAATGTCCAAGTATTATTCAATATCCCCATTACAAATGGGTTGTGACAGTTTTCATTTGTATTACTCAACTTTCCATTACTGAGAGCCTGTAGGAGCACAAGACCGGATGCTCCTTTTTTAGTCAGACAGTCAGCAAGCTGTTCCTTTGTGGTCGACCACAGAATCCGCTGGATTCTCTGTGCTTGAATAAGTTCCTTGATGCTGCTAATCTCAAGACGAAGTCTTTTCTCTGTGACAGACTTGGTTGACTTCACATCATCAACTAATGAGTAGTTGTCAGTGACAAACTACAGGTAGAATGTGCCGTTTTGTCTCACCAGTGGTAAGCTCTGAGAACAGAGATGCAAGAGAGATCGCAATTGTCAATTCCATCCACAAGAGCAAGTGTTTCTCCAGCAAGTGTGCTTTGGACAACCCTTCTGATCCTTTTTGACTGCCAACAGATAGGTGAGAATCTTCCTCCTTCACCCATTAACACGATTAGATGTCCACCTTGTGTGCTTCCATCTGTAAGGTTCCCTAGCGAAGCATCACTGAAGACAACTTGTTTCAAAGAGTCATCTTTTCCAACATGCTGAAACGTTTAAAGTCACTTGTTGTGATTTTAGTTTACGAACAACTTTGTTTGCCTCATGAATGTTTTGTACAGTAGCGTGTTTTGTGTTAGATGCCAAGTTGCAACCATCCTCTGCTACAAATGTTAACTCGAAATGACACAACAACAAGGTTCCAGTTTAACAAAGTTTACTATACCGTATGAACACACTACAAGCTAGCCATTACACCCAAGGCTCGGTCCATCAACAACAAGACTCCATGTGCAGGCGCACTCTTGACAGAGTGATAGCCCCGTAATAACAGAAATATAGGGATACTTAAAACATGAACGTAACAACAGGAACCGGGATTCGTCGCACCAGGCAATGTCTTTCCACTCCTCAATTGTCCAGTGTTGGTGATTGTGTGCCCACAAGTTGTGCGTTCCGAGATGCCTTTCTGAGCACCTGTTAGCTTGCACGATACTTGCCATTTTAAAAATTTTTACCTTTATTTAACCAGGAAAGTCAGTTAAGAACAAATTCTTATTTTCAATGACGGCCTAGGAACAGTGGGTTAACTGCCTGTTCAGGGGCAGAACGACAGATTTGTACCTTGTCAGCTCGGGGGTTTGAACTTGCAACCTTCCAGCTACTAGTCCAACGCTCTAACCACTAGGCTACCCTGCCGCACCGACCTCATCAACAAGCTTTTTTTGCCCACAGAACTGCCACTGACTGGATATTTTTTGTTTGTCGCACCATTGGAGATACTGGAACCGGTGCACCTGGTACCGACGATCATACCACGCTCAAAGTCACTTACAGTGCCTCTGGAAAGTAATTCAGACCCCCTGACTTTTTTCACATTTTGTTACATTACAGCTTTATTCTAAAATTGATTAAATAGTTTTTCCTCCTCAATCTACACACAATACCCCATAATGACAAAGCAAAAACACGTTTGTAGAAATTCTTGCTACTTAAAAAAAATATATATATATCACATTTACTTAAATATTCAGAGCCTTTACTCAGTACTTTGTTGAAGCACCTTTGGCAGCAATTACAGCCTTGAGTCTTCTTGGGTATAAAGCTACAAGCTTGGCACACCTGTATTTCTGCAGATCCTCTCAAGCTCTGTCTGGTTGGACGGGGAGCGTTGCTGCACAGCTATTTTCAGGTCTCTCCAGAGATGTTAGATCAGGTTCAAGTCCGGGATCTGCCTGGGCCCTTCAAGGACTTTCAGAGACTTGTTGCGAAGCCACTCCTGCGTTGTGTGCTTAGGGATGTTGTCCTGTTGGAAGGTGAACCTTCTCCCCAGTCTGAGTTCCTGAGTGTTCTGGAGCAGATTTTCATCAAGGATCTCTCTATACCTTGCTCCGTTCATCTTTCCCTCGATCCTGACTAGTCTCCCGGTCCCTGCCGCTGAAAAACATCCCCACTGCATGATGCTGACACTGCCACTACCATGCTTCACGTAGGGATGGTGCCAGGTTTCCTTCAGATGTGACGCTTGACATTCAGGCTAAAGAGTTCAATCTTTTATTTAACTAGGCAAGTTAAGAACACATTCTTATTTACAATGACAGCCTACCAAATGGCCTCCTGCGGAGACGTGTTGTTTTTTGTTTTTTATCCCAACCCACATCACGACAAGAGACAACACAATGCTACATAAAGAGAGAAATAAGGCAGCAACACATGACAACACAGCATGGTAGCAACACAACATGACAACAGCATGGCAGCAGGCACAGAAAACAGCACAAAGGGCAAGAAGGTAGAGACAGTAATACATCACACAAAGCAGCCACAGCTGTCAGTAAGAGTGTCTTTGAATGAAGAGTGAGATAAAACTGAGATGTGTGTAACCTTTTATTTAACTAGGCAATTCAGTTAAGAAATTCTTATTTACAATGATGGCCTACCTAACAGTGGGTTGACTGCCTTGTTCAGAACAACAGATTTTTACCTTGTCAGCTAGGGGATTCGATCCAGCAACCTTTCGGTTAATATAACTTATTGGTTTCATCAGACCAGAGAATCTTGTTTCTCATGGTCTGAGAGTCTTTAGGTGCTTTTTGGCAAACTTCAAGCGGGCTGTCGTGCCTTTTTACTGAGGAGTCACTTCTGTCTGCCTAACTCTACAATAAAGACCTGATTGGTGGAGTGCTGCAGAGATGGTTGTCTTTCTAAAAGGTTCTCCCATCTCTACAGAGGAACTCTAGAGCTCTGTCAGAGTGACCATTGGGTTCTTAGTCACCTACCTGACCAATGCCCTTCTCCCCAATTAGCAAAAATAAAAAATGAACCTGTTTTCCCTTTGTCATTATAGGGTGTTGTGTGCAGGTTGATGAGGAAAACATGAATTTAATCCATTTTAGAATAAGGCTGTAACATAACAAAATGTGGAAAAAGTCCAGGGGTCTAGGACACTCGTTATGCCCATTCTAAAGTTCAATCAAACAGTAACTGGATGTCTGTCTGTGTCTGCTTTATACAGCAAGCCACGGCCACATGACTCACTGTCTGTAGGAGCGAACCACTGCATGAACGTGGTACCTAATAAACTGGCCACTGTGTGTTTATATACAGTTTAGTTTGACTATTGCATTTTTGACTGTTTTCTCTCTTACCAGGTGCGTTCGGACTGGTTTGTCTATGCTGTACTCTCCAGTCTCCCCTGGGTTGGGAAGGAGCTTGATGAGAAGAAGGACGTGGAGATGGACCGGCTCCTCAACCAGATTGACGGTTATCTCAAGTACTCTTTATTTCTGTCTTCCACTATAGTTTGGTATTTACATGTCTTTACATTTGAGTCATTTAGCAGATGCTCTTATCCAGAGAGGCTTACAGTATGTAGTGTCTTTCTGGCTCTTTTGTTGAGGAACTGTTTAATGACGTAATGCAACTGCACTAAATAGTGATGAGACGATCGTGGTGACACCGATCTACTGTTTTTCAGGAGGCGACTGAAGACTCATGTCCCCATGCTTCAGATTTGGACGGCAGAGAAGCCACACCCACAAGAAGAGGTAAGTGGTTTTTATTTGTCTGGCCAAGTATTGATTCAGTGTTTGTTTTTTAAGACCCTATTCTGGATTTTCTATTTCTTACCTTTGAACACTGCATTGTTGAGGACGAGCTTGTAAGTAAGCATTTTGCTGTACTGTTTACACCTGTTCTAACCTGTGCAAGCAGACAAATACACTTTGATTTGAAGTAGGAGATACCAGTGTTGATAAGTATTATATTCCATCACCACCACCTCTCTCTCCCTCAGTACCTGGACTGCCTGTACGCTCAGATCCAGAAGCTAAAGAAGGACCGCTGGCAGGAGCGCCACATCCTGCGGCCGTACATTGCCTTTGACAGCGTGCTGTGCGAGGCCCTGCAGCACAACCTGCCACCTTTCACCCCACCAGCCCACATGCCCGACTGCCAGTACCCCATGCCCCGCGTTATCTTTCGCATGTTCGACTACACCGATGCCCCCGAGGTGCCATGTACCATTCCCTTTCTCAGACCAGTCAAGAGTACAGAGAAAGAGGAACGTTTGGGAATGGGGTTGCCTTTTGGAATGCTCTGAACGAGCTTTTCTTTCTCTCCCTGACCACAGGGCCCTGTCATGCCAGGCAGCCACTCTGTGGAGAGGTTTGTTATTGAGGATAACCTTCACAACATCATCAAGTCCCACTGGAAAGAGAGGAAGAACTGGTGAGCTGTTGTACAGTCTAATGGACTTCTTAATGTGTCATCTTGTTGTTCGAGTTAGTCATTTGTGATTGAGCAAATGTGAGAGAACATTTTTTTATATATTTATATATATATATATTTATATATATATTTTTTGTATATATATATATATCAGTGCTGCGCAGTTGCTGAGCTATCCAGGGAAAAACAAGATCCCACTCAACTATCACATTGTGGAGGTAAGTCCATTACTGCTTCATACCAAGATGTTTTATCAACTGGAGAACAGGAACTTAGTTCACTTCCATTCCTCTGTCTTCTGCCAGGTGATCTTTGGAGAGCTCTTCCAGCTGCCCTGTCCCCCCCACATCGACGTCATGTACACCACGCTGCTCATTGAGCTCTGCAAGCTGCAGCCAGGCTCCCTGCCACAAGTTGTATCCTTCACCCCGCTACTGGGACACAATATTTGACTACTTCAGGAATGCATTTTTCTTCTCTGCCTAAAAATTGAATACGGGGAACTAAGGTACACAAAATACCACGGGGAAAATTCAGAAATACAGTTTTCAGAGATCCTAGTTTTTTAAACCAATGATTCAACCATCATTTTTTTGTCGGGCTTGGATACTTGTTTTACATCACATAAATAGTGATAGTTAACCCCTTAACAGCCTCCTCCCAGTTGGCCCAAGCCACAGAGATGATGTACGTGAGGTTGGACACCATGAACACTATTTGCATAGACCGACTACTCAACTGGTTCTCCCACCATTTGAGCAACTTTCAGTTCCGATGGAGCTGGGACGACTGGTAAGATCAGCTGTCTTCCTCAACTGAATTATTTGATGTAGTTGGAATCACTCCTTATTATGGTTACGGCAATCTGTTCACGTTCATCTCCAAAGGGTGGACTGTTTGGCCCTGGATGCCGACAAGCCCAAGCCCAAGTTTGTCAAGGAGGTTCTGGAGAAATGCATGAGGTATTTCCATTCAGATCCACTACTGCTGTGCTGCACCTTGTTTTAGAGCATACATAGGGATGGATATTGGTATGTCTCTAGAAAGTGACCAATGAGCTTCTGCTCTTCACCCCCAGGCTCTCCTATCATCAGCGGATAGTGGACATCGTCCCTCCCACTTTCTCAGGACTCATCCCAGCCGACCCCATCTTCTTTTACAAATACCAAGATGAGGCCAACAGTAAGTACACCGCCTCTCCAAAGGTTTCATTTCTGTAAGATGCTGTCTGTTGGTTCAGCATAGCCAGGGGACTAAGATGACTCTAATGTGCTTGTCTTTGTGAGCCTGGTTTATTGAAAAGTATTGGTCTGCCATTTGGTTTTCTGTTGTATTGTAGATGTGTTGCCTTTTGAGTGTCAACCTCAAAGAAGCCCCAGGGGTACCACTGCACATTCGTGTTGTTATCCCAGTGAACTAAATACGGTGTGCACCGTCTTCCTTTTCTGTTGGACTCTTTTACGTAAGCACCATCAGAAATACAACATGACTACACCTCTGCCTTTGTCCAGGTGCGCTGCCAGGCTATGCAGTGGCCATAGCGGTGGGCAACGCCATCAAGAACCGGGCCTCCAATGAGGAGATCCTCACCGTGCTCAAAGAGGTGCCAAACCCCAACCAGGAAGATGACGACGGTCAGTTAGCCCCCAAACACACTCATCTTCCGTGTTCCTATTGGGATATGTTCTACTCATTCTCACTCACTCCTCCTTTGTCTGTTTCCAGATGAGGGCGAGGGCTTCAACCCCCTGAAGATAGAGGTGTTCCTGCAGACCCTCCTCCATCTGGCTGCCAAGTCCTTCAGTCACTCCTTCAGTGCCCTGGCCAAGTGAGTGTGCCTGTTATTCCAACCCACACCTTCCATTCCTGTGCCGCCCTCTGCTGCGTGCCACAGAAAAGGGTGGCATTGTTCAGTCTTGAGTGTAGCATTGCTATGCTACTAAGCAGTTGAAAGAACACACATGCTTTGTCTGTGTGTACAACACCTAAAGTGTCCTGTTTCTGTCTCTCAGGTTCCATGAGATCCTGAAAGCCCTGACAGACTGTGACGAGGGTAAGCTGCATATCCTCCGGGTGGTCTACGAGGTCTGGAAGAACCACCCACAGGTTAGAACCGGCCCATTCACCTACACTAGAACACTAATTTCCCTAGAGTCAGAAGAAATGTGTTTATTTTTTACAACCAAATCTCTCCTTCTTTTTTTTAAATGGCATGTTATTGAAGAGTCCAGACACCTTATTTGTAATTTCACGTTTTAGAGAAACTTACCCCAAACAGCAAATCGCTTCCTCATCCTCGTTGTGTAGTATGTGGGCCATGAAAAACCCTGAACAAAGTCTCCAAAAACACCTAAAATACATAATTTTAGAAATTGCAAAGCTCTCAGTATAGTGATGCGGGTCTTTAGATGTTGTACACATTAAATTATGTCTGAACTTTATCCGCAATGCTATATTCCATTTTGTTGCGGCTCGAGTAACACCTCTCCGTCCATTTTACAGGTTACTGCCAAAATAAAGGAAACACTTGAGTAAATTAGGGATACAAAGCATATTGAAAGCATGGGGTGCTTCCATACAGGAAGTTCCAAACACTTGTAGAAGGAGCATTGAAGCTGTTCTGGCGGCTCGTGGTGGCCCAACACCCTATTTTTTTTTTTTTACCAGGTAGGCTAGTTGAGAATAAGTTCTCATTTACAACTGCGACCTGACCAAGATAAAGCAAAGCAGTGCGACCAAAAACAACAACACAGTTACACATGGGATAAACAAACGTACAGTCAATAACACAATAGAAAAATCTGTATACGGTGTGTGAAAATTAAGTAAGGAGGTAAAGGCAATAAATAGGCCAATAGTGGCGAAGTAATTACAATTTAGCAATTTACACTGGAGTGATATGTGTGCAGATGAGGATGTGCAAGTAGAAATACAGGTGTGCAAAAGAGCAGAAAAACTAATATGGGGATGAGGTAGGTAGTTGGTTGAATGGGCTGTGTACAGCTGCAGCGATCCGTAAGCTGCTCTGACAGCTGACGCTTAAAGTTAGTGAGGGAGATATGTCTCCAACTTCAGTTTTTTTTGCAATTCGTTCCAGTCATTGGCAGCAGAGAACTGAAAGGAAAGGCGGCCAAAGTAGGTGTTGGCTTTGGGGATGACCAGTGAAATATACCTGCTGGAGAGCGTGCTACGGGTGGGTGTTGCTATGGTGACCAGTGAGCTGAGATAATGCAGAGCTTTACCTAGCAACGACTTATAGATGACCTGGAGCCAGTGGGTTTGGCAACGAATATGTAGCGAGGGCCAGCCAACGAGAGCTTACAGGTCGCAGTGGTGGGTAGTATATGGGGCTTTGATGACAAAACGGATGGCACTGTGGTAGACTGCATCCAACTTGCCGAGTAGAGTGTTGGAGGCTATTTTGTAAATGACATCGCTGAAGTCGAGGATCGGTAGAATAGTCAGTTTTACGAGGGTATGTTTGGCAGCATGAGTGAAGGAGGCTTTGTTGTGAAATAGGAAGCGATTCTAGATTTAACTTTGGATTGGAGATGCTTAATGTGAGTCTGGAAGGAGAGTTTACAGTCTAGCCAGACACCTAGGTATTTGTAGTTGTCCACATATTCTAAGTCAGAACCGTCCAGAGTGGTGATGCTAGGCGGGCGGGCGGGTGTGGGCAGTGATCGGTTAAAAAGCATTCATTTAGTTTTACTAGCATTCAAGAGCAATTTGAGGCCATGGAAGGAGTGTTGTATGTCATTGAAGCTCGTTTGGAGGTTTGTTAACACCGTGTCCAAAGAAGGGCCAGATGTATACAGAATGGTGTCGTCTGCGTAGGTGGATCAAAGAATCACCCGCAGCAAGAGCGACATCATTGATATATACAGAGAAAGGAGTCGACCCGAGAATTGAACCCTGTGGCACCCCCATAGAGACTGCCAGAGGTCCGGACAACAGGCCCTCCGATTAAGACACCATGTTGGTGTTTCCTTTATTTTGGCAGTTACCTGTTGCAGCAGGCTCCACTGAAAATGGAACCACTCAAGACAGCTCGAGGAGCACATAATGGAATATAACATTTAGGATTTAGTTCGGAACAACATAATTTCACGTATACAACATCTAAAGACCTGCATCACCATACTGAGAGCTTTGCCGTTTCTAAAATGATGTTTTTGTTGCGGTTTAAGTGTTTTCAAGGCCCCCATACTAAACAACGAGGACGAGGAAGTGATTTGCTGTTTGGGGCAGTGGTGTAAATTACTTAATTAAAAATACTACTTAAGTAGTATTTTTAATTATCTGTACTTTACTAATTATATTACTTAATTATAAGTACTACTTAAGTAGTGTTTTTAATTATCTGTACTTTACTAATTATATTACTTAATTATAAGTACTACTTAAGTAGTGTTTTTTTGTGTATCTGTACTTTACTATTTATATTTGACAACTTTTACTTCACTACATTCCTAAAGCAAATTAGCTACTTTTTGCTCCATACATATTCCTTGACACCCAAAAGTACTCGTTACATTTTGAATGCTTAGCAGGACAGAAAATGGTCCAATTCATATACTTATCAAGAGAACATCCATGGTCATTACTACTCCCTCTGATCTGGCAAATGTTGAAGTGTTGGAGTGTGACCCTGGCTATCCGTAAATACATTTTAAAAAACAAGAAAATTGTGCCGTCTAGTTTGCTTAAAAACCTCTTCAGGATCTGACCCTTTTTCTTCTTCAAATTTCACCTAAAATGTCATCCCCAAATCTAACTGCCTGTAGCTCAGGACCTGAAGCAAGGAAATGCATGTTCTTGATAACATTTGAAAGGAAACACTTTGAAGTTTGTGGAAATGTGAAATTAATGTAGGAGAATAACACATTAGATCTGGTAAAAGATAATACAAAGAAAAAAACATGCGTTTTTTTGTACCATCTTTGAAATGCAAGAGAAATGCCATAATGTATTATTCCAGCCCAGGCACAATGTGGATTTTGGTCACTAGATGGCAGCAGTGTATGTGCAAAGTTTTAGACTGATCCAATTAACCATTGCATATCTGTTCAAAATGTTGTATCTAGACTGCCCAAATGTGCCTAATTGGTTTATTAATACATTTTCAAGTTCATAATTGTGCACTCTCCTCAAACAGTAGCATGGTATTCTTTCACTGCAATAGCTACTGTAAATTGGACAGTGGGGTTAGATTAACAGGAATTTAAGCTTTCTACCCATATCTGATGTGTTTATGTCCTGGGATTTTTTTTGTTTGCTACTTACAACCTCATGCTAATCACATTAGCCTACGTTAGCTCAACCGTCCCACGGGGGGGGCGATCCCATGGAGGTTTTAATATAAGGAATTTTAAATTATTCTTTTTGATACTTAAGTAAATTTTAGCAACTACATTTACTTTTGATACTTAAGTATATTTAAAACCAAATACTTTTACTCAAGTTGTATTTTACTGGGTGACTTTTACTTGAGTCATTTTCTATTCAGATATCTTAACTTCTTCTATCACTGGTCTGGGGTAAGTTTCTCAAACGTTAACGTCACAAAACATGCCATTTACATCACAAATAGAGATTTGGTTGTTTAAAAAAAACAAGTTCTCCTTTAATATAATGTTGTGAATTGTGCCGTGACCATAGATTGTATGGAGAAAGGTAAGTCTTTGGTGTAACTCTGTGTGGTTGACCTGTCTGTCTGTGCAGATGGTCTCTGTGCTGGTGGACAAGTTGATCCGTACACAGATTGTGGATTGTGCAGCCGTAGCCAACTGGCTCTTCTCCCCTAGCATGGCTCATGAGTTTACCAGGTGGGCCTTAAACCCTCTGCGTGTGCACTCGCACACGTTTGCTGTGTCTTCCCTTGCTGTAAATTAAATGATGTGAATATCGATCAAGTAGTTTTCTCAGTTATCCTAATACGGTATAACTATTTTGAAGTGAATTAACTCATGGATAATCCATGTGTGGCCTTGTGGCGGGCAGGTTTTACGTGTGGGAGATTCTGCACTCCACCATCCGTAAGATGAACAAACACGTCCAGAAGATTCAGAAAGAGCTGGAAGAGGCCAAGGATAAGCTGGAGAGGCAACAGCATAAAAAGGTAGGCAGCAGGAGGGTGTCCTAGCAACCACTGCTGTAAGCGGAGCCTCTTAGACTTTTTAAAGCCAAGAATTAACCAACAATATTACTCTGAATATTGTACTGATTGTGCCAGTATTTTTTGCCCCAAGGTTTGCACAAAGCAGAATGTTCCCTCCTTGATTATGTAGTGACCTTTTTAATGGTGCCCTAGTTTTGCTGTCTAAACCTGCGTCACACGGGATCTTATCAAACCAACTAATTGAATTTGGCCTTGAATGGACACACTGTCCCTTTCAAACATTTTTATCCGTGTTGTCTGTTTCCTGATAAGTCATCAGTACATGTCAGCATTATTACCATATTAAAGGAACTAGAGGAGCCTAACATACAAGCAAATAGGACTCTCGTGTCTCTCTCTCCCTCCATCTCTCCGCAGAAGGACAGTGGAGACGAGGAAGACATGGAGAAGAACAGTGAGGATGAGGACGGTCAGCTGGAGGAGCAGATAGAGCGTCTGCAAGAAAAGGTGGAGTCGGCCCAGAGTGAGCAGAAGAACCTTTTCCTGGTCATCTTCCAGGTATTGGTCTGGATGGACAATAAAGCTTTGTGAATTTGAATAGACTGTCAGCAACATGGTTGCCTGTATTGTTTTCAACTGTTCAGCCCTTTCAGTGATGACATTCTGTATGATTACAGACCAATTTCAACCTTGTTTTTTTCCTCTCGCTTCTATTTCCTCTCTTCTGTCCCCGTAGCGCTTCATCATGATGCTGACGGAGCACCTGGTGCGCTGCGAGACAGGCAGTGTGGACTTCAGCACGCCCTGGTACAAGAATTGCATTGAGAGGCTGCAGCAAATCTTCCTCATGGTAGCTACTACTCCTTCTTCAGTCAATTATTTTCCATGTAATTCAAGTTCAATTAATGTTCATTTAGTTCTGTTTTCCCCTTCTGCAGCACCATGTGACAATCCAGCAGTACATGGGGACACTGGAAAACCTGCTGTTCACCGCCGAGCTCGACCATCACATCCTAGCTGTGTACCAGCAGTTCTGTGCCCTGCAGCTCTGAGCCCGTACACACCAAACGCCATACTACACACATAGCCAGCTCTTGCATCAAGATTTCCTCGTTAGACCTTTTTTGTTATTTTGACTTTGTGTGGTGAGTGCCGTTCAAGGTATTAACTGTAAAATTACCATATTTTTAAGTTCTTTCGGGCCCTTTCGTTTCCTTTTCTATTTTCCCCCTCCATTTTGTTTAGTAGTCCTATAGAGTACCACAATACCCATAAAACCTGTCTACTTTGATGCTAGTTAGCATTTATCTGTAAATGGAGCCATATCTATTGACAAGTCACCTTGTACGAGAGATGTACATGGTTATCAAAACGCCACACCAGGGTAAGCCTACACAAAACACAGCCTTTATTAAGCGTTTCTAAAATTCCCTATGGGAAAAATGAATGTTGGATAAACGTTTGGAACCATTTCCCTGTTTGACCGCTAGGTTTTGTGGGTATTATGACACCTCCACTGTGGGGCTCTATTAAAGTGGATCTTTTAAAAACCTGAGGTTGCAAATGGGCAAAAAGCAGCAGGCGAGCGTGCTCTTTTTTATGTATTTTATGTGAATGGAAATTGGCAAACAGTTAAAACTGTAGTCTTCTGTTGGCCACTGTGTGACATTTCCATTTCCTGCCCTTATCCCTTTCCTCTTAGCCACCTCTTCAAGGAAAGAAAACAATGACTGACATGGAATTCAATAAAGTGGTTGATTTAATAACTTATTTTTTTTGTATATTTACAGGAGTAGTTTAAAACGGCACTTAAAACACAATGTATAAAAGATAGTGGAAGAGACATGTGGCAATTTATGTACCGTAATTGCTGGACTATTAAGCGCACCTGAATATAAACCGCACCCACTGAATTATAAAAAAATATGTATTTTGTACATAAATAAGCCGCACATGTCTATAAGCCGCAGGTTTGTAACAAAAATTAAAACAGTAGCCTACCAAGAAAGTCATTGGTCACTATCTTCCTCCTCCTGTGCACTGAAACCACTGAAATCATCTCCTTCGGTGTCAGAGTTGAATAGCCTCAGAATTGCTTCATCCGATTTTGGATCGTTTTCATTGTCGCTCTTGTCACTTTCATCCGGAGGCAAATACCCCGCTGAGCTCATGCTGCCCCTTCAACAAGCAGCAGTCCAGCCTTTCGAAACCTGTTGATGATAGTGGATTTTTTTGACAATGCTCCACGCTGTCAGGACCCACTGGCAGACTTGACCATAAGATGCTCTTCACCTGCGGCCCGTTTTAGTGAAGGATTTCTCCCCACTTGTCATCCAAGCCTCCCACTGAACAAGGAGCGCCACCTTAAATGCACCATTTACACTGATGTCGAGTGGCTGCAAATACTTTGGGCCATCTGCTTTTCTTCCCTCTGAAAGCTTTTGTTGTCTTTCTGCACTGAGTCAGTTCCTCACACTGCTGTTTCCAACGTCTTATCATCGACTCATTAAGGCCAAGCTCCCATGCAGCAGCTCTATTTCCTTTTCCAACAGCCAGATTTATCGCCTTCAACTTGAAAGCTGCATCATATGCATTTCTCCGTGTCTGCCATGATGAGGGTGACAAAATTACTACCGTAATCAGAATGATGGGAAGTTTGAGCGCGCTCGATTTACGTCAATTTATGTGACGGTGCTCAGTTTTTTGGCGGCATGAATCTTGTGAAAGCGGGAAAAATCCATAAATTAGCCGCGTCATTGTATAAACCGCAAGGTTCAAAGTGTGGGAATAAAGTGGTGGCTTATAGTCCGGAAATTACGGTATGTTTTTTTTTTATGAACTTTTGTTTACACCCCAAAAGCATACATGTCCACCTACATCAGTTTAATTCCATTGAAATTCTAGTCAATTCAGGTTTTGGATTTCTTTTGCATGTGAAATATGTCCACTTTTACAGAGCAGAAATGACTTCAACTCTGCTCTGCCTCAGGGCAAAGGTGCTATTCGGTGCAAACCTGTATTAAAAAGGAAAGCCCAGTTTACCACCACCATAAAATCTAATCATTCACTTCAGATGATTACTGTTACATTCTAAATGCCTTCCTTACAATAGTAATCAGACATTTATATGGTATTTCTACTAGAAACCCAGACATAGGAGCAAGAGCACTAGGTGTTATGCGTCCCATATCCAATTTGTCCTCTGTCCCAGCTGACGCCAGAACTTCTTCAGACATGTAAGCTGGAGTATTGATACATTGTGAGAGGCAACCCGCCTGTCTAGATACTGTATATGTACGATAAAGTTAAATGATCTATATATAAAGGAATGTATTAGTAAGTCAATACACTTGGCCTCCTTCTGAAACGATGCCAGTGAGGTAGTCATCTCAACAGCAGTTCAGTTAACCACTGGCCTGTTCCTCCTTTTGGTCAGAGTCTTGTGTGTTGTCAGTTTGGCTTGTTGTTGGAGTCTGGCGAGTCGTCAGAGTTTGGCTTGTTACGGTTTGGCATGCTGTCAGAGTTGGCTTTTTTCCAATAGCCTGTGCCTCAGCGTCCAGTCTCCTGTACTCCGTGTGGAAGAAGATAACAAAGCAGCAGGTAAAGGCACTGCACAGACCTGCCATCACCAGCATGGGCACTGTGGAGAGAAACACAGAGTCAATGATGTGCTAAGCCCATTGCCACCAGCAACTAATCACAGTGTGTGTGTTCTAGAGAGAATCACACCGCTAGAGCCACAGGAAAGCCCCATATCAATGACATCAAGGCCTGGGAGGATTTCATTATGCCATAAATAGAATTGAGAGCAGCAACATAACATCCATAGTCACTGTGTTTTGGCCTTAATGTCTAAAAAGTGGATCTGCTTCCTTTACCAGAGGCATCATGCACGTCATTTCTTTTTGGAAGGGGAAGTAATAGCAAAATTCTATGTCACAAACTAGCTTGTGGGGGCACCTGTCCCCTCAATTTCAATGGGCATGATGCATCTGCTATGAATATTTTTAGCTGTGGCAAAGCATGTGTGGTTTAGAACAGTTTCAATTTCAGCCACAATTTTGGTCCACCATCTGTGTTATTTGCATACAAATGCAAAGTCTAAACTGCTGACAAAACAACTAATAGCTGTAATTGCCTGCAGAATTTGAATGGTGGGCAACCAATTGTACCTCAATTAGCATACAATTAATTTATCCCACTGATACACATGGCAGTTCTTAACTTACCCCTCCAACTCAAGGACGCATCTCCTGCAGAACAGGTAGAGAAGGGCGAGTCGGCCATTGGTTTGGTCAACCCCTGAAGAAGCAGTATATAGATAAATGACTGGATCTGTCTGGGGGGGAAAAACAAGCACATGCTTTTTAACATAAGCCTGTATTTACAGTCTTGATCTGTGTTGTCCTTGTATGAACCAATATCAGACAGTACCCTGATATGAAGATGAGGCCAGCTGAGGTGGCCTCTCCAACCGGGTAGGAGCACTCCACAGACAACTCCATGGCAACCGGGTAAATGGAGAAGCCGAAAAAGCCGAAGAGCGAACAAACAACGGCCAAGGCTATTCTCTGATTCCGCATCTGAGATACCTGGTAGGGAGAAATGCACAGGGATGAGGTGTTGTCTACACCACGCATACACACAGAACTGCAAATATCCTATTTTCTTCCACCTTGGAAGAAAACTTTCATCATCACAGCGCTTCATGAAGTACAAGACTGAAAACCCTGACCTTTGAACTGTACTCACCACTGAAAAGGCAATGCAGGCCAGTGCTGAAAGGCTCATGTTAACCTTGGTGGCCTCTATAAACTTCTTGGTTTTGTCGACGTACAGTCCAAGGAAACCAGCCCCGACAATACCGAAAACAATGAAGAGACCCCCGCACAGTCCTGCAAAGTCCTAACACAACACACATTGAGGTTGTTTCACATTGTTTCATTCATTATTTTGGTGAGATGGTGAAAATATTGTTCAGAAAACAGAATCATGGGCCATAATCTTTCATTCATTCTTTTGTAATGAAAAAAACTAATCTTGTTGTTCATTTGGGATCATAAATGGGTGCTTACATTAGGGTACCCTCGGACACACATGATCTGCTCCAGCAGTGTAGAGAAGCAGGTGAATACAGCGATCCCCGAGCCGAAGCACAGCAGGAGAATCATGTAAGCCTTGTTCCTCAGTAACTACAAAGGAACAGGAGGCAAACGGGGGTTTCAGATGCTCCTTTCATACGATTGCAGTAATGGATCATTCAATGCAAGATATAGACCACTATCTCTCTTAGATAAAGTATGATTAAAACTGCATCTATGTACAGTCGTGGCCAAAAGTTTTGAATGACACAAATATTAATTTTCACAAAGTTTGCTGCTTCCGTGTCTTTAGATATTTTTCTCAGATGATGCTTGTAATTATACTTTGTAATTATAGTTCAGTATTCCATAGTATTTCATAAGTGTCAAAAGCATTTATTGACAATTACATGAAGTTGATGCATAGAGTCAATATTTTCAGTGTTGACCCTTATTTTTCAAGACCTCTGCAATCTGCCCTGGCATGCTGTCAATTAACTTCTGGGCCACATCCTGACTGATGGTAGCCCATTCTTGCATAATCAATGCATGAAGTCTGTCAGAATTTGTGGGGTTTTGTTTGTCCACCCGCCTCTTGAGGATTGACCACAAGTTCTCAATGGGATTAAGGTCTGGGGAGTTTCCTGGCCATGGACCCAAAATATCAATGTTTTGTTCCCCGAGCCACTTAGTTATCACTTTTGTCTTATCGCAAGGTCATCATGCTGGAAAAGGCATTGTTTGTCACCAAACTGTTCATGGATGGTTGGGAGAAGTTGTTCTCGGAGGATGTGTTGGTACCATTCTTTATTCATGGCTGTGTTCTTAGGCAAAATTGTGAGTGAGCCCACTCCCTTGACTGAGAACCAACCCCACACATGTATGGAGGATGCTTTACTGTTGGCATGACACAGGACTGATGGTAGCGCTCACCTTGTCTTCCCCGGACACGCTTTTTTCCGGATGCCTCAAACAATCGGAAAGGGGATTCATTGGAGAAAAGGACTTTACCCTAGTCCTCAGCAGTCCAATCCCTGTACCTTTTGCAGAATATCAGTCCGTCCCTTGTGTTTTTTCTGGAGAGAAGTGGCTTCTTTGCTGCCCTTCTTGACACCAGGCCATCCTCCAAAAGTCTTTGCCTCACTGTGCATGCAGATGCACTCACACCTGCCCTCTGCCATTCCTGAGCAAGCTCTGTATAGTTTTAGTACTATATCTCTTGACACAATGATGAAAATAATCATGGCCTCTAAACCTTCAAGCTGCATACTGGACCCTATTCCAACTAAACTACTTAAAGAGCTACTTCCTGTGCTTGGCCCTCCTATGTTGAACATAATAAACGGCTCTCTATCCACTGGATGTGTACCAAACTCACTAAAAGTGGCAGTAATAAAGCCTCTCTTGAAAAAGCCAAACCTTGACCCAGAAAATATTTTAAAAACTATCGGCCTATATCGAATCTTCCATTCCTCTCAAAAATTTTAGAGAAGGCTGTTGCGCAGCAACTCACTGCCTTCCTGAAGACAAACAATGTATACGAAATGCTTCGGTCTGGTTTTAGACCCCATCATAGCACTGAGACCGCACTTGTGAAGGTGGTAAATGACATTTTAATGGCATCGGACCGAGGCTCTGCATCTGTCCTCGTGCACCTAGACCTTAGTGCTGCTTTTGATACCATCGATCACCACATTCTTTTGGAGAGATTGGAAACCCAAATTGGTCTACACGGACATGTTCTGGCCTGGTTTAGATCTTATCTGTCGGAAAGATATCAGTTTGTCTCTGTGAATGGTTTGTCCTCTGACAAATCAACTGTAAATTTCGGTGTTCCTCAAGGTTCTGTTTCAGGACCACTATTGTTTTCACTATACATTTTACCTCTTGGGGGTGTTATTCGAAAACATCATGTTAACTTTCACTGCTATGCGGATGACACACAGCTGTACATTTCAATAAAACATGGTGAAGCCCCAAAATTGCCCTCGCTAGAAGCATGTGTTTCAGACATAAGGAAGTGGATGGCTGCAAACTTTCTACTATTAAACTCGGACAAAACAGAGATGCTTGTTCTAGGTCCCAAGAAACAAAGAGATCTTCTGTTGAATCTGACAATTAATCTTAATGGTTGTACAGTCGTCTCAAATAAAACTGTGAAGGACCTTGGCGTTACTCTGGACCCTGATCTCTCTTTTGAAGAACATATCAAGACCATTTCGAGGACAGCTTTTTTCCATCTACGTAATATTGCAAAAATCAGAAACTTTCTGTCCAAAAATGATGCAGAAAAATTAATCCATGCTTTTGTCACTCCTCGGTTAGACTACTGCAATGCTCTACTTTCCGGCTACCCGGATAAAGCACTAAATAAACTTCAGTTAGTGCTAAATACGGCTGCTAGAATCCTGACTAGAACCAACCAATTTTATCATATTACTCCAGTGCTAGCCTCTCTACACTGGCTTCCTGTCAAAGCAAGGGCTGATTTCAAGGTTTTACTGCTAACCTACAAAGCATTACATGGGCTTGCTCCTACCTATATCTCTGATTTGGTCCTGCCGTACATACCTACACGTACGCTACGGTCACAAGACGCAGGCCTCCTAATTGTCCCTAGAATTTCTAAGCAAACAGCTGGAGGCAGGGCTTTCTCCTATAGAGCTCCATTTTTATGGAACGGTCTGCCTACCCATGTCAGAGACGCAAACTCGGTCTCAACCTTTAAGTCTTTACTGAAGACTCATCTCTTCAGTGGGTCATATGATTGAGTGTAGTCTGGCCCAGGAGTGGGAAGGTGAACGGAAAGGCTCTGGAGCAACGAACCACCCTTGCTGTCTCTGCCTGGCCGGTTCCCCTCTTTCCACTGGGATTCTCTGCCTCTAACCCTATTACAGGGGCTGAGTCATTGGCTTACTGGGGCTCTCTCATGCCGTCCCTGCAGGGGGTGCATCACCTGAGTGGGTTGATTCACTGTTGTGGTCATCCTGTCTGGGTTGGCGCCCCCCCTTGGGTTGTGCCGTGGCGGAGATCTTTGTGGGCTATACTCAGCCTTGTCTCAGGATGGTAAGTTGGTGGTTGAAGATATCCCTCTAGTGGTGTGGGGGCTGTGCTTCGGCAAAGTGGGTGGGGTTATATCCTTCCTGTTTGGCCCTGTCCGGGGGTGTCCTCGGATGGGGCCACAGTGTCTCCTGACCCCTCCTGTCTCAGCCTCCAGTATTTATGCTGCAGTAGTTTGTGTCGGGGGGCTAGGGTCAGTTTGTTATATCTGGAGTACTTCTCCTGTCCTATTTGGTGTCCTGTGTGAATCTAAGTGTGCGTTCTCTAATTCTCTCCTTCTTTCTTTCTCTCTCTCGGAGGACCTGAGCCCTAGGACCATGCCCCAGGACTACCTGACATGATGACTCCTTGCTGTCCCCAGTCCACCTGGCCATGCTGCTGCTCCAGTTTCAACTGACCTGAGCCCTAGGACCATGTCCCAGGACTACCTGACATGATAACTCCTTGCTGTCCCCAGTCCACCTGGCCATGCTGCTGCTCCAGTTTCAACTGTTCTGCCTTACTATTATTTGACCATGCTGGTCATTTATGAACATTTGAACATCTTGGCCATGTTCTGTTATAATCTCCACCCGGCACAGCCAGAAGAGGACTGGCCACCCCACATAGCCTGGTTCCTCTCTAGGTTTCTTCCTAGGTTTTGGCCTTTCTAGGGAGTTTTTCCTAGCCACCGTGCTTCTACACCTGCATTGCTTGCTGTTTGGGGTTTTAGGAGTTTCTGTACAGCACTTTGAGATATCAGCTGATGTACGAAGGGCTATATAAATTAATTTGATTTGATTTTGATTTGATTTGTACTGGTGGTGCCCCGATCCCGCAGCTGAATCAATTTTAGGAGATGGTCCTGGCTCTTGCTGGACTTTCTTCACAACAATTGAACCGCTCTCCTTAAAGTTCTTGATGATCCGATAAATGGTTGATTTAGGTGCAATCTTACTGGCAGCAATATCCTTGCCGGTGAAGCCCTTTTTGTGCAAAGCAATGATGACAGCACGTGTTTCCTTGCAGGTAACCATGGCTGACAGAGGAAGAATTATGATCCCAAGCACCACCCTCCTTTTTGAAGCTTCCAGTCTGTTATCCGAACTCAATCAGCATGACAGAGTGATCTCCAGCCTTGTCCTCGTCAACACATACACCTGTGTTAACGAGAGAATCACTGACATGATGTCAGCTGGTCCTTTTGTGGCAGGACTGAAATGCAGTGGAAATGTTTTTGGGGGATTCAGTTCATTTGCATGGCAAAGACGGACTTTGCAATTCATTTCAATTCATCTGATCACTCTTCATAACATTCTGGAGTATATGCAAATTGCCATCATACAAACTGAGGCAGCAGACTTTGAACATTTCTATTTGTGTCATTCTCAAAACTTTTGGCCATGACTGTATAATGAGGAGTGAATGTTGAAATGTTGAGGGGTAACCAAAGATATTATCAAGTAGTAGACTATTGTCATTTTGTGTGCATATGATTATTACTCACCAGCATGATTCCCTCCAGGAAGGGCTCCGAGGTGGAGCTTTCTGCACTGGCTGAGGGGGGCGTTGGGGGGGAACTATCACGGATCCCAACTGTTGCTAGGAAACAGATGATGGTTGCTGGTACAGCATATATGAACAGCTGGGAATATCAATGGATGGGGAAAAGGTTTGTAATAGATTAATAAATGTTTAGGCAATTTAAAGTCGAAGACAATTTATCTTCATAAGGTGCTAGCTAAACTTTGTCCTTTTTCTTAACTTACCAATGAAGAGATGTTGTTGGTGGTCCCCACAATCATAGGGGAAAAGATGCTAGCAACAAGAATCCCAAGGGGATTTGCTGAAAGGAGAACATTTTAGCCACAGAAGAATATATTAAAATAGGCTGGCATCGTATTGTCCTGTATTTGAAGCCAACACTACCAGACATTTGATATTCTCTTCCTACTTCCAGGAATCTTGGTTCCTGCACTGAAATCTAAAAACTCAAGAGGAGCAACTGACAATACTAAACCAGTGGAGGCTGGTGGGATAAGTTATAGGAGGACCGGCCATTATTATGGCTGGAGTGGAATTGAAGGTACAGAGTCATACATGTGGTTTCCATGTCTGATGTGTTTGATACCATTCCATTTCAGTTTTTACACTGAGCCCGTCCTCCTATAGCTCCTCCCACCAGCCTCCACTGTACTAAACATACATGGAAAGTGGTAACTCAACCAATAATGTTGACTTGACACAGGTGGTTTTAACAGAGTAACTTGTACAGGACAGCAACCATAGCTCACTCACACATGGAGGCTATCATATTGGCAGTGGCCCGCTGGTGCTCTGGGAACCAGAGCGCTGCCAGCTTGGTGGGTGTGAAAATGACCAGGGGCTGGGCCAGGGCACACAGGGTCTGGCCCCCCATCACCACAGGGAATTTGGCCGCACTGACAAGGCTCCCCAGGACGCTCACGAAACGCAGCACAGCTCCCAACATGTTAAGCCATGAACCCAGCACCAACTACAGGGGAAACAGGCATGGGAGGGAACAGAATGCATGATTTAAGTTCGCGTTGACTTTGTATATGTTTTTCCTCAAAACACAAATAAACTATACACTTGTGTGGATGTTCGTTTACATTATCTTATGATACATTTCTCTTAACATTTATTTTACTGTTTGTTCTCCTATCATGTTTTATCTCCTCTGTACAGGTGAAAACTTGTACAACCGCTTAAAATCTAAGTGCCATCTGCACATTGGCGGCTTCCTCGATCACCGACAGCACACACGCTTACTTTCTTACTATCTGAGATTTTTCAGACTCATTTACACTTCACTGAATTTCCCACGTACACCTCTTTCATGGAGATCTTGAATGCAACGATCTTTCATTTCAAGTACTGGATATAGACTTCTCACAGTAGACAGATTCTGTTTTCAGAAACAGACACATGTGTGCACAGGCTTGTAAACAAAAAATAAAGGCAGGTTTAACGGTCTGTTTTATTTATTTGACCTTAAATTATCCACAAAGTCCCATTGAGGTCAGGAGACCGCTTTTACAAGGGAGACTTGTATGGGGTCTACCTTGACCGATCTGTACATACTGTGATTCGGAGCCCTAAAGTGTCCAGCATCCATGTGGTCCCAAAGCTGAGAGGTATGGCCACCACCATATAAATGATGGACAGCCAGTTGATCTGGTCCAGGGTGACACCCATGAACTGGGCTGACTGGTCCGCCACTGGAGCAAAGGTCAGCCATAACTGAGGATTGAAGCACAGGCACAAACACATTTGATTATATACAATAAATGGGTTATTACATTATCTAATCTACATCTTTATTTAGTGCTACTTGTACAGACATATCTGCTCTCCATTTCATCAAATGTACTATCTGCCTAAAGTTACAAGCAGAGAGCATGCTGTCGTGCTGCATCACAGCCTGGTACAGCAATCCACCGCTGCTGACCGCAAGGCTCTACAGAGGGTGGTGCTGTCATGACTGGATCCAAATAGGTCAGCTCGGCAATGGATAATTTCAACCAGACCCTCTCTCACTCACATAGGGGGGAGTAGGGAACTGATGGGGGGGTTGACACCTCACGCCCTGTTGTAAATTAAAGGAGAGGAGATCCAGAGAAAATCCCTCTCCAAATTCACACAGGAATGTTCCTTTGTCTACAGAGACAGTTTTCCCACTGAAACTCTAACACGTTCTAAAGCGAAAACTGGAACCATTTCTAACATAGAATGTGGGTAATGGTCAGAGGCGATCTAAAGAATAATAATGTCATATGAGTTGTTATTTTGTGATGTCATTAAACATTTTATAAGGAAATTCTGTAACTGATGAGAACCATCGACATGGCAGGCTAGCCTATCTTCAAAAGAGCATCGTGGAGAGTGAACAACAGTAGAAGAGACGGGTCCAGACCCTTTTGGACAAATCAGAGCCACGAGCATGCCGTGGAAAGGCACAACCAAACCCTTTCCAAGAAGGCTTGGTTCCGACATAGATACGCGGCGAACTGAGACATTTCCACATTATTTCTAACTCCAAACGGACAGTGGTTCGTATGCAAAGTATATGAATACTGCGAGAGTAGTTCTAAATGTACCCAAGTATTATGTCTCTGTCCCTCCCTCTCTTTTTTTGCAGATGCATGAGGTTACAACTGTTCAGAATGATGATATGGTACGAGGTTAGGATGAATACATTGACTGTTTTATGGATGTGAGAACCTTAAGAGTTTAATTTGGGAGATAGTAACACTTTAAACATGATTAGTTTAAAATTGGGTAACATTTAAACATAGTTAGTTGATTAGATAAATAACAGTCATCAAATGAATTAAAGTAAAGTCACAACAGTACGCTCAATCGAACGCACCATTGGGTGCACACGGGTGCGTTCGGCTGAGTGTACCACCCTCTGTAGAGCCTTGCAGTCAGTGGCGGTGGAGTTGTGATGCAGCCCGACAGTATGCTCTCCGCATTGTAACTTTGGGCAGATAGTACATCACTGGGGCCAAGTTTCCTGCCATCCATGACCTATGTACTAGGCGGTGTCAGAGGAAGGCCCAGACAATTGTCAGACTCCAGTCACCCAAGTCATAGACTGTTCTCTCTGCTACTGCATGGAAAGCAGTACCGGAGCACCAAGTCTAGGTCCAAAAAGCTCCTTTTCCCGCCAAGCCATAAGACTGCTGAACAATTAATCAAATGGCCACCCAGCCTATTTACACTGACACCCCCCCTTCATTGGCATACCTTTCAATACCTCACCTTGAGGTATGTCAAAAACGTTGACCCCTACCTTTTGATGAGAAAAAGTATTGCTTGTTAAACAAAATCTCTTTCTCTGAGAAATTCTTAGTATAAAATAATATAATTTCCCCGTTTTTGGAGCATACAATATAGCTCAGTATATTTAATTATTTATACAGTAATTTTTATCCATCTTTGTCAAGGGTGTCAATGATTTCGGACCCCACTGTATGTGATCATGTGATTAAACGATACATCACTGAGCAGGAAGTAAACCACAACCTTGCCTTGTGGAACGCCAAGTCACGTGAAAACAGAAGTTATGACTCACAAGACATTAGCACATGACCCAGCTTTATGCTGATCTAATCAAATCAGAGGCTACTATGAAGTGTTTACATAGGCCTATTTATATTGGCATTCACTGGTCAAAATGAACATAGAGAATTCCTATACTGAGAAGTGAGACCAACCATCCCAGCCAAATGAACAGTGATAGGCCTATACAACCACAGCAGGTTAACCATACAGTTTCCTTCAAAGATTAACTTTTTATTTTACTTTAAAGAGGACCAAATAAAACTCTCCTGAATTTCAACTTGAATAAACTGAGATTTTCTGGGGCAAACCAAAGCATCCCATTGTGTGATTGTGTTTTAGTACACAATACACAGTGCCTTGACAAGAGGCATAACCAATTGGATGGAAGTGAGTTGTTCGCAGAAACACTGCAACAACAAAGGGACTCCGTACAATTCTATCTTTAATTGACATTCAAGAAAATCTCATTTATGCAGCCGAGATGAAGGAGTAGGTCAGCTGGCATGGGCACACAATGCCACCACTGTCTGCCGCATACGTGAGCACAGCCTTCCACTGTAGGTTTCCACCGTTGTCGTTAAATATAACCTCCATGAATGGATGTAGAATTCGAAGTGTCCTCAATGCACTTACTGTATATAGATGGTAGTACATACATGTATCGTGTAATTACAGTGTGGGTATTACTTACAGCGGTTAAAGGATTATTTTAGATTTCTGTAATGATGTGTGGAAACAACTCTGTTGACATGACAGATAATAAGATGGAATATTGATTTGGGGGTTGTATGGTGTGTATGGTTTTAGGGGGTATTTGCCCTAAGGCACACTTGCCCTAAGGCACACATGCCCTATTAAATCAATAGCCCCAGGGCTAAATCAATAGCCCCATTAGCTACATTCTCTGACACATTAGGGTGCATATAATATGTCAGAAAGCTGTAGTAGTCTGAACCAAATGCATTTTGACTCAATGAGTGATATGCTGAAGTTCTCATGTTGCATGATGACTCCTGTAATTTCAGTGTAGGCTACTGTATTTCATCGTGGCTATTATGTTTCATATTGTTTACTGTATTTCATTGTGGCTATTATATTTCATAGTGAAGGCGAACACACATTTTGGATGTGTGTGTCTGCAGCAGTATGTTTGGCACAAAAAATGTGGCTACTCTTTCAGGGATAACTAGGCATCACATATAAAAAGTGGCTGTAAGGCATTACATAATATACCATATTATATCAGGATCACAAACGATAGAAAGTAACCTGTGGGTTACAATACATGTCACTAGCCAAGTTTTTCTCAGGACATGTTAGCTGTCAACAGCTGAGAAACCCAATATACCAGGTGCTTTTCCAGGTGCTATAGAGATTGTTACATTGTTGGAACATTGTAGCACGAGCCTTGTTTCCATCCAACCTTTTTATGCAAGTAAAAAAAAAATGTCCCGACAGGCCTGATGGAACAAAACAAAATACCCTAGACAAAATGGGATCTTTTCGTGTCAGTAAAATTAATTATGCCACAAATGGCGGTGGAAATGCATGTATGCACAAATATTGATATAATAACCACCATATTAAAGTAAAATTGGAGTCACGCGATGTAATGTGTGGTCCTCCCACTACGACTTGGGAAAGCATGCAGTCTTATTAGGCTAAAGGTACAAATAAGTTACGATGAACTTCACAGCGTGGTGGTGAAAGTGCACAATGATGAGTTTGATGCCCCTTGTCATAGCAACGTTGGCCAACAAAGCTAATGCGTAGAAAAACACCTCAATGCCTCGATCACAGCGAAAGTGTTTTGCATTTCGGTACACCAGACGTACATTCATTTGCCTTGTAGTTATTGGGCAAAATGTTATGCAGCATCATCTGGATATGTTTGCAACAAAAGTTCAACATGTAACTTCTGCTACCATTTCTCTCAAGCCGTCTACACATAGTTTGACGCAGTTTGATAAATCCAACGTAGACAGAACGCACTGCCACTGCAACGCAATGCTGCAAGGCAAATGCAGTGGAAATTAATGTTCTTCTGGTGTACCAAAATGCAATGACACCGTCGCTGTGATCGAGGCGTAACGGTTGTCTCGCTCCAGCTGTTGATATTGATTCTGAACCGGTACCCCATGTATAGTCTCCACATTGACTCTGAACCGGTACCCCATGTATATAGTCTCCACATTGATTCTGAACCGGTACCCCATGTATATAGCCCCGCTATTATTATTTACTGCTGCTCCTTAAGTATTTGTTTTTCTTATCTCTTACTTTTTTGTAGGTATTTTCTTAAAACTGCATTGTTGGTTAGGGGCTTGTAAGTAAGCATTTCACTGTAAGGTATTCGAATACCTTCTGTATTTGCTGCATGTGACAAATACAATTATATTTGATTTGATGTGCAGGCCGTCAAATCAAAGGCACTCCTTCGATATACAGTTGTTTTTCACAGAAATTAAAACGTGTCAGTATGTCACTTTCACGAGGTTGGAGTAATAATATGTTCAGCTACACAATACATTGTCTACAACCTACGTTGTGCCTTTAGATTTCGAGAAAATTAACAACTAAAGAAGAATTGTTGAATTCTTTCATTAACTTTCCAACCCCCAAACCTCAGCCAGATCTGTTTGGTCTTGTTTCGAAAGCGTTCCCGGAAGTCTCTCAATGTTGCACGTCTTGGTTTAGAAACTCTGTGGAGCAAAGTATTTCAATTGAAAGTTTTAATGCCAAAATAATACGTATTTAAGTATTTTTTTTAATTGGGGAAAGTAACAAAGGTAGTTTATAAATTAAATAGTTTAAGGAAGATGTTTTAATGTATTTTATTTTTATGTATATAATATCATAATATAACATAATATCATTTAAAAGTATGTATTAATGTGTCTCTAATAGAATAAATGTGGCAAAATAAATGTAGACATTATTAAACGCATTTCTATAGCTTCCAAAATACGTTTAAATAACGATTGGGAGGGAGTGCCAAGCTGGAGGCACGGTGGCTTCAAAACAGCGCTCCCTGACAGTCAACTAGTGTGTATATATAAAGCATTGGTCTCTCGGACTGCTTTTTATCAGCAACAGGTCCGTTTGGTGGCAACAACAATGGTGGGGAAATTTGCATATTTCTTTATGCGGATTTGGGGAAATTTGCATATTTTCTTTATGCGGATTTGAGAATATTCAAATGAAAACATGTTGCCAATTGGATGGAAACCTAGCTACAGAGGTGTTACATTCCTACAAAAAGTTTTTTTTAAATCACATAATTCATTTACTTGACAGATAACAGCCAACTTCATATGGGAGACAGCAAATGACAAGTAGGCTACTTACCATAGAGTTCGAGCAATTTAGCAAGCACAGCACGAACAAAATGAACCATCTCCTCTTGTATACTTTGAATACAATACGTTTTTCAAGTATTGGATTGGGTTTACTCGGAATGACAACATGCACCCGAAATTCATCCGAGAGATTATCTTCATTTTCCATGAGTAGTATCCAGCCAGATGCAATAGACTTTTTATTTAAAAAATATATAATAAATCTCAAACGATCATATTGTTAAAGGGTCATGTGGATTAAAACGCTTATGATAAACATACATTGTCTTGTCCTTCGGAGAAAGAAACCCAACCGGCCGGTCTGACAGTCAACAAATCCGCCTCATATTTCGGTGAGGACAATAAGGAGACTGTAGTCAGTCAGAATCCGCTCCCTTTTTCTCGCCCCACAAATGGAGTCCTAGTGCTAGACGAGTTCAATGCGCATTCGGTTTAGGAGCCCACAGGGATGTGCACGTTTTTGTTCTAGCTCAGCACTAACACACCTAATTTTATTATTCAAGTGTTCAATTATTATAAACTACACAATTTATGTCCATGCTGAATTTGAGGAGTTACCATCAGATAAAGGATATGAGATCACATATGGCTTATTTATGTCAATGTCAGTGGAGGCTGCTGAGGCGAGGACAGTTCATTATAATGTCTGGAACGGAGCAAATGCAATGGCATCAAACACATAGAAACCATGTGTTTGATACCATTCCCCTCCAGCCATTACCACAAGCCTGTCCTGCCCAATTAAGGTGCCACCAACCTCCTGTGGTCAATGTGTAGGGCAGGCCGCTCGAAGTGGCTTGTCAGGGTTATGCAATTGATTACTTGAGACTTCTCATGTTGGTGCTCGCTCACTCATGTGAAGGATGTGTGGAGGTCTACCTGTGAACTGTGCACCCAAAATTCAGTGATGCAACATGTTTCTCCAGTCAAAGATAATGAAAAAGCTAATCTTGTGCCATTGATTAGGTTTGACCTGGAGTTTGACCTACAGGTTTAGGATCTTAATTCAACCAGTATTTTCTGCAGCAACATGATTTGAATGTTTAGTCCATAATGTTGCTTGATCTGTGGTTAGGCTATTAACTGGGCGAAATTAGTCAACATGAAAAGTGAATTTATGCTATTATAAGAGTGTGTTACTACGTCTTATTGAGTGAATTTATGTGCTCTATACATACAAAAGCATTTGGATACCCTTTCAAATGAGTGGATTTGGATATTTCAGCCACACCTGTTGTTGACAGGTGTATCAAATCGAGCACACCACCATGCAACCTCCATAGACAAACATTGGAAGTAGAATCGCCTTACTAAAGAGCTCAGAGACTTTCAACGTGGCACCGTCATAGAATGCCACCTTTCCAACAAGTCACTCAGTTCCTCAAATTTCTGCCCTGCTAGAGCTGCCCCGGTCAATTTTAAGTGCTATTATTGTGAAGTGGAAACGTCAAGGAGCAACAACAGCTCAGCCACAAAGTGGTAGGCCACACAAGCTCACAGAATGGGACCGCAGAGTGTTGAAGCGTGTAGCATATAAAAATTGCCCTCGGATGCAACACTCACACTCACTAGCACTCACTCACGAGTTCCAAATTGTGTCTGGAAGCAACGTCCGCACAATAACTGTTCGTTGGGAGATTCATGAAAAGGGTCGCTATGGCTGAGCATGCTCAAAGCCAAGCGTCGGTTGGAGTGGTTTAAAGCTCGCCGCCATTGGACTCTGGAGCAGTGGAAACGCGTTTTCTGAGATGATGAATCTCGCTTCATAATCTGGCAGTACGACAGACAAATCTGGGTTTGGCGGATGCCAGGAGAATACTACCTCCCCTATGCATAGTGCCAACTGTAATGTTTGGTGGAGGAGGAACAATGGTCTGGGGCTGTGTTTCATGGTTTGGGCTAGACGGAAGCAACATCTTAATGCTGCAGCATACAATTACATTCTAGACTATTCTGTGCTTCCAACTTTGTGGCAACAGTTTGGGGAAGTTGATTTCCTGTTTCAGCATGACAATGCCCCCATGCAGAAAGCGAGGTCCATACAGAAATGGTTTGTTGAGATCGGTGTGGAAGAACTTGACTGGCCTGCACAGAATACGTTTAATTAACGATTGGACCTTAACTTCATTGAACACATTTGGGATGAATTGGAACGCCGACTGCGAGTCAGGCCTAATTGCCCAACATCAGTGCCCGACCTCACTAATGCTTTAGTCCCCGCAGCAATGTTCCAACATCTAGTGGAAAGCATTCCCAGAAGATTGGAGGCTGTTATAGCAGCAATGGGGGAACCAATTTCACATTAATGACCATGATTTTGGAATGAGATATTCGATGAGCAGGTGTCCACATACGTTTGGTCATGAAGTGTAAATCACAACATTCATCTGCATTTCCTGCTGCACAGAAACATTCTCAGCAACAACAGAGTGATCAAATGTTTCGTGAAATTCAATCAAATCAAAATCAAATCAAATGTATTTATATAGCCCTTCTTACATCAGCTGATATCTCAAAGTGCTGTACAGAAACCCAGCTTAAAACCCCCAAAAGCAAGCAATGCAGGTGTAGAAGCACGGTGGCTAGGAAAAACTCCCTAGAAAGGCCAAAACCTAGGACGAAACCTAGAGAGGAACCAGGCTATGAGGGGTGGCCAGTGTTCTTCTGGCTGTGCCTGGTGGAGATTATAACAGAACATGGCCCAGATGTTCAAATGTTCATAAATGACCAGCAAGGTCAAATAATAATAATCACAGTAGTTGTTGAGGGTGCAACAGGTCAGCACCTCAGAAGTAAATGTCAGTTGACAAGAGAAATACTCCAACCCAATCCACTGAACACATCTGAAACATATTGAAAGTGTGATCTTGTAAGAAAGACCTCAGGGCCATTTCTAAGCACATTATTACACAGTAATAATAAAAAATCCCAACGTCAAAAATACTGCTCTATTTGTCAGTATCATTCTACGTTACTGTACATTTTAGCACATAAGCACTTTGACTTTTGAGATCCTACTGTAGCCTATAGGCAATGTGCTACATCTCAGGCTTCAAATGTAGGTTGACAGTAATGGCATTACAGAAATCTAACATTAGGCCTACAGCAAAGAAACGTATTCTGACAAGATTCTCCTCATGTCTTGCCCAAAAACCAACATTTATTTCATTGTGATTTTCATTGTGATTCCCCAATTTTCTAAACCCTTACATCTGAGTTTTTTTTCCTGAGAGTTTCACTCAGAATTTCGCGGAATTCTAAAATATATGAAAAATTTATCACAATAATTGTTTCTTCGAAATGAATTGGGAGCTCGATACAATGTTGTCTATTCGTCTACTCTCATTCAACCCTCCTCCCCCTCGACTAACCCTCCTCCCCCTCGACTAATCAGCGCATGCTCAGCAAAGCTCCAAGAGGTGTTTCGGCCTGTTTCGGTATTGGCCGGACATTTTCGCCTCTTTGTTTTACTGATAGTGGATTTAAATCGGATTCAACCCAATGTCCAGCGGACTGTACTGTTCCTAAACAGGTTAGTTATTTTGACTTGAAGGATTTTAGGCGTATTAATGCATTAGTGCGTCTATTGGTGATTTATGGCTGCGATTTGTATTGTTCTTATTCATTTTTGTCTGTGCCTTTTCCGCTTGGTGGTATGGGCATGCTATACGTGTTGTTTTATGTGCCTATGTGGTAGTGTATGGCGGCGCCGGGCCCTGCAGTTAGACACCGGGATCCTTTTCAAGGAAAAGTGCATTAGAAGGGAGGGTGTGGATAGCAGTGAAGCTCTCTTTTTGTTCTATACGACGGGAGCTCTCGTAGACGCTCACATGTCTCCCATAATATTTGTGTTGTTTGGAGCGACAAACCAATCTTTCCCATTGCCTGGAATGTTCTTAAAAAACCATGGTCCACCATTAACCCTTTCGGGCTTCGAAAGTTCGGTGTTAATGCACGAGGGTGTAGTTGTAGCCACCTGATTAAATCTAGACAAAAGAGAGTTTATGATTTTTAGGGGCTATTTCGCCCCCATCTAACTGTATGGAACTGTGACATTGTGGGATTTTGGTGAAGGGCCGAGCCAACAAGTCTCTCTCTTTTGGTAGCTAGATTGATGTCTTGTAATAAGGGACAGCAATATGTCAATTGCTCCGAGGGACACGCCACAATAGCCAAGTGGCTATACAAGCTAAACTTAGGTGGGTTTTCCTGGCTTCAGCCTATGTAGGGATTCAATGTTTTTTTACTTTTACAACAATAAATCACAAAGGCAGGCAGGCACAAACATCCTCAACTTTCATTGTATAATTAACTACTTAGCATATTACTATCCAATATTCTCTATGTTACTTAACCTGTAAATCATAAATGTATCTCAACATGAACAGCTTCTTCATTCCTGGTTGACATAGGTTATGCAAATGTCGTAATCAGGGAAGAATTGCAGAGAGCCATTCATTGGCTATGTTGAGTGTTGTTGATCAGGATCTCTAGTCCACTCAATCAATGAGACAGTATCATTAGAGCAATAAAGAAAGCTGTATTTTGCTTCATAACAGCCTTTGTTATGAACTGGTTTATCTAACAAATCCACTCACACTTTACAAAGAAACACAGTAGCCATACAAACATTCCACATGAAGATGTTGATTGCCCCTCGACGGTGGTGTAAATACTGGCCATTAGGCTGCAGCTTCGTGTTGTTCTCTCTGTCCATGATGTTATGGCTAGTATGTCCAGCAGTGTATAGAATAGCCCATGTGTAAAGTTGCTCTTATACCCGTGGTAACACTGTAATTAGCCTACTATGACATCAACCTCGTTGTTACTTTGTAGTTATTACATTGTAATGAGGTTGAGGTGTTTTGGTAATTATACAAGGGTCTACCACCTAAATACATTTGATGGAAATGCCAAATTCCAAATAATTTGGGGAATCCACCAACATTTTGGGATTAGGGTCCGTTCCATAAAGTTCTATTCCATACCAAATTCTTTGTCAAGGTGTGTTCACTGTTGTTAATGAGAATCCCAATCAGTGACCAGCAGAGCAAAACAACAGATGAATCATAAACCAGACATCACCCCCTTGAACCATATCTCACTACACCCCTTCTTGAAATTATGTCAGCATATACAGACACAAGAAAATGGTAACACACATTGCTGTTATAGACCTGGTGAATGACAAGGCCTATTCATTTTGTGAATAAAACCAGACCTGTGTTGGCCTGTCACTTTTTCTACACTCGTGTGGGGATTAGGATTACACCCGTAGAGGGGATTAGGATTACACCCATAGAGGGAAGTAGGTCCTAACTGTAACAGTTTACTTCCCTGACTGTTGCTGTTGTATGTCAACATTAGGGCCCGGGACGATACCAGTATCGCGATACTTGTTAGTATCGTAGCAAGGAAACAAAACACAAAGCAGATTTAACTTCTTTATGAAAACAGTCCTAATGTTTGAAACAAACATCATTGTGCTTTCATCCAGAGTCACATTTATTTATTTTCCAAGTTAAAGCACACAATATTTTACATCCAGCAGGTTTTTTAAAGGACTGAAGAGTTAGGTCTGCTTTGTGTTTTGATTTTTGCAATGGAAAAAATATTGCAATACTGGTATTGTCACAGCCTTAGAAACTGTTTCACACAACAGGTTATGTAAGTAAATTCAGTGGTTTGACACACACACGTGGTTTGACATACAGTGCCTTTGGAAAGTATTCAGACACCTTGACCTTTTCCACATTTTGTTAAATTACAGCCTTTTTCTAAAATTGGTTTAATAGTTTTTTTGCTCATCAATCTACACACAAACCCCATAATGACAAAGCAAAAACCGTAAAAAAATATATTTAGCTCATTTATTGGGGGGGAAATTGAAATATCAGCTTTCAGACCCTTTACTCAGTACTTTGTTGAAGCACCTTTGACAGCGATTACAGACTTGATTCTTCTTGGATATGATGCTACAAGCTTGGCACACCTGTATTTGTGGAGTTTCTTAAATTCTTCTCTGCAGATCCTCTCAAGCTCTGTCAAGTTGGATGGGGAGAGTTGCTGCACAGCTATTTTCAGGTCTCTTCAGAGATGTTAGATCTGGTTCAAGTCTGGGCTCTGGCTGGGCCACTCAAGGACATTCAGAGACTTGTCACGAAGCCACTCCTACATTGTCTTGGCTGTGTGCTTAGGATCGTTGTCCTGTTGGTAGGTGAACCTTCTCCCAAATCTGAAGTCCTGAGTGCTCTGGGGCAGGTTTTCGTCAAGGATTTCTCAGTACTTTGCTTCATTAATCTTTGCCTCAATCCTGACTAGTTTCCCAGTCCCTGCTGCTGAAAAACATCCCCACTACATGATTCTGCCACCAACATGCTTCACTGTAGGGAAGGTGCCAGGCCAAAGAGTTCAATCTTGGTTTCATCAGACCAGGGAATCTTGTTTCTCATGGTCTGAGAGTCTTTAGGTGCCTTTCGGAAAACTCCAAGAGGGCTGTCATGTGCCTTTACTGAGGAGTGGCATCCGTCTGGCCACTCTACCAAACAGGCCTGATTGGTGGAGTGGTGTGGAGATGGTTGTCCTTCTGGAAGGTTCTCCCACCTCCACAGAGAAACTCTGGAGCTCTGTCAGAGTGACCATTGGGTTCTTGGTCACCTCCCTAACCAAGGCCCTTCTCCCTGACTGCTCAGTTTGGCCAAATCTATGCCTCGACACAATCCTGTCTATGGACAATTCCTTCAACCTCATGGCTTGATCAAAGGAACAACTACTGATTTTATATCCACTGGCTGTTACTTACTAAGTTTGACAGATGGGCCTATAGCCTGTTAGGCCATATTCCAAGGCTTGGGGAAACACTATCATTCATGCATTTAGCTACATCTCTGAATTCTAGCTTACTGATGGGCACTGGACTGAATCCAGATACACTTGTCAATTCAGCCAATTTGAGATTGGTAATGTGAAGGCTGTGTGAAGCAATTCAAGTAACCCAATCCCAAATCAAACACTAGACCCTACGTCCTATGGTCTTCTGGACGTCTGAGAGGAATACATGTTCAGTGTGTCACTTTAACTTGTTACCACACTATTGCCATGTTATTCCCACTTTAGTCTGTGTTGCAATGTAAAGTTCTCCCTTAATTTCAGTAACAAATACGATTTATTTGAGAAACATCTGTGACAAACGTGTGGGGCAACGGCTAGTCTACCAAATTCAGACTCAATGACGATTCAACTGTGTGTTAGCTTTCAGACGGGCTAAATTGTTCAAATTGGATGTTTCGGCTGTGTTCATGAACCAAATAGGTTGTGACTTGCTTATATAGTGCCGGTTCCAATTTCTAATGGTGTAATGTCTTTATTGAAGGTTCCGTTTTAAGATGTGTTAGTTTACAACAGCCTTTTTGTGGAGGTGTTGAAGTCTGACGTTTAACATAGCTCTGTTTTTTTTAACAATGGCAAGAGGACTGCACAAAATCATTACAGTGTTGACACACAACACATTTCTTTGTTTCCTGCTCTCGAGAAGGATTATATAGAACCTTCAAATGGCTGCTTTCTACTCTCTCTCATTGTTCTCATAGCTTCAAACTCTTTATCCACAGTCAAGCACTCTGTGTCATCACACTTGCACTGCTGCCCCCATTTAGGGTGAAGTGACCTAAAGCGAACTCTCAGGTGCCAGACTCTATAGCAAGTTATTACTTTACTCGGGGGTCAGTGGTGTCATTCCCCTGTGGGTCAGTAGAGAGGGCACTTGGACCTAAGGAAGCTGACTGACACTCTGACAGGTTGAATTCAGCGGGATCATGCCTGGCATGTACTTTACTAATTAAAACGAAGGCCATGGCAGCCCGAAACACAACTGTTTTATACTTGAAGTCACAAAAATTACTTATTTTTTTAAAAAGCGAGTGAAAGTTGTCTTTATCAAATTATTTATGGCTGCATCTCCAAATTGGAGATTGTTGATGCACTGTCCACCTACAACCAAGCCTATACCAGTTCAAAAGACACAACAAACACACCTTGAAATTAACTGATGAACAATCACGCATCATTCATGTGTTTCAAGAAAATGATTTATTTAGGATACATTAATGCTGAAGGGCCATAGCCTTCCATTAGCTTAAATAACACCAGCTGGCCTCGTCAAGTGTATCTGAACATAGAGCCTTATCTGGAACACTAGCCATGGTTTAGTTTGTGTCATGCCAGACAATCTTTGAAGTAACAATTGGTTTAGGATACACTTCATAAGTGGAAATATACCCCCCCCCCATCCTCTTTGCCATGCACTGTGTCAAGGAATCTAGGGCATTCATACACATGTTTTCAACATGCAGATTCCACAGCATATATTTTAGTTTAAAAATACAAACTTTACTTCAGGTCAAAACTCAAAGGTTGACATTGTTTTCTCGTTAACGCAAAAGTGAAACAGAGAGCTGTGTTATAGACTGAAAATGTAGGCCTAGGCATGAATTCTACTATACTGACAACTTCGACATCCTCTACAAGACACATTTAAACAAAAATTGCCTGGTGCAGGGATCATCAACTAGATTCAGCTGCAGGCCAAAATATTTTTTATTAAGCGGAGGGCAAATTGACCACAAGAAGCCCAAACAGCTATAATATGGAACTAAAACATAATAATTTAAAACTTAGCTTACATTTATATACAATCACGTGTCTCTCCATTATGTGTCGGAATACTTGCAACTGTATTCCTGGTGTTTTTACAGTCTTTCATGTCCAACAATGAAAATTTGAACAAAAAAAACCGTATAAAACCCCCGCGGCCCGTCAGTTGGGGAATCCTGCCCTAGTACCCCAGAAGAGGGCCCTGGCTATCTAGCAATTTGATTCAAGGCAAACCCAACCACTAGATCAAAGCTCTTATTTTTATATATTTATATACAGTGCTTTCAGAAAGTATTCAGATCCCTAGAGTTTTTCCACATTTTGTTACATTACAGCCTTATTTTAGAATTGATTAAATAAAAACAGATACTTATTTACATAAGTATTCAGACCCTTTGCTATGAGACTCAAAATTGAGCTCAGGTGCATCCTGTTACCATTGATCCTCCTTGAGATGTTTCCACAACTTCATCAGAGTCCACCCGTGGAAAAATTGATTGATTTGGAAAGGTACACACCTGTCTATATAAGGTACCACAGCTGACAGTGCATGTCAGAGCAAAAACCAAGCCATGAGGTTGAAGGAATTGCTCGTAGAGCTCCAAGACAGGATTGTGTTGAGGCACAGATCTGGGGAAGGGTACCAAAACATTTTTGCAGCATTGAAGGTTCCCAAGAACACAGTGGCCTCCATCATTCTTAAATGGAAGAAGTTTGAAACCACCAATTCTCTTCCTAGAGCTGTCCATCCGGCCAAACTGAGCAATCGGGGGAGAAGGGCCTTGGTCAGGGAGGTGACCAAGAACCCGATGGTCACTCTGACAGAGCTCGAGAGTTCCTCTGTGGAGATGGGAGAACCTTCCAGAAGGACAACCATCTCTGCAGAACTCCCCCAATCAGGCCTATATGGTAGAGTAGCCAGACGGAAGCAACTCCTCAGTAAAAGGCACATGACAGCCCATTTGGAGTTTTCCGAAAGGCACCTAAAGATTCTTTGACCATGAGAAACAGGATTCTCTGGTCTGATGAAACCAAGGTCAAGGGGTCTGAATACTTTCCGAAGGCATTGTGTGTGTGTGTGTGTGTGTGTGTGTGTGTGTGTGTGTGTGTGTGTGTGTGTGTGTGTGTGTGTGTGTGTGTGTGTGTGTGTGTGTGTGTGTGTGTGTGTGTGTGTGTGTGTGTGTGTATATATATATATCCTTCAGGTGTATATATATATATATTATTTGTTGTTGTATTTTACCCCCTTTTTCTCCCCAATTTCGATCTTGCCTCATCGCTGCAACTCCCCTATGGTCGAAGGTCGAGTCAGGAGTCCTCTGAAACATGACTCGCCAAATCAAGGCCGGTTGTGATACAGCCTGGGATCTAACCCAGGTCTGTAGTGACGCCTCTAGCACTGCAATGCAGTTCCTTAGACCTCTTTGCCACTCGGGAGGCCCCCAAAGCTCTCTTAAACATAGTTTTTAGCTGATGGTCTGAGCTACTGAGTTAATGAAAGAAAACAACATGGCTTGTTTGTTCCTTATCCCCTCCCCCTGTATCACTCCTGTTGCAGTAGTTTGATCAAATCAAATGTTATTGGTCACATACACATGGTTAGCAGATGTTAGTGCGAGTGTAGCGAAATGCTTGTGCTTCTAGTTCTGACCGTGCAGTAATATCTAACAAGTAATCTAACAATTTCACAACAACTACCTTATACACACAAGTGTAAAAGAAGGAATAAGAATATGTACATATAAATATATGAATGTGCTATGGCCGAACAGCATTGGCAAGATGCAGCAGATGGTATAGAGTACAGTATATACATATGAGATGAGTAATGTAGGGTATGTAAACATGATATAAAGTGGCATTGTTTAAAGTGACTTGTGATACATTTATTACATCCAATTTTGAATTATTAAAGTGGCTAGAGATTTGAGGCAGTATTTTGGCAGCAGCCACTCAATGTTAGTGATGGCTGTTTAACAGTCTAATGGCCTTGAGATAGAAGCTGTTTTTCAGTCTCTCGGTCTGAGCTTTGATGCACCTGTACTGACCTCGCCTTCTGGATGATAGAGGGGTGAACAGGCAGTGGCTCGGGTGGTTGTTGTCCTTGATGATCTCTTTGGCCTTCCTGTGATATTGGTGGTGTAGGTGTCCTGGAGGGCAGGTAGTTTGCCCCCGGTGATGCGTTGTGCAGACCTCACTTCCCTCTGGAGAGTTTTACGGTTGTGGGCGGTGCAGTTTCCATACCAGGCGGTGATACAGCCCAACAGGATGCTCTTGATTGTGCATCTCTAAAAGTTTGTGAGTGTTTTTGGTGACAATCCGAATTTCTTTTGCCTCCTGAGGTTGAAGAGGCGGTGTTGCAGAGGCGCTCTTCACCACGCTGTCTGTGTGGGGGGACCATTTCAGTTTGTCCGTGATGTGTATGTCGAGGAACTTAACTTTACATCTTCTCCACTACAGTCCCATTGATGTGGATAGGGGGGTGCTCCCTCTGCTATTTCCTGAAGTCCACAATCATCTCCTTTGTTTTGTTGATGTTGAGTGTGAGGTTATTTTCCTGACACCACACTCCGAGGGCCCTCACCTCCTCCCTTGTAGGCCGTCTCGTCGTCGTTGTTGGTAATCAAGCCTACCACTGTAGTGTCGTCTGCAAACTTGATGATTGAGTTGGAGGCGTGCATGGCCACGCAGTCATAGGTGAACAGGGAGTACAGGAGAGGGCTGAGAACGCGCCCTTGTGGGGCCCCATTGTTGAGGATCATCCATCGGGGTGGAGATGTTGTTTCGTACCCTCACCACCTGGGGGCGGCCCGTCAGAAAGTCCAGGACCCAGTTGCACAGGGCAGGGTCGAGACCCAGGGTCTCGAGCTTAATGACGAGTTTGGAGGGTACTATGGTGTTGAATACTGAGCTGTAATCGATGAACAGCATTCTTACATAGTTATTCCTTTTATCCAGATGGGTTAGGGCAGTGTGCAGTGTGATTGCGATTGCGTCGTCTGTGTATCTATTGGGGCGGTAAGCAAATTGGAGTGGGTCAAGGGTGTCAGGTAGATATGATCCTTGACTAGTCTCTCAAAGCACTTCATGAGGACGGAAGTGAGTGCTACAAGACGATAGTCGTTTAGCTCAGTTACCTTAGCTTTCTTGGGAACAGGAACAATGGTGTCCCTCTTGAAGCATGTGGGAATAGCAGACTGGGATAAGGATTGATTGAATATGTCCGTAAACACACCAGCCAGCTGGTCTGCGCATGCTCTGAGGACACGGCTGGGGATGCCGTCTGCGCCTGCAGCCTTGCGAGGGTTAACACGTTAGCTGCGGTGAAGGAGAGCACACAGGTTTTGGTAGCTGGCCGCGTCAATGGCACTGTATTTTCCTCAAAGTGAGTTATGAAGTTGTTTAGTTTGTCTGGGAGCAAGACATCTGTGTCCGCGACGGGGCTGGTTTTCTTTTTGTAATCCGTGATTGACAGTAGACCCAGCCACATACGCCTCGGGTCTGAATCGTTGAATTGCAACTGTAATTTGTCTCCATACTGATGCTTAGCTTGT